>NC_083315.2:52211934-52811934 GCF_963455315.2 Globicephala melas
AAAGTTTGTCAATTTTACTTATCTTTTCAAAAAAAAAAAAGCTCTTGGTTTTACTGATATTTTAATTTTTGGTCTCTATTTTATTTATTTATATTTTATTATTTGTTTTTTCAGGGGCTTTCTCTTACTCTTTCAATGGAGAGTAAGTAGTTCCTCTGTCTATTTATTTTGCTTAACTTTCTGTGCCTCTATGAATTTAGGTGAAACTGTTACTTGTTGCAGTCTTGAAGAGGTTGTTCTTATGTTGGAGTGTCCCTATACATACTGTGTGTGCCCAGTGCCTTTTGGTGGAAGAGCTGGATATAACGGGGATGCAAGTCATGTCTTTCCTCAGGGTGTGCTGGCAGCTATCATCTTGGTGGGGGGTGGGGCTGGAAATGGAGGGGTTAGAGCTGGAGCCAGGTTTAAGACAATAATTCCCGTCTGCTCAGTGGCCATCAGCACTCTATCAGGGTCAGGGTCTGATCCCAAGCTACTGGAGCAGAAACCCTGAGGAAAAATGTTAAAATAATTTTGAATGAAAGTAAGCAGACACCAAATGATATATATTGTAAGATATCAATTAAATAAAAATTAAAAATAAGCAAAACTGTAGTATTTAGAGATGCAAAACCCAGAAAATTATTACCACAGAAGTCAGGGCATATGTTACACTGGGGTGGAAAAGATAAAGGTAATGACTGGGGAAGGATAGGATGGATGTCAGGAGAGTGGCTGGCAATGAACTATTTTTGGACAATTCCAATTCTTATAATAACCAAGTGGCTCCCATCATTCCAAGTATCCCACAGAAAAAAACTCTAAACTCAAGAAAATCTTAAATTTATGAAGGCATGAGAAAACTAAAAGAAGGCAGATACTAGAGAGTCATCTTCAATACTTAAAATAAGAGAATAGCACTTGATAAATTCCTTCACCCTTTAAAAAAATTTTTTTTAACTTTTAGTCTGAAGACAGGCTCAGTCTATACTATGTAGAGCAGCTAAAACTCAAAAAGAAAACTGTTTGAGCATATTACTGGCTTGAAGAACTAAAGAGAGACTTCAAGATAACCACATCCACTGGTAATTGAGAAATGATAGCCCAGAAATGAGAGAATCAAAGAGAAAAAAATCCCAACTTCTGTGTATAATCCTTGCCCGTATTTCTTGCTGATCCTGGAACCAAACATGTATGGGCATATTCCAAGTAACCCCACTAAGAATAAAAGGACTTGACTGTAATTTAAATTCTCACTCACTAAGGGAAAATAGAGTTTTGTAGTTTGCATCTCATAAGGTTAATTTCAGACTCAAACAAACAAACAAACAAACAAAAAACATTCTTTGGAGGAATATAAAAGAATTGAGTGTCTCTAACATGATATCATTCACAAAGTCCAGGTTATAATCCATAACAATCAAAGAAACAGAAAAATGTGCCCAGTTCTCAAATCAAAAGAAACAATTAATGGTAACAAGTGACAAAATGATTCAGATGTTGAAATTATCAAACAAGGATTTTAAAGCAGCTATAATAACTAAGTTCAAGGGCACGAAGGAAAACATACTCACAATGAGTGAAAAGTTAGGAAAATATCAGAGACATAGAAAATCTGATAAAAGAATCAAATTGAAAATTGTGTAACTGAAAAATATAGTATCAACATTTTTTAAATTAAAATTTACTGAACAGAAGAATGCAGATGAAGATGGAGAAGGAAGGCAGGTCGGTAGAAATTATTCCATCTGAAGAATATACAGAAAAATAAAATAAAATAAACAAGCCCTTGGAACCTGGGAGACAATAACAAAACATTTAGTATATATGTAATTGAAGTTCCACAGTAGAGGGAAGAATAAGTTTGAAAAAATTTTGCATGGCCAAAATTTTCCAAATTTTAGTAGAAAACATAAATTTACATATTCAAGAATCTCAGAAAAATCTCAAACAGTAAAATTACAAAAAACATCAAACCTAGGCACATTATAGTCAAACTATTGAAAACTAAACTTGAAAACAAAATTTAAAAAGCCACCAGACAGAAATGACATAAAACATATAGGAGAACAATGATCCAAATTAACAGTGACTTCACAATAGGAATAACAGAAGCCAGAAGATAGTGGGACTTCTCTCAAGAGTTGGAAAAAGAAAAACAATCTTTAAAGAATTTAAAGGAAAAAAAACCTCCTGTGAACCCAGATTCTTATATTCAACAAAAGTATATTCCATAAATGAAGTGAAGTTATTTTCAGATTTAAAAAAATAGAGATAATTGCATCAATAAATTCTGCACTACAAGAAATGCTAAAGGAAATTCTTCAGTAAGAGAAACGATTCTAACTTAGAACTCAAATCTTCAGGAAGAAAGAAAAAATATCTATATGAATAAATACAAAAGACTATTGTTTATTTCTTAGTTTTTTGAAGTGCATATCACCACTGAAAAGCAACATTAGATTATTTTTTGTGAGTTATGTGATATCTATAAATGTAGTACGTACAATGACTGTAGCATAAACAATGGGGGTTGACAAATGGACATATGCAGTTACAGGGATTCTTCATCTTATGTGAAATCATACAATATTAAATTTATGAGGACAATGAGAAATTAAGAATATTTTAATATTCCATGGGTGGTTAAAAATTCAGAGAAGTTATGCTGAAAAACCAACATATACAAAACTGGAATTAAAATATATTTAATCCAAAAGAAGGCAGAAAAGGGAGGAGAAAGAAGCAAAACAACAACAACAAGCAAAAGAGGGGACAAAAAGTAAAATGGCAGATCTAAATCCATTACATAAATAATTGATGGAATTTTAATAGAATAAACACTCCAAGAAAAAGACATAAAATGTTATAATGGATAAAATTAAAGAAGAAGTTGCACAAAAATAGAGCATTTCCTAGATCATTAAACAAGTCTCAATAATTTAAAAGTATTGAATCATACTGAGCACATTAAATTAAATTATAAATTAATGACTAAAAGCTTTCTGAAAAATCTCCCAAGCATTTGGAAATTAACAACATATTTCTGTATAATTCACAGGTCAAAAAAGAAACCACAAGGAAAATTAGAAAATATTTTAAACTGAATGATAATGAAAATACAATATATCAAAAATTGTGGGGTAAAGTTAAAGCAGTCCTTCGAGGAAAATGTATAACTTTAAATGCTTCTATTAGATAAGAAAGAGGGTCTAAATTTGTGTCCCAAGATTTTACCTTAAGGAGCTAGCTAAAACAGAATAAAGCAAAACAAAACAAAGTAAGTGCAAAGGAAGCAAAAAGACAGCAATAAATATAAGAGCAGAAATAAATGAGGTAAAAAATGAATAAAATAGAAAAATTAAATCAAAGCTTGTTTCTTACCAAAGATCAATATTGATTGCTGAAGCCATAGTTGAACAAAAGAGCAAGAAAATAAGTTACCACTGTGTCTTGACAGATGTGTTCTTTATGATAAATTGTTGAATTAAATATTTCTGTTTTGTATATTTTCTGTATATGTTTTATTTCACAATAAAATATTTTCAAAATATAAAAAAGAAATAATTATACATATACACAAAGATACTTACATGAGGATGTACATGGTGATCTTGCTAAAAGTCCAAAATGTGGGAAGTCTTTTACACATTGCCAAGCTTCAACTGCTGTCAGCTCATGGCCATTCTTGTTACATCTCTGCCCTCACCCACTTAATTGCCTCCTTCTCCCACCCAGAATTATTTTTAAGCAGATATGATACTCTTTTATTGATAAATAATTCCATTGGTTTTTAATACATATATTGTCAAATGAAAAAAAGCAAATTTTATAACAATGCTTATACTGTGATGCTATTTTTAAAAGTATATGTGTTTACATACTTATTTCAATTTGTTGGCTGCACATAGAAAGAGTCCTGGAAACTTAAACAAGTCAGGATATAAACATGTTTTGCCTCTCAAAAGGCAAGTAGAGAGTGGATTTCTTGCAGGAAAGAAAACATAGAGCATATCCTAGATCGTTAAACAAGTCTCAATAATTTAAAAGAAAGAAAGAAACCAGGTTTCCTTCTAAACACTCTGTTTGCTGCCCCTAGACACACACATTGTGCCTCTTGATAGCCATCTCAGCCTATATTAAAAAATAGGAATGCAAATCCAACTACAGATAACCAGATATTTTGGCAACAAGGAAAGGAGATATCCATGTCTGCTTAAACACACACACACACACACACACACACACACACACACACACGAAATAATTTATTGTAGATGAGTAAACACATAAATGAGTAAAAGGTCTAAAAAGAACAGAGACAACATGTCCGATGTAAAAGTTCAACATGCCTGGAGCACATACCATAGGTAGAGCTCAGAAAAAGTAACTAAGGAAGGTGTGGAAATAAAAACCATGGTCCTCTCTTTGCAGCAGCTGCTGCAAGAATGACGACCATTCTCAGCAACCAGAGAGTTGGTATCTCACAAAATGTCAACATTGCTCTGAAGGAAAACCCAGATTTTATGAAGAATCCCAGAGGAATCCTGCAGAGGAACTCCAATTACATCAATGTGAAGCTCAGCTTCCTTGGGAAGGAAAACAAGCAGCTCTGGGTTGATGAATGGTAGGGAAAAGGAAAGGAAATGGCTACTGTTTGCACTATCTGTTGTGATGGGGCCTCCATTACAGGATGAGGTCTGCCTGCACTCACTTTCCAAACAATGTTCTTATTAGGAGAGAAGATGTCTCATTGACATCCACAATTTCTTGGGTGAAAACATATCTGCAGGGTTTGAATGAAGTCAGGTGTTGCTTGCTTGATGTTTCAAGCCAGAAAAATGAATTAATTTTCTAAAGAAATGATATTGAATGTGTATCAAATTCAGCTGCATTGATTTATCAAACCATGAAAGTTAAAAATAAAGAATATCAGAAATTTTGGAATGGTACCTATTTCTGTAAGAAAGCATGCTGATGGATAAGATACAGGAGTTGTTCAACTATACAAACAAGATGCTGGATTTACCTAAGAACTGTTTGTGATTTTTTTAAAACACAATAAAATTATTTTATTGATCAAAGAAAGACCTGATACATATTCCTTCTATTTTCTAGCTTTATTGATATGTAATCGACATATATAATTGTGTGAGTTTAAGGTGTGTAACATGTTGATTTGATACACTTTTATATAGGAAAATGATCACCACCTCAGAATTAGCTAACACCGGTATCATAGCACATAATTACCATTTAATTTTCGTGGTGGGAACATTTAAGATCTACTCACCTAGCAACTTCTTTCAAGTATATAGGAATATAGCATTATTAACTGTAATCACCATGCTATACATTAGATCACCAGAGGTTATTCATTTTATAACTGGAAGTTTGTATTCTTCGACCAACCTCTCCCCATTTCCCCTACCTACAGCCTCGTGTAATCACCACTCTACTCTCTATTTCTATGAGTCTGATTTTTTAGATTCCACATATAAGTGAGATCATATAGTATTTGTCCTTCTCTGACTTATCTCACTTAGCATAATGCCCTCGAGGTCTATCCATGTTGTTGCAAAGGGCAATATATCTTCCTTTCTCATGGCTGAATAATACCCATATATATTCTTTATTCATTCATTCCTTGATGGGCACTTCAGTTGTTTCCATATCTTGGCTATTGTGAATAATGCTGTAATGAATATGGGAGTATACATATTTCTTCAAGATCCTGTTTTCATTTCCTTTGGGTATATACACAGAAGTGATATTGTTGGATGATATGGTAGTTCTGCTTTTACTTTTTTTAGTAACTTCCATGCTGTTTTCCATTGTGGCTGCACCAATTTACATTCCCACCAATAGTGCAAAAGTGTTCCCCTTTCTCCACATCCTTACTAACACTTGTTATCTCTTGCAACTTTCTCAAGGGAAAGATACTACCTACTGCAATGTTACCTGTGTTAGTTTCTGGTTTTGTTTTGACCAGATAATTTCCATGCTTCAAAATTTTGAATTATCATCATCTTTTGAAATGACACCATACTAATTCAAGTGCCAGCATAAATTAAAATACTTCTCAAGTGCTCAGAAGAAATTAACATCTAAGAGCCCCATGGTTAAAAAGAAACATAATGGATTTTCTAAAGTAAGCAAAGAAATTTTCCAATACACAGTCAATATGGAATTATTGCAATGTGACCGTAATAAAATGACTCTGGAAACTGGGATTCCCTGCACTGTTCTACAGAAACCTGAACTTTTTAGGTAGGAGTAGTTAGGAGTCAACCCCAATACCTGTAGTTAGGAGTACAAGTATTGGAACTGACAAATTTGGAGTTCAAGCACTGACATTACAGCTTCCTAATCAGGTGACCCTGGACAAGCGATTTAGGCCCTTTGATCCTTCATCCCTAAACAGTAATTTCCTATAGGAAGTAAGTGAAGAGGAAATTAGATAATGCATGTGAAGATGGTGTGCCTGTAGAGCCCAAGTGCTCTGTAACTATCCGCTCTCTACTCTTTTGCTTAATTCTCACTCCATGTTCATCTGGGTCACAGGCCTATGGAAGAAGGATACACTTTAATACAAAGAGGGAGAGGTTCAGGCATGTAATTAAAACAAACAGTCCTCCTTTCACCCCAAAAGTGTATAAATTACTGTTATGAAGTAGCATTTTTGTAACACCCCTAAAAACTGCCTCTTATTTCCCATGTTTCCAGGTCTACAAGTTCTATTCAGTTTTCCACCTCTTACCTAAAGAATCTCCTCTTTTGGAGGAGATTCAAGCAAGTTCATCATTTGGACCCAGGAGACTTTACTCACTAGCCCTGGAATACTGTTCAAATCCTTTTACTTCCCTACATCTCAGCTTTTTCATTTGTAAAATAGAAAACTATGATGTTTCATGGAGCTTGCATTCTTGTGGGAAGACATTTTTTAAAAAGAAAAAGAAAACCAAGTTGTTTATATAGTATATTAGCTCGTGATAAGGCGAAGGAGAAAAATAAGACAAAGCAGGTAGAGAGGAAGTATTGATGGTGGAGCAGTTTGAAATTTCAGATAAGATGTCCAAGGAAACTACTGGGCATATACCCTGAGAAAACCATAATTCAAAAAGATACATGTACCACAACATTCATTACAGCACTATTTACAATAGCCAAGACATGGAAGCAACCTAAATGTCCATCAACAGATGAACGGATAAAGAAGATGTGGCACATATATACAATGGAATATTACTCATCCATAAAAAGGAATGAAATTGAGTTATTTGTAATGAAGTGGATGAACATAGAGTTTGTCACACAGAATGAAGTAATTCAGAAAGACAAAAACAAATACCGTATGCTAAGACATATATATGGAATCTAAAAAAATGGTACCGATGAACCTACTGACAGAGCAGGAATAAAGATGCAGACATGAGAACAGACTTGAGGACATGGGGGGGAAGGGGAATCTGGGATGAAGTGAGAGAGTAGCATTGACATATATACACCACCAAATGTAAAATGGATGGCTAGTGGGAAGCTGTTGCATAGCACAGGGAGATCAGCTCGATGCTTTGTGATGACTTAGAGGGGTGGGATAGGGAGGGTGGGAGGGAGGCTCAAGAGGGAGGGGATATGGGTATATATGTATACATATAGCTGATTCACTTTGTTGTGCAGCAGAAACTAACACAACATTGTAAAGAAATTATACTCCAAAGAAGGTGTAAAAAAAAGGGATGTCCAGGGAAAATGACCCTGGAGTCAGGACTTGAAGAAAGTGAGGGAGTGAATCCTGCAGAAATCTGGGGAAGATCACTGAGGCAAAGGGCAGTGGTGCACTGAGTATATTCAAGGGTCAGGGAGGAGCCAAGTGTGGCTGGAGGAGTGGGTGATGGAGGCTTGAGACAATGAGGACACAGAACTTTAGGGCTAGTCGCATGACCCTGGAGGTAACAGAGACATTTGGTTATTGGTTCTGAGTGACAGGTGAAGCCACTGGAAGGTTTTGGGCAGAGTAGTGACATATGACTTCCTTTCAGTAGGACCTGTGCCGAGAAGAGATTGCATGGAGCAAGAGAAGCCTGGGGTCTGTTGCAATAATCCAAACAAGCGATGATGACAGTATGCCAAAATGGTGGCAGTGGAGGTGTTGAAAATGGTCAAAGGTAGAGCCACAGACTATGCTGCAGTTTAGATGTGGGTGTAAGAGAGACAGTGGAGCTAAGTTCTGAACAATTGAAAGGATGGCCCACCACCTAAAATATGTGTCTGTGGAAAGATCAAATTGGAGAAAAATGTATCACGAGCTGGGTAATAGGTATTTTAAATTTGAAATGCCTATTAGATATGAATGTTGAGTTCTTGAGTAATATCTGAGGTGGAGATGCACATTTGGGGGTCTTCAACCCAATAGATGTTGTCTGTAGGTTTAGAAGTTCTGGTAAGAAAAAAAAAAAGGTAGGACAAAGGTAATTGAAGAGAGTTTCACAGAGGGCACCAGCAGGGATCTCTATCAGCACTCAGGGAATAAAAATAGTGGGAAACTGTTTTAAGAATCCAGGAGCAGCTGAAGCCATGGAAGCAGCGTTGCCCAAAAGGAGCAGTTGCCTTAGGTAAAGGCCACATTCTGGCAGTTTGGGAGCCAAGGAGTTAATACTCCCAACATTTCTCTCCACCTTCTCCCTGACCTCCTACAGGTGCTTCCCATTGACTGGACCCAACCAGAAGTCAGAGGCAAGGAAGCCCAGGCAGTGCAGCCCATGGAGGTTAGCCTTCAGGGCATGGAGAGCAGTGGGAAAGGCTGGGAGGGAATAGGGAAGGGAAAGCTGAAGCCGCTAGAAACCATGGGATTGTGTAGGGAGCATATGTAGATAGAAACGAGAAGTCCAGTGATTGAGTCCTGGGCCTTCCAACCATCAGAAGAAGAGGCAAAAAGAAGACTAACAAGGGAGACTGCAAGGGCTAGAGATGGGAAAGAGAAACAGTGGGCTAAAGTGGAGATGGGGCTTGAAGAGCCAGTCATGCACTCCAGACTCAGACCAGCCTCTTCACTCTGCAAATTGACAAATCATTTAAGGTCACCAGGCCTCAATTTTCCCATTTATGAAAAGGTAACATTGAACTATTTTATTTCTATGATTCTCTGCATTTATTTAATATGCTTGGGCACTCATGGACCCTAAGGGATGGTATCTCCCCTCTGTAGGGCCCTTCCATCCAACATATTTCCAGTATACAAGACAAACTGAACTTTGATGGACTCAGCTGAGCAATGCTCCCATAGCTGTGAGCTCAACAGAAAGTGATGTGAAGCAGATTCCAAGAGGGAATCTGCACTTAGTGAACTTGCAATGTTGCCTGAGCTCTGTGGGCCGCATCTTCTTCTAGGGGAAGGAAAACACCTATTTTGGAAAGATGAAAAAACACACAATGAGTTGTTTGGAAATATGTAAATGTGATAAAGTGAAAGGTATTATGATGTAATTAGGTCACTGTGTCACCCTCTTGCCGACATATTGGTAAGAGTATTATTTAGGATGACAACAACAATATCCAAAGCAAAATCAATGGATTCAGGGTTCTACTAAGTCCAAAATCCTGGTTTAAAGAGATGCATTATTTCGAGACTTCTCAGAGCTTTAAATATGCTAATGAGTGTTATAAATATCTAAAAGAAATAAAATGTGCAAGGATTCCCAAAGTAACTTAGCACTGAAATCACCTTTGACCACATGGCCTGAGCATTTCACAGGCCAAGTGACAAAAACATCCCCTGTAGAAACACTGCATTATGTGATTTTTCTTAGTTAATACTTTTCCATTAGATTGCATATCTTTCCTGAAATCAAGATAACAGTTTTAACATTACTTTAAATTCATAGACTTTATTTTTTATAGCAGTTTTAGGTTTACACAACAATTGTGCAGAAAGTACAGAGCATCCTCATATACTATTTCTCTCTCTCAACACAGTTTCCTATATTATTAACTTACTGCATTAGTGTGGTACATTTGTTATCATTGATGAACCAATATTGATGCATTATTACCTAAAGTCCATAGTTTACATCAGGGTTCACTCTCTGAGTTATGATAAATGTATAATGTCACATACCCAACATTTCAGTAACATACAGAATAGTTCCAATGCCCTAAAAATCTCCTGTGCTCTGCCTATTCATCCCTCCCTCTCCCTGGACCTCCAGCAACTACTGCTCTTTTCACTGTGTGCATAGTTCTGCCTTTTCCAGAATGTCATACAGTTGGAATCATACAATGTATAACCTTTTGAGACTGACTTCTTTCAGTTATGTAGGGTGCTTTCAATATATAAACTTAAATATTTTAAAAGCTTCTTTGAATTTTAGTTTGAAATATGTGTCCGTTTCATTGTTTTAGTGTTCTTGCTGGAGGATTTCAGTGTTAAATATGTTGAGCCCTCTTACAAATCTACCTGTATTCCTTTCTCTCATGCCCTTTTTATCTTTTCTATATTTCTGTTTGAAAATTTCACTCTTCTCCTTTCTATTTTCTATTCCTCTTTATGGTATTCATGACTCTTAGGTGTTTTTTCATTTAAAATGATTTTGAAATATTAGGTTAGAATTTTTCTCTTTAGTTTCGATTTTTCTAGAAGCAAACCTTAAGAAGAGAATTCAGATAAAGTAGTTTATCTGGAAGGTGGAGGAAACACAAATAGAGATGATGGAAACAGTGAGGCCAGGAAGTGAAGATAGACAACTAAGAGTGTGTTATCAAGAAAGTTTCCTTTCTGGGTAACTGGAGCACAGTCCCTCTAGGGAACTCTGAAAGCTAAGACAAAGATACTCTCCAGAATGATCCTACCACAGGGTGTTTGAGCTAAACATTTATCAGCTCCCCTCACTAGTTGAGAGCCTTCATTCTGTGGCACTTCCACCAGCTCTGGAAGTACAGCAGCAGGACTCCAGCAGCCATAAAATGCTCTTGGCAATGACGTGAAGATACTGAAAGTGGGGCAGACAAGCATCAAATATGGGGGAGGTGACACCCAGTGCCACAGTTTTCATCTTTATATTTCTTTTTGTCTGGTTGTTGTCTTCTTTTTTCCTGGTTGTTTTCATTATTTGTTGGAATATTATTCACTTAATATAAACATTTCCTCAAGTCTTTTTGTTTTATTAGGAGAACACTGCGTGGTTGCAGCAAATGGTCCAGGGTAGCTGCCTCAACTTCACGGCTCAAGGGCACCTTCTTGAAAATAAAAGTATCTTTATCTTAAAAGTATCAAAAATATTCTTTGTGTATCCACTTCTCTTACTTCTCTTCTCTCTTAATCCTCTGTTCCTCAGGATTAAGTCTGATTGGAGAAGGCTTCTAGTCTTGGTCTCTGTATGGGTCAGAGCTCTACATCACTACCGGTTCCTTTTACAGTACTCTTTAAGGTCTGCCTTCCTCTCCTCAATCCTTCCAATCTCTGAACCTTCTTTGTCCTGTGATCCCACAATGCTCAATTTAAGTTTTCTTATCATTAGTTTTTCTTTAGGGTAGATCTTTTTTCTTTGCAAAGGAAACTTTTTGTTTGATCTTTCTGGGATCCTAAGTGATTTGGGTTGCTTCTGTACTGCTTCCTGCTTAATGTTTCCCCATAAATCATACTTAATTGTGACTAGAAGCCTGTGAGAACTTTTCTGAGTAACATTAGTTTTTTTTTCTCAGATTCAGTCATTAGATTATTGCTTAGTTTGAACTTTCTTTATGGTGAGGGTGGAGGTGGTAAGTTTTCATGATTTTGCATTCCATGACTTCCGGGGTTATTCCATACTTTTTCCTTTGCCATTATTCAGCAGCCACTGGCCCCACATGGGGCCCGTGGCTCTTTTGTGTTTGGCCAAGCCTTCCTCCGTTCTGGGATTCATAGCGATTCCTTTTCACTTTTCAGTTGAAAATGTTGCAGAATTCCCACTCTCCCACCCCTCACCTTTGCTATCCTACCTCCTTTGTTTGGTTTTCATAAATGTTATTGTGGATATCAAGAGCACAAACAAATAAACAAAAAGAATATGATGTAACCATATTCCTGCTGCCAGAAGTTCTCTATATCTTTTAGGGTCTGTTTTGGTAAGATTAATTTTTTCAAGAAAGCAGTAATTTCATCTACATTTTAGAAAATTAAAACAAAGTTTTTCGTAGTATCCTCTTTTTATTTTTAAAATTTCTGCAGTATCTGTAGTAATGTTTCATGTTTTATTTCTAATATTGTTTATGTGTGGTGTCTTTTTATTCCTATTGGAATCTTGCCAGAGATGTTATCATATTTTATTTGTCTTTTCAAAGAACAACTTTTGGCCTTGTTAATTATCTTTGTTGTATGTTTGTTTTCTATTTCTTTAATCTCTACTATAATACCAAAAATATCCATTTGATCCCAAGTAATGATATTGCCTTAAAGTCTAGTCTATTCTGTTAGATTAAAATATAGCTACATCAATTTCCTTTTGGATTATCATTACAGATATATCTTTCTTCATTCTTTACTTTTAACCTTTCTATTGAGATGAATCGTATTTGGCATTATCTTTTTTGTGAGTAGAAATGTTCAATATTGTAAAAAAGTCTAGTAACTGACAATTGCTGTCTTTTAAATAGATTATTTATCCTAATCATATTTAATAAAAAATTTTAATATTTAAAATTTAACCATATGAAATTATCACTTTTATGTAGTCCCTTTAAAGATATCTCCACTCTCTTTTAATATTATTTTGGAGGCATTTGCCAAAGAAATAAGGCATAAAAGGAAAGAAAGAACACATGTGTCATTATTTTCAAGACTGTAATTATGTACATAGAAAAACCAAGAGTAAACTGTAACAAATATTAGAAATTAACAGTTTACAAAGATGGTTAGCTACCTACTGAATATGTGTTCTAATGGAAGCCTTTTAAATCATCAAGAAGCCGTAAAAATACAAAGAGAATAATATTATAATATCCTTTACATTAGATGTACAATTAACAAAACACCTTAGAGTAAGTGTAAGTAATCTGTAGGATCTTAATAAATATAGTCACGAAATGACATTGAATGATGTAAAATAGAAGACTTGAATAAATGTAGAGAGAGTACATATATATATGAATGGGAAAACACTTGAAAACATGTTTTGCTTTCATCTACAAGTTATTGACATACTCTGCAATAAGTTATAGCATATATTAGACAGTATATTCACTTAAAAGGGAGAAAGTTCTGCTTTAATTTTGTGTCCTGCAAATCCTTACTGAAGCATTAACACTGAAGTTTTCATATATGTGTGTGTTTGTATGCTTTGCTATAATTTTTGACATTTGTTATAAAAAAAATAAAAAGGCAGGTGAAGGAGAAAGTGCTCACAGATGTACAAAAAATTGTCTTCTTTAGAGAATGAATTAAAGTTGCAAAATTTCATTTCTGTTGGTTGTAATTAACTTTTATTCAGAGAATATGAATATACTATTTAATCCTAGGTTTAGTCCTCCTAAATTACTGCTCCTAACTAGTTTCTTTCTTATCTTTCCTTTACCTCACCCCATAACCAATCTCTTCTCCAGGAAGAATCCAGTGTGATCTTTTAAAAATAAAGCAAAACAAAAAGAAATCACATTGTTGACCTGAAACAAACAGACTACCAGATATTTCTCCAGCAAAGATGAGTTTATTTGGGATCAGCAGACAATTGCGACTTGGGGTCTGCAACTATGGAGAGCCATATATAAATCCCCACACAGCAAGGCTAGGAAAACACCTTTATAGAGGGAAAAAGGAAGTTAGGAGGGAGGGCTATAGTAAACAAAGAGTCCATGGTTTTTCATTGGCTGAGTCATTGTGAGGAAAGAAGAGGAGTCTTTCTTTTTTCTGTTGGGCTCTGCTATCATCACAGGGCATGGGGGCACCCCCCTCTGATCTCCCAGCTCTATTTCAAGTTTCTGTTTATTAATTTTTTACATTTCCTCCTTTTGGTTGACATCTTTCTCTGAAAGCACCAATGATTAAGAGTCATGCTTTCTAATTTCAACAGCTTGTTTTCCCTCCAAGTCAGGAAGGAACTTTCCTGGATGTAGTGTCTCACATCAGAGGGAAAGTGCACAGAATGGAAACCTATTGAGGTCACATTTGAGTAAGAAAGAGGGCTAGGAGGGTGAACTCTCAGGCGCTTTTTATCTAAAGTCCATATATTGTGAAGATCATAGACATTGGAAATCATCTGAAGCATTAGGTCATCAGTAAAGGTTTGGCCACAAACATCCAACTGGCCTGGTCTGAATATCTTGGGAAAGCTGTCTCATCAGATGTCATCCACTTCAATTCCACGAAATCTTTACTTTCAGGTCACCAGATGATGGGCAGGTCCAGTCAGGGTTTGGCACTTTCTTTAGGTGTGTCACCTGAATCTATGAGTCTATTCCTTGGAGTCTGGTGGCACAAAGTTTGATTAACAGTACCTGATAGGAGCTTTTCCAGTGAAGTTGAAGAGAGTTCTTCTGGAGGTATCTTTTTCTAAAAGAGGAAATCTAAAGGTTGCAAACTGTGATGCTTAAGGTCTTTGTCTCCTGAGGGCACACCATGAAAACACTGTTCTAACAAAACATGGATATTTTTAATAGAAGCAACCAGACCTCTGCAATATTGGAGTATCTCTCCTTATCAGTTGTGGGTCAAAAGAGGCAGGAGCCAAGTGCATTGGGTATCCTGTGACTATCTCAAAGAGTGAGAGTTTATGAGTCCCCAAAGGAGGTGGATCTGAGATTTAGAAGGACCAACAACAATGTTTTTGGTGGGCTTCTACAAATTTTGCCAATAGAGTCTTAATAATGCAGTTATTGCATTTGACTAAACCAGAGAATTGAGGGTAATAAACACAGTGAAAATGTTGTAAAACCAGGCAACACTGTAGACTTGTCAAATCACCTGGCCAGTAAAATGTGTTCCTCAATCACTATGAAGTTCAAGAGGAGTTCTGCAAGAAGGGATAATCTTTTCCAAAAGAACTTTTGCCAAGGAAGATGCAAGTAGCCTGTCTGCAAGTGAAGGCTTCAGTCCAGCATGAAAACATACAGACCATAGCTAGAACATATTTATATCCAGTAGAGGAGGAAGTTGTATGAAATATACTTGCCAGACCACTAATGGTCTATTAGGCAGTATAAAATGTCCAAGAGCAGTAAGAACAGCCTTCCCTGGGTTGTACTTTGGACCATTGGGACAAGTGAGGTAGGCACTTTTGCAGCCTTGTTAATGGTTCCCCACCGATATTAATTCATGAAGGCTATCATTTTGTTAGTAGATCAATGGTTTAATGCATGTACAGTGGTGAGGAATGGAAATCATAGTCTCTGATAAGACTGGGTGTTATTTGGTCCAAATCAGAGCTCTCTCTCTCTCTCTTTTTTTTTTAAATCAAATCAACAATTGTTGAATTTCTAATCTTGTTTTTCCTTTTCTGAGGACAATTGTTGGGCCTCTCTAGCTAGTTTTTCTAAATTATCATTTAGAGGAATATCCCTTTGGAACATAACAGGTTTGTTTGCTGTTGGTCCCCTTAAGGGTAGCATTCCTTGCAAAAAAATATAAACAAGGTGATTTCTCTTAGCTTCCAGAGAGCCAAGTTTAGAAATCCCCAGAATCTTGATAATAATGGCAGGTAAAAGTACTGCATTTAATAATTCCTGAACATAGGGACAATTTAAAATTTTACGTCCACTGGTTGTAAGGAAGTCACATTGCTTCCACATTCCAAAATCATGAGCTACTCTGAATGCATATCTACTGTCAGTATAAATATTGGTAGTGTTGTCCTTGGCTAAGGTACAATGCCATGTAAAATTGTATAATTCAGCCTGTTGAACAGAAGTAGCAAGAGCTAAATATGCTGCCTCAACAACATCAAAAGGAGTTGTAATAACATACCCAACACAATATTTGCCATTGAAACCTTTTAAGTAAAAACCAACAGTGAACAATGAGAAACCAGCATTACCAATGGAATTTCCTGTAGATCATCACAAGGAGTCAGGAGGTGGCCCATCAGCATTAAGTAGTTTGAAGTGCTTCACTGGTGATGGAGGAGAGAAGTGTAGCTAGGTTAAGGTTAAGATTATTACAATGTAAAAAGAGCTATGTGAGGAGCAGTTAACAAAAAGACTTCATAGGAGGTGAGATGGCTGGCTGAAAAACATTGTGTCATAAGAATTTAGGATTTTCTCGTGACTTTAACAAAAAGGTCAGTGGTTGTAATGACTCTGAGGCAAGGAGGGTATCCCCATGCCACATGGTGCGAGAGGGTCCAGTTGCCAGCTATAATAACCTATGGGTTGATGGTGGTCCTTGTGCTTTTGGGTAAGTACTCCAATGGAATTCCCTTCCATTTCATATACAAAAAGGAAAAAGGGAATATGATAAATGGGATGCCTAAGGGCAGGTGGGTTCATCAAACTCTTCTTTAAAGCTTGAAGTCTATGTCATCTGATTCTTCCCATAAAATTGGATTGGGGTTGTTATTGCTGAGTAAGACATATAGGTTTGGCCATAAGAGAGAAATTTGTAATCCAGTTTTGGCAATAACCAACTAACCTGAGAAAACCTCACAATTGGCACTTAGTTTTGAGTTTTGGGAAACTTAGGACACCATGATGTCTATCTGGGTCTAGATACAGCCCTTGTTCTAATATCATATGCCCTAAATATCAACCCTGGGTTTTGGCAAATTGCAATTTTACTTTGGTGATCTTATGCCTTTTTAAGGGTAAAAGCTTTAGCAAGTGGATGCTTCTGTGAGGCAGCTTCAGAAGGAGAGCAAAGAAGCAAATAATCCATATATTGTAACAACGTAGAAACTCTAGGAAACTTTATGTCATCCAGATCAGCCTTCAGGATTTGTGAAAAATAAAGACTTTCAATATAACCCTGAGATATTACTGTCCAAGTAAGTTGTACTTCTTCCCAAGTGAATGCAAAAAGGTATTGGCTAGTTTAATTAACTGGAATATTAAAGAATGCACTGCATAAATCAATTACAGTAAAGAATTTACTTGCAGTGGGAATGGATGTTAGTAATATGTGAAGGTTAGAAACAAGAGGGTGTTGAGGGATAGCAATGTTGTTTATTGCCTGGAGGTCCTGAACAAACCTCCACCCTAGGCCCTTAGGTTTTCTCACTGGTAAAATGGAAGTGTTACAGGGACTGGTACAAGAGATAATGAGGCCCAGATCCTAACACCTTGTGATCTTCTATTATGGGATTTACACCTTGAAGGGCTTCTTTACTTATAAGGTATTGATAATTCTGGGAAGAGATTTTGAGAGGTCTATTGAATTTTGATGGGAGGTATGCTGTGAATTTTGCCAACATCAATTGGAGATTATAATAATAACATAACTATCAATAATTACCTTAAATGTAAATGGACTAAATGCTCCAATCAAAAGATATAGAATGGGGGCTTCCCTGGCGGTGCAGTGGTTGAGAGTCTGCCTGCCGATGCAGGGGACATCGGTTCTGGGAAGATCCCACATGCCGTGGAGTGGCTAGGCCTGTGAGCCATGGCCGCTGAGCCTGCATGTCCGCAGCCTGTGCTCCGCAACGGGAGAAGCCACAACAGTGAGAGGCGCACATACCGCAAAATAAAAAAAAAGACATAGAATGAATGAATGGATAAAAAACCAAGACCCATATATATGCTGCCTACAAGAAACTCACTTCAGGTCTAAAGACACACACAGACTGAAAGTAAAGGGATGGAAAAGGTATTACATGCAAATGGAAATCAAAAGAAAGCTGGAGTAGCAATACTTATATCAGACAAAATAGACTTTAAAATAAAGACTGTTATAAGAGACAAAGAAGGACACTACAGATCAATCCAAGTAGAAGATATAGCAATTATAAATATATATGCACCCAAAACAGTAGCACCTAAATATATAAAGCAAATATTAATGGACATAAATGGAGAAATCAACAATAGCACAATAATTGTAGGGGACTTTACAGCTCCACTCACATCAATGGGCACATCATCCAGACAGAAAATCAATAAGGAAACATTGGCATTAAAGATTCATTAGGCCAGAGGGATATCTATATCCATATCATCTATATCTGTAACTATATCTATGTCTATATCTATATCTATCACATTCCATCCTAAAGCAGCAGAATACACATTCTTTTCAAATGCACATGGAACATTTTCCAGGATAGATCACATGCTAAGCCAGAAAACAAGCCTCAGTAAATTTAAGAAAATTGAAATCATATCAAGTATCTTTTCCAACCATGCTATGACACTAGAAATCAACTTCATGAAAAAAAAAAGACAAAAAACACAAACACCTGAAGGCTAAACAATATGCTACTAAACAACCAATGAATCACTGAAGAAATCAAGGAAGAAATAAAAAATACCTGGAAACAAATGAAAATGAAAACACAATGATCCAAAATTTATGGGATGCAGCAAAAGCAGATCTAAGAGGGACATTTATAATGACACAAGCTACATCAGGAAACAAGAAAAACTTCAAATAAACAACCTAAACTTACATCTAAAGAAACTAGAAAAAGAAGAACAGACAAAACCCAAAGTTAGCAGAAGGCAAGAAATCATAAGGATCAGAGCAGAAATAAATCAAATAAAGACTAAAAACAAACAACAAAAAAATAGAAAAGATCAATGAAACTACCAGCTGGTTCTTTCAAAAGGTAAGCAAAATGGATAAACCTTTAGCTAGACTCATCAAGAAAAAAAGAAAGGAGATGGCTCAAATCAATAAAATCAGAAATAAAAAAGGCAAAGTTAAAACTGACACCACAGAAATACAAAGGATCATGAGACTACTATGAACAACTACCTGCCAATAAAATGGACAACCTGTAAGAAATGGACAAAATCTTAAAAATGTACAATTTCCCGAGACTGAACCAGAAAGAAATAGAAAATATGAACAGTTTAGTTGCCAGTAATGACATTGAATCAGTAAGTTAAAAACTCCCAAGAGGGCTTCCCTGGTGGCCCAGTGGTTGAGAGTCTGCCTGCTGATGCAGGGGACACGGGTTCATGCCCCCGTCTGGGAAGATCCCACATGCCGCAGAGTGGCTGGGCCCATGAGCCATGGCCCGCAGAGCCTGCGGGTCTGGAGCCTGTGCTCCTCAACGGGAGAGGCCACAACAGTGAGAGGCCCGCGTACCCACAACAAAACAAAACAAAAACAAACAAACAAACAAACAAAAACTCCCAAGAAACAAAAGTCTAGGACTAGATGGCTTCACAGGTGAATTCTACCAAATGTTTAGAGAAGAGTTAACACCTATCCTTCTCAAAGTATTCCAAAAAATTGCAGAGGAAGGAATGCTTCTGAACACATTCTACAAGGTCAGAATCACCATGATACTAAAACCAGACAAAGATATCACAAAAATGGAAAGTTATAGACCAATAACACAGATGAACATAGATGCAATAATCCTTAACAAAATATTAGCAATCTAAATCCAACAAAACATTAAAAGTATCATACACTATGATCAAGTGCAATTTATCCCAGGGATGCAAGGATTTTTCAATATCCACAAATCAATCAATGTGACACACCACATTAACAAGTTGTAGAATAAAAACCATATCTTTATCTAAATAGATGCAGAAAAAGCTTTCAACAAAATTCAACAACCATTTTTGACAAAAAAAAAGCCTCTACAAAGAGAGCATAAAGGGAACATACCCCAACATAATAAAAGTCGTATATGGCAAACTCACAGCTAACATCATATAAAATGGAGAAAAGCTGAAAGCATTTGCTTTAAGATTAGGAACAAGACAAGGATGCTCACTCCCACCACTTTTTTATTCAACACGGTATTGGAAGTCCTGGCCACAGCAATCAGACTAGAAACATAAATAAAAAGAATCCAATTCAAAAAGGAAGAAGTAGAACTGTCGTTGTTTGCAGATGACAAGATATTATGCATAGAAATCCTAAAGAAAACTACTAGAGCTCATCAATGAATTTGGTAAAGTTCAGGATACAAAATTAATGCACAGAAATCTGTTGCATTTCTACATACCAACATTGAGCTATCAGAAAAAAAAATTAAAGAAAGAGTCCCATTTCCAATTGTATCAAAAAGAATAAAATTCTGGGAATAAATCTAACAAGTAGATAAAAGACTTGCACTCAGGGGCTTCCCTAGTGGCACAGTGGTTGAGAGTCCACCTGCCGATGCAGGGGACATGGGTTCGTGCCCTGGTCCGGGAAGATCCCACATGCCGCGGAGCAGCTAGGCCCATGAGCCATGGCCGCTGAGCCTGCGCGTTCGGAGCCTGTGCTCCGCAATGGGAGAGGCCACAACAGTGAGAGGCCTGTGTACCACCAAAAAAAAAAAAAAAAAGACTTGCACTCAGAAAACTATAAGACCTTGATGAAAAAACCTGAAGATAACACAAACAACAGGAAAGATATACCATACTCATGGATTAGAAAAATTAACATTGTTAAAATGACCTTATTAGTCTAGACAATCTACAGATTCAATGCAATCTCTATCAAACTATCAGTGGCATTTTTCACAGAATAGGAACAAATAATTCTAAAATTTGTATGAAAAAACAAAAGACCACAAATAGCCAAAACAATCTTGAGAAAGAAGCACAAAGCTGGAGGTATCATTTGCCCTGATTTTAAACTATACTACAAAGCTAC
This sequence comes from Globicephala melas, assembly GCF_963455315.2. Lineage (NCBI taxonomy): Eukaryota > Metazoa > Chordata > Mammalia > Artiodactyla > Delphinidae > Globicephala > Globicephala melas. Next base: position 52,232,636 of record NC_083315.2, read on the forward strand.
AGTAATTAAAACAGTATGATACTGGCACAAAAAAAGCACATTTATCAATGGAGAAGAATAAAGAGCCCAAAAATGAATTGACACTTATTGGTCAATTAATGTGTGTTAGTTTCTGCTTTATAACAAAGTGAATCAGTTATACATATACATATGTTCCCATATTCTTCCCTCTTGCGTCTCCCTCCCTCCCACCCTCCCTATCCCACCCCTCCAGGCTGTCACAAAGCACCGAGCCAATATCCCTGTGCCCTGTGGCTGCTTCCCACTAGCTATCTACCTTACTAGGTTTGTTAGTGTGTATATGTCCATGCCACTCTCTCGCCCTGTCACAGCTCACCCTTCCCCCTCCCCATATCCTCAAGTCCATTCTCCAGTAGGTCTGCGTCTTTATTCCTGTCTTACCCCTAGGTTCTTCATGACATTTTTTTTTCTTAAATTCCATATATATGTGTTAGCATACGGTATTTATCTTTCTCTTTCTGACTTACTTCACTCTGTATGACAGATTCTAGGTCTATCCACCTCATTACAAATAGCTCAATTTCGTTTCTTTTTATGGCTGAGTAATATTCCATTGTATATATATGCCACATCGTCTTTATCCATTCATCTGATGATGGACACTTAGGTTGTCTCCATCTCCGGGCTATTGTAAATAGAGCTGCAATGAACATTTTGGTACATGACTCTTTTTGAATTTTGGTTTTCTCAGGGTATATGCCCAGTAGTGGGATTGCTGGGTCATATGGTAGTTCTATTTGTAGTTTTTTAAGGAACCTCCATACTGTTCTCCATAGTGGCTGAACGAATTCACATTCCCACCAGCAGTGCAAGAGTGTTCCCTTTTCTCCACACTCTCTCCAGCATTTATTGTTTCTAGATTTGTTGATGATGGCCATTCTGACTGGTGTGAGATGATATCTCATTGTAGTTTTGATTTGCATTTCTCTAATGATTAATGATGTTGAACATTCTTTCATGTGTTTGTTGTCACTCTGTATATCTTCTTTGGAGAAATGTCTATTTAGGTCTTCTGCCCATTTTTGGATTGGGTTGTTTGTTTTTTTGTTATTGAGCTCCATGAGCTGCTTTTAAATTTTGGAGATTAATCCTTTGTCAGTTGCTTCATTTGCAAATATTTTCTCCCATTCTGAGGGGTTGTCTTTTGGTCTTGTTTATGGTTTCCATTGCTGTGCAAAAGCTTTGAAGTTTCATTAGGTCCCATTTGTTTATTTTTAGTTAATCTATTAATCTAGGAGGTGGGTCAGAAAGGATCTTGCTGTGATATATGTCATAGAGTGTTCTGCCTATGTTTTCCTCTAAGAGTTTGATAGTTTCTTGCCTTACATTTAGGTCTTTAATCCATTTTGAGCTTATTTTTGTGTATGGTGTTAGGGAGTGATCTAATCTCATACTTTTACATGTACCTGTCCAGTTTTCCCAGCACCACTTATTAAAGAGGCTGTCCTTTCTCCACTGTACATTCCTGTCACCTTTATCAAAGATAAGGTGTCCATATGTCTGTGGGTTTATCTCTGGGCTTTCTATCCTGTTCCATTGATCTATCTTTCTGTTTTTGTGCCAGTACCATAGTGTCTTGATTACTGTAGCTTTGTAGCATAGTCTGAAGTCAGGGAGCCTGATTCCTCCAGCTCCGTTTTTCATTCTCAAGATTGCTTTGGCTATTCGGGGTCTTTTGTGTTTCCATACAAATTGTGAAATATTTTGTTCTAGTTCTGTGAAAAATGCCAGTGGTAGTTTGATAGGGATTGCATTGAATCTGTACATTGCTTTGGGTAGTAGAGTCATTTTCACAATGTTAATTCTTCCAATCCAAGAACATGGTATATCTCTCCATCTATTTGTATCATCTTTAATTTCTTTCATCAGTGTCTTATAATTTTCTGCATACAGGTCTTTTGTCTCCTTAGGTAGGTTTATTCCTAGATATTTTATTCTTTTTGTTGCAATGGTAAATGGGAGTGTTTTCTTGATTTCACTTTCAGATTTGTCATCATTAGTATATAGGAATGCCAGAGATTTCTGTGCATTAGTTTTGTATCCTGCTACTTTACCAAATTCATTGATTAGCTCTAGTAGTTTTCTGGTAGCATCTTTAGGATTCTCTATGTATAGTGTCATGTCATCTGCAAACAGTGACAGCTTTACTTCTTCTTTTCCGATTTGGAGTCCTTTTATTTCCTTTTCTTCTCTGATTGCTGTGTCTAAAACTTCCAGAACTATGTTGAATAAGAGTGTTGAGAGAGGGCAAACTTGTCTTGTTCCTGATCTTAGTGGAAATGCTTTCAGTTTTTCACCATTGAGGATGTTGTTTGCTGTGGGCTTGTCATATATGGCCTTTATTATGTTGAGGAAAGTTCCCTCTATGCCTATTTTCTGAAGGGTTTTTATCATAAATGGGTGTTGAATTTTGTCAAAGCTTTCTCTGCATCTATTGAGATGATCATATGGTTTTTCTACTTCAATTTGTTAATATGGTTTATCACATTGATAGATTTGCATATATTGAAGAGAGAGTTATGTTTTATTTGGCAGAAATTTTTAGGACTTCAAGCCGGAGGCAGCAGCTCAAGTAACCCTGAGAAAACTGCCCTGAGGAGGTGAAGGGGGAAGCTAGGATATATAGGAGTTTGGCAACCAATGGCAGGTGGTAGGAATAAAACACTACTGTTAATTAGAAAAAACTAGATATCTCAAGTTAAGTAATTTAGCGCTTTTCTAAGTATGGGAAGAGGCAAGATCCTGGGCTCACTGAAATCTTTTGTTTTATGTGCACCTTAGCTATCTGGGGCCAGTATCCTGTGTTTTCACATCCTGAGTTTCTTCAGGGCTCACCATTGGGAGTGGCTGAAGTCTGGTGGCTGCTAGATGGCAGGTATTCTTTGTTTCCTTCCTGAGTTCCCTTAGGGCTCACTGGCTCACTGTTGGAGGGCTGCAATTGCTGATGACTGTGACATCCTTTGTTTACTGATATGGCAGGCAATATTTTATTTCTCACTATCATAATAAAGACAACAAATAACAAGTGTTTGTGAGTTGTATAGAAAAGGAAATCCCTGTGCACTGTTGGTGCAACTGTAAATTGGTGCAGCCACTATGTAAAACAATATGGAGTTTCCTCAAAAATTAAACTGTCATAAAATCCAGAAATTTCACATGTGGGTATTTTCCAGAAGGAAACAAAAACACTAATTTGAAAAATGTGTGCACTCCAATGTTCATTGCACCATTTTTTACAATAGCCAAGATATGGAAACAACCTAAGTGTCCATGGAGAGACAAATAGATAAAGAAGAATATATATATATACATCATATGATGGAATATTGAAGCCAAATCCAGCCTCTGTACCCCAACACCAAATTAAATCTCAGAAACAGAGGTTGGGTGAAGTAGAAAAGAATAGCTTTATTGCTTTGCCAGGCAAAGGGGGAGACGGTGGGTTAATGCTGTCAAAACTGTGTGTCCCAACCAGGGGAGCAGGGGGAGTTGTGAGGATCTTTGTAGTCCAGGAGCAGGGTTGCTGATAAGGATCAGGGTGCTTGCATGGCCTGCATTCCTTCACTCTAGAGATCATCTGGTGTCAGGTGGTGATGGGGGACCTGTGACCTCAAGAATGAAGAGTGCTTCATCAAGTAGTTAACATCTTCCATTTGGTGGGGGTTTTAGTTCTGCAGAAGAGCTCAAAGATATTGTTATGACTATACCTTGAGGGGAAACCAGGACCTGCCCCAGGGCTGCACTATTGTTTCTTGACTGCTCCTCCCTTGTCTCCATATCCCTTCCCTTCCCTGATTAGTAACTGTTTGAACCTGACCTTTGGAACTCAGAGAAGGGGACATAGAAAGACTTTTGTGCCCAAGAGCCCCAGAGGGTCCTGCTCAGTTTCAATATTACTCAGCCTTAAAAAAGATTAAATCCTCCCATTTGCAACAATGTGAATGGATCTAGAGGGTATTATGGTAAGTGAAATATGTCAGGCAGAGAAAGACAAATACTGCACAATCTCCTTTACATGTGGAATCTAAGTACCAAAACAAACCAAACAAACAAACAAAACAAAACAAAAGCAGTCTCGTGATATAGAGAACAAAAGGGTGTTTGCTAGAAAGGAGTGAGGTGGGGGATGGGCAAAATACATTAGACTTCATCAAAATGAAAAACTTTTGTGCATCGAAGTACACTACCAAGAAAGTAAAAAGGCAACCCATTGAAAGGGAGAAAATACCTGCATATCAGATACCTGGTAAGGGTCTAGTATCCAGAATATATAAAGAACATTTAAAACTCAACAATAAAAAGATGAATAACCCAGTTTTTTTTGGTTTTTTTTTTTTGGAGTACACGGGCCTCTCACTGTTGTGGCCTCTCCCATTGCGGAGCACAGGCTCCGGACGCACAGGCTCAGTGGCCATGGCTCACAGGCCCAGCCGCTCTGCGGCATGCGGGATTCTCCCGGACCAGGGCACGAACCCGCGTCCCCTGCATCGGCAGGCGGACTCTCACCCACTGTGCCACCAGGGAAGCCCAAACCCAGTTTTTTAAATGGGCTAAGGATTTGAATAGGTATTTCCATAAAGAATTTATACAAATGCCAACAAACACATGAAAGGCTGCTCAACATTATTAGTCTTTAGGGAAATGAAATCAAAACTACAATAATGTACCACTTCACAGGCACTGAGGTATCTATAATAGCATAAAAAAGACAAATAAGTCCTGGTTAGGATATAGAGAAACTGGAACCCTTACAACAATGTAAAATGGTATAGCCACTGTGGAAAACAGTTTGGCAGTTCCTCAAAAAGTTAAAAATAGAGTGACCATATGACCCAGCAACAAATATATATTTTGTATATCTTAGAATACCACTTCTAGATATTTATGCAAGTGGAAGGAAAACTTATATTCACACAAAACCTTGTACATGAATGTTTATAGCAGCTTTATCCTTGCTTGCCAAAGATGGGAACAACCCTTTTACTTCACCCAAACTCTGTTTCCGAGATTTAATTTGGTGTTGGGATACAGAGGCTGGATTTGGCTTCAATATTCCATTGTGTGATACTTATATATATGTATATATCGTACTATATATATATATATATATATATATTCTTCTTTATCCATTTGTCTCTCCATGGACACAGGTTGCTTCCATATCTTGGCTATTGTAAATAATGGTGCAATGAATATTGGAGTGCACACATTTTTCAATCCTTCAGCAGATGAATGGATAAACAGCCTGTGGTACACCCACAAAATGTAACATTACTCCATTATAAAGAGCTGTGGGGACTTCCCTGGTGGGTTAAGACTTAACCCTCTTAACCCAAGTGTTAAGACTTCACCTTCCAATGCAGGGAGTGAGGGTTCAATCCCTGGTCAGGGAGCTAAGATCCCACATGCCTCCTGGCCAAAAAACCAAAACATAAAACAGAAGCAATATTGTAACAAATTCAATAAAGACTTAAAAAAAATAGTCCACATCAAAAAATCTTTAAAAAAAAACAAGAGCAATGATGTTTTGATTCATACAACATGGATGAATCCTTAGTGAATTTTGTGAAGTGAAAGAAACCAAACCTAAAAGACTATATTGTTTCTTTCGATTTAAATGATGTTTTGGAAGAGGCAGTACTGTAGCATCAGGGAACAGATCTATGGTTGTCTGGGGTTGGAGGTGGGGGAAGGGTTGACAACAACAAATTTTGGGGGGAGATTTAACTGTTCTATATGGTATTTTGTTAGTGGATATTACACATCTGTAAAAAACCATAGAATTATACACCTTGAAGAGTGAATTTTTATTTTATTCCAAAATTTAAAAATAAGCCAGGATGTTGACAAAAGCCAAGACTGAATGTACACCATAGCAAATGAATCTACCTCCATTATAAATAAATGACATAATCACACTGAAAATGGTGGGAAAGAAAGGAACATATTCCCTCACTGGCTGCATTGATTGACTCAAGTGTGAAGACTCTCAGAATGCATGAGACTTTCTTAGTCCCCTTCAGGATGGGAAGATGTACGTATGTGAAGCCTGAGGTGCTTCATTCACTTTGCTTCCAGGAGGACAGTTAGCTTGAAAAGAGAAACATCTGAATGAGGATGGAATAGAGGGTCCCAGAGTGCCTGCACCAGGGTCCTGATCAAATGTGTCTTGCACCCACTCTAATATCATACTTCTTAGGTAAATAATTATTAAATTCTCCTTTTTTCCTCAAACATATTTTGCTAATAGTAATCCAAACCATCCTATCAGAAACACCTCCCATATGCCATTTTGAAGAATTTACTCGAGCACGTGCTTCTGTAAAATTGGTGAGTAAAGCAAGAAAAAAAGAAGCCTGAGGTTCAGGAAAGTGTGTGTAACCCAATAATTCATGGCAGACAATCCTGTGATCACAGCTTTGTAGCAGGCATGGAACGTAGCCAGTCCAGGCTGGAGCAAGAGGGAGCCAACAGGGCAAGGTGGGATGTTACGGATTAGATATACCTCAGGATTTCAGAATGGTTAAAAACATGCAGAATAAGGACAAGATTATATTTACTAGGAGACGAACATTTTGCAGAAGATGCCTAAAAACCTTTTCATGAGGTTGCACTGGCAAAGATCTTCACCTAAACCAGCCCCAGGCAAGAGGATTCAATTCCTAAAGAGAAGGCTACCTCCTTTGAATTTATGGGCATTTGAAGACCCTGAAACACCTAGCTTCGGTTATCAAGTGGAGGGAGCATTGTTTTGTCATCAGTCAACATTCTGCTTTAGCCTATGAGAAAGGACTGTCACCTTGGGCCCAGGGTCTCATCCTCCCACAATGCCAGGACCCTACACCCCCAGATATCAGGCTGCTTCTGGACCCAGGAGAGAGAGGAAGGAGCCCACTCATAACCAAGTGTGTTCACATCCTGAACTGGAAGCTGTGAAATGACTGAGGGGATTACATGGATGCTATGGATTGTCTGCATTGGGCAGACTGGGGCTTGGGATGGGAAATTAATTTGAATTACATAGATAAAACTACATGTTTGCAAGAGGGAAGAGATATGGGAACATATGTATATGTATAACTGATTCACTTTGTTATAAAGCAGAAACTAACACACCATTGTAAAGCAATTATACCCCAATAAAGATGTTAAAAAAAAAAACAAACCCAACAAACTACATGTTTGCACACCAGAATTTTCTGTGACTGTAAAATTCATATGGACTACACCTGTAATAGATGCAAACTAATTTTATAATAAGAAAAACAATAAAGACCATTAAAAGAGGGTGGCATGGGGGGGTGCAGAAGAGGTAGAGCTGGAAATGAGGGTAACTACCTTTCACAGATGAAGGCAGCGATCACGTGCTTCTGTCAAATATGTTGTGAGAAGGGCTATGTGCACTTGATCAGTCACGGGAATTTCCTTGGCAGTAAGTTGTAGTTTGATTTTATAGCACATATTTCCATACCAAAATTGATTTTGTAGCTTCTTTGGTGGTGTATTACTCGCTGTGCTAGACTTTTCCAAATGGCAGCCTCCACTCACATGGGAACTGATGGCATTAAAAGTGCTTCATTTTGCAGAGAAACTCAATTTGCTAGCCATTTACTCCAAAGATATTTTTCTTAGCTAAATAAATAAATAAATAAAGTTTTTCATCCCTGAGAAGATTAAGAAAGTTTCAGAGCCTCAGGAGAAAATGTCAAGTGAAGCAGGACAAAGAATCAGAAACTTCATTATTGAAGAGCAGTTCTGGACCAGTCTCTGAAGCCTTATTTTTCCCTAATCACTATTGGTTGACATTACTAAGGACTCCACTGGCATTGAGAAAAATAAACAGCAGGCATGACTGATAACATACTTGGTTAGGCTACAATCATTTTTTTATACAATTGTTATATAACTTATGTCCTCCTAATTGTTTTAATTTTCTGAATTTTGTTATAAAGGAGGGAGATTTTTCAAAATTTCTGAAAGACATGTCCTTGTAATAGATTCAATTTTTTCATTTATCTGTAATTTATAGTTACTTCTTTATTACAAAATGGTATTTGTATTTGGAAACTACAGAGAACTAAAAAATTAACTCATTATTCCAACAGTCAGTGTTGTTCATTGGTTAAGTTTTGATCTATTTACTAAGCAAACACATGTAAGATTTTGTATTACGATGTCCCTTACTGTCACATCATGAGAATTTTCTTATGTCATTAAAGACTATTCAAGTAGATATTACACCTGCTTACTATTCTTTTTTTTAAGGCTGTTACCATATTTTATTTAATAATTTCTGTACTGTTAGACACAGACTATTTCCAATATTTTACTAGTAAAATTATTTAGATTAATACAATTGGCAAACTAGCTTTTTGTGTAACCAGAAATTAGCTGACACTATTTCCTAAGGACAAATTCCCACATTTGTAATTACTGGTTCAGAGTGCATGAAATTTCTTAAGCCTCAAGTAGACATATGAAAATTAATAGCATTTATCGCCATAATGCATTAGAATGCTTGTTTTACAGAACGCTTGACAACATTAATTAATTTTCTTTTTCAAATTGGTTCAAAAATGTTATCTCATTATTTTAATTCATATTTGTATCAAAATGTACTTATAACATTCTTTATCATATTCAGCTTTTAAAACTTTGTGGAACATTTGTTACTCATTTATTTTGTAATTTCTATTGCGTTTTTTTCTCAAAAGATATTTTTTCCACTTCAAAACTCAAGTAATAGTTAACAAATTTTCTTCTAAAATGTTTATGGCTTAACTTTTTTAAATAAACTTTTTGTTTGAGATAAATTTACATTCACAAGTGGCTGTAAGAATAGAGGGAAATCCCATGTACTCTTTACCCAATTCCCCTCAAAGGTAATACCTTGAAAAATTATACTATAGTATCACAACCAGGATAGTGACATTGACATGGTCAAGACACAACATTTGCTTCACGCTCATGTTCCCCACTTGAACTCATATGTCGCATAGCCAATCTCCCACCCCAACCTCTCCTTAAACTCTGGAAACCACCAATCTGTTCTATCATTTCAACAACCTTATATAAATGGAATAATCCAGTATATATTATTTTGGGATGAGCTTTTTTCACCCAGTATATTTCTCCAGAATTTCATCAGGTGGCATGTATCAATAGTTCATCCTCTTCCATGGCTGAGCAGTATTCCATGATATGGATTAACAAAATGTTCATTTATTGAAGGGCATCTGGGCCATTCCATATGGGCCCCCATGAACAAAGCTGCTACATACAATTTTGCACGGACCCCTGTGTAAACATAAACTTTGATTTCTCTGAAATAAATGCCAGGAATACAATTGGCAGGTTGTATGGTATTTGCATGCTTAGTTTTTCTTGAAACTGTTTCCTAGAGAGACCACATTTTAGTCAGCAATTGGTAAGTGATCGAGTTTCTCTGCATCCTTGCCAGTATTTGATGTTGTTCAATTTTTAAAATTTTACTTCATAAGAAACTCAGTGCCTCCTGCAGTGGAAGCGCCGAGTCTTAACCACCAGACCACCAAGGAAGTTCCATTACTGATTTTAAAAAAATTTTAGAGTTTCTAATTGTTGTTTAATATAATCATAATATGGTTTTAATTTGCACTTCTCTAATGGTTAATTTTGTTGCACACCTCTTCACGTACTGTCTGAATATCCTATTTGCTGAAGTGACTGTCTTTTGCTCAGTTTAAATCGAGTTGTTTGATTTCTTATGTAATAATTTTGAGAGTCCTTTATATATTCTGGATTGAAATGCTTTGTTGTATATGTGATTGACAAATATTTTCTGCAAATCTGTAAAGTCTTTTCACTTATTTAAACATTTTATTTCTTAAACTAATGCTTAAATTTTTATTAAGCACGATTTGCCATTTTATAATGGACTGTGCTTTTGATGCTATGCCTAAAAAGACTTTGCCTAATCTCAGGTCATGAAGATTATTTCCTATATTTTTTTCCTAAGTTTCTAAAATGGACAATTTTAGATATATGAAAATTTAGATATATGATTCATTTTGAGATAGTTTTTGTTTTCATGTAAGGTATGAAGTTTAGATTGAAGTTTAATTTTACATATGAATGCCCAGTTGTTCAAATACTATTTGCTGGAAAGCTTGTCTTTGGTAATTTGATCAGATTGTTTAATATATATTTCTGGATTTTCTATTCTGTTCAATTGATCTATGTGTCTATACCTTTGCCAGTAAAATATTGTCTAGATTAGATTACTGTGACTTTATAATCATCCTAAAAATGTAGTTGAACTTCTCTTATTTAATCTAAAATATTTATTTAATTCTTGGAAATTTGTTCTCATTTAATCAAATAATTTATTTCATGATCTTATTTATTCTCTATTTCTGGTACGTCCTGTTATACAGAGGTTGGTGCCTGTACTTATGTATTCTACTTATGTTTACTATTCCCTTACATAGCTATCTCCTTATCTTTAAATCCTGCCTTTGAAAGTCCTTCAATACAATCTTCCAGCTCACTAAATTTTTTCTTCATCCATTCAAATTTTATTTATCCCTTTAAACATGTTCTTTCTTAAAACAGTTATATGCTTCATAACTAACAATTTACCAAATCCTTTTTTTCATCTTGTTCCTTTACCATGAAACTAATGTTCTCTTGCCTCCTTGAGATTTTTATTTTGCTTATTTTATTTTCTCGCTCCATTTTTTTTTTTTTTTTGCTTTGCAATTTTCCAACTTTTTAAATAATTTCACTTCATGTGGAACTTGCTGTCCTGCTTTGTCTTCTTAATTCTGTATGTATTTCTTGAATGTACAGTAGTTTTGTCTACTGAGCTGGCAGGTGACCAGGCTGGTGAGAGGCACTGGGAAAAACTCATCCTTCCACTTCACTGACTGTACTTTTTCACTGTCAGTTACAGTTCTGCTGCCTTGCATTTTGGTTTTACCTCCATTGGTTTACTTCAATTAATTTTGTTTTCAGTGACTCTTTCAGCATGTGAAATACAGTGTGTTTTACATAGCAATCAATATATATAGCTATTATTTTATATTGCTTCTGTTTTTCTGCAAATGTCATGGTTAACTTCCTCCATGATTCAGATTTCAACTGAAAATTCATTTCCTCAAAGAAGGTTTTCTTGCCATCCTTTGTAATATGGCTTCTCTCACATCATTTTCTATTATATTACTTTGTTTTGTTTTATTTTATTTATTTATTTATTTTTATTTATTTATTTTTTGTGGTACACGGGCCTCTCACTGTTGTGGCCTCTCCCGTTGCAGAGCACAGGCTCCAGACGTGCAGGCTCAGCGGCCATGGCTCACAGGCCCAGCTGCTCCGTGGCGTGTGGGATCTTCCCGGACTGGGGAACGCACTCATGTCCCCTGCATTGGCAGGCGGACTCTCAACCACTGTGCCACCAGGGAAGCCCTACTTTGTTTTATTTTTATTACAGCACACACCAGTATGTGAAATTATGTTACTTTTTTATTGTTTGTTTTCTGTCTTCACTAAAATTTAAGCAGTGGTTTGGTAACCGTTTAAGTTTATCTAATGTAATGTGTATTGCTTTTAAAGTGTGTGCACATTTCTTTAAATATTATCTCTTGAAATTCACCAAAAAACTAGTGTAGGTATTTCATCACCAAGTAGATACAGTCTGAGAACATGCTTATTGAAGGAATTTCGGATCTTAGCCATAAATTTAAAGCTTATATTTTATCCTTCTTTTATTTTTTTTCAGGAATGCAGTCAAAGAACACAGAAAACTATACAGCATTTATGAACGCAGGTGAGTCCATGATATCTTCAATTTATCTATTAAAGGCTTCTACTTTTCACCAGTGATACAAGTATTAAAAATCATTGCAGTATAGGACTTATCTTGCTCCATGTATTTTGTGTTTGAAACATCTACCAGAGTTATTGTAAAGCATACAAAGAAACTAAATAATAAAACAATAATAATAATGAAATAGCATCACCTTAATTTATCTTATGTAATTTTGCAATAATTTTTAAAAAAATTTTCATTGTATTTTAATAAGGCACCTAGCTGCCTAGGGATTTTAGCACTAAGTACATCCAGGTTTAAAAATAGAGTGTTTTAGCACTAGAAAGAACGTCAAACATCATCATTTTACATATTTGGAAAGGTAGCCCAGATAGGTTAGACTTGCCTAAGGTCACACAGCTATTCAGAAGCAGAATTAGGAAAATAAAATATATTGCTTACTTTCATCACCATGCTTTTAGATTGCTCCACAATGCCTGGGGAAAATAATCCCTAACAATTTTGTGTGAATAAAAGTGTGTTCTCCAAGAAATTAAAGATAATACCAACAGATGGAGAGATATACCATGTTCTTGGACTGGAAGAATCAACATTGTGAAAATGACTCTACTACCCAAAGCAATCTACAGATTCAATGCAATTCCTATCAAACTATCACTGACATTTTTCACAGAACTAGAACAAAAAATTTCACAATTTGATGGAAACACAAAAGACCCCAAATAGCAAAAGCAATCTTGAGAAAGAAAAATGGAGCTGGAGGAACCAGGCTTCCTGACTTCAGACTATACTACAAAGCTACAGTAATCAAGACAGTATGGTAATGGCACAAAAACAAAAATATAGATCAATGGAACAGGATAGAAAGCCCAGAGATAAACCCACGCACATATGGTCACCTTATCTTTGATAAAGGATGCAAGAATATACAGTGGAGAAAAGACAGCCTCTTCAATAAGTGGTGCAAAACTGGACAGTTACATGTAAAAGAATGAAATTAGAACACTCCCTAACACCATACACAAAAATAAACTCAAAATGGATTAAAGGGCTTCCCTGGTGGCACAGTGGTTGAGAGTCTGCCTGCCGATGCAGTGGACACAGGTTCGTGCCCCGGTCCGGGAAGATCCCACATGCCGTGGAGCGGCTGAGCCCGTGAGCCGTGGCCGCTGAGCCTGCATGTCCGGAGCCTGTGCTCCGCAACGGGAGAGGCCACAACAGTGAGAGGCCCACGTACCGCAAAAAAAAAAAAAAAAAAAAAATGGATTAAAGACCTAAAGGTAAGGCCAGACACTGTAAAACTCTTAGAGGAAAACATAGGCAGAACACTCTATGACATAAATCACAGCAAGATCCTTTATGACCCACCTCCTAGAGAAATGAAAATAAAAACAAAAATAAACAAATGGGACCTAATGAAATTTAAAAGCTTTTGCACAGCAAAGGAAACCATAAACAAGACAAAAAGACAGCCCTCAGAATGAGAGAAAATATTTGCAAATGAAGCAATGGACAAAGGATTAATCTCTAGAATATACAAGCAGCTCATGCAGCTCAATATCAAAAAAAACAAACAACCCAATCAAAAAATGGGTGGAAGACCTAAATAGACATTTCTCCAAAGAAGATATACAGATTGCCAACAAACACATGAAAGGATGCTCAACATCACTCATCATTAGAGAAATGCAAATCAAAATGTGGTATCACCTCACACCAGTCAGAATGGCCAACATCAAAAAATCTATAAACAATAAGTGCTGGAGAGGGTGTGGAGAAAAGGGAACACTCTTGCTCTGTTGGTAGGAATATAAATTGATACAGCCACTATTCAGAACAGTATGGAGATTCCTTAAAAAACTTAAAATAGAACTACCATAAGACACAGCAATCCCACTACTGGGCCTATACCTTGAGAAAACCATAATTCACAAAAAGTCATGTACCACAATGTTCATTGCAGCTCTATTTACAATAGTCAGGAGATGGAAGCAGCTTAAGTGTCCATCGACAGATGAATGGGTAAAGAAGATGTGGCACATATATACAATGGAATATTACTCAGCCATAAAAAGAAATAAAATTATTTGTAGTGAGTTGGATGGACCTAGAGTCTGTCATACAGAATGAAGTAAGTCAGAAAGAGAAAAACAAATACCATATGCTAACACATATATATGGAATCTAAAAAAAAAAATCGTTCTGAAGAACGTAGGGACAGGACAGGAATAAAGACACAGACGCAGAGAATGAAAATGACACAGGGAGTGGGAAGAGTAAGCTGGGATGAAGTGAGAGAGTGGCATGGACATATATGCACTACCAAATGTAAAATAGCTAATGGGAAGCAGCCTCAGAGCTCAGGGAGATCAGCTCAGTGCTTTGTGACCACCTAGAGAACTGAGATAGGGAGGGTGTGAGGGAGATGCAAGAGGGAGGAGATATGGGGATATATGTGTATGTATAGCTGATACACTTTGTTACGGAGCAGAAACTAGCACACCATTGTGAAGCAATTATACTCCAATAAAGATGTTTAAAAAAAAAGTGTATTCTCCAGCTGATAGTCTCTTGGAAAGAAATGGGCTCTGACAACAAAATTTTTTAGCAAAACTTTTGAAGACAGATATTTAATGGAAACTAATCATTTGGTGATTTCTTGTTTATCTTTAAAAATTCAGCTACAACATAACTTCACAGTTAAAACTTCTCTGGTTATCAACCACCCCCAACCTCCAAACTCAATCAGAATTCCAGGCAAAGTTCATCTTCTTTTGGGCCCACTATTTGTTAATGGTTAAAGCCTTTCTGTGTAAGGGGCTAATAAATCCTTCCTTCCTTTTTTCCTTCTTTCCTTCCTTCCTTCTTTCCATGTATCCAGATTCTAAATACTGTAATTTGAACTATGGTAGTTGTTCAATATTTTTGGTAGAAGTAATAATTTCTTATTAGACATCATTTCAGTTTGTTATTTATCATGTACATATAATTTTTTAACACAACAAAGGTTTATTTCTGACTTAGGCAAAAGTAGGTGAGGTGGTCCTCCTCCATCAGTCTCCTAACTCTCTGTATTTTTTCCATAGCAGTTATCATACTTTGTAATTATCTATTTAATTATATGATTATTGGATCAATTTCTATTGCTATACCTAGGGTGTGTGCTTCTTGATGGCAGGGACTGTATTAGGCTTGCTATGTATCCCTAGACCTAGTAACTACAATTAATGCCTTAATATAACATATTATACTATTGGTTTTGAACATTATGCAAATAGTGTCACTCTGTAGTTAATCTGGCAATTTGCATTTGTTGTTCAACATGTTTGTGAGATTTATCTTTGTAGAATTTCGTAGTTGGGGTTCATTTTTACTGTCATAATTTTCCATTGATTGAGTATAATACAATTAATTTATTCTCTTGTTGATGGGCACTTGAGTTATTATCAGATTTTTGCAATTATAATTTGTACTTCTGTGAATTTTCTTGTGCATGTCTCTTTGTGCAAGTGTGCAAAGAATGCCTCTAGGTGTACATATAATTTTATTTACTCATTCAAATACTTTCTTAGGACAAATACTTAAAAGCAGAATTGTAGGGCTTCCCTGGTGGCACAGTGGTTGAGAGTCCACCTGCTGATGCAGGGGACACGGGTTTGTGCCCCAGTCCGGGAGGATCCCACATGCTGCGGAGCGGCTGGGCCTGTGAGCCATGGCTGCAAAGCCTGCGCATCCGGAACCTGTGCTCTGCAACGAGAGAGGCCACAGCAGTGAGAGGACCACGTACCGCAAAAAAAAAAAAAAAAAAAAAAAAAAAAAGCAGAATTGTATGATGAAAGAGTAGGCACACTTAAAACTTTCAATTTTTGTATAAGTTTGTACAGAGTTTGATAAATTGTAAGTATAGAACGTAAGTATTCACAAGTAAACACACCCATGTAACCACCGATCAGATTGGGGAACATTAGAACATTAGAGTCATTAGGTTGTACACTTGAAATTAATTCCTTATCTGTATTCTTCCTCTTCATGGTATGGGTAAATTGCCCTGCCAATATGGCAACTTCTTTTTTAGGCAGTTAATTTACTGGCAAGAGGATAACAAAGTGATTAGGCAACAACCATAGCTTTATGTTTAATGACGTTCCTACTATATCTACTTGTGGAAGTGTCTCTGGAAACAAGGACATGTAGATGCTCAATGCTGATCCACTTTATTATAAACTATTAACAAAAGTCCACGATTTAGGAGAGTTGAGGAAGATGACGGAAGAGTAAGACGTGGAGATCACCTTCCTCCCCACAGATACATCAGAAATACATCTACATGTGGAACTGCTCATATAGAACACCCACTGAACGCTGGCAGAAGACCTCAGACCTCCCAAAAGGCAAGAAACTCCCCACATACCTGGGTAGGGCAAAAGTAAAAAGAAAAAACAGAGACAAAAGAATAGGGATGGGACCTGCACCAGTGGGAGGGAGCTGTGAAGGAGGAAAGGTTTCCACACACTAGAAGCCCCTTCATGGGCGGAGACTGTGGGTGGCGGAGGGGGGAAGCTTCGGAGCCACGGAGGAGAGCACATCAACAGGGGTGCGGAGGGCAAAGCAGAGAGCAAAGCGGAGAGATTCCTACGCAGAGGATCGGTGCCGACGGGCACTCACCAGCCTGAGAGGCTTCTCTGCTCACCCACTGGGGCGGGCAGTGGATGGGAGCTGAGGCTCGGGCTTAGGTCGGATCGCAAGGAGAGGACCAGGGATAGCTGCGTGAACGCAGCCTGATGGGGTTAGTGCACCACGGCTAGCCAGGAGGGAGCCCGAGGAAAAGTCTGGACCTGCCGAAGAGGCAAGAGACTTTTTCTTGCCTGTTTGTTTCCTGGTGCACGAGGAGAGGGGATTCAGAGCGCCGCTTAAAGGAGCTCCAGAGAAAGGCACGAGCCTCGGCTATCAGCGCAGACCTCAGAGACGGCCATGAGACGCTAACGCTGCTGCTGCAGCCACCAAGAAGCCTGTGAGCAAACACAGGCCACTATCCACACCTCCCCTCCTGGGAGCCTGTGCAGCCCGCCACTGTCAGGGTCCCATAATCCAGGGACAAATTTCCTGGGAGAATGCACAGTGCACCTCAGGCTGGTACAACATCACGCTGGCCTCTGCCGATGCAGGCTCGCCCTGTATCCGGACCCCTCCCTCCCCCCGGTCTGAGTGAGCCAGAGCCCTCGAAGCAGCTGCTCCTTTAACCCCATCCTGTCTGAGCGAAGAACAGAAGCCCTCAGGCGACCTACGCACAGAGGCGGGGCCAAATCCAAAGCTAAACCCCGGGAACTGTGCAAACAAAGAAGAGAAACGGAAATTTCTCCCAGCAGCCTCAGGAGCATAGGATTAAATCACCACAATCAACTTGATGTACCTTGCATCTGTGGAATACCTGAATAGACAACGAATCATCCCAAATTGAGGAGGTGGACTTTGAGAGCAAGATTTATTATTTTTTCCCCTTTTCCTCTTTTTGTGAGTGTGTATGTCTATGCTTCTGTGTGAGATTTTGTCTGTAGAGCTTGGCTTTCACCATTTGTCCTAGGGTTCTGTCTGTCCATTTTTGTTTTGTTTTGTTCCGTTTTTCTTTACGTTGTAAAAAAATTTTTTTAATAATTATTTTTTATTTTAATAACTTTATTTTATCTTTATATTATTATATTTTATCCTCTTGCTTGCTTGCTTTCTACTTTTTCTCCCTTTTATTCTCAGCCATGTGGATGAAACACTCTTGGTGCTGCAGCCAGGAGTCAGTGCTGTGCCTCTGTGGTGGGAGAGCCAACTTCAGGACACTGGTCCGCAAGAGACCTCCCAGCTCCAAGTAATATCAAACAGCGAAAATCTCCCAGAGACCTCCATCTCAACACCAAGACCCAGCTTCACTCAATGATCAGCAAGCTACAGTGCTGGATGCCCTATGCCAAACAACTAACAAGACAGGAGCACAACCCAACCCATTAGCAGAGAGGCTGCCTAAAATCATAATAAGTCCACAGACACCCCAAGACACACCACCAGACGTGGACCTGCCCACCAAAAAGACAAGATCCAGCCTCAACCACCAGAACACAGGCACTAGTCCCCTCCACCAGGAAGCCTACATAACCCACTGAACCACCTTTAGCCACTGGGGACAGACACCAAAAACAATGGAAACTACGAACGTGCAGCCTGCAAAAAGGAGACCCCAAACACAGTAAGATAAGCAAAATGAGAAGACAGAAAAACACACAGCAGATGAAGGATCAAGGTAAAAACACACCAGACCTAACTAATGAAGAGGAAATAGGCAGTCTACCTGAAAAAGAATTCAGAATAATGATAGTAAAGATATCCAAAATCTTGGGAATAGAATAGAGAAAATGCAAGAAACATTTAACAAGGACCTAGAAGAACTAAAGAGGAAACAAGCAACAATGAACAACACAATAAATGAAATTAAAAATACTCTAGAAGGGATCAATAGCAGAATAACTGAGGCAGAAGAACGGATAAGTGACCTGGAAGATGAAATAGTGGAAATAACTACTGCAGAGCAGAATAAAGAAAAAAGAATGAAAAGAACTGAGGACAGTCTCAGAGACCTCTGGGACAACATTAAACGCACCAACATTAGAATAATAGGGGTCGCAGAAAAAGAAGAGAAAAAGAAATGGACTGAGAAAATATTTGAAGAGATTATAATTCAAAACTTCCCTAATATGGGAAAGGAAATAGTTAAAGTCCAGGAAGCACAGAGAGTCCCATACAGGATAAATACAAGGAGAAACACGTCAAGACACACATTAATCAAACTGTCAAAAATTAAATACAAAGAAAGCATATTAAAAGCAGCAAGGGAAAAACAACAAATAACACACAAGGGAATCCCCATAAGGTTAACAGCTGATCTTTCAGCAGAAACTCTGCAAGCCAGAAGGGAGTGGCCGGACATATTTAAAGTGATGAAGGACAAAACCTGCATCCAAGATTACTCTACCCAGCAAGGATCTCATTCAGATTTGATGGAGAAATTAAAACTTTTACAGACAAGCAAAAGTTGAGAGAGTTCAGCACCACCAAACCAGCTGTACAACAAATGCTAAATGAACTTCTCAGGCAAGAAACACAAGAGAAGGAAAAGACCTACAATAATGAACCCAAAACAATTTAGAAAATGGGAATAGGAACATACATATTGATAATTACCTTAAATGTAAGTGGACTAAATGCTCCCACGAAAAGACACAGATTGGCTGAATGGATACAAAAACAAGACCCATATATATGCTGTCTACAAGAAACCCACTTCAGACCTAGAGACATATACAGACTGAAAGTAAGGGCATGGAAAAAGATATTCCATGCAAATGGAAACCAAAAGAAAGCTGGAGTAGCAATTCTCATATCAGACAAAATAGACTTTAAAATAAAGACTATTAGAAGAGACAAAGAAGGACACTACATAATGATCAAGGGATCGATCCAAGAAGAAGATAAAACAATTGTAAATATTTATGCACCCAATATAGGAGCACCTCAATACATAAGGCAAATACTAACAGCCATAAAAGGGGAAATCGACAGTAACATATTCATAGTAGGGAACTTTAACACCACACTTTCACCAATGGACAGATCATCCAAAATGAAAATAAATAAGGAAACACAAGCTTTAAATGATACATTAAACAAGATGGACTTAATTGATATTTATAGGGCACTCCATCCAAAAACAACAGAATACACATTTTTCTCAAGTGCTCATGGAACATTCTCCAGGATACATCATATATTGGGTCACAAATCAAACCTTGGTAAATTTAGGAAAATTGAAATCGTATCAAGTATCTTTTCCAACCACAGTGCTATGATACTAGATATTGCAGGCAAAGGAAATAGATAGACTTGATATTACAGGAAAAGATCTGTAAAAAATACAAACAAATGGACACGAAACAATACACTACTTAATAATGAAATGATCACTGAAGAAATCAAAGAGGAAATCAAAAAATACCTAGAAACAAATGACAATGGAGACAAGATGACCCAAAACCTATGGGATGCAGCAAAAGCAGTTCTAAGAGGGAAGTCTATAGCAATACAATCCTACCTTAAGAAACAGGAAGCATCTGAAATAAACAACCTAACCTTGTACCTAAAGCAATTAGAGAAAGAAGAACAAAAAGACCCCAAAGTTAGCAGAAGGAAAGAAATCATAAATATCAGATCAGAAATAAATGAAAAAGAAATGAAGGAAACGATAGTAAAGATCAATAAAACTTAAAGCTGGTTCTTTGAGAAGATAAACAAAATTGATAAACCATTAGCCAGACTCATCAAGAAAAAAAGGGAGAAGATTCAAATCAATAGAATTAGAAATGAAAAAGGAGAAGTAACAACTGACAGTGCAGAAATACAAAGGATCATGAGAGATTACTAAAAGCAATTCTATGCCAATAAAATGGACAACCTGAAAGAAATGGAAAAATTCTTAGAAATGCACAACCTGCTGAGACTGAACCAGGAAGAAATAGAAAATATGAACAGACCAATCACAAGCACTGAGAATGAAACTGTCATTAAAAATCTTCTAACAAACAAAAGCCCAGGACCAGATGGCTTCACAGGCGAATTCTATCAAACATTTATAGAACAGCTAACACCTATCCTTCTCAAATTCTTCCAAAATATAGCAGGGGGAGGAACACTCCCAAACTCATTCTATGAGGCCACCATCACCCTGATACCAAAAGCAGACAAAGATGTCACAAAGAAAGAAAACTACAGGCCAATATCACTGATGAATATAGATGCAAAAATCCTCAATAAAGTACCAACAAACATAATCCAACAGCACATTTAAAGGATCATACACCATGATAAAGTTGGGTTTGTCCCAGGAATGCAAAGATTCTTGAATATATGCAAATCAATCAATGTGATACACCATATTAACAAATTGAAGGAGAAAAACCATATGGTTATCTCAATAGATGCAGAGAAAGCTTTCGACAAAATTCAACACCCATTTATGATAAAAAACCCTGCAGAAAGTAGGCAGAGAGGGAACTTTCCTCAACATAATAAAGGCCATATACGACAAAACCACAGCCAACATTGTCCTCAATGGTGAAAAACTGAAACCATTTCCACTAAGGTCAGGAAGAAGACAAGGTTGCCCACTCTCACCACTATTATTCAACATAGTTTTGGAAGTTTTACCCATAGCAATTAGAGAAGAAAAAGAAATAAAAGGAATTGAAATTGGAAAAGAAGAAGTAAAGCTGTCACTGTTTGCAGATGACATGATACTCTACATACAGAATCCTAAGGATGCTACCAGAAAACTACCAGAGCTAATCATTGAATTTGGTAAAGTAGCAGGATACACAATTACTGCACAGAAATCTCTGGCATTCCTATACACTAATGTTGAAAAATCTGAAAGTGAAATTAGGAAAACACTCCCATTTACCACAACAAAAAGAATAAAATATCTAGGAATAAACCTACCTAAGGAGACAAAAGACCTGTATGCAGAAAATTATAAGACACTGATGAAAGAAATTAAAGATGACACAAATAGATGGAGAGATTTACCATGTTCTTGGATTGGAAGAATCAACATTGTGAAAATGACTATACTACCTAAAGCAATCTACGTATTCAGTGCAATCCCTATCAAACTACCAATGGAAATTTTCACAGAACTACAACAAAAAATTTCACAATTTGTATGGAAACACAAAAGACTCCAAATAGCCAAAGCAATCTTGAGAACGAAAAACGGAGCTGGAGGAATCAGGCTCCCTGATTTCAGACTATACTACAAAGCTACAGTAATCAAGACAGTATGGTACTGGCAGAAAAACAGAAATATAGTTCAATGGAACAGGATAGAAAGTCCAGAGATAAACCCATGCACACATTGTCACCTTATCTTTGATAAAGGATACAAGAATATGCAGTGGAGAAAAGGCAGCCTCTTCAATAAGTGGTGCTGGGAAAACTGGACAGGTACATGTAAAAGTATGAGATTAGAACACTCCCTAATGCCATACACAAAAATAAGCTCAAATGGATTAAAGACCTAAATGTAAGGCCAGAAACTATCAAACTCTTAGAGGAAAACATAGGCAGAACACTCTATGACATAAATCACAGCAAGATCCTTTTTGACCCACCTCCTAGAGAAATGGAAATAAAACAAAAATAAACAAATGGGACCTAATGAAACTTCAAAGCTTTTGCAAAGCAAAGGAAACCATAAACAAGACCAAAAGACAACCCTCAGAATGGGAGAAAATATTTGCAAATGAAGCAACTGACAAAGGATTAGTCTCCAAAATTTACAAGCAGCTCATGCAGCTCAATAACAGAAAAACAAACAACCCAATCCAAAAGTGGGTAGAAGACCTAAATAGACATTTCTCCAAAGAAGATATACAGATTGCCAACAAACACATGAAAGAATGCTCAACATCATTAAGCATTAGAGAAATGCATATTAAACCTACAATGAGATATCATCGCATACCAGTCAGAATGGCCATCATCAAAAAATCTACAAACAATAAATGCTGGAGAGGGTGTGGAGAAAAGGGAACACTCTTGCACTGCTGGTGGGAATGTAAATTGATACAGCCACTATGGAGAACAATATGGAGGTTCGTTAAAAAACGACAAATAGAACTACCATACGACCCAGCAATCCCACTACTAGGTGTATACCCTGAGAAAACCATAATTCAAAGAGAGTCATGTACCAACATGTTCATTGTAGCTCTATTTACAATAGCCAGGACATGGAAGCAACCTACGTGTCCATCATCAGATGAATGGATAAAGAAGTTATGGCCCATATATACAATGGAATATTACTCAGCCATAAAAATAAATGAAATTGAGCTATTTGTAGTGAGGTGGAATGACCTAGAGTCTGTCATAAAGAGTGAAGTAAGTCAGAAAGAGAAAAACAAATACCGTATGATAACACATATTTATGGAATCTAAGAAAAAAAAAGTCATGAAGAACCTAGGGGTAAGACGGGAATAAAGACACAGACCTACTAGAGAATGGACTTGAGGATATGGGGAGGGGGAAGGGTAAGCTGTGAGAAAGTGATAGATTGGCATGGACATATACACTACCAAACGTAAAATAGATAGCTAGTGGGAAGCAGCCTCATAGCACAGGGAGATCAGCTCGGTGCTTTGTGACCACCTGGAGGGGTGGGATAGGGAGGGTGGGAGGGAGGGAGATACAAGAGGGAAGAGATATGGGAACATATGTATATGTATAACTCATTCACTTTGTTATAAAGCAGAAACTAACACGCTATTGTAAAGCTATTATAAAGTTATAGAAAAAAAAGTCCATGGTTTATATTATAGTTTACTGTTAGTGCTATAAATTCTATGGGTTTTGACAAACTTATAATGGCATGTATCCACCAGTACAGTATCATACAGAGGAGTTTCACTGCCCTAAAAATCCCCCTTTTTCCACCTATTTATCCCTCCCTAACTTATGGATCATTTGGTAAGAGTATGTTTAGATTCGTAAGAAACCATCAAACTGTCTTCCAAAGTAGCTGTACCATTTTGCACTCTAACCTGGAAGGAATGAGAATTCCTGTTGCTTCACATTCTTTCTAACATTTGGTGTTGTCAGTGTTTTGGATTTTAGACAATCTAATAGTTACATAGTGGTGCCTCATTGTTGTTTTAATTAATTTCATAAATTCCCTGATGACATATGATTTTGAGTATCTTTCTGCATGCTTATTTGTCATCTGCATATCTTCTGTAGTTAAGTGTCTGTTCAAATCTTTGCTTATTGTTTAATCAGGTTGTTTGTTTTCTTATTGTTGAGTTTTAACTGTTCTTCGTGTGTAATTGGATACCAGTACTTTATCAAACATGTGTTTTGCCAGTCAGTGGCTTGTCTTTCATTTTCTTAACAGTTTTTTTTTGTACGGCAGAAATTTTTAATTTTAATCAAGTCCAATTTTTTTCTTTCATGAATTTTTGTATTGTATCTAAAAAGTCAACACTCAAGGTTACCTAGGTTTCCTCCTATGCTATCTTCCACAATTTTTTAACTTTACATTTCACATTTAACTCTGTGATCCATTTCAAGTTAATGTTTGTGAAATGTGTAAAACCTTTGTATTTTTTGGCGTCATAGATACCAAATTGTTTCAGCATTTTTTGTTGAAAAGACCATCCTTTTTTCATTGAATTGCCTTTACTCTTTTGTCTAAGAGAGTTGATTACATTTATGTGAGTATTTCTGCATTCTCTATTCTATTCCATAGATCTGTACATCCATTCTTCCACCAGTTCCACACCATCTTCATTACTGTAGCTTTATATTTAGTCTTGAAGTCAGGTAGTGTTTGCTCTCTGACTTTATTCTTCTCATTCAATACTCTGTTGGCTCTTCTGTGACTTTTACCTTTCTATATAAGCTTAAAATCAGTTTTTTCAGTATCTATGAAGTAATTTTCTTAGATTTTGATTAGGATTGCATTGACGCCATAGATCAATTTGGGAAGAACTGACATCTTGACAATATTGAGTTTTCTTATTCATGCACATGGACTATCTCTCCATTTATTTAGATCTTTTGATTTCCTTCATCAGAGTTGTAGTTTTGTAGTTTTCCTCACACAGATCTTGTACATATTTTGTTAGATTTATCCTTAAGTATCTCAATTTTTATGCTAATTACCTAATAGTTTTTTAGGTATGCTATTCTTTTTGGTTACCATAGAAATTGCAATAGGCATTCTTTCATTAGTGTCTAACATGAATTATTATTTTCCACATCCCAGACAATTATTGTTATCCTCAATTTAAACTTTATATACATTTTAACCCCACAAGTTATTATTATATTACTATTAGTATAAGCAGTGCATTTTATGCATTCAATATTAATTCATATTTACTTACATATTTACCACTAATGTAGCTCTATGTTCAGTACCACCTTGCCATGTTTCTTTAGCAATTATGTTCTATCTACTGGAAGGACTCCTTTTAGTATATATCCCTCAGTGCAAGTGTGCTGGCACCAATTTCTCTAAGGTTTTTTTGTCTTATATTTCTTTATTTTTCCTTCAAAAGTGAAGAATGTTTACAATGAGTATAGAATTCTTTGTTGGTAACTATTTTCTTTCATCACTTTAAAATGTCATTAACTGTCTTCTTTATTTTCTGGTTTCTATTAAGAAATCTATTCTCAGTCTTATTGCTTTTTGAAGTTGATTTTTACATTTTTGGACAAGCATTTAAGATATTTTTCTCTGATTCTAATTTCCAAAAGTTTTATTATGATGTATTTAAGTGCAGTTTTCTTTTTGTTTATCTCACTTTGGTTTCATAGTTTTTGTGAATCTGTGGCTTAATCTCTTTTTACCAATTTTAGAAACATCTCAGCCATAATCTATACAAATATTATTTCCACACCATTATATCTATTGTCCCCTTCCATAACTTTTATTACTATTATGTTACACCTTTCTACTGTTCTCTGATATCTTTTACTCTCTTTTCTGCCTTTCCCATACTTGTGCTTTGGTCTGGTTATTTCCAAATGACATATCTTCCAGGTAATGATTCATCTCTTTGGTTGTATCTCCTCTGCTGTTTGACTCATTCTTAATACGTCATTATATTTTTCAGTTCTAGAATTTCCATTTAATTCTCTTATATTGATTTCAATTCTTTGAAGTATTTCTCTATCTTGTCATCTATTTCTTAAGTATCTGATAGCTCCAATATCTGGATCACTATGGCTATATTTTTATTGTTTGTTTTTTGTTGGTTCTGGATCTTGATATGCCTTTTAAATTTGATTAAATGCCAGACGTGTTTTAAAATGTAAAAGCTCTGCATCAGCAGTGTTCAATAGAACTTTCTGTGAATATGGAAATATTTTGTATGTGTACTGTGCAGTATGATTGCTGCTAGTCACGTGCAGTTTCTGAGCACTTGAAATAGGACTAGTGAAGTAATATGTTACTTTAATTACTTTTAATAAATGTAAATAGCCACATGTGGCTTGTGACTAACATATTGAACAGCACAGTTCTAGATAAAGTTTCTTGCCTGGCACTGTGTATTCAATGTTGCAAGTTCTCTATCTGATATTTCTTTCACTTGCTATTTCTTCTATTTCTTCTTCAGCTCCTCGTGAGTAGCTAGAGTAGAAGGAGCTCACTTTAATGCAATCAGGCATAAGGTTATGTGTCACTAAGTTGTTGCTCTATTTCTGGTTCACCCTTCCTTTTAGTTTGCAGTTCTCAAGTGGCACAAATGAGAGTCTAGTGTATTTACCTGGGCCTCTCCATCTTGGCTGGCTCTGAGTTCCAATTTTTGTCTCCTCAGACCAGGGAAAGTGCTGGTAGCTCTCCTTAGCTTTCCAACCTGCTATTACCTACTTTCTGCTCAGCCTCTCTTCCTCTTGCTTCTCCTGTGCTAAGGAATTGGTGAATGCCTTAGGACAATAGTAGGTCAAACTCTTGGGATCACTTTTCTGTGTTTCTCTTTTTTCCAGGAACCTCTCATGTCCTGACTCTTTGGTAGCTCTGAACCTCAATTTTTATCTCATTAGCCTTGTGAGATGTCTGAAATCTCTTTTCAGTTTCTCTGCCTCATAGCAGCTGATTTCTGTTCAACTTCACAGCCTCTGCCTGCACACAGTTTATGAATCATTAATTGGGTTGCCTTAGAATCAGACCCTGAGATAAGTGTTAGAGTAAAAGTGAGTTATTTGGGGAGTTCAGGGGACACTATTAGTGCCATGGGGAAGTGACACAGAGAAAGGAAAGCAGCAAATAAAAGTCAAGTTATTAAGCTGGTTACCATACTAGGCAACTGGGTCTGAATCCTTCAGGGAAAGCCTCAAAAATGGTGCAAAACACATATCTCAGATATACTGACCCAGCAGTTGAGAGCTCTGAAATGTTTTTATACCAACTCCCAAGGGATGCTTTGGGAGGGAGGCAGAGTCAGTAACACATCCTCCCCACAGTATATAGCCTGACACCTTTTGGAGCAGCCTTCTGAGCTTCCAGAAAATAAAACAGGTTATCAGACTTGGAAATGCACACACAGGCAATTGGATGTCTGCTGTAGAAAATGAAACGGCTGATGAACAGAGCAGAACAAACATGACATAGAAGGTCACATTCACTTCAGTGAATTTGTTTTCTTCCCAGGATTTTGGACCCTCAAATTCTGGCTACCTTAATAGCCTTTTAATACCACCTCATATTTTTTTTTCTATTTTTATCCATTTTTTCCTGCTTGTTCTAAGTAGGGGGATTGGTCTCCCAAAAGCTAGTCAATCATAGCTGACAGTGAAAAATCTAGGTTATTATGTTTGGATGCTAAAAAGTATTTTACTGAATGATTTATGGGTCTTGTCACTAAAATATCTTTTTATTGATTTGGGAGGTAGATAACTGTTATTCAATTTGTACCTGTTGAATTGAGGTTTTTTTTTAAAAGTCAAACAATTTTCAACAAACATGGATCTAGTGGCAACTCATTTCCTTATTTGAGTGATATATTTAATGTATGTTCTTTCCAGTTAAAATGATCTTGTTCTATATTTGCTTGTTATTTTTCATAAGTGATTATACATGAAAGATTAAAGAGAGTAAGCTTCTTCTTCAATATCATCTTTCCACACGATTCATTGATAGAATTACTTTGAAAGCAAAATGGAAAATGCTAAGTAAGAGGAAGGTTTTCCCCTCATCTTTATTGTTTATGTTTGCAGAAATCTAATGTTCCCAGGCTAGATTCCAGACCACAGTAGTGCCCTGTTGTTGAAGGATCCTGGCCTCTAACTTGCTGAGAGTTCACTTTCTCTTTCTGGTACTGCTTTTGGTGTCAGTTCTTATGCTCCATGAAGCATTTCCTCATCATGGCTGAGTTTTGCCAGTGAGTGACAAGTGTCAAGGTACATCTTCACTTGTCACTGACTCTTGCCACTCAGCTACTTCCCTGTTCCCCAGGAAAGCTGCTCACCACCTGACACAATGTTAGCAGCACAGAGCATGCCCAACAATAGGATGCCAATCAGGGACTCAAAACAGAGTTTCTGTGGACTGTTAAGGGCTAGCATGCAGCCAGATGAGCAGCTATCATGGCAAGTTCAGGGAATGTGGGTTAAGGATGGAGCTGTCACCACGCATTTCTGATCACACATACTAAAAGTAAAAATAATTCAATACAGCCCATATATACATTAAGCTCTTTATAAAATGTATTAATGCAGATGAGGTTTTCTTAATGTCAATGAAACCTCTAATTCCCTTCCTGCAGTGGAGCATCTTGTTGACTTCCTGTGGAACCATTAATATGTACAAGAAGAAAACCAGGTACTGGGAAACCTGAAGACACTGTAACTAAAAGAGTGCCATTGCAAGGGCAGCCCAAGGTCAGTCCTTGGGTAAAAGTGACAACAAGCAGAGACCAGTGTGTGACAAATTCCATAGGATGTGATCATTGATTCTGTCCTAGCTTCCCCCAGGACAGAATCCAATTTCAGAGGAGCTTAACTAAGCCCTGTAAGCAGAATACTTAATGAGCAGCTTTGAACTGAAGTGGAATATTTAGAGAATTAGTATAGTTTCCAGTGAGCAAATCCAAAGAAATCCTGAGCTTGTACTGAGAGTTTCTTTGCCTTCAAAACCTTACATGCAATATATCTTTGGCTCTGCAGAGGTATTTGCATGTGTTGTACAACACCCAACAATGTAAGGGTAAATTTTCTATCTGCTGTGATGCAATTCAATCTAATTTTACTTAGAGCAGAAATGAGGTATGATATGACTTCAGATCACATTGTTCAGACTGGATGAGTCAAAATCTGATATAGACTTTTGCAGTTAATGTTACATTGGAAGAAAAATAAAGCTATTGATGGTAGTTATAACTACTATCTCAGATTTCCAAAGGAAGTTTGTTCTTAAGCTTCTCCTATCCAGTTCTCATATGATCCACGTTGGCATCAATAGTAACAACAAGACTAACACTGTGAAGGAGCCACCAATACTTGTGGTCCTTTTGACCACATGCAGAATCCAGTGAGGATCCCTGTATTTACCAAGGATCCTTGTAAATATCCATGAAGATGAGAAGCACAGCGGTGCACTGTTTTCTCATTAAATGAATGGAGAGCTCCAGGTAGCTTCTGACTCATTTATCTTTATTGTTGGTGCTTATCTATTAATACCATACTCCTGATAATTTGATATCACCAAGATCCTAGAATGAGAACACTTACAGTTATCCTCAAACAAGGGTGCCGGGACATTGAGAAAATAGCCTCAGCTCTATTCCAGGCTTTTGTGTGTTTAAAAAACCATGACAAGATTCAGGTGAATGTCTGGTCTCAACCTTAGAGGTATGTATTTTATCCTAAGATGTTTGCTTATTCCTAACTTGAAAGTTTGCATGTGATTGTTGTTCAAATTAAGCAAAAAAGTTTGTAATTACCCTCATTTTCTTACCTGGCTTTTCCCCATTACCTGTCCAACTGTAAATTTTGCACCAAAAAGTTTGAAAATAAAAGTTCTGTTTAGGTCATATATTAAGAACATTAGGAAACTAGTCACAAAGATGTAAGGTGTTTTGTGGTCTCATAGTCAGTCTCCCCTAATCACCTGGTCTGTATCATCTCAGGAATATATGGGAACAATGGAGGGAGAGCTTTCCACACAGTGGCAGCCAGGGCTGTGTGAATAGCAGTTTGTCTGTACATTCCACCAAATGAGCTTTAATGGGCTCAGAGGTGAGATCCCTGAGAGAAGAAGCAAACAAGGAGGCACCTATCATCACCCAAGTTTCTGCCTGCAGGTGATTTCCAGACATTGGTGTAGGAAAGGATAATCCAAAGAGAGTCTGACAGGCATACTGAGCTGAGGAAGAGGAATTGGAGTTCTGAGAGGCTAAGGTGTGACTGTAACTGTGAGCTTTAATTTCTTTCTATTATCTTATTGTGGTGGTTAGGAATTCTAGTATTCTATTAACTATGAATGCTGATAGGAGATATTAATTACTTAATGGAAATGTGTCTAATGCTTCATTATTAACTGTGATAACTGAGATAAGAGTCTCAGAGCAGAGGCAGGTACATAGAAAAAGAGCTTCAGAGATGTGGATAGGGGTGCATCTGAGTCTTTGGTTGAACATCATTCTGCATATTCATAGGGTAAATCTCCTCATGGCCGGGCAAAGAAAAACTTGCAGAAAAGATTAATTACTCAAACAATCCTCAGAGATCACACACGGTCAAGAATCATTTGAATCCCCAATATCCAGAGTGGAGAAAACTCCTTGAATACACAAGATATTCAGTAGACTCCAAAAAGATAATGTCTTAGTTATTGAGCTAAATTGAACCTAGGAGAAATTCTACCCTAGATCCATCATTTAAAAGCTTAAAAGCAAGTCTTGAAAGCATCAAATATATACACCGAAGCCAGCCAGAACAAAGTACAGCAATATTTATTGGAATATAACAAAGCTAGAACTCAAAAATGAAAAATTCACAATGTGGTATTTTGCTGTATGTAAATTATACCTCAATAAAAATTGACTTCAAGAAAGAAGTAAAGTCTTTCTTTATATTTTTCTTAACAGATAAAAAAAATTGTAAAATTTAATACTAGCTGATTAAAAAAAATTAGCAATCTGGTAATAGGAGATAGATAGCTTCCTAAACTTGATAATGGATCATATATTTCTACCAACATTGCAGTTAATAATGAAGCATTAGACACATTCCCATTAAGTAATTAATACCTCCTATCAGCATTCATATTTAATAGAATACTAGAATTCCTAACCACCACAGTAAGATAATAGAAAGAAACTAAAGTTAACAGGACATAAGACAAAAAATTAAAACTCTCGTTTTTCACCCATAATCGCTGTGTACATGTAAAGTCACACATTAATAAGAGCAAATCAGGGATTCAAACTCAAGAGTTTAACTCCAGAGTATTTAAACTCTGTAGCAACAGTTTATTAGGAAATATAATTTTTTTAAAGCTACAATTTATAGTAACCAAAACCCCACCAAGCTTTGTGCTGAGGAAGTACTGAGGAATACATTTTATTAAGCAAACATGAAAACCTTGAGGAAAAAGTTAAAATTTTACTAAAAGGCTTAAAGGAAGACCTAAATAAATGTGAAGATATGTTCACAGTTGGCAATATGAAACTGGTATTTCTCCTCAAAATGATATATAAATTCAACATAATTCTAGATACTTAACAGAAATCTTTATGAAACTTGACCTGGCAATACTAAAGTTTATATGGAGAAGTTCAGAACCAGGAAAAGATAACTGAAGAAGAAGAGTAATAAGGAAGGACCCGTCCTACCCTATACCAGGTGTTACAGCAAAGCTATGGTAAATAAAAATGTGGTACAGGGAAGGCAGATCAGTCAATGGACCAGGCTGGAAATACTAAAAATTAAGGAACAAGAATATATGAATATGGAACCAGAGAGAAGTGGTATTACAAATCAGAGAGGAAAATTTGGACTTACTAACACACAATGCTAGAGACAACTGTCTATACATGTGGAAAACAATAAAGCTAGATCTTTATCTCACACCTAATTCAAAATTAGTATCGATGAACTAAAGACAGAAAAATGAGGGAAAAATTTTACTTAAATCTTAAGTAGAACAAATTCAGGAGACTATCTTGATGATAGTGGTGGAAGATATGAATTTGTTAAACTAGACACACACAAAAAGCACAAATTATAAGAAATGGATAAATTTGAATTTAATGTTTATTTTAATTTAATGAATATTAGTTAATTTACTATTAATTTAAATTTAATGGTAAAACATTAAATGAAAACATTATAACAAATGCAAAAGGCAAGCCCTAAATTGGAAGAAGAAATGTGCAAACTTTACTAAAACATAGATAATAGTATCCAGCATACATTTAAAAAAACTCCTTTATATTAAAATGAGCAATGGATATGTATGATGAGTCCATGAATTTAAGAAAACATCTTAATAGCTAAAAAGCATATAAAAATAATTAAAATTTCATCATAATAAGGTGAGTACAAGTTGAGAAGTAATGTATTATAAGTTCATACACATTATATTTTTAGAAATTAACTCTTATATGCCAAGAGTGATAATGATGTGGGGAAATGAGATATCTTATATAGAGCTGGTGAGAGTATAAATAAGTAAATTTAGAGATACACACACTCAGTGATTCCATTTCTAAAGAAATTTATATATAGTTTATTTCAGCAGTATTTAATAGTGAAAGTAGTGAATAAATTTTCTTTAAAAAACTTAACCTTCCTTCTGTAAGGAAATGGATAAACTATGGGGGAAAATTAACATCTTTATATTATTGAATCTTCTTAGGAATATTACATGTCATTTTATTTCCTTTCTTTTAGCTTTTCCCTTATATAAGTTTAAAAATTGTAGTTAGTTTTATTCCAAGGAATTTTATAGTTTTCATAGTTATAGTTAGTGACATTGTTTTCTATTACACTTTCTAAAGGTATATAGGAATAATTTTTTAAGTTGACTTTTTTTGTTGGAGTATAGTTGCTTTATACTGCTGTGTCAGTTTCTGCTGTACAGCAAAGTGAATCAGCCATACGTATATATATATCCACTCTTTTTTGGATTTCCTTCCCATTTAGGTCACCACAAAGCACCGAGTAGAGTTACCCCTGCAATACAGTAGGTTCTCATTAGTTACCTATTTTATACATAGTAGTGTATATGTCAATCTCAATCTCCCAATTCATCCTACCCTGTCACCTTCGTATCTATATGTTTGTTCACTAAGTCTGTCTCAATTTCTTCTTTGCAAATAAGATCATCTTCACCATTTTTCTAGATTCTACATATATGCATTAATATACAATATTTGTTTTTCTCTTTCTGCTTAATTTACTCTGTATGACAGACTCTAAGTTCATCCACATCACTACAAATGACCCGATTTTGTTCCTTTTTATAGCTGAGTAATATTCCATTGTATATATGTACCACATCTTCTTTATCTATTCTTCTGTTGATGGACATTTCAGTTGCTTCCATGTCCTGGATATTGTAAAAAGTGCTGCAATGGAAACTGGGGTGCATGTATCTTTTTGAATTGTGGTTTTCTCTGTTATAAGCCCAGTAGTGGGATTACTGGGTCATAATGTAGTTCAATTTTTAGTTTTTTAAGGAACTTCCTTACTGTTCTCTATAGTGGTTCTACCAATTTACATTCACACCAACAGTGTAGGAGGGTTCCCTTTTCTGCACACCTTCTCAAGCATTTATGCTTTGTAGATTTTTTGATGATGGCCATTCTGACTGATGTGAGGTGGTACCTCATTGTTGTTTTGATTTGCATTTCTCTAATAATTAGTGATGATGAGCATCTTTTCATGTGTTTGTTGGCCATCTGTGTATCTTCTTTGGAGAAATGTCTGTTTAGGCCTTCCACCAATTTTTTGATTGGGTTATTTGGGTTTTTTTTTATATTGAGCTGCATGAGCTGTTTGTATATTTTGGAGATTAATCTGTTGTCAGTTGCTTTGTTTGCAAATATTTTCTTCCATTCTGAGGGTTGTCTTATCATCTTATTTATGGTTTTCTTTGCTGTACAACAGCTTTTAAATATCGTTACATCCCATTTGGTTATTTTTGTCTTTATTTTCATTACCCTAGGAGATGAATCAAAAAAGATCTTGCTGCAATTTATGTCAAAGAGTGTTCTGCCTATGTTTTCTTCTAAGTGTTTTATAGTTTCTGGCCTTACATTTAGGTCTTTAAACCATTTTGAGTTTATTTTTATGTATGGTATTAGGGAGTATTCTACTTTCATTCTTTTACATGTAGCGGTCCACTTTTCCCAACACCACTTATTGAAGAGACAACCTTTTCTCCACTGTATATTCTTCCCTCCTTTGTCAGGCATTAGGTGACTATAGGTGCATGGGTTTATCTCTGGGTTTTCTATCCTGTTCCATTGATCTATATTTCTGTTTTTGTGCCGATACCATACTGTCTTGATTACTGTAGATTTGCAGATTAGTCTGAAGTCAGGGAGCCTGCTTCCTCCAGCTCCATTTTTCTTTCTCAAAATTGCTTTGGCTATTCAGGGTCTTTTGTGTTTCCACACAAATTGTAAAATTTTTTGTTCTAATTCTGTGAAAAATGCCATTGGAAATTTTATAGGGATTTCACTGAATATGTAGATTGCTTTGTGTAGTATAGCCATTTTCACAATATTGATTCTTCCTAACCAAGAACATGGTATATCTCTCCATCTATTGCTGTTGTGTTTTATTCTTTCATTAGTACCTTATAGTTTTCTGCATACAGGTCTTTTGCATCTGTAAGTAGGTTTATTCCTAGGAATTTTATTCTTTTTGTTGCAATGGTAAATGGGAGTGTTTCCTTAATTTCTCTTTCAGATTTTTCATCCTTAGTGTATAGGAATGCAAGAGATTTCTGTGCATTAATTTTGTATCCTGCTACTTTACCAAATTCAT
Source organism: Globicephala melas (assembly GCF_963455315.2). Lineage (NCBI taxonomy): Eukaryota > Metazoa > Chordata > Mammalia > Artiodactyla > Delphinidae > Globicephala > Globicephala melas. The sequence goes on from NC_083315.2 coordinate 52,267,063, forward strand.
TGATTAGCTCTAGTAGTTTTCTGGTGGCATCTTTAGGATTTTCTACATAGAGTATAATGTCATCTGCAAACAGTGACAGTTTTACTTCTTCTTTTCCAATTTGGATTCATTTTATATCCTTTTCTTCTCTGTTTGCTGTGGCCAGGACTTCCAAAACTATGTTGAATAATACTGGTGACAGTGGACACCCTTGTCTTGCTCCTGATCTTAAAGGAAGTGCTTCAGTTTTTCACCATTGAGAATGATGTTTGCTGTGGGTTTGTCATATATAGTCTATATTATGTTGAGGTAGTTCCCTCTATGCCCACTCTCTGGAGAGTTTTTATCATAAATCGGTGTTGAATTTTCTCAAAGGCTTTTTCTGCATCTATTGAGATGATCATATGGTTTTTATCCTTCAGTTTGTTAATACGGTGTATCACATTGGTTGATTTGCGTATATTAAAGAATCCTTGCATCACTGGGATAAATACCACTTGATCATGGTGTATGATCCCTTTAATGTGTTGCTGGATTCTGTTTGCTAGTATTTTGTTGAGGATTTTTACATGTATGTTCATCAGTGCTATTGGCCTGTAATTTTATTTTTTGTGATATTTTTGTCTGGTTTTGGTATCAGGGTGATGGTGGCCTCATAGAATGATCTACAGAGTGCTCCTCCCTCTGCAACTTTTTGGAAGCTTTTGTGAAGGATAGGTGTTAGCTCTTCTCTAAATGTTCAGTAGAACTCCCCTGTGAAGCCATCTGGCCCTGGAATTTTGTTTGTTGGAAGATTTTTAATCACAGTTTCAATTTCATTACTTGTGATTGCTCTGTTCACATTTTCTATTTCTTCCTGGTTCACACTTGGAAAGTTGTACTTTTTCTAAGAATTTGTCCGTTTCTTCCAGGTTGTCCATTTTATTGGCATAGAGTTGCTTGTAGTAGTCTTTTATGATCCTGTGTATTTCTGCAGTGTCAGTTGTAACTTCTCCTTTTCCATTTCTAATTTTATCAATTTGAGTCCTCTCCCTTTTTTTCTTGAAGTGTCTGTCTAAGAGTTTATCAATCTTGTTTATCTTTGCTAAGAACCAGCTTTTAGTTTCATTGATCTTTTCTATTGTTTTCTTCATTTCTATTTCATTTATTTCTGCTCTGATCTTTATGATTTCTTTCCTTTCAATAACTGGGTTTTTCTTGTTCTTCTTTCTCTAGTGGCTTTAGGTGTAAGGTTAGGTTGTTTATTTGAGATTTTTCTTGTTTCTTGAGGTAGGATTGTATTGCTATAAACTTTCCTCTTAGAACTGCTTTTGTTGCATCCCATAGGTTTTGGGTTGTCGTGTTTTTGTTGTCATTTGTTTCTAGGTATTTTTTGATTTCCTCTGATTTCTTTGGTGATCTCTTGGTTATTTAGTAGCTATTGTGCAGCCTCCACATGTTTGTGTTTTTTACAGTTTCTTTCCTATAACTGATTTCTAATCTCATAACATTGTGGTCGGAAAAGATGCTTGATATGATTTAAATTTTCTTAAATTTATGGAGGCTTGATTTGTGACCCAAGATGTGATCTCTCCTGGAGAATGTTTCGTGTGCACTTGAGAAGAAAGTGTATTCTGCTGCTTTTGGATGAAATGTCCTATAAACATCAATTAAGTCTATATGGTCTAATGTGTCATTTAAGACTTGTGTTTTCTTATTAATTTTCTGTCTGGATGATCTATTCATTGGTGTAAGTGGAGTGTTAAAGTCCCCCACTATTATTGTGTTACTATCAATTTCCCACTTTATGGCTGTTAGCATTTGCCTTATATATTGATGTGCTCCTATGTTGGGTGCATAAATATTTACAATTGTTGTGTCTTCTTCTAAGATTGATCCCTTGATCATTATGTAGTGTCCTTTTCTGTCTCTTGTAATAGTCTTTATTTTTAAGTCTATTTTGTCTGATATGAGTATTGCTACTCCTGCTTCTTTTGCTTTCAATTTGCATGAAATATCTTTGTCTACTCCCTCACTTTCAGTCTGTATGTGTCCATAGGTCTGAAGTGAGTCTCTTTTAGATAGCATATATATGGGTCTTGTTCATGTATCTATTCAGCTGGTCTGTGTCTTTTCGTTGGAATATAATCCATTTACATTTAAGGTAATTATTGATATTTATGTTCCTATTACCATTTTCTTAATTGTTTTGGGGTTTTTTTGTGAGTCTTTTTCTTCTCTTGTGCTTCCTGTGTAGAGAAGTTCCTTTGGCATTTGTTGTAAAGTTGATTTGGTGGTACTGCATTCTCTTAGCTTTTGCTTATCTGTAAAGCTTTTGATTTGTCCAATGAATCTGAAGGAGATCCTTGCCGGGTAGAGTAATCTTGGTTGTAGGTTTTTCCTTTTCATCACTTTACATGTATCCTGACACTCCCTTCTGGCCTGCAGAGTTTCTGCTGAAAAATCAGCTGATAACGTTATGGGGATTCCCTTTTATGTTATTTGTTGCTTTTCCCTTGCTGCTTTTAGTATTTATTTCTTTGCATTTAATTTTTGTTAGTTTGATTAATATTTGTCTCAGCATGTTTCTCCTTCGATTTATCCTGTATGGGACTCTGCATTTCCTGGACTTGTTTGACTATTTCCTTTCCCATGTTAGGGAAAGTTTTGACTATAATCTCTTCAAATATTTTCTCAGACCTGTTCTCTTTCTCTTCCTCTTCTGAGACCCCTATAATTCAAATGTTTGTGCATTTAATATTGTCCCAGGTCTCTAAGACAGTCTTCATTTCTTTTCATTCTTTTTTCTTTATTGTGTTCCAGAGCTGGTATTTCCACCATTCTATCTTCCAGCTCAGTTATCCATTCTTCTGCCTCAGTTATTCTGCTATTGATTCCTCCAAGGGTATTTTTCATTTCAGGTATCATTTTGTTCATGACTGTTTGTTCTTTAGTTCTTCTAGGTCCTTGTTAAACATCTCTTGTATCTTCTCGATCTGTGCCTCCATTCTATTTCCAAGATCTTGGATCATCTTTACTATCATTACTCTGAACTCTTTTTCAGGTAGATTGCCTATTTCCTCTTCATTTATTTGGTCTTGTGAGTTTTTCCTTTGCTCCTTCATCCACAATATATTTCTCTGTTGTCTCATTTTGTCTAACTTACTGTGTTTATGGTCTCCTTTCTGCAGGCTACAGGGTCATAGTTTTTCTTGCTTCTGCTGTCTCCCCCCTGGTGGGTGAGGTTGGTCCAGGGGCTTGTGTAAGCTTCCTGGTGAGAGGGACTCGTGCCTGCACTCTGGTGGGTGGAGCTGAGTCTTTTCCCTCTGATGGGTAGGGCCGCATCAAGTGGTGTGTTTTGGGGTGTCTGTGAACCTAGTATGACTTTAGGCAGTCTGTCTGCTGATGGGTGTGGTGGTGTTCCTGTCTTGCGGGTTGTTTGGCGTGAGGTGTCCAGCACTGGAGCCTGCAGGCAGTTCATGGAGCCAGGTCTTAGTGTTGAGATGGATACCTCTGGGTGTGCACACGCTGATTAATATTCCCTTAGCCAAGGAATTCTTTGGCACTCCAGCAGACTGGATTTCATGGTTGCACCCTGGAGGCCCAGGCCTGATCCCTTGCCAGGGAAACAAAAGCCTCCAAGCCATGCAGCACAGCCAGAAAAAAAAAAAGAAGAAAGAAAACAGACAAACCAAATCCAAGACAAATGATAAAAACAAAATCAAACAGAAACAAAGAAGCAGTCAGAAAAGAAAGGAAAAAAAAAACAAAGAAAACAAAAAACAAGAGAACAAACGAAGAACACAGAAATGAAAATAATCAATAAGGACTAAACTAACAAAAGAAGAAATGAAAAACAAAACAAAAACAGAAAGCAAACTAAAAAAAAAAAGAGCAAAGAAAACATAAAGCAAAGACATAAAATTATTAAAAAGAATAAAAACAAGAAAAAAACACAAAACAACAAAAAAGTAAAGTAGAAACAAAAAAATATTTTAAAAATAATAAAAAAAACATGATAAAAACAACAACTGAACAAAATTAAGCAAACAAAAAGGATAATAGTAATAAGAATCTTTTCCTGGGGCCTTATCTGTCAGTATCCTTGATATAGTGAGCCAGAGCCAACCCCTGCCTCCCCAGGAGGCCCTTCAATACCTCTAGGTAGGTCTCTGGACATGCTGTGGGCACTGTAGGGCCAGCTCAAGTTCTGACCTGGCCCAAGTCCTATGTGTACTTGCCCCCAAAGTCCACAGCTGCTAAACTTAGACCAACCTCAGTTGTGGGAACACTTGTTGTCTATTCAGATATTACACATATGCAGGATTTACCAAGCCAATCATGGAGATTTAATATGCAGCTTATGCAGCTGCACAGAGAGATTTCCATTCCTCTTCCTTAGTCGCACTGCCCCTGGGGCTCAGCTTTGGTTTTGGCCCCACCTCTGTGTGTGTGTCACCCTCAAGCATCTGTTCCCTGCCCAGGCGAGAGAGAGCCAAAGCAGCAGTTGATTGGGGCACATTTACTCACTCAAGCCAGGGAAGGGTACAATGGCCCAACTGGGGTGTGCACGAAGGTGGAGGAGACCAGCGTGGAGTTGCAACAGATTGGGTTGTGCTCACTCTGGTGGAAGTCCCTCCCAGTGCCTGCGGAGGCAGGGGCTGGTGTGTGTGGGTGGTGGCAGCCCTGTCCCTTGCACATCACTCAACAATGGTACCTCCTTTCCTAGACAGATCCTGCTTCCTCTAGGAGCATTCCTAGCCATGGAACCCCTCACTCCCATCTCCTCTGTTGTACCCGTGCAGCCAACAGTGGTCCTCTCCCTGGATCTGCTCTTTTAACCCCACACTTTAGCACCCAGCCCCCACCAGCATTGGCAGATTCCTGTCTTAGGCAGGGGGGCCCAGGGCTGATTCCTGAGGCGGCTTTGGGATGGGTGGCACTCAGGACCCCTGGAGCCTACAGGGGAGGAGGAGGTCTTAGCTTGAGGCACCAGTGAGCCTGCTCAGATGGGTTCCCTTCCCAGTGCCTGTGGAGGCCAAAGCCTGTGGGTGGGGAAGAGGGTTACAATGGTGCCCCCACCCCTTGTACACCACTCAAAAATGACACCTTGCTTCTATGGCGTCTTGGGCTTTTTCTGCAAACTTTCTCAGTTGTGGAGCTCCTTACTGCTGTACCTTCAGGCTGTCTTTTTACAGCCAACAGCTTTCCCCTCCCTGGGTCCATGCTCCAAACCCCACTTTCCAGCACCCAGCTCCCCTCTGCAACAGGAGACACACAGCTCAGCCTGGGGTCCACAGGGCTGTGGCACAGACCATGCACAGTTCTTACTTTGTCCTGCCTTCCACAGACCATCTGCTGCATTCTCTTTTGATCCCCTGAAGATCCCTTTCTGTCCCAGCTGATTTCCCAGCCATGAGGGGGGTTTTCTGATTGTGGGAACCTCTCCTCACCTTCAGTTTTGTACCAGGGTTTCTGGTCCCTTTATTGAGTCCTCTTTTCTTTTTTTCTTTCTTTCATCCTACCCAGTGGTGAGGGGATTTTTCTTATCCTTCTAGGTGTCCAAAGTCTTTCACTAATGTTCAGCAGATGCTCTTTGAGAATTGTTCCATTCGTTGATGTATTCTTGATGTATTTGTGAGGCAAAACGAATTCCACGTCCTCCTATTCTTCTATCTTGACTACTCCCCCTCGATTGACTTTTTAATGTAACTACTTTCCTTCTTTTTTCCTTCCTTCCTTCCACCTCATTTAATTTAGTTTTATTGTTCTTTTAAAAAAATTACTGACTTGAATATTTAGTTCCCAAATTTTATTCTTTCTTTTTTCTGATAAATTAATTTAAGGCAACAACTTCTATATAAGTGGGAAAGTTTTGGGGGGCATAATTTTATGATATTCTCATGTTTCTAAATATATGGTTATTTTAGTTTTAATTTCTCCTAGTGATTTAATATTTACGTGAAGAGATATTTTGACTTTAGTTTGTAATTTGGAATTTTATTACACTGCTGCATACTGATTTCCACTTTTAAACATTTTCTTGACATTTTCCTTTTACATAATCAATTTCTGTGACTGGTCTGTATGTGTTTGCAAAGATTATGTTAGTTATGCATACATATATGCATATATTATGTTTTATTTTCTCCAATATACTTAAATTTGTTATTCAAATCTCCTATATCATATTTATTCTGAGAGAATGGTGTTAATGTCTCCCACTAATTTTGTGGATTTGTCAATTTTTCCTTGCATCTCTATTCATCTTTATTATTTGTTTTATACACACACTGTATTAACATCATTAGAAAAATAAAAGAGAAAATAGAATCTATTTTACACGAGCATGCTGCAAATTACTCATTTCCACGATATATCTACATCTATATCGATATCTATCTATCTATAAAGAGAGAGCTTATTTTTTAGATAAACTCTTACTGATCTTGGAAACAAGGCATCAATTATCCAAATTAAAAAAGTATTAAAATTTATAAATAAACCATGAAGCAGAATGGTCACAACTAAAAGAGTGAAATATATGTGCATGTGTGAGTGTGTGTGTGTGTGTGTGTGTGTATATATATATAGAGAGAGAGAGAGAGTTAGCAAAATTTCATAGTCTACTTTTACTTTTCATAAGTGTTAAAAATTTACTTTTCTCCAGACACATAGCACAAAGAGAACATGGATATAAATAGTTAAGATATTGACTATCAGAAGAGAAGATGTAATTTGCTGATTAGGAGAGCCAGTCTGGGTACTGAGTGGTTGCACTGGAAGCTTTCTTCACATGTACTGTGGTATTATAAATGCAGCCCCTTTATACATCATTAGAAGGTTCATGTGAGATGGGAGACTGCATGAAGAGCATAATCTCAGTTCTGGACAAAAGGAAGCGCTTAATAAGTGTTAATCATCAATCCTATAAACGATGCAAAGCATTTATGATAAAGACTTAATTGTCTTAAAAGGTTCTTACAAGTCAATTAAAAATATACAAACACATCAAAGAAAAATGAGCAAATGAATGACAATTCAAAAATGAAGGACAAATTGAGTATAAGCATATGGAGAAATGTGTACATAATAAACATGTAATAACAAATAAATAAGTGAATAAACAAATAAATAATGTTACAACAAAAAAATTAAAACTACAATTACAGTCAAGAGAACTCAAATCTCCACGGCATTTTAATTCAGAAAAAGTGAATCTTGGTTCTTATTTTATCCTCTGAAACACAGAAATCTTGGCTTCTTTGGCAGAGTTTCATATTTGGGTTGGGGGGTAATTAGGTTAGCTTAATCATAAACTAAACTAGAAGGAAAAATAGTTTATATACTTTTTACTTCGATGGCAACTCTAATCAATATTAAGCTCCACACATTTATTAAGAAGTACTACTTTCTGTCCCTTGGTGCTAAGATACCTCCTAATATATCCTTTGACAGGCAGCTTGAGACTTCTAGGTGTGTAAACTCATGTGAAAATGGAATAACATGCACTTTTGCTCATTTTCATGTATTGTATTAAAAATAATTCAAGAAGGTGTTTGGGAATACTTGGGCAACAACAACAAACAGTCTACAAAGTAAAGCCTTATTCTTCATATACATGACTTCTTCCTCTCCTGTGACTCTATACTCTCACCATCTCTGCAAAAACAGACTTTCCCAGATAAGAAATGGTCCACAGGAAGTGTCTAGGGCCTCTTGTTGGGTTCAAAGATGTGGTGGCCAGAATTCATGTGGATGACAAAGATAGGAGACTGAGGTTAAAATGCTTTAAGAGACAGCAACATATTTAAATATTATATATTCTTTTCTTGTGTTGGGAATAAGGGCAATTTTGTATTCTTTTTTTTTTTCTACAGTGATATTTATCATTTGTATAATTTTAAAAAGACTAAATAAGGAAAAGATTATATAAAAGGATAGAGGAGGGGCTTCCCTGGTGGCGCAGTGGTTAGGAATCTGCCTGCCAATGCAGGGGACATGGGTTCGAGCCCTGGTCCAGGAAGATCCCACACGCTGTGGAGCAACTAAGCCTGTGAACCACAACTACTGAGTCTGCGCTCTAGAGCCCGCAAGCCACAACTACTGAAGGCCACGCACCTAGAGTCCGTGCTCCACAACAAGAGAAGCAACTGCAGTGAGAAGCCCGCACACCACAACAAAGAGTAGCCCCTGATTGCCGCAACTAGAGAAAGCCTGCATACAGCAATGAAGACCCAACATAGCTAAAAATAAAATAAATAAATTTATATATATAAAAAAGAAGGTGCAGTTTCAAAGCCCATCTTTAAAAGCCTAAAAAAAAAAAGATAGGAGATCTATACACATTGTTAATTATTGGTTTCAATATACAATATTTGCATTTCATTACTTGTCTTTCAATTACCAGCAAAATGATACATGTTTTAAATTTTTATCACGCTTACATCACTGGCATAAAATACATGATGACTAACTACAGTAACAACAAATTGTCATATTGTTCTAAAAATATTTGGATAGTTCATTCTTGATTACCATTCCCCAAAACATAATGATCAACATCAGTGGATTAATGACTTATATTAATAATAAATGATTTAAGGACCTCACTTGGAATTATACTAATATATAAAAATGTGGGGAGGGAATTCCCTGGCAGTCCAGTGGTTAGGATTCTGGGCTTTCACGGCTGGGGGTCCAGGTTCAATCACTGGTCAGGGAACTAATATCCTGAAAGCGATACAGCTTGGCCAAAAAAAAAAAGAAAGAAAAAATTGAGAAGGATATCTTTAGACATATAAGCAAATTTGCAGATTACTTTTAATTAAAAAATGTCAGGCTTCTGATTTCAGCCCTGACTTGTAAAGGAGCTTGGAAGTAATCACTGCTATCCTTACAAGAAGAAAAATCTGAACAAAGTGAAAGTTAACAGCTTCTTTTGGACACATCAGAGAACTGAAGTCACAGGACAAGCTACCCCAAAGTCTGGAGATACAGGAGAATATGGAGAGAAACACCTGAGTTATACTTTCAATAGCAGAAGCTGCTGGCGCCATAAACTGGTCAGAACACTCAAAGGGTACTTTTGACAAATTGCTGGAGGCTGAGTGTAGAATAGCAGGAAATCAAGGGACTGTTGAGGGAGATGCCATCTTGGAGTGACTCATACTTTTGTACATTTTACCTCCAGAAACATCACCTGATATTCATGATAAAGATCTGAGAAAGATTCCCTAGAGGTTCTAGTGGAAGGTCTGTTTGGGGGTATTAATTGTGATGAATTACTCCCAGAGCCCTGTCTCTGACAAAGGAAGGCCTACTCTCCAAGGAAGATTTTACCTGGGCCTTATCCCAGCTGGTGAAAAGTGTTCCTCCCACTGTAGATCCCTCTAGCCTTCCTGTATCACAATAAAGGGGTTAAAACAAAGCGAAACAAACAAACAAAACAGGCTTTGTCATTGGAAAAAAAAAAAAAGACAACTGTGCAGATCATAGCCCAGAGACACAGGCTGGTAAAACACTGAGATTTAATCATGATATCATAAAATGCTTTCCTTCCCCATACCTGACCACTACAACAATAGGGCTTCTGTAGAACAACAGTGAATTACAGTGGAAAAATCTGAAAAACACAGACTTTTCGAAGAATCTTAAACAGGAAGCCCAAAATCAAGAGAGGAGACAAAACCAAGGACACTAGAGGAATTTGAAACCCTTGACCCCCCCACCACCACCACTGGCAAGAGCACACATTAAATACTGGCCAACTTCCATCCAGTTTAATATAAATTCTCACACCCAAGGCCTAGCTACCTCAGCTCCTATTACCTGACAGAAGTCTAGCTTTCAACAAAAAAGTACAAGGAATGCCAAAAGGCAGGAATAAAAGCAACAGACACAGGCTCAGGTATGACACAGATGTTGGAATTATCAGAGAGGGCATTTAAAATAACTATGATTAATATGTTTAAGGGCTCTAACGGAAAAAGTAGAAACATGTAAGCCCAGATGGACTGTAAGCAGAAAAGTGGAATTTCTAAGAAAGAATCAAAAGGAAATGCTAGAAATCTAAAAATAAGAACAAAATTGAAGAGCACTTTTAATGGGTTTATTATCACCCTAGGCATGGTCAAGGAAAGGATCAGTGAGCTTGAAGAGAGGACAACAGAAGCCTCACAAACTGAAATGTAAAGAGAATGAAAATAAACAGTGGGACCATTTCAAAAAGTGTAACATACACATAATTGAAATACCAGAGAGAGAAGGAAGAGAACACAGAGCAGAAGAAATATCTGAAGTGAGAATGAGAAGTTTCCAACATTAATGAAAGACATAACACATAACAGATCCAGGAAGCTCAGAGAACACCAAGAAGGATAAACACCAAAAAACCAAAGGCAAACTGTATGTGGGCATATCATATTCAAACTGCAGCAAAAACAAACAAAGAGAAAAATCTTGAAAGAAGGCAGAGGAAGAGAAAAACTCTTTCCCATTGAGGAACAAGGATACTTCTGTCAGATATCATGTAAGCAAGAAGAGGGTGGAGTGAACTATTTAACATTCTGAGAGAAGAAACCTCATTACCCTGGAATTCTACATGCAGTGAAATTATCATTCAAATGTGAAGGAGAAATAATATGCTTTTGAGCTAAACAAAAACTGAGGAAATTTATCAACAACAGGCCTGCCATGCCAGAAATGTTAAACAAAATTCTTTAGGGAAAAGGAAAATTATATAGGTCAGAAATTTGGAGTGACAAGAAGAAAAGAAAAGCATCAAGGAAGTTATAAATGAAGATAAAATATTTTATTTTTCTTATCCTTAATTGATCTAAAAGATAACTATTTCTTTAAAGTAATAACAGTAGCAATGTATTGAATGATTACAGCACATGAATAAATGAAGTGGATGAAAGCAATGTCATAAGGAAATTAGAAATATTAAGTTATAAGATACCTGCATTATTTCTGAAGCAATATATTGATATTTGAAGATGAATTTATTTATATTAGTCAAAATATATATTAAACTTTAAAGAAAACCTTAAAAATATTTTAAAAGAAATATAATTGATATGCTAAGAAAGGAGACAAATGGAATTATATAAAATGTTCAAAGCACAAAAGGCAGAAGAGAGAAAAAAAAGAAAGAACAAATGCAATGAACAGAAAATAGTTACAAAGATCATAGATATATTAATCCAAATATGTCATTAATCACTTTAAATGGGAATAGTATAAATATACCAAGTAAAAGACAAGGAAAAGCAGGTTGGATTAAAAAGCAATACGCATTTCTCCAAAGAAGATATACAGACAGCCAATAAACACATGAAAGAATGCTGAACATCACTAGTCATTAGAGAAATGCAAATCAAAACTACAATGAGGTATCACCTCACACCAGTCAGAATGGCCATCATCAAAAAATCTACAAACAATAAATGCTGGAGAGGGTGTGGAGAAAAGGGAACCCTCTTGCACTGTTGGTGGGAATGTAAATTGATACAGCCACTATGGAGAACAGTATGGAGGTTCCCTAAAAAACTAAAAATAGAACTACCATATGACCCAGCAATCCCAGTACTGGGCATATACCCTGAGAAAACCATAATTCAAAAAGAGTCATGTACCACAATGTTCATTGCAGCTCTATTTATAATAGCCAGGACATGGAAGCAACCTAAGTGTCCATCAACAGATGAATGGATAAAGAAGATGTGGCACATATATACAATGGAATATTACTCAGCCATAAAAAGAAATGAAATTGAGTTATTTGTAGTGAGGTGGATGGACCTAGAGTCTGTCATACAGAGTGAAGTAAGTCAGAAAGAGAAAAACAAATATCATATGCTAACACATATATATGGAATCTAAAAAAAAAATGGTTATGAAGAACCTAGGGGCTGGACAGGAATAATGATGCAGATGTAAACAGTGGACTTGAGGACACGGGGAGGGAGAAGGGTAAGCTGGGACAAAGTGAGAGTGGCATGGACTAATATATACTACCAAATGTAAAATATATAGCTAGTGGGAAGCAGCTGCATAGCACAAGGAGATCAGCTTGGTGATTTGTGACCACCTAGAGGGGTGGGATAGGGAGGGTGGGAGGGAGATGCCAGAGGGAGGAGATATGGTGATATATGTATATGTATAGCTTTGTTATAAAGCAGAAACTAACACATCATTGTAAAGCAGTTATACTCCAATAAAGATATTTAAAAAAAACACACACACAACTGGGACTTCCCTCGTGGTCCAGTGGTTAAGACTCCATGCTCCCAACGCAGGGGGCCAGAGTCCATCCCTGGTCAGGGAACTAGATCCCACATGCTGCAACTAAAAGATCCTGCATGCTGCAAATAAAGATCCCACATGCCACAACTAAAGATCCCACATGCTGCAACGAAGATCCTGTGTGCTGCAACTAAGGCCCAGTGCAGCTAAATAAGTAAAAAATAAAAACAAACAAACAAAAACAAAACAAAACACACAACTGTATGTTGACTACCAAAATTAATAAAAACCCCATAAAGGCACAGATTAAAGTATAGGGATGGAGAAAAATATATCATGCTGTACTGAGTTGAATAGTGTTCCCCCAAAATTCATATCCACTCTGAACCTCAGAATATGACCTTGCTTGGAAATAGTCTTCGCAGATGTAATTGATTAAGATGAGGCTATACTGGATTAGGTGGCCCCTAAATCCAAAGACTGGTATCTTCATAAGAACATGTGGATGCACAGGCCACAGGGACTAACAGAGAATACCCTGTGAAGATGGAGGCAGAGGGGAGCGAAGCAGCTATAAGCCAAGGAGCCCCACGGATTGCCAACCGCACCAGTAAAGTGAGCACAGTCCTGCTGACATCTTGATCTCAGACTCTTGGCCTCTAGAACTGTGGGAGAATACATTTCTGTTGTTTGAAACCACCAGCTTGTAGTAATTTGTTACAGCATCCCTAGGAAACTGATACATGTGCTAACCATCATTAAAATATACCTAGAGGAGCTATAGTAATTTCAGGCAAGTAGACTTCAGAAGAAGGACAATTATCATGGATAAAGAGGGGGATTATACAATGATAAAGAGGTCAGTTTTCCAAGACATAACACTCCCCGCCTTTAGAGCCAAGAACAGTCTATGGAAACATGAGGACTAAACATCATGTGGTATTCTGAACAGAAGCCTGGGACAGAAAGAGAACATAGATGAAACTATGACAATCCGAGCAAAGGGTGGACTTTACTTATATGATGAATCAATGTTGGCTCATTAATTGTAACAAATATACCTACTATGTAAGATGTTAATAATAGGAGAAACTTGGTGTGGTTTACATTGGAACTGTCTACATCCTTTATAAAATTGTTCTGTCAATTTAAAACCATGACTAGATAATTTAAGAAAAAATTAGAAATGTCTCACAACATTTATGAAACATTTTACCTTAATAAACGTATTGTATTTAAAAAACAACTGACAATATTTTTAACTCACCAAATGCTCACAGATTAGAAAATATAACTAACATTTATGTTGGTGTTCTGAATTGGTCACTATCATACTCTGCTCATGTGAAGAAAACTGTTGTATCTTTTGGGAAAAAGAATTGATGATATTTGCAGAGATTTTTTTTTCCCCAACTATGTACATACCATTTGACTAAGTAATTCAATTTCTTGAGATGTTTCAAAAGGAAAGTGTCAAAATGGAAACAAAGGTTTTGGCCCCAAGATATCAGATATGAGACTTACTTACAATATTAAATATGACATGCCTTGTCTAATGTCTTGACAGCTAACATTTTCTTAGTAGAAGGCCATTTGGTTTTTAATACCTTATCTTTACAGGATATATGTCAAGAGCTAAGCAGAGCTAGAGAGAGCTGGGTGGCTAGTTTTGGAAGCAGCTGATTAAGACAAGCAGTTGATTAAGACAAGCCACAGTGAAAGTAACCGTCAAGTCTTGAACAACAAACTGAGATTGATCATAAAGCAAGAGGCAATAGAGGAGAAGTACCAGCCCCCCAGGTTTTGTTTTCCCTGCAGAAGTGCCAAGTGAGGGCTGGGTAGATCAGCTCGGATGGGTGGATCATCTCTGCCCAAGGACCCCCAAATAAGTGGCTCCTGACATTTTGTGTATGTACACAGAGGCCAAGAAGATGGAGGCAGGAAGGGCTAGAAGTGGGAAAGTACTGAGCCCTGAGTCGGGGTGAAGAAGTGTTCTCAAAGTCACCCACTCCTGATGATCAGGGGAGGCCCCTAGGGAAGGCCTCCAAGTGGAGATCCCTGGGCTGGGAACGCTGCTACGCCAGAGAGCATGTTCAGTAGGGCCTGAGTCCTGGACAGAGCCCCCCAGAGACTGCAACACGCTGGCTGTCAGCACCGCTGGTATGGGGAGAGAAGCTTCCTGGGAGGCTTGCTTTCTGAATTTTGTAACTACCTGTGGTCGGGCCTGAAAAATCACACATGGAATTCTGGCCTGGAGCTGGAGTCCTCAATATGTGTATCTATTAAAAGACAACTTTCCTGTTGCTGTTTGCATAGGAAAAATATGTTTATGTTCCCAAGGACAGTATGTATTTTTAACAAAATGATAGGTGGTCAAAACTTTTAAGTAATATTCCACTCACGATGGGCAGAACACTAAAATCCTATGGAGATGTTTTGAAACAAGTGCCAAGAATCAAAAAGGGGTGGACGTTAGAGAGATGCCATGTGACTGAGTGCAAAGCAGCTGTAGTTAAAAAACACACTCATTTGGTGCACAGGAAGCAATGTTATAATCATGGAGATGGTTAGGAAATTAATTGGGAGTTTCAGGTGGATAGGTACTACAGTACAATCTACCCTGTTTAAATTAATAAGAAAGAGCCTTCTGGTTATGATGCTCTAGCCAAACATTTAAAATTCAGGAACAGGTTACTGACCTGAAATAGGAGATGCCTATATCTGGATGATTAGCGGAACTTATTAACTCATGGATTCATTCAGTGACTATTTATTGAATGGTTACTAGGTCAAATGGTAAAACATGTTATTTTATACCCAAATAATTGATGAACTAGAGATTAGATCTAGAAAATTACTCCTGATTCAGCACAGAGAGAAAATGAGGTGGAAAGTATGGGATTTTCACAGTCAATGTTACTTTAAGAAATGATTACTGTAAACCCTGATGTCCAATGTAAGAGTCCTACAAGGAGAAGCTACAGAGAAGAGCATCAAAGAGGGCAGGCAGGTGAACAGTCTAAGTGATACAATTTCTAGAACTTCATGCATGAATTCTCAGATTGAATATTCACAAAAGTAAGGATAAACAAAAAAATCCATAGCCAGGCTCTTCATGGTAACTATGTAGAGCATCACAATTTCCATGGATCTGAGCAAATTCCAAATAGGATAAACTCAAAGAAATCCTTGGAAAGACACAAAGAGAAAGAACAATGAAATTGATATCAGTTTTCACAGAAACAAAAATGAGGCCCGAAGACAATGAGCTATTTTCATCAAAATACTAATAGAAAATGTTAACTATTGAGACATTAGACCAGCCATGTCACATGTAATCTTCAATATTATAAATAAGTCTCATTTTTGCCATCTTGGGGCCAAAGCCTTTGTTTCCAACTTGACACTCCAGAACACTGGAAGTCTATATTTAGCTAGGCAAGGCCCTACAGTAAGCACAAAATAAATACAATTTTCAAATAAATAGAAATGAAAGAGTTTACCACTCACAGGGTCTCACTGAAAAGAAAACAAAATCAGGAAGAGCAGTGAGAACAGAATGGAAATGCAAGAAACATGACAAAAAAGAAATTGTTAAACATGGCAGTAATTCTCAACAGTCTTTAATATTAATAATAATGAAACTTACACTGATATATGAGGCACAGATTAAAATAAGGACTGAACAATTATTTATTTCAGGAATGAAAGAATAATATAACATTGGGAAATTTATTAATGGGCTGAGGATTAAACATGGCAGATTAAATCTAATCATTTATCTTTCCTCTTTATTGTCTTCTGTTGACAAAAAAATTTTTTAGTGTTGTACAGAAAGAATAAGGGGAAAGGGTAAATGTGCTATTTCCTATTCCTTCTGCTAAGTATAGCTAAAAACACTAGAAGTTATATATTTGAAAATTACAAACATAAGAAGACATTGAAAGGTGGGGAGAAAAATGCAGATGGCCGAGGGAGATGGGAGTGCCATAGCAGTGAATTACCTGGACTTTCTTTATATCTCATATATCTCAGACTGAGTACTATAGAAGCCAGCAATCTGGAAATGCCAGCAAGTACAAACAGAAAAAAAGGAACCCCAAGAAAAGTCTGCCCTTTCTAGCCAAAGACCAAGAAAAGTTTTAGACAATAACATCTTTACTCCTGCCAAACACCACTGAAAATACTGTGGCCTGTCCCACTCTTTAGCCACTTCAAGGCTAAGCGGTGCCTAGACTAACAACAGCTCCGTCCGGCTGTAAGAGGAACTCAGTACCCCCCAGGGGTGGTGCCAAAGCAGGCAGAGTGTATAGGCAGGACTTTCATCCTTAGTGGATGGTAACAGAAGCTCCTAGACCTACTTGTTGGAGACCATGTGGGAAGCGTGGCCTTTTCTCCTCTCAGAGTAATGAGGAGCCCTCATTCCCCACAGGCGTGGTGCCAGAGGAGGTTTAGTCGAAAAGTCTTTTACCAAGACCCAGAGGTAATGAAACCACCCTCCTGCAGTGACAGTGGAGGACATATGAGGATCAGTAATGAGACACTGCTCTCTCTCTCTCTCCCAAGTATAATCAGCGGAGGCCTACTGGGGGTCCTGAACCCCCACGTCAACCAGCAGGGGGTCTCTCCCTCCCTGGGAGTCAATGAAAACAGAGCGGACAAACCCGACTTCCACCCTTATCTGGCAGTAACGAAGCAGGCCCTTTTCCCTACCAGAATGGAATTGGAGGGTGCTAGATAAAACAGAAGAGTTAAAGGAGATCCAGATATTTGCAACATAATACACAGAACGTCCAGGTTTTGATAGAAAACAATTTATCATACCAAGACAAGGAATAAAAAATAAATAAATAGATGCCAGCACTAAGATAACAGAGATGTTAGAATCATCAAACAAAGATTTTTAAAGCAGCCATTATAAAAATTCAATAAGAATTATGAACACACTTGAAATATATGAAAACAATAGTCTCAGCAAAGAAATAGAAGATATAGGGAAAAACTGTTGATAAATGGAAATTTTGGAGTTGCAAAATACAATAACCAAAATAAAAGACTCAATGGATGGGCTCAACAGCAGAGTGGAGGTGACAGAGGAAAGAAGCAGTGACTTGAAAATGGAAATCACTCAATTTGAACAGCAGAGAGAAAATAAACTGAAAGAAAGAGTACTGAACACAGCCTCAGTGACCTGTGGAGCTATAACAAAAGACCTAGCATTCATGCAATCAGAGTTCCAAAACTCCAGAGACCCAGAGAAAGAAGTTGGGGCTGAAAAGTATTTCAAAAATAGTGGCTGAAATATCCCCCAATTTTACAAAACACATGAACTGACATTCATGAATCTGAGCAAATTCAAAATAGGATAAACCCAAAGAAATCCATAGAAAGGTACATCATAATCAAACTTCTGAAAACAAAAGACAAAGAAAAAAATTTGGAAGCACCCAGAGAGAAGTGACACACTATGAATAAAGGAAAAACAATTCAAGTGACAGAAAATCTCTCATTAGAAATGATGGAGGCCATAAGAAAATGGTGCAGTACTTCCAAGTGCTGAAAGAACTATCAACTGTGAATTCTATATCTGGTAAAAAAAAAAAAAACCCTTCAGGAATGAAGAAGAAATCAAGACAATCTCAGATGAAGGAAAAGTAAGGGAATTTGTCACTAGCAGATCTATTTGAAAAAAAAAAAAAAAGGCTAAAGGATATTCTCTTTAAAAGAAGGAAACTTGGGGAGGAATATTCCAAGTAAAAAGATGTGGAACTTACCTCCCCAATGAACACATCAAAAACACATCTACATGTGGACAGTTCTCAATGAAAACTAACTGGAAATTGGCAGAGGACTCCTGTACAACCAAGGCTATAAGAAAGTTACACATGTAACTGGGTAGGAAGGGAAGAAAAGTGATTGGGTTGGGACCAATTTCCTTTGAAGAGTCTCAGAGGAAAAGGGAGATCACATAGGTGGACTCTCACCCTAGGGAGAGAGTAGGTCAAGCCACAGACTGGACATCCTACATATAGGAGAACAGCCCCCTCTGTGCCTTGGAGACCACCGGGAAAGACAGAAAGGCTGGAGAAGCCTAGACTCCACTCATGAGGACTGTGCAGGTGATGGCTTGACCCTAGGCAGGGTGGGGGGTCGGGGGCTGCCCTGGTGGCTGCTGGGTTTCCTACAACCACCTTCCTACAACCACCATGTTCCGCAGCCTGAGCTGAGCAAATGCCATGGCCCTGCTCACTTCATGCCACAGGTGGCACTGGATCTAAGATGGCCAGAACGTGGAAAAAGACTCTTTAGAAGCCATGTTGACCCAGAGTTGACCCAGTTGAAGCAGAGCCCTGGTGGGATGACAGTGGCCACTGTTGTTTACTCAAGCAGCACCCCTGAATCAGTTCAAATCTCCGACAGCAGTATGGCTGCTGGGTTTACCATGACTGCCTTGTTGTATATCCAAGCTGAGCAAAGGCTCCAACCTGCTCACTTCATAGCACAGCACCACACTAGATCTGGGGCAACCACATCCCAGAAAAGGATGAAACTGTGGGCTGTGTCTGAGTACAGCTGCAGAATCAAACATAGGCAGAGCATAGGACCTCTGTGAGTGCACAAGCCACACTTGATTCAGCACTCCCCTCGTTTGGGGGGAAGGTCTCAGTGCAGGAAGAGGGAAAAACACACATTTAAGGGGGACACATTCACTGTGAACCCCCAGGGTAATATTCTTAGGTTATAAATAAATAAATAAATAAACAAACAAATAAATGGAACAGAGCCAGCTCAAGCCTGACCCTCAGGGTTTCCACTCCAGTAATGTGGGATTGGACCAGACACCCAATAGGGTGGAGATGGCCACTGACCAGAGAGGAAGTCCTGCCTCACACCAGGAGCCTGCTCTAGCTGCTCCAACTCCAGCCCCACCCCTACCAAAGTGATAGCTGCCAGCACACCCTGAGGAAAGACATGACTGGCATCCACATCAAATCCAGCAGCCCCACCAGAGACACAGTAAGCAACTGTTTCACCCTTAAGACCACAGTAAGCAACTGTTTCACCTAAATTCATAGAGGCAGAGAAAGTTAAGTAAAATGAAAAAGCAGAGAAACTGCTCTCAATTGAAAGAGCAAGAGAATACTCATGAAAAAATAAATAATGAAACAGAAATAAACAGTTTACCAGGTAAAGAATTCAAAGCATTGTTTATAAAAATTTTAAATGGATTAGTGAAAAGAATTGATATAAACAGTGAATATTTTAACAAGGATCTAGAAAATATTAAAAAACTATCATAAAAGAAGAATTCAGTAGCTGAAATAAAAAAACACATTAGAAGGAATGAATAGCAGACTAAATGATACAGAAGAAGCTATACATGATCTGGAATATAGAATAATGGAAATCATCCAATCAGAACAGCAAAAAGAAAAGCAAATTTAAAAAAATGAAAACAGTTTAAGAGATCTTTAGGATAACATTAGACATACCACCATTTGTATTATAGGGCTCTCAGAAGGAGAAGAGAGAGAAAAGGGGATAAAAGATGTATTTGAAGAAATTATGGCTAAAAATTTCCCAAGCCTGTAGAAGGACACAGACATTCAGACACAGGAAGCACAGAGGATCCCAAACAAGATGAATGCAAAAAGGCCACGCTAAGACATATAATTAAAATGATAAAGGCTAAAGATAAAGAGAGAACTCTAAAGCCAGCAAGAGAAAAACAAAGAGTCATATATAAAGGAACCCCTATAAGGCCATCAGCTGATTTCTCTATGGAAACTTCGAAGGCCAGAAGGAAGTAACAAGATATATTCAAAGTCCCAAAAGGGAAAAACCTGCAGCCTAGGATACTCTATCCAGCAATATTATCATTTAGAATAGAAGGAATGATAAAGACTTCTCAGATAAGCAAATCTAAGAGAGTTCATCAATGCTAAACCTATCTTTAAAAAAATGTCAAAGTGGAAAAGAATTAAGAATCTATAGGAAAGGGAAAATTCCACTAAGAAAGGCAATTGCATAGTAAAGACAGAGGATCAACCACTTAAATAAGCCAGCATGTAATTAAAAGACAAAAAGTTGTAAAAGTAATTATACTGACAGTAAACAAATAAGGGATAAACATGAAGATGTAAAATATGACATCAAAAACACAAAATGTGGTGGAAGGGAGTAAAAAATGTAGATTGTTTAGAATATGTTTGAACTTAAATGGCTACGAGTTTAAAAAAAGTAGATATGGTTATAGGTCAATATATGTGAACCTCATGATAACCACAAATCAAAAACCTACAATAGATACATGAAACCCCAAAAGCATGGAATCCAAACATACTACTAAAGAAAATCATCAAACTGCAACGGTAGAAACAAAAAGAAAAAGAAATGAAGAGAGAAGAATGACAAAAACAACTGGAAAACATGTACTAAAATGACAATAAGTACATGCTACAATCATTTCTTTAAATGTCAATGGACTAAAGGCTCCAATCAAAAGACATAGCCTGGCTGATTGGATAAAAAACAGGACCCTTCCATATGCTGCCTACAAGGGACTCCCTTCAGAGCTAGAGACATACACAGACTGAAAGTGAGGGGATGGAAAAAGATATTTCACGCAAATGCAAAGGACAAGAAAGCAGGGGAGCAATACTCATATCAGACAAAACAGACTTTAAAACAAAGGCTATAATGAAAGACAAAGAAGGGCATTACATGATGTAAAAGGGATCAATACAAGAAGAGGACATGACACTTGTTAACATATATGCACCCAATTCAGGAATACTTAAATATATAAAACAAATACTAGGGCTTCCCTGGTGACGCAGTGGTTGAGAATCTGCCTGCCAAGGCAGGGGACACGGGTTCAAGCCCTGGTCTGGGAAGATCCCACATGCCACGGAGCAACTAGGCCCATGAGCCACAACTACTGAGCCTGCACGTCTGGAGCTTGTGCTCCACAACAAGAAAGGCTGTGACAGTGAGAGGCCCGTGCACCGCGATGAAGAGTGGCCCTGTTCACCGCAACTAGAGAAAGCCCATGCACAGAAATGAAGATCCAGCACAGCCAAAAATAAATAAATAAATAAATAAAAATTTTTTTAAAAACCCAAATACTAACAAACATGAAGAGAAAAATTGACAATAGTACGATAATAATACTACTTTGGGTTTTAACAGGAGAAACTATACCAATTTCCTATTTTATGGTCTTAAAACAATTCTTCATTTTACCTAGTCTCTTATTGCACCCAATTTAGTCTAGTGAGTATTTTGCCATCTCTTTCATACGTTCAGTCAGCACTGTTACACAGTCAAGGTTAGGAAGGTGATTCACATGAAGAAATTTATGGTGCTTTTGTGAAATACAAGTAATTGATAGATTTTTAGGGACATTGTTATTGAATGTATTATTCTCTACAGTGATACCTCAGAATGCACATACATCATCCCTAGTTTAAGTTCTTTCCATTTGGCATTTATGGTATAAGTAGAATACTTCTGGTAAACTTAAGTAGTGAAAGGTTTCAGGTGCATGTGGACAACAATAAATGTATTATTTATTGACAAAAAACACAATAATCTAAGATTCTATCTTAAGAAGCTAGAAAAAGAAGAGCAAAGTAAACCTAAAGTAAGTAAAGAAAATAATTAGGGTGAGAGCAGAAATTAATAAAATAGAAAACAGACAAATGATAAAGAAAAATAAATAAAACCAAAAACAGATTCTTTGAAAATATCAATAAAAGCAATCAACCTCTTTGTAGACTTATTAAGAAAAGACAAAAAGGGGGCTTCCCTGGTGGCGCAGTGGTTGACAGTCCGCCTGCCGATGGGACACAGGTTCGTGCCCCGGTCCGGGAAGATCCCACGTGCCGCAGAGTGGCTGGGCCCATGAGCCATGGCCGCTGAGCCTGCACTCCGCAATGGGAGAGGCCACAACAGTGAGAGGCCCGCGTACCGCAAAAAAAAAAAAAGACAAAAAGACACAAACTACCAATATCAGGAGAAAGATGGAGCATAACTACATATACTACAGACTTCAAAATTATAGTAAGGGAACATTGTAGGCATTTTTGTTACTAAATTTGACAACTTAGGTGAAATGGACAAACTTCTCAAAATACATAAATTAGCAAAACTGTCATGAGAAGAAGGAGAAATCTAAATAGCCTTATGCCTGTTAAAGAAATTATATTTATCATTAAAATCTAAGGGAAACTTCAAGGGCAGATGGCTTCTTTGATGAATTCTAGAAAATAATTAAGTAAGAAATGATAATTACCCTACAAAAAAATCCTTCAAAACTTAGAGAATGAGGGAGCGTGTTGTAGCCTCATTGTGCACTGAAACTAAGACCAGACAAGAAAAGGACATTATACAGCAAACACTCATGAACCTAGACAGAAATCCTCATCAAAAATATTAGGAAGTCAAATCCACAGATATATTAAAAATGTAAGCAACATGACCAAGTAATGTTTATCCTGGGAATGCAAAGATTGCTTAACATTTGAAGATCAATGTCATCTACCACATCAAAACCATAAAGAAGAAAATCCGTACGATTTACTCCATAGATATACAACAACAACAAAAGCATCTGACAAAATTCCACTTCATTCTTGATAAAATTTCCCACAAACTGCGAACGGAAGGCATATTTCTTAATCTGTTGAAGGGTACCTAGAGAAAACTTTTTGGTTTTGTTTTTTGATTTTTTTTAAAAAATGTAAAGCCATCATAAACTTACAGAGAAGTTTGAAGGACTTCACAATGAACTTTACCCTGAACCATTTGTGCATAAGAAGCCAAGCTGATGACTATCATCCTCAAAGAGCTGAGTGTTTTTCACACATGCAAGGAGACTTTCCTATGTTATTACAATACAATCATTAAAATCAGGAAATAGATATTAAATTACTACTCTGCAATCTTCAGATCCCATTCAAGATCCACCAATTGCCCCACTAATATCTCTTACAGTTCAGAATCATACATGCATTAAGAATCCCTGACTCTTCAGTTTCCTTCAGTTTGGGGTAGTTCCTCAGTCTTTCCTGACTTTGATGACGTTGGCACTTTTAAATATTACAGGGCAGTTGGGTTGTATTTGGTCTCTCAATTGAAATTTGTTTGATGTTTTCTCATGATTACATTCAGGTTATACATCTTTGTTAGGCATGTCATAGAACTGATACAGTATTCTTCTCAATGTATTATATCATGGGACACATTATTTTGATTTATTTCATTCTTTAATTTATTTGTATTGATCACTTGATTATGGTGGTGTTTGCCAGCTATACTGTAAAGTTTCTTCTTCATAATTAGTATTTTGTGGGGAATGTAATTAAAAGCTATGTAAATATGCCATTTGTGATTAAACATTTCATTAGCTAATTGATTATTATGCACTAACTCATATTTTCCTGTTCTTTTTCTATGGGTTGTAGTTCATTATTGTCATTATTAATTTTTATGCTCAAATTTTTTTCCAAAATTGGGCAGCACAAACACATTCAAGCTGGATTCTGTGTCTCTTTGACATGTCCCCATCATTCTTTAAACACTTCCTGTTCTCTGGCACAAGGTATTTCAATCTTACCTTGTACTTTCCTGGCCCATCTCAAGAATCAACCCTTTTCCCAAAGAGCCATGGCTCCTTTTAGTTAGAAAATCATACAGAGAATTCATGATCTGGGTGCAGGGGTGCAATAGCTGATTGCTATTGGGCTGTCATTGTTCTTAGGCATTCTTGGTGGATAGAACTTGAGAATATATGTACATATGTGTATATATGTAGGTGTACAGAAAAATATACATACAGTATATGCATATATATGTGTATGTACATATTTGTACTTATCTATACATTTTGAAAATCATTAATTCACACAAATATTTTTGACCACAATCTCACACCACAGGGATTATTTCTCTGTCTTTTAGCATTTGTAACTCCCATCTCCAAAGAGAGAAATCTGGCTTCCATTATCTTTAATGTACTTACTCATTTGATAAGTGCCCCACTGTATATCCAATCTCTTGCTGCTGCCACTACCCTCCACACTTTCTGCTCTCCCTGTTCAGGTTCTGAATCTCATTTTGGGCCATCCCAGAATGTGGATGCCATCCTTACTCTTCTCGAGTTCTGAGTTCCCATGACAGGTCACCCCAACACATGGATGCCCACATCTTCTCCCCTTGCACAGTGTTAGGATGCCTTCCTAATGCTGCTTGGGCTCCAATTCCTTATTCCAGGCTGACCCACATTAGTGGATGCCTTTCTCATCCTGCCTGGGCTTAGACCCACACTCAGGGTAGTCCCCATGTCTGGATATTCTCCTACCCTCTGAGACCCTTACTGCCACATGAGGCCTCCTGCCATTGGGACGTGGCTTCACTTTGCCTTGGCTCTGATGTCAAACACAGGCTGCTTTGTCCACATCAATGCCTTCCTCATCTCCCATGCGCTCTGACACCCATGCCAGGCTGTCTGTCCCCAGTGATACCCTCCTTACTTTTGCTTTGGCTGTGACATCCAAACTCACCTTTCCACCCAAAAAGATGTCTTTTTTCATCCACTTGAGCTATGAACCCTCATGCTCTCCTCACACTGCCTGGGCTCCTCATTCCATGCCAGATGTGTATCTTGTACTGCCCTACCCTTAAGACTGAAATTTTCAGAGAGGTGCAAAAGGGGGCAAAGAGTAAAGGGTAGAGAGAACAGAGGAAAAATAAGAGGAAGATGTTAACATCATACTTAACGGTAAAAACAACAACAACAACACCTGAACATTTTCCCTTAATATTGGAATAAAGCAAGGGTATCCACTCTCACCACTTCTATTCCACATTGCCCTGGAGGTCTCTGTCAGGGCTGTAAGGCAAGAAAAAGAAATAAAAAGCATCCAGAAAGGAGAGGAAGAAGTAAAACTATCTATATTCAGAGATTATATGATTGACTTTTTTGATGTAATCCTAAGGAATCTACAAAAATTTTTATCAAAATAATAGTGCATTGAGCAAGGTTATAGGATGCAATGTGAATATATTAAAATCAATTATATTTCTATATACTACCAACAAACAACTGGACAATGAAGTATTAAAAATAGCATTAATAACAGCATAAAATATGAAATAATTAGGGATATATTTACTGAATCAAATGCAAGACTTTGCACGGAAATCTACAAAGTATTTCTGAGAAAAATTAAATATGATCTATTATAAATAAATAGAGAGATGCAGAGTTTTCACAGATTGGAGGATTCAATACTGTTAAGATACCAATTTTGGACTTCCCTGTGACGTAGTGGTTGAGAGTCCGCCTGCCGATGCAGGGGACCCGGGTTCGTGCCCCGGTCAGGGAGGATCCCACATGCCGCGGAGCGGCTGGGCCTGTGAGCCATGGACACTGAGCCTGCGCATCCGGAGCCTGTGCTCCGCAATGGGAGAGGCCACAACAGTGAGAGGCCCGCGTACCACAAAAAAACAAAACAAAACAAAAAAACCCCAATTTTCCCTGAATTCATCTATAGATTTTATGTAATATGAATTAAAATCCCATGAAGCTTCTTTATAGAAATTGAAAAGATCATTCTAAAATGTCTATGAAATGCAAAAAACTTCAAATAGTCAAAAACATTTTTTAAGAAGAAGATCAAAGTTGGATAATTTACTTTACAGCAACATTAATCAGAACAACATGGAATCGGTGAAAGAATACATGGGTAAGTCAATGAAACAGAGTAAATGAAATAAAGCCCCCAAAATACACCCACATATATAAGGTCTATTGATTCTCAACAAAAATGTAGAAGTAACTCAATGGAAGAAAGAATAATATTTTCAACAAATTGTGTTGAAACAAGTGGACATCCACGTGGAAGAAAAGAACCTTGACCCTTACTCACATTATCCACAAAAATTTAGCTCTAAGTATATCAAAGGTGTAAATATGAATGCTAACTTTTTAAAGAAAACCCAGAGAAACTCTTAACTTCTAATTAGGTAAAGTTTTCTTAGGTGGGATACCAAAAGTCTGACCCATAATAGATAAAGATTGATAAACTGAACTTCATCTAAATTAAATTCTTCTTTTCTTTGAAAGACACTATCAAAGAAAGCAAACAGAAAGGCCACAGAATAGCAGAAAATATTCTCATTACATATATTTTATAAAGGATTTGTATCTAAAATATATAGAGAACTCATATCTCAATAAAAAAGACTAAGAATGCAATTTAAAAATGGGAAAAATTTTATATATTCTAAAAGAAGATAAGAATGGCCAGTAGGCAAATGAAATACGTTTACATGTCATCAGGAAAGTACAAATTCAAACCTCATGAAATACCACTGCACGCCCACCAGGATTGATGGGGGGGATGTGGAAGAGCCACTTATGCATTGCTGGTGAAATGTAAAATTCTTCAATTACTTTGGAAAATATTTTAGCAGTTCCTTACCTAAGAGAAATGAAACCATATGTCCACACAAAGACTTGTACATGACTTTGTATTCATAATGGCCCAAACTAGAAAGGTCCATCAACAGATGAATGGATAAACAAATTGTGGAATAAACACACAATGGAATGCTACCCAGCAGTAAAACAAACTATGGATCTGCAACAAGGACAACGGATGTCAGAAACATTATACTGAAAGAAAGAAGCCAGCCATAAAATAACATATACTGTGTAATGCCACTTATATGGCATGCTGGAACAGGCAAAAAAAAAAAAAAAAAAATCTATAATGACAGAAGTTAGGTCAGTGCTTATCTGGATCCGGAATGGCATGTATGCTAAAGGGTTGAGCTGGAATTTTGGGGATGATAGAAATGTACACTGGTCTACACATTTTTCAAAAATCATCTAATTATATATTTAACTTTTAATTTCACATGTCATACTTCAAATTGATTGAGTTATTTTAAAGAGCTTTAAAATATATTATCAGAAACTTTGATACTGTTTAAAAAGACAACTTGACATTCTATATGTAAGGGGCAAAACACAGTTTGGTGAAGGCCTTTTGGTAAGCCCAAATGCACAAACATGGACTAGGTAAAGTGATCATGTGATGCTCTTCATCTATTTTCCCCCTTTCCTGCTTCCTACCTTAAGGACCCCGAAATGTTATTCTAGCCTGTTTAAAACCACTTTACTATGAACAAAATTGCATTCATCTCCTTTTTCTTCTGACATGAAAATTTATCCTTTGTAAGACCCTTAAAGCCTTTTTCTCTTTCTGTAGAAAATAAAGAACTGCATCAGTTATTTCCAGCTGATTTGGCTAATATGTTAGCACCATCTAGTAAAGATATGAAAATACTCTTGGTTTCAGGAATCCTGGCAAGAGAGTGGAAGGATGGGGTTACCTGGGGTTCAGGGCACATCCAATCCTCCAAGAAGGCTGTGGGAGGAGCTGAGACAGGAGGGCAACCAAGGGTTGCATGCCCAAACTTTGTTGCTCATGTAGGTGTAAGTTGGCCAGCAACTGTGATGAGCTTCATGGACCAGTGTATCTTGATTATACCAGTGTACACTTACTGCAATGTTTCTCTTAGATTTTGCCTTCGTTTTAACAAAGACTGCATTTTAGGTGACACTTTTAGTGATTTGCCAATGGGTTTATGACTTAGCCTGTGTTCACCAGAAAACATATCCTGAGGCAAAATTGAAGTGCTATTGCTTTTCTAGGGTGTGTAATACTGATGAAAACAGGAGTGAAGGAAAAGGGGATCCAGGCATGGAAGGAAAGGGAAAAGAAAGGAGTTACTATGGCATCTCAGGACATTTCATAGGGAGAAATGGAGAATCATTTACCCCCTGGCTCCCATCTTCTGTTTATCTAAGGTCCACCCCATGGATGGCAAATGCTACAGTAATTTCAGATTGCACATTTGTGAGTACTGAGTAGGTCCTGTTGCATTTGGACCTCATTGCTAACTGAGAAGCCTGAAGGTGGGAGGTGAGAGACAAGCAATGTGGACAGGTGGTGAGGGTTGTGGATTTGTTCCCATGTAAAGCTGATCAGAGCTCTTGTAGAACTGCATGGTGAAGCAGGAACTGGAATGAAAAATAAGGCCAAGATACTCAGAGACTTGTTGAAGCCAAGATCTGAGGTGTTACATGGTTGGATGACAATAACATTTGTAATGTTGTTTTCAAGTTTTAGAACATATAAAATAGTAGAAAGGGGGATCATTCTTGCTATGTTGTTGGTTTTTCTCAAGCACCTTATTCTCACTGTTTGTTTTCTATAGCCATGATCCCCAACAGGGCATTTCTCTAAAAGAGGTACATGCAAACAGGAGAAAGAGACTGAAACATGAATGTGGAGGGGAAGGTATGATAATGCAAATCTAAGTTTCCTGATAATTCCATTGCACATGAACAGGACACAGAATACAAGTAGTTGTAAATAGACTTTTCCAGAAAATAATTAGGGAGCTAAATTTATCTCTTAACCTTATCTTAATACCAACCATTCAACTTCTGTGGTTACATTTTCTGTTACAAAAATAAAATTTTTGATTTTTTTAAAAAAGGCAATGATATTTAAAATTAATGTCAGAGACATGCCAACTTGAGAACCAGGGCCTAGATTTAGATATTTACCCATATAAAGTCTTGACAATAGAAAAGAAAACCTTAAGCTTTGTAGAAAAAGTAATTAATACAGAGAAGCAGTTACGTATAATTAACCATTCATTAGGTCCTGGAATGGCCCAAGGTAGCCTATCAAGCAGAAAATGGACTTGATTTGTAAGTGTTTTTGGTTGATCACAAGTAGGAATGTGTAATCATCTTCTTCAGTATTACAAGTGTGAAGCACAGAGGACCATTCAGTAAAGAAAAATATATGACCTATGACTCTGGGTGAGCAGACATTCCTCAGGTACACAGTGGTGATATACAGGGCAGGGTGGACCGTGGTGCACATCGGTCTGTTTCTTGGCCAAGGCGCAGGAGGTTCTCTTCTAAGATGAGAACCAAAGGATGGGGGCCAGTCATAGCGAAAACGAGGTTCCTTGCCTTATACTAAGAACCACGGACAGCTCCAGGCTGCTCCAGAAAAGGCACATTATTTTCCCATTCCTGGGATGATAGTCCAGGGTCTCCACGTCTGATTCGGACTCCAGCTTCCTGTTAATAAAGCAAACGTGCATATCCAGGCCTCTCTTTAACACTCATTATAAATGTATTTATGTTAAGTAGGGAGGGCACAGGGCTCACATGAAATGTTCAGGGGGTGAGAATAATAGTTTAAAGAACCAATTTAAAAAATGGTTTTATATTGCATAAATAATTAATCGGGCCGCCATGCAAGGGGCTGGATGACGGGTCAGGCGGGAAAGCCCGTGGGTGGGGGCAGGGGCGGGGATCCCCGCATCGCTGTTAGAATGCTCGGTGACTGTGGGGGAGAGCGGATCCCACCCAGGTTAGGTCAGAGGAGCAGCGCCATGTGCTCCGGGCTCCCGGCTCTCCTGCTGCCCATCTGGCTCTCCTGGACCCTGGGGACGCGAGGCTCAGAGCCCCGCAGGTGAGGTAGGGGCTTCCCCCGGGCCACACAGCCTCCCTCTCTGCTCCGTAGCTCGCAGTCCCGCGGGCAGAGGCGCTCCGCTGCACTCGTGGGCTCGGCCTGAGCCGCAGCTGGGCGGGGGTCGTAGCGTAGGGGTCGGGCCGGGGAGGGGGCGGGGGGAAGCGGAGAGCGTTTCCTTCGCGGTCTCTGCCCACGTCGCCGTCGCCGATGATCCTCTCCTTCCTGGGTCTCACGGAGCCCAGAGGAGCTGGCAGCGCCAGCCCTGCCCTGCGCCGCGCAGCCGCGGCTCCGGCTTGCTGTCCCCGGCCGGGCTTCGGGTCTCGCTCCGCAGCCGCCGAGGCAGGAGGCAGCGCTCGGCCTCCGGCTCGCTCTCTCTCCTCCCCCCTCCCCTAGCTCCCGCGCCCGCTGCTCCTCCTCTCCCCGCGCCCGCTCCTCCTCCTCCTCCCCTCCCCCTCCCCCTGCGCCCTCCTCCGCTCCGGGCCAGCTCGGCGGCGGCGGCAGCAGCAGGAGCAGCCCCGGCTGCGGGTCGCGACGGCGGCGGGGCGCCCCCTCCCCCGTGCCGGGGCGCGGCGGAGGGATGTGGGGCTTTGCGGGAGGAAGGCTTTTCGGCATCTTCTCGGCCCCAGTGCTGGTGGCGGTGGTGTGCTGCGCCCAGAGGTAGGGTCGCGGGTGGGTTGACGGGAAGCGGGCCGGGCGCCGGGCAGGGCGCGCGGGTGTGCGCGCTGGGCGCTGGCGGGTGAGCCGCCGCCTGACCCCGCTCTCTCTGGCCCCCGTCCCTCCCGCAGCGTGAACGATCCTGGGAACATGTCCTTTGTGAAGGAGACGGTGGACAAGCTGTTGAAAGGCTATGACATTCGCCTAAGACCCGACTTCGGGGGTAAGTAGGGTGTGCGCGGCCGCTGCGGGCAGCGCGACCCACCGCGCTGGCGGCCTGGGTGGAGGAGGGAGGCGGGGGCCGCTTCCGCCGAGCTGCGGCGGGGTGGGGAGGGGGGCACTTCGCCTGCGCCCCCTCCTCGGATAGCCCCCCATCCTCAGAGCAGCTGCAGCCGGTGCCCGAGCCAGGCTGATCACCGTGTCGTGCGCTTCCCGCAGGTCCCCCGGTCTGCGTGGGGATGAACATCGACATCGCCAGCATAGACATGGTTTCCGAAGTCAACATGGTGAGTGCCTGCCCTCCCCAGGGCTGTCCCCGAGCCCCTGCCCCGCTGTCTGGGCCCACAGGCGTCCACAGTACCGGGCCAGAGGCCTCCTCTGCCGGGCTGAGCTTCCCGGGCCGAGCTTCCCGGGCCCGCAGAGGGAGCGGCGCTCCCGGGCGCAGGTCTCCTGTTCTCGAGGCTCCCTCCGCCCGCCTGAGTGCGCGGGGGTAGTCGTTGGCGTCAGAGCCGCGCGGAGGGCGCACCCTTCCCGCCATAGGAAGGGGTCCTGGGCTCACCCGAGGCTGGGCTTTCACCGCCGCCCTGGTACTGCCAGCTCCTCCCGCCGTCGGTCCCCTGGTCCTGAGGCTGCCCCAGTGCCTTCTCGCCTCCTTAGCAACAGGCGCCGGGGAGCGGGGGAGGAGAGGAGAGTTGTGGGGGTGGCTCGTATACTAGGTAAGAGCTGCTTAAGGGTTCCTTTGTTGTCTTTTGGAAAGAGGTACTGGCCGCCGGAAAGCGCGGTGGGCGGTGGGTCTGTGTGTTCCTGGCTGTCTCGGGTCAGTTTCCTTGGTGTCAGTGGCTTTTCCGAGGGCAGGCTCGTGACAGTGAAACCCGGTCCCCATCCACCAGGCTCTGTCAGAGGTGCTGACGGCCCGGGCGGCTCTGAGAACTGGAGGACCTGGGCAGCTTACGGGCTTTCTCTGCCCGGAGAGTCGAAGGCGAGGGAACCAAGTGTCCCTTAGGGCTATGTTAACGGTGTTAACGGTGACGGAATTCAGTATTCTGACCTGTGGAAAGTGGAGGTCCGTGTCCCGAGGTGCGAAGTGGGTGTCACGGGCTTTTGCTCAGGATCCTTTAAGACAACAGGTAATAAGGAGAAAAATGACCCCTTTCATTTGTTAATTGAGCTGAAATACCAGGGGATTTGGAAACGGGTTTAAGTTTCTGTTGAGTGACACTTTAGAAATTATAAGAATGAGAATTTGGAAAAAATATATTTTTTTGAAGAAATCGTTTGGCAACTTTTTTTCTAAAATATAACACCGAGAATATAATGAGGCATGAGATAGACTCGATAGATTTCTCCAGTCTGGTGGACATCAGAGCCACATGGGCAAACTTGTTTTAAATGCATACTCCCAGGCTCTGATTCTGATCCAGTGGTGTGGAGTGGAATCTGGGGGTCTCTGCATTTAAAACTAGTGCTCCAGATTTTTTTTAAGCAGGTGTTTTGTGAACAATATTTTGAGAAACATTGCAATAACATAGAAATGTGGTTGTTTACAAATAAACTAAAACCATGATTTTTAAATAGACTGTTTAACAAGATATATTTAAAAATATATCCTAGTATGGATTTTGTAGAAAGAAATCTGACTACACGAAACTATATTTTTTATCAATTTTTCACTCTTAACCTAAAGATTTTAAAATTATAATGTGTGATTTTAAAAAAAAGTACCTTTCTTTCAATGTATATCACTAAGGACATTTATATACAAGTGTTAATAGTAAATAAATAAATAAATAAATAAAGTGTTAATAATAAAAGCGTTAGCAAGAAACAGACTTTACATACATTACACTAAAAACATCACATATATTTTACTTTTTGTAAAAATAATTCTGTCAAAATATGTTTTGTTTTATGACCTTAAGGAAACAAGTTAATATATTCAAGATTTACTCTGTAGTCTGTGATTTCCTTTATTGGCAACTGCACATTCTATAGCGAAGACAGTTTTGTACAGAAGTTAATCGAGTTATTTAGTGGATTTTTATGTCAAAAATTATATTGGATGTCAAATGATGGAGAGAATATACTGATGTGGCGCTTTAAGAACTCTGTATATTACTAAAACAACCAGGGGAATGGGGAGAATGTCTTGTTGTAGATCATTGCAAATTTTCTTTAAATTAATTTTTAAACTTAATTATCCACTAGTTTAGACATCATGCTGATACTTAGTATCTTAAAAACTTCATAAGTAATTGCCTAATTCATGCACTATGAATTGAGGTGTCCCAATTTTCTCTGGAACCAATAATAGAAAGACAAATCGAGGATACAAACCATTATATTGGATAATCTTTAAGTGCATATCCCAAAGCCAGTAATTATGCATAATGTAGCCATAGTATACTTGTATGCTTTTTTTTTTGCATTCTCATGATGGAAATTTTTGTGGTTCTCTACACTAAGTTTATTATAAAGAAAAACTGGGGATTGATGGGATGGGAGATTGAAGGCCATTGGACAGATGTACTGACTGGCATCTGAAATATCTTCCACAAGTGGATTGGTAAAACCATTCGCTAGAAAAATCTGATTTCCCTTAACTCGTGATCAGGATCATAGCTCATGATCATAGCTATGATATTTGATTTTTTTTAATTGAAGGAACTTCAAATATAGCAATGATTAAGTATCATTTTGGAGGTAACATTTTATAGGGAAAGAACAGAGAGTATGTGAGCATAAGATTAAACCCATCACTCAATCATGTTGCTTAAAAACAATGAATTATATTTATGAGCTTCCTTAATCACCTTACTAGTTTCACAAAACTAAGTGTTGTTAGCTTATGAAACTAAATAAGAAATGGTCTTGCTTTAAGGATGGTACAGCTAGTAGAGGAGATATGTCAAATAGTTGTAACAAAAGTAGGTGAGTCCCATTTAGAGGAACAAAAGAAAGGGGTATGGCCTAAGAGAGAGAGGGAAGGAAGAAGGGAGGGAAGGAGGCAGAAAGAGGGAGGGGGAGAGAGAGATATACTGAGATTACTTCTGACATGGAAAGCCTAATGAAAGAACTTAAGAAATGATATCTAAATTGGGTGGGTGAATAGTGGGGAATAGAATTGTGACTGGCATAGATAGAAGAGGATGTTCTGGGTTAGGGAAGAAATTGGCAAAACTACTGATGGATAGATCTGCAGGATAGGAGATTGTGAAGGAGACTCAAAAGATGAAATTGGAAAAGTAGGACAAACCCCTGTTCACCTAGGCCCTTCTCTGCCTTGCCAAGGGTTTCAGATGTTAATTTTCAAAAATTAAGGAGCCTGTAAATGTTTTTAAGCAGGTGATTGACATGATTTAAGATGTGGTTTAGAATGAATATTTTGGCCAAAATGTTAATTTAGATAGAGGAGTGAGAATGACGAGTTAGAAGAGCAAAGTTCACTAGAAAATTCAGGGTAAATGATCATGGAAAGTTGTTCTTTGAAATTTTCTTCTCAAAATTTCATAGATATGCTTTTGAAAACATATATTTAGTGAAATAAAGATTCATTAATATCTGAAATAAAGATATGCAAAACATGTATATCTCAAGATGGGACAGATATGTGCTTGTCAGTGAGCATGTTGGGGGTGAATATAAAGAATATTGTTACTTTTCTCTTTAAACTATTATAAAGCACAGTCTTTATCTGTTGATGGTGCATATAGATAATGCCTCCAAATAATGCCTCTGACCTCAAAGAATTAAATAATTAGATACATTATGCATATACATGTATATGTCATTGTGCATTTTGGTGTTTTGTATTAACAATCTAAAAATGGATTTTAATATTTTAATACTTAACATTATTTTACCATAACATGTTTCACTGATAAAGGAGATAGTCTACATTTCCATTGTTCCTAATCTTCTAATTTTTCTTTTCACGTACTTTTTTAAAATTGATATAGTTAATTTACAATGTTGTGTTAGTTTCTAGTGTACAGCAAAGTGACTCAGTTATACATGTATATGTATACATGTATATACATACATACATATATATATTCTTTTTCAGATTCTTTTCCATTATAGGTTATTACAAGATATTGAGTATAGTTCCCTGTGCTATACAGTAGGTCCTTGTTATTTATCTATTTTATATATAGTAACGTGTATATGATAATCCCAAACTCCTAATTTGCCACTTCTTACTTTTTAGTTAGCTGACTTGACAGAAGTCAAACAAAAAACCATTTTCTTTTACATAACTTCCCTTGTTCTCTAGCTCTTGTTTTAAAATTTCAGACAATCTTTTAAAACTATACATGGTTAAGTAATTATTGGGATTTAGTTTACATATTACTTTCTTTTCTTTTAAGTTTATTTATTATTTATTTATTTATTTTTGGGTTTTCGTTGCTGTGTGCAGGCTTTCTCTAGTTGTGGCAAGTGGGAGCTACTCTTTGTTGCGGTGTGTAGGCTTCTCACTGCAGTGGCTTCTCTTGTTGCGGAGCACAGGCTCTAGGCATGAGGGCTTCAGTAGTTGTGGTGCACGGGCTCAGTAGTTGTGGCTTGTGGGCTCTAGAGCACAGGCTCAGTAGTTGTGGTGCACGGGTTGAGTTGCTCAGCGGCATGTGGGATCCTCCCGGAGGAGGCTCAAACCTGTTTCCCCTGCACTGGCAGGCGGATTAAGAGAGATTGTACTTATGGAAGAACACTGTCTACTGAAAACTTTTATATGCATGTGTTATAATTCTGGTGCTTAGCACTGGTCCAAGTGTGTGTTGAATAGATAGATGGAGGGATGAATAAGTGGACAAAAATTATTGAAAATATAGGAAATATAAGGAAATACTAAAAATATAAAACAACTAGGAAATTTTAATTTAAAAATAGTACTTTTTACTGAGAGAGTGAAGCAGGTCTAGAACTCTTTAAAAAATCAATTAGTTAAAAAATAAAAACAGTATTTTAAAGTAAGTCATATGAGTTCTTTTTTAATTTGAATAATTAGAAGAAGCCACTGTTTGATTTGTTAATTCAGAAAGAAACTACACATACTTGATTTCTACTTAATTAACTGTAAAGTACTGAGAATATAAAGCTAGACTCAAACTCTAGTAATATAAATACTAATTTTCTATGATTTAACTTGTATTTTGTTATTATTCTGTACTTAATTCGTCTATTAAAATTAGCTCATCCTGGGACTTCCCTGGTGGTGCAGTGGTTAAGAATCCGCCTGCCAATGCAGGGGACATGGGTTTGAGCCCTTGTCCGGGAAGATCCCACATGCTGTGGAGCAACTAAGCCCATGCGCCACAACTACTGAGCCTGCACTCTAGAGCCTGTGAGCCACAACTCCTGAGCCCGTGTGCCACAACTACTGAAGCCCGTGTGCCTAGAGCCCGTGGTCCGCAACAAGAGAAGTCACTGCAATGAGAAGCCCGTGCACTGCAACAAAGAGTAGCCCCATTCACCGCAACTAGAGAAAAGCCCACGTGCAGCAACGAAGACCCAATGCAGCCAAAAAAAAAAAAAAAGCTCATCCCAATGAAAATGTAACTACAGGATTATTTTTTCTGATTTAATGCATATAAATCATAAATTATTGTCTCTTTTTTTTTTTAGTTGTGAGCTCCTTTTAGGTGACATATAAATGTGTCTTTAGTTATTATGAGAAGTAGATTTGTCCCTTATGCTTGTTGTATTGTATTCCTTTGTCATTTGTTGTATTTTCCTCTTAGAAAATCCACTTGTTTTCTAATGTCTCAGTGTAAAATAAGTATGGTACATAAGAATATGGTTTTAGCACATCTCAGCAAGCAGCTTTGGCACTGCATCACTGTAAAATGGGTGCAGTCTTACTCATGAACACAACACGTAAACATTTGCACTCATTTTGTCTTTCCCCTTTTCAGAGGAGTGGGAAAGAGGAGAGGGTTTCCTTGGATAGAGTGAGCTGGGATCACCTGGAGAATTCAGCTTTAGGCATTTTCGATCAAACTTATGTTAATCAACTCCCCTCCTCGTGCTGCAGAATCTAGGGTTGCTCTGCCCCTAGTGAATGCTGAAGGGGTACCCAGTGCCCAGTACCTGGCCAGGTCCTCAGGCAGAGGAGCTGAATCCCAGGAGTCCAGCTGTGTGCTGAAAAGAGCCTAATGGGATTGGGAGTTTCCGGTCCTGTTTCCAGGTTTATGGGAACATCTAGCCTTAGGCAAGTCATTTAACACTCAGTAATTCAGTCTCAGGCTTCCCAGATGCCCATGGCATCCCCACAAAATTGCCAAAGTAATAGCACAAAGGGCTTAACTCTACACAGAAAATTGAGGTAAAGACATCCACAAGATCACAGCCAAACAAACACGTTAGAGAACTGTCCTTCACTGATTTCTCTAGAGAGGCTCTGGCTGCATTCAGAGTTTGCATATGAATTGTTACTAGCATTTTTAAAAAAAATATTTATTTACTTATATGGTTGCGTCGGGTCTTAGTTGCACTGTTAGTTGCAGCACATGGGACCTAGTTCCCTGACCAGGGACTGAACCTAGGCCCCCTCCTTGGGAGCACGGAGTCTTAGCCACTGGACCACCAGGGAAGTCCCTCTTACTAGCATTTTCAAGGTTGGAAATGTGCTAATGCTCTTATTACCAAGTAAGCTGGGGGATGACTCAGCAGAAAGGAAAAAGTGTTTCTCTGACCCAGTTGGGTTTGGAAAACTGCTTACATGAAAGGCACTCCATGGGTAAGGTACAATGAGCATGTTGGCATTTGGTTACAGGTTGCTGCATTTAGGAGGTAAGATTATTTATTGAGGACATTACTTTTCCCTGGAAGTGTGTTTGTGCCTAAGTTACGATCAAACATCAATGCTGGGGCACTGATAAGAAAGCATATAATGAACTTCAGTGGTGGATGAGAATAACCCTTACATAATACACTCTTTATGAAGGGAGGTTTGTGTTTAATATTAGAAGGAATGGTATGGGGAGCAAAGAGAATGCTTCTTGTCTTTCCCCTCAGGGAAGTTGTAAAGCTTACATTGCTGCATCTCTTAAAAGATGGATCTTACACACATTTCCTTGTTGTGAGCAACCTCTTCCTAGAGCCTGTGCCAGGCTGAGGGATCCTATGTTGTACTGCACATAGAAGTAAGTATTTCGTTTGAATTAATGGCGTAAATCTGCTTATTTACATATTAAAAACTTTATGTTCTTACCAGTAAAGCAGTATGAATTCAACATTTGACTTTGTACAATCTGTTATCTGTAATAGCTCTCCTTTTCTTCCATTGGTAGCAGAACCCTTCTTTCTCCTACGGGTTCTGAATCATATCATATATACTGTCATTGTGCTTTGAAGCCTACTGAACGTTTGTTTTAAATAAATGAAGCCTATTGACCATTTGGAACCTTTAAAATTTTCTTATAATACATGTTGAGGTGTAACTTAGGGAGATGACAGCTAACAATAGTTTTATGTCATTATGCAGTTGATGAAATACTTCAGGTATTTTGTCGTATTTGATCATCAAACATGATCAGCTTAGTGAAGTGTATCTTATAGGTAGGTGTTAATCTCATCTCCATTGTTCAGGTGAGAAAATAGCCTCAGGAATAGCACTGACTTACTACAAAGGCAAAGCTGGGACTTGGTCCTATTTCTTTGTTCTTTCTACCTCATTATGCTACAGAGCAATAAAAAAAATGCTCTGTTAGGCCCTCATGAGATTTTACCTTTTTCCATGACCTTCATTGCCATCTAAAGTGGATCTTCCAATTAACTTTTCCATGAACTCTTAGTCTTTCCTTGTAACACTATCAGAGTGTTAAATATGATTCTGTTGTGCTTGTTTGCTTAGAGGCTTTCTTCTGCATTTTTCTCCCCCTTAAGACTGTAAGCTCCATCAGGCAGATCTGTGTCTAAGAACAGCCCTTGCATAGTGCCTGACACATGATAGGTATCATTCTTCATTCATATATTTTCTTTCAACCAAAATCTAATATACACTAGTGTCTATATATATATATATAGCATTATTAGATTTTGGTTGAAAGAAAATATATGAATGAAGAATGAATGAATGAATAAATATGTAAGTGCATGAATAAATAGGCAGGTAGCTTTCCAATGAAATATTTTTATAACCTAGAATTTGGGCTAATGACCAAGAAGAACCTTTTATAGGCTAAATGTGATGTATATAGTTTTTACTTTAGGGGACTTAATTTGATCAGAATTTGTATAATTGTACACAGTATAATACTGTCAAGTGTCAAGTGCTGTCAAGTGACAGCTTGTCAAGCTGTCAAATGTTCTATAGCGGTCACCCCCTTCACTGGAGAGGTTTTACACTGATTTCAAAGCAGAAAAGAGGGAAGTATTGCGGTGGTTCTGTGATATACAGCCTGTGTAAGGGTTAGTGTGTATATTTCAAACACCAGTCACTAGTGCCTTTGTACACTCAAAGTTTTGTGTCTAATTGGAAATATATGTGGTTCGAGCTTTTCTATATGATAGGGAAGTTTTGGTGGTTCTTATATTGGGATTCATTGGGCTCTGCATTCACTTTCTGATGGCCGCTCAGCAGTGCAGTGGAACTGCATTGGTTTTCATTCGTTTGCTAGCTTTCCAGCACAGTTTACTTCTGGGCCATTTATGCCAGCCATTAAGAAGATTCTCTAACTGCAAAATTGGGAAGACTAGGACTAAAATAGGTTTCATCTCTTGGCATTTTGCTCAGTCCTGTCAATTCAAGACGGAGAGCTAGCCTCCGATCTCTGTGGTGGGGGATGTATTGATAGAATTCTCTTATTCCCTTGGTTACCCAGAGACTGCATTAAGAAATAGAAGCCATTTGTAAGCATTAATGCATGTATCCCTTTTTACATTTTTCCATTGAACTTAAGTATCACACAGAAGCGTTAATATAATTAACAAAAACCTTAGCATGCATGGAACTAATGTTTCAGATGAATAGGAATAAGATTAAGATATGAGAATGTCATAGTTCTTTAAAAACTCTAATTTGTGCTTGTCCATTCAATCTAAGAGAGGATATGGATTCTAATGATTAC
This sequence comes from Globicephala melas, assembly GCF_963455315.2. Classification (NCBI taxonomy): domain Eukaryota; kingdom Metazoa; phylum Chordata; class Mammalia; order Artiodactyla; family Delphinidae; genus Globicephala; species Globicephala melas. The sequence goes on from NC_083315.2 coordinate 52,306,781, forward strand.
AACATCATCATATTTTACCTCAGTTCTACAATGAAAGAATTCCTTTTATGTAAAATATTTGCTAAATCCTCATGCTATCATTCATGACATGAAATACATTTGTTTTATTTTGAATTGACTTAAAAGGATAACAAAATTTACTGGTTTAAAGCTATATAACTCTGTTTGATACATATGTATAAAATGTTTGTTACTTAATTCAACATCACATCACTCTTCTTTTAAAATTTAATTTTTTGAATTAGATTTTACAATTGATAACTTTAATCAGTAGAGGGAACAACTTTTCTGGGTCACCCATCATTACAAGTTGTTTGTGTGTGTGAATCTATGAGTCCATGCAAACCAAAAATTATTTTAAAAAGAAACAACAATTTGAGTAATTCATTGTAATATCATTGATTTTTTTCCAATCCTGGTGACTCTAAAAATCCATCTGAGAGATACATCCATATATCAGGTTGAAAGACTAAACTGGTCACCAAGCGCAGTGCCTGTCGTGTAGAATATGCTTGGTAAATACTTGTTAAATGCATTTGTGTAGCACACGACCCTTGTGGTAAAGCTGTATGTTGTGTTTGTTTTATCGGAGAGATTCCCTTATTTGTATGTTTGTCAAGCACATAAAATTAGCCGTAGCTTTACACAGAAGGATTCCTGTGAACTTGTCACAGAAAAGACATCTGAATTATGGAAAACAGTGCCATTCCTATGGTCTAGACTAGTGGTTCGAAAGGTATAGACCAAGAAGCCCTCTGTGGTGTTAGATTGATTACAGGGGTTGACACAGATAAGTGCCCTCCAAGCAAAATTTCTCATCATTGGTGTAGTCTGTGCTTTGCCTTTCCAAAGCAGTGTACATACTAGAAAGAGGCTGGGAATAACTGAGTGTATGAGGAGCAGGACTGATTGTGCTGTATTCCTTTTTATGCTGTTAAACATTCTGTGGATAATTCATTGGTGTGAGGCTATATTTGATTGTGCCATTGAATGAGTTTTCATTTCTGAATTTTTCCTTTGGCCCTGGGCACCAAAATTCCCTGTGAGAATGTAATTTCTTGTGATATGGGCTAAAATAATGGTTGCTTAAGAGAACGCTGTTATATAGAGTGTACATGTGTGCCCCATAATCAGTGTTTCTGCTCAAATAATATTGGAAATTATGTTAGAGAGATGTAAAATAGGTTTCTTTATTGTAGGAACTGTCAAGCCCTTTAATATGCTAATGATTTTTGTAAATCTTCAATGAGAGGGGCGAAGAATTCAATATTTAAAATATATGTTTGGGGATTTTTTTCTTTGTGAGGGGATGGTGGACCTTATTAACACTTATTCATGAAGTCTTCTGTAGAACACAGTTTAGGAAATGTGGGTCTAACCGATTGAATTAGAATGAGCTTTAATATGGCCAGTCCCCAGGAATGATAACTGAGGAAATTACTGCATTAACAAAGCCTCTTTTGGTGCCCATGTCCAAACAGCACAGAAGATACAATTCTGACAAAAAATGTATCATTGCATATGGGAATGGGTAATATTTTCTGGAAATGAAGCTTAAGCATTTCATAATTAGATTGATAAAAAACACAAAGATTTTCTTCTATAATAATACTCTCTGTCACATTGAAGGTAGATCTGTGTTTCAAGCCTTCTTGTTTTCTTGTAAATATTACAGGAGTAAATGATTTAGAAGCAGAGAGAGTTGTGTTGAGCAAGAGAGGATGCAAAAAAGGCTCTTGGGACAACAATAGTAGGTTAATTTTGAGAACAAAATATGTCTCTTTGAGGCTGTTGGGCTTGACCAGTGCTTTCTTGGAAGGCTGGAGATTCCTTCTTGGGGCAGGAAGAACAGGCAGTGCTGTGATTCTGCATTCCACTAGGGAGGGTTGACATGTATGTTTGAATATATTACATAAATAGATATTTATTATAATCTACATATTGCATAAACAGATATTTATTATAATCTACAATATATATTATATATAATGAAATTATATAGTATACTGTATACTATATAATTTATGTTATTCATATTTATATGTAAAGTAAGATTCTCTTTAAAAATAAGATTCTCTTTGGTTGAAAGGTTCTGGTGATAAACATTTTAACATCCCCTGGAGTAAGACATCGCTAAAATTCCCTGTATGACTAATTCTCTATAGTTCTATGAAGAGTCTATACCTGTTCATGAATAGTCAGTGACAATAGCCCAGAGGGCAGATGTATCTTCTGGACTGTTCCAGAACCACAGGAATATTATAAGAGGACAGTATTGCTCAGTCGGCACTGAGGAGACCCCACTGGGGATCTGGGCTTGACTGGTAATAATGGGTGAAGAAACCAAAGTAGATCCAGAAATGTAGAGATGCAAAAGTGCTAATTGATTATAAGGATAATAGGTTTTGTTTGTTTGTTTGTTTGTTTCTGGCATTTAGAAGCATAGGGAGCTGGTTTAAAAAAGGAGGGCTCTTGTTTTGGAAATATTATATATCTATAGATTTTTTTTCCCCCTAAGTCGTGCTTTATTTATCATTACACTTTATTGCCCCAAAGCTTGTGTTTATGATTGAAAAGCTAGTCTCAAAGCTTGAGCAAGCTCTTTGGAATTTTAATTATCTAGGTAATTTCCTCAGTACTCCAGGCTATTTTACCTTTAGAGACCACAGGGGGTCTAACTCTCAAGATTGCCCTTGGCAGTGGAAAAGAGTTGGTCATCCAAACTCTCAGATTCCAGAAGGGTTTGTGTTAACTTTGGCAAGTCATTCAGACTCAGTGGTCCTCGATCTGATCATTTCTTTTTTAACAAGTATATTAAAATTGATTCTTTAACTTGCCTTCTAGCTCTGATTTCTGTGGTTTCTTAGAGTCTGTGAGCAGTTAAAAACCTAAGGGACCTTCTGTTTGCATTGCACAGACCGCTGCTTCTTATCATTTGATACTGTGTGTAGTTTAATTGGGTATCCTAGTGGTGGTCATCTGGCAGCTTGCAGCCTTATAGTCAAAGCATGGCCCATTCTCCCCAAGTTACCTGTGCTGTGCACTGCAAGCCTGGGACATGTCATACAGAAACAGTGGGATTTACAGTCTGTACCCATGGTCATTAATTTTTGTGTTTCAAACATGGTGATGTTTAGTTTTTGGTTTGAATTCAGAGTCACTAATTTATGAGTGAAAACTAGCGGGCTGTTAAAATGCTTCTGTTTTATCCAAACCATGATCTTTCCATTATCATCTAAGAAAAATAACTCAATTTGGAAATGTCAGTTAATGCTACTGGGTACCAAATTGTCCATATTCAGATTTTTCAAAAATTCTACATGAATGTAATTCATGCAACAGTTTTGAGTCTTCTGTGGTATTTCTGTGACATAATTTTAATATTGCTTGAGTTCGTAGTCAGTCGGAAAGGAAGAGGGTGTGGGCTGAGTCAGAGTTACCTGTACTGCCCTCAGTCAGTTTGGGATGATTAGCTAGCATTTCGTGAAGATAACTGTAAGCTTAGACCTCAAAGGTAGTTGCATATTGTGGCCTCTCTACAAAAAATAAAGTTTTTACCATGTTCTACCTCTTTCTTGATTCCTTGCCTCATTTAAAGCAAAATTATTATACATAAAATCCAAGCAAGAAAACCTGTGTGGATATAGGGATAAAGACTTGGGCTTGCCTGAACTAGAGATTGCAAAATGAGATATGTAAAATTGTTTAATTTTATTCTGAAAGAGGAAAAATGTGGATGTGCAAATTATTATATAACTAGGAAATTACCTATTTAGAATTATATAGATCAGAATGTATAGTGTGACTCAAACTTGGATGTGACTCAAACTTGGATGTAATCAATGACCAAAAAAATGTTAATAATTTTCAAAGTGTTTACTTCATATTTATTTACTGTAGGTGAAATCCTGCTAATAATGGATTGTAGTATCTGGTTAGGAGAAATTGTAGCACAGTAAAGACAGTAAATAACCGATTTCCTAACTTAGCACTTAGAAATAATTTATCTACAGTGGTAGCCCCATGCATAGATGTTCCTCAAAGTTTTTTTTTTTCCTTTCTTTCTCTCCCAGAGCAAGAGGGGTATGGCAGCTAGTCTGGACTAGCAAAGTTCAGACATTAAAAGGGGAGACACTTTGTTCCAAGTGTAATTGAGTTAGTGCACTTTGGGTAGCACCAACTCTGAGGACCAGTGTGGGTACAGGTCCTGGGCATCAGCTGGTTTACTGAGATTAAGGTGAAAAGGTCAAATAAGGGGGGTAGATGTCCTTCCTAGTCTCTTGGCTACTTATCTGAATGACATCTCCCTTGATGAGATAAGAAATGGGGGTCTTACCTGCCAGTTTTTCTCTCCATTTATCTTTCTGGGATTTTGAATGAAAAATTTCAGTACCCCAAGCATCAAATTGGCTCAGTAATTTCTCTCCTTTTATCATACCTTTCAGTTTCTAAAACCACTAAGGAAAAGCCTCTTTTTTTTCTCCAACATACTTCAGAAGAAAGCGGAATGAAATTTGTTAAACAAAGGCTGACAGGAAAGCAAGCATCTATTAATTGACATCCAATTTCCTGATATGCCAACCTTTACCCAAGACTGTACTTGATTATGCAATAATGTGCAAACAGAAAATCGGAATTTACTCATGCTATAGTATTAATAGAAACTGTCAGTTACCCAGGGGAAGGACTCACACATCAGTTTCACATGTTACTGAACTATTGGGTTGGCCAAAAGTTCGTTCGGGTTTTTCCATAACATCTTACGTTGTTAGATGTTATGGAAAAACCCGAATGAACTTTTTGGCCAACACAATATTTTCTGTCAGGTAAGTGTGAGTGTTTCTAGATCACACTTCTATAGAGATTTTTTTGTGTGATTATCTACATTGTAATAGAAGTGGTGAGACCAATAATCATGACAAAACCCTGAAATAGAAAACATCGTAGAATTCTATCACACTGACAGTAGAGCCTGTTGCGATGGTAGAAAAGAGGAGTGTAAGGGGCCGATTTTGTGAATATTTATGGCAGAACACTACTTTTGTTGCTTCAGAGTGAAGTGCTATATCTAATTTACACTTATTCTAATAGGTTAGTCCAAAATAAGCTGTATGTATAGATTTTTAAAGTTCCAGGCTTATCAAAGCACCTTGCATTCATAAGTCAACTCTGGAACTAGTTGGGGAGAGGCAATGCAATGAACTTTTCCTTTTTTAATTCTCAAAATAACTAATATAACTTAATAATTCCTCTTGTGTTGTCTTTCATGGCTTTTTGGTTCACCTGTTCTGTGCTGATGAGCATATTCTTGTGCTGTCTCCTTCACTCTAAATACTTCATATTTAAGAGGTGACTTAACTAGTGTATAACTGCTTTCATATGCCAAAGAAACACTCAGCATCATAGATCCAAATGATAATAGTTTGGGCTTTTCCACGTGTCTCCAGTTTAGCACATCTTTTCACATGTTGCCTCTGGCACTTCAGACTTGAAACTCTGGCAGGCACTCAGCACCACATGAAGTTGTGCAGAAGCTCAGGAGGAGAGAGTGCTTGCCTGGAGCTCAGGAGTGAGTCACTCAATAATCATCAACCTGTGCAGACGTGGGAGGACAGTGACAGTGAAGGTGGGGATGAGGAAAGAGGAAATGCTGAGAGTGTTCTGAAAAGCAGTTTGGAGGAAAGTGAATAGGACTAGATGGCATGGAAAAGACATAAGGGAGCTATGGGTGGTATTGAAATAGCAAAACATGGTAAAAGTGTTACAAGAAACTGGATTTTTGATTCTTTAAATACTTGAGATACTGGGACATTTAGTCATGTTTAATTAAAGAGTAGATATATGCCAGTTTGTACTGTGCAAAAGAAAAATTAAATTGTTTACTTCTGCTCTTCTTACATTTTCCTTTGAAAAATTGGAACCACTGGGGGTGTTTGAGTTCCTGAATTGGAGCCCATCATCCTCCTGGGGGGCAGCCGCCTAAGGTACAGAGTCACTAAGAGGGTTTACAATCTACTCAGAACCTGTGCCGAAACCCCAGGTGTTTTCAGAGCTGCAGGCCTTACCAGATACTTTGATGCATGTTCTTTTCAGGTGTGATGGGAGGAAGGCAGAAATTCTCCCTTATCCAGCTGTAAATGATCAGAACACCCATGGATTTTTATACATAACACAGGTGACTTTGTGTTTGCATTCCATGTTCTTTAACATTGGGTCAGGTGCAGGAGTGTTCTCTGACTTTATATTGTGAAAAGAAGGCCCACATGGCTGGAGATGTCAGTATGACTGCCTGTTGAGAACTTAGGTTCTCACTGTACCTTTACTGCTTTCACAAAATAGTGTCCACTGTTTTCCAAAATTAAAAAAAAAATTAGTTGCCCACTAAGAAAATTTAGAACAGATAGAAAAATACATTTGGATGTATTTCTTTTGTTTTTTTTTCATGCACATATGATATGTATGTACTATTTTTTACACACTGTATGCATAAGTTATTATCATGCTTTTCCATGTAACTATGTTATAGAGACTTCCATGCTACTGAACATATTTTACTGATATTTTAAAAACTGTATGGTATTTCCTTGCATGGATGAATAATATACTTAATATTTTCCTATTGAATATTTAGGCTACTTGCTAGACTAAATAGTATTTTGATGAATATCCTTGTGCATGAATTATTATGCATATTTTCCTTGAGAAACATTTCATTAAGTAGGATTACTAAGTCAAATAGTATGAATATTTTTAAGGTGTTTGAGACACATAACTGAGTAGCTTTCAAGAAAGGATCTGCTGGTTTGGGGTCCCACTGATTTGCCTAAAAAATGTTTTATAGCTAATATTCTAGAATAAGTGTATCTTTTGGTAAATGGAAAGAGAATAATAGCTCACAAAATTGAGTTAAACCCCAAAACTATTCTTAACTTTACCATGACTCCAACACAACGTCATCTAACAAGAAAAATATACAAATAATTTGGCTTTATATTAAAATTGACTTTATCTTAATTTTATATTTGGTATTCTGATATATATGTAAGGAACAGCACAAGTTCAGGTCACTGTTTTGAATGAAATAGAATAAATTCTAATTCCCCAAATAACTTTTACATTTGAATACTAGAATTTTCTCAGAAATCATGCCTAAGAAATTGGAAAAAAAAATTATTTTTAGGGGTTTTGAGGTCACAGTTGACCATTTTTACCTGGAAGCCCACATTATCAGATTTTACCACAACATTTAAAATTCAACATAGCCCCATAATTAATCTCAGTAACCGGGCAGAACCTTGATCCTTTGGGTGTTAGAATATGTGGGGCCCCTGGCAAGTGTGGGGAAGTTGAGGGGCCTCGTGTGGGCGGGGCTGGCGTGGTGTGGGTGGGGCCTTGTGTGTGCAGAGTGCGTGAGGCTGATCCGAAGGGCACAGCTGATTAATCTGAGGTTTTGTTCAATGAAGTATTAACTTTACCTACATGGGTAACATTTTTAGGGGACTATTTTTCATAGTTAATGAGGAAAAAATCAGATAAAATTTAATCTGATCCAAAGTTTGCTCTACTGATGCAGAGAAAAAAATTTAAGTGATCATTAACATTTAATCGGAAGAGAATTTAAATCCAAATTATATTTGGATTTTTCCACATCGATTATGAGATGAATGCGTAACCATTTTTCCTCACTGCTCTGATTTGAATCCTGCCATCATGCCCAGAAATAGCATCTCAGTGAAAGTCATTCAGGAACAGCCCCATATTTATAAAAATTTATAAAAATTTTCACCTACCCCGAGCTCTATTTTTTTTTTAATCTTCTTTTTACATGAAGGTCACACGTTTGACCAAAGGAGCCATCTGCTTTTGAGAAGACTCTTTTCACTGTCCACTTGTCTTTCTTTCCCATTCTTCTGCCCTGTCAGCAATTTTAGTTTTATTCGTCCTTAAGCACTGGTTCTACCTCTCATCCTAGACACCAAAGAAATCTATTTCAAGTTTCTCTAGCCCTTTAACATGATGGTTGTGTTTAGCTCTTGCCCAGCCTTCAAAACGATGTTGGTCAAAGTGTCACAAGCCTGTCCACTAGCAGAAATGTCTCTGACCACAAGAAGTCTCCCAGTAATTTTATTATTTAATGCATTGTCCTCTCTATGCAGAGCGTTCTCTCCCCTTAAGGCCTCCATTCTCACTTCCCATCTTTCCTTGCTGTTGAACTCAAATTTTGTTTCCCTCAGAAGATTACAGTGTGGGCTTGCAGGATGCAGGGGCCCTTCCCCCGTGTCTTTCTCAGAGGAAGATGTTTCTCCTCCCATCAGAAATTATTCTTGCTCTCTGTGCTCTGCGTTTTGGCTTTTCCTGTGTCCACATTCGCTGTCTCCTTTGCAACATATCTCCCTCTTCATTAGGCTCTTTCCTGTAGTCTTCCTATGGGAAAAAGAAAGTATCTGTATATAAAAGAGACACTCCAAGCCCCTCCCTTGACTGTGCTGCCCCTAACTGTTGAATTCTCTTTTACAGATATTTTCCTCAACCATATGTTTCTGGACACTGTTTCTGGGATGAGTATCAACCTGTAGCCCTTGCCTGTGTCCTCGCTGGTGGGTGCTGGGGGCTGTGTGTGTAAATGTGGTGATCAGGGATTACTCTCCTGCATATCAAATCTTGGTCAGCTAGGCCTCGTGAATTGTGATTTTCTACCTTGTCATTAAATCCTGAAGATAATTTTCATCTTTTTTCTCTTTCTCTAGTATCTAATTATTCATCAAGTCTTGCACAGTAATTTTGATAATGTATTGAAGACTCCTTTTTTCCCATGACCCTAGTTTGGAGCCCTTAAATGCAGGGATCTCTGCTCTGTCTTAAGTCTGTTATTATCCTCTGTTCTGGTTCCACTTGTGCAGTATGACTACTTGGTTCTTCCTGTCCTTTCCAGGATGGGAGCCCCTAATTGCTCCAGAGTGCCTGCTGGGTGTGGTAGAATGGGGTGACTAGAGTTAATGTCCACCGTGGCTGGGATGCCAAGATTAAGAACAAGCTCCAGGATCTGGGGGAAAGTTCCTGTGGGCTGTGTCAATGGACATCTTCTCAGCCTCAAGGGAAGAGATTGGAGCTGTTTTGAGGTTCTCAGTACATATCAGAGCCTTTGCCATTTGGTTAGTACAAGGGGCAGGATTTAGGGTTCTTCCTGAGAAAGTGTAAGAACAAAAGAAGTGATGGCCCTGGATGACTGTGTTGAGTATGGACTTGACACTGGGGCCTCACAGAGTTGAAGAGCAAAGCTCTTACCTTGATAAGCCCGATTAGCCCTATGTTTACTCAACTTCAGTTTATTCTAATCCTTAGCACAATGTTAACGTATTGGTCTCAAATTGTTTCACTTGTAGACTTCCTCCCTTTGCCATGTTATGTATCCCTTTACTTCCATATATTCCATACTGTCAGCCATAAATAGATGTTTTAAAACTGAGTTTTTTATACTCCAATAAAGAGCTATTAAAAAAAAAAGTGAGTATTGATAGTGATTCTATTCTGATTGTGGAGATGGCCAGAGTCAGACAAGGACCTATTCTCTCCAAGGATACCAACACCATAAAGAATGCTGTGGGGCAAACATGGAACCATTAAAAACACTCATTACAGAGAGCACACAATGAGTGGGAGGGAGTAATTGTGAAATCGTGAGTCAGCAGGACACAGTCCATGGACTCTTCTCCCCCTTAAATCATCACTTTTACCCTGGGTAACTACACGGTTAAAAAGGAGAATCTCAGAAATAAGAGATGGAAAGAAAGAGTGGGTGTTAGAAAGAGGTTCTTGGTCTGCTAGTTAAGTAACACTGTGTTGTTGAATTTAAAAAAATATTTCAAAGCATGCTGTTTTATACAGAAAATTGTATTTCTTAGGAGGAGCAGGGGTGCTATCTCTGCTAAAAGTCCACATTTAATGTGTACTCTCTCTTCTTGCCAAGTACCAATTAGAAATCAGGTTACATAGCCTATCAGTCAATTAGGGATGGAGATAAGGCTTTCTGAGTGTGGTGTAAAAACATAGTTTTTATTTCTAAAAAAGTAAAAAGCTGAAATTAGCTAGAAAAGGAACAAATTTGACAGTTTAAAATCTAGAGAAGTGGTGGTGAGATTAGTGCTCTAGCCAAATTTCATTTACTGGGATGCTGAATCAACAGCAGAACAGACCCTTAAGAAGTAAGGAGTTCGATATATCAGTGATTATTTTTTCAGGGAACTTGGATAATATTGGGATATGATGAAAATTAGGAGCCAAACATCAAATTCCAAATTAGGAGGAGGAGGTGGAGAGGTGGTTAGTTTAAGATCCTTTATCTCATGACCTTCTATGTCTAGAGAGCTCTTTCACACTGAAGGGAATCTCATCACTGCTCTATTATTACTGTTGGGCCTTGTTCCAGGAGTTGGAAACCATAGACTTTGGAACAATGCGCCTTTCCATCTGCAATTGTTCTGGACACATTCCGGTGCATTTCTAGTTTGTATTTCTACATTGTTGCCAGTGTTGTCAGTTGATATTTAAAAGGTTATTGTGATATTTTAAATATTTGATTAACATGAATTATAAACTATGGTTTGTTAAGGAAAGAAAGGAAGGAATCCCATGAATTCTGGATAACTTTATCATCAAACACTTTTTTTTTGAATTTGCTAGAATGAATACAAATGCTCAGATTTTGGAGAACTCTTACAAAATGCATTGTATAACTTTCAACATTAGTAGTTCATGAATTTTCCATAATCTAGAAAGATTTTGAACAACTAGAGATTTCACTATTCCCAGATACTAATTACATTTTATAAAACATAATTTTTGCGGAAAAAAAGAGCAAAATGCTTCATTGTTATGAGTAGAACTTAAGAAAAAAGTTGATCTATTGTAATGAAATCTGAAAATAAAAAAGCTTTGGAAAACATTTATAATTCATAATATTTCTGAGCTTCAGTATATTCTTAGCAAAAATATAGGTTGTCACATCTCTGGCAGTTTTCTCCCATTCACGAGGTAAGCATTTCATGAAATTCTATTTCTTCAACTTAATAGAGTCATTTTACTCTAAAACAGCTCCTTATGTTAACTTTTCTCTTCATAATCAACAATAGCTTACTTAAATCTAATGTAAATTCCATATTTTAGTTAATCTTGAATTCACTTGTCTCTGTGTGTTCAGCCTGCCTCTTATTATCTAACTGGGATGCTGCAAAGATAGGTACCATGCCAGCTGGTTCCTTCACTTGGTAGAAAGCAAAGCAATTTTTAAAGGTATAGTTTATATTATTCATAAGAAAATAAATTCACATTCCCATTTTGTCATGTAGTTTCTCAGTCTGTGTTGGCAGTACCTTATTGTTCTCTGAGCAATTTCATTTAGAAAGAATTTAAAGGGCAGTGAATGAGGTCTAAGCCTTAGTGTTCTACCACTGCTAACTGAGGGCTTGGGTTGAATGAATAATCTACATCCATAGATTATTATTTTTTTAATAAATTTATTTATTTATTTTTGGCTGTGTTGGGTCTTCGTTGCTGTGCATGGGCTTTCTGTAGTTGTGGTGAGTGGGGGCTACTCTTCATTGTGGTGCGCGGCCTTCTCATTGCGGTGTCTTCTCTTGTTGCAGAGCACAGGCTCTAGGTGTGCAGCCTTCAGTAGTTATGGCATGCGGGCTCAGTAGTTGTGGCACGCAGGCTCTAGCGCGCAGGCTTAGTAGTTGTGGTGCACGGGCTTAGTTGCTCTGTGGCATGTGGGATCTTCCTGGACTAGGGCTCGAACCTGTGTCCCCGACTTCGGCAGGTGGATTCTTAACCACTGTGTCACCAGGGAAGCCCCATCCATAGATTACTGAAAACCTCATGTTAGTAAGGAGTTTCAAGTTCTTTCACTGGACCTCTTCCAGAGTTGCTAATGAGTAGCAAATGGATTGATTTTGAATTCTAGCTCCTTCTATTTCCTTGCCTTCTTTCTGGTAGAGGTGCTAATAAGCAAAAATGCAACTAAAAGGCGTGAAGACAGAAGGGAAGAATTAAATGAAACTGTTTTTTTAAAAACCTCTAAACAGATTTCTAATTCCAACCAAGATGGAGTAGCCTCATTCCTCCTAGTCTTCCCTCTTGCGACTGAAAAACCGGGTCATAATCCAAAAACAGAAAGATTCTGAAGGTTGAAAGAAGAAGGATGATTGCCTGTGGACCTCAGGACATGGGCAGTGACTTGGTATTGAGTTCCCTAGGTCTTCTTTTTGCCTTTCATGGGTTCCAGAGAGTATACTGGAAAGCCTACTGCCTAGAACTGCCAACAACAGAGAAAAGAAACTCCAAAAAAGCTTCTTAGCCAAATGATCAGGAGAAGGATGACCTAACAGAAACAGAAACTTTTTGATAATACCTATCCTATTTCAGCCAAACACCAATCAAAAAAGGACATACCTCCCTCCCCATGATTTCAGCAGGGTCAAACAGGGAGCTAATCATCTACCTGCTACCCAGTAAAACAGGATAAAGAAGAACTGAACATCACCTCAGTCAATAGGATCTGATTGACATTTAAGGAACACTTCACCCAGCAGAATACACATTCAAGTGCCCACAGAGCTTTCCCCAGTATAAATCATGTTCTGAGTCATAAGGCAAAGAATTCATATCATACAGTTTATGTTTTCTAACCATAATGGAATCAGACTAGAAATCAGTACAGAAAATCAGCAGGAAAATCTCCAAATACTTGGAAATTAAACAATAAACTTTTAAACAATCTGCGAGTCCAAGAGGATGTCTCAAAGGAAATAAAAAGATACATAATGCTGAATGAAAACAAAAATGCAGCATATCAAAATTTGTGGGACACAGTTAAAGCAGTGCTAAGATGGAAAGTTATAGCACTAAATGCTTACATTAAAGCAAGGAGAGATCTCAAATCTAAGTCCTTAAAAACAAGAAAAGGCAGATCAAAATAAACCCAAACCAAGCAGATATGAGGGCATTGTAAAGATAAGAGCAGAAATAAATGAAATTGAAAATAAGAAAACAGGAGAGAAAAATTGATCAAATATAAAGTTGGATTTTCAAAAAAGTCAATTAAATTGCTAAATCTTAGACAGGAATAACAAGAAAACACAAATCACCAATGTCAGGAATGAAATGGGAATTATCATTCCATGTCCTGCGCTCATTTAAAGGAAAATAAGGGAATAGTATGAATGAACAGCTTTACACATATAAGTTCAACAACCTAGCAAAAAACGGACCAATTTCTTAAAAATCATAAATTACTAAGACATACCCCAAATGAACGAGATATGAATATTCCATTAGTGACTAAATAAATTGAATTTGTAAGTAGAGGTTCCTGAACAAGAAATCTCTGGGCCCAAATAATTTCACTGGAGAATTCTGGAGTACATTTAAAGAAGAATTAAATATTGGTAATACACAATCTTCTCTAGAAAACAGAAGAGGAGGGAACAGGTCCTGACTCATTTTATAAAGCCAGTATTGCCCTGATACCAACCCAGAGAAAGACAGCACACAAGGAGAAACTAAAGAACAAAATCTCTCAAGAATATTGGCACAAAAATCCTGAACAAAATATTTGCACATCAAATCCAGCAATGTATAAAAGGAATTCTACACCATGACCTGGTGTCATTTATTCTAGGTATGTAAGACAGGTTCAGTAATCACAAATCAATTAGTAACTACCTTGTCAGTTGGCTAAATAAGAAAAAAAAAATCACATGTTATATCAATAGAGACAGAAGAGGCATTTGAAAAATACAACACTCATTCATGATAAAAGTTTTCAGCAAACTAAGAATAGAATATTTCCTTAACCTGTAGAGAGAATCTACAAAAAACCTACAGTTGTCATCATGCTTAATGGTGAAGGACTGACTGCTCCCCCCCTGAAATTGAGAATGAGGCAAGGATGTCCACTCTCACCTTTCTTATTCTAGCTACTTCAGTAAACCATGAAAGAAGGAAAGGGCATACAGATTGAAAAGGAAGAAATGCAAATGTCCCTATTACTAGATGACACCATTGTCTATGTAGAAAATCCCAAGAAATCTACATAGAAAGTCCTAGAACTTATTAGTTCTAGGTCTTAGGATATGAGGTCAGCACAAAAATCAGTCACATATCTATATAGTAACAGCAAACATATGGAAACTGAGATTAAAATAAAAACTTTCAAACTCACTCCAAGAAAGTTAAATACTTAGGTATAAACTTAATAAAACAGGCACAGAACCTGAATGCTGAAAATTATAAAATACTGATGAAAGAAATAAAAGACCTAAATAAATGGGGAAAACTACTGTTTGATAAATTAGAAGACTCACCATAGTAAGACATTGATTCAAATTGATGTATAGGTTTTATGCAATTGCTATCAAAATCCCAGAAAGACTTTTGTTGACATAGATAAATTTATTCTAAACCACATATGGAAAGGCACAGGGGCAAGGAGAGCTAAATAAAATTATCTTCAAAAAAGAAGAAAATAGTGGGAGGGAACACTCTCTACAATATTTGTGATTACTATGTAACCACAAGTCGGTGGGTTTTGGTGGAAGGATAGACCTATAGATCAGTGGAATAGAATAGTGAATCTGGAAATAGACCCACGCACATATGCCCAAATGATTTTTAACAAGATTCAGAAGCAATTTAGTGGAGGAAAGATGGCCTTTCCAACAATGGTGATGGAGCAGATGAACTTTGACCTAAACATCAGATATATATAAAAATTCACACAAAATCGACTTTAGAAGAAAACACAGAATATCCTTAGGACCTAGGGTGAGGGAAAGAGTTCTTAGACTTGACACCAAAGGCATGATTCATAAAAGGAAAAATTGGTAAATTGGACCTAAGCAAAATTAAAACATTTGCTCTCCAAAAGATTCTGTGAAGAAGATGGAAGGACAAGTTATGTACTCCGAGAAAATATCTGCCAACTATATTTGACGAAGGACTTGGATCTAGAGTATATAAATTAGAAATTAGAAAATGGGCAAAAGAGATGACAAGCCATAAAATAAGCACATGAAAAGATGTTCAATGTCTAAGCACCTATCAGGATGGCTATAATAAAAAAAAGGTGGCAACATTCAATACTGACTAGAATGTGTGGAGAAACTGGATAACTCATACATTGCTGGTGGGACTGTAAAGTGGTAAAGCCACTCCAGAAAGTAAGTTGACAGTTTATTGTAAAATTAAATATGCAGTAACGACATAACCCAACAGTTACACTCTTCAGCATTTATATTCCAGAGGAATGAAAACCTGTCACGCAAAAACCTGTAAATGAATATTCATAGCAGCTTTATAATGTAATAACCCCAAATGGGAAACACACCAAATAGACTGCAATGGGTGAGTGGTTAAACAAACTGTGCTCTATCCACACCTTGGAATACTACTCAGCAATAAAAAGGAATGAACTGTTGATGCACACAACTTGGATGGATCTCATGGAGTTATGCTTTTGAAAAGCCTAATCTCCAAAGGTTATACACTGATTCCATTTACATAACAATTTTGAAACAAATTGTAGACAAAGGGGGCAGATTAGTGGTTGCCAGTGGTTAGTGATGGAGAGGGAAGAGTGGTGGTGCGTGCAGTTACAAAGGGGGATGGGAGGGTGGTATGTAATGATGGAACACATCTGTATCTTGATTGTGGTTACACAAGTCTCCACATGTGATACAATTGCAGAGAACTATAACCGCCACACCCCAACCCCACAATACACACATATACAAATGAGTGCATGTGAGCCTGGTGAAATCTCAGTGAGGTCTGTGGATTGTACTGATATCAATTTCCTGGTTTTGCTGTTACACCACAGTTATGCCAGATGTTACTGCTGGGGGAAACTAGTTGAAGGGTACATGGAACCTCCTTGTACATTTTTTTCAATTTCCTATAAATCTATAATTATCTCAAAATAAAAATTTTAAAAATTCTGAAGACTATGTGTATATATGTACACATATAAATATACATATGTAAATATAAATAAGTGAAATGTTTCTTTTATTTATTAAGTGAAATGTTTCTTGCGAATATAACTTGAGAATTGAAAGTATGAGTTTCAAAGTCGTGAGCTTGATACTGGTTATTCAAGTTTTAATCAAAGTTTCTGTTATTGTTGAGTTTTGTTGAAAATAATTTCCACTCTAGCTGATAACTGTATCTCAGTAAGGAAGCATAGTTTAAATTTTAAAAAAAGTGAAAAGAAATGGGAATAACAAAAGTCATCATCTGTCCATACAGCTTATCTAATTTTCTAAGTGAAATATCTGAGAATTTTCATGCTTAATCTTAGTATCAAATGTGGTTACTAAATGGTGAGGCCCTGAGCTGTAGTAAGTTGAGTGGAGAAGAGCACGCAGACTGTGCTATTTTTATATGCCTCATTCAGAAAACCTCACCTGCGTAGAAACCTTTCTCTTCAGGTTGTGCTGAGCTTTGCTGGTTTTTTAAATGGGAGACGATCTCAGGCACACGAGAAGGGGAATTAAGTACACAGGACTTTACTTTTGGTGACTAGCACTGTTCTTTCCCCTCAACTTCCTAATTTGTAAATGTAACCTCCTTCCTACTTAGTGGGAAGAGCCGAGAAAGGACTTTCTTTCAAAGACACCTGAAATGTACTAGAGATGAGTGCTCAGTGTGTCCACATTCCTGTTGATGTGAGTGTGCTTTGTCATTCATCTCTGGTGAAAATCCAGTTGCTTGTTAAGACGGTACAACATAGATGTTCATAGGGAGGAGTGAATTGGCAGAGAATCATTGTCATGCCAGAAAATGGCCATTTCCTGTTCAGGCTGTCATGTTGCATTTTGCTTAGTAATGAAACAGACAGAAAAACTAAAATGATGTTCACTTTTCCCACAATTTTGAACTTTTTTGTTCTAGCATAGAATATTCATGGAGCTAATGAAATTTTATAGGAATGCCAAATTATATACTGGCATCTTTCTGAATCAGAAAACATTTATAATAATACCAATAATCGAGCACCTGCAATTCTAATAGGTAAAAGATTGTACAGATAAACTTTAATAGCCAGCTGACATAGAAGAAAACTGAGAGTTTAATTTCTCCAACCCACATAGCTTGCATGGAGCCAAGATTCAACCCCAACCTGCAATCTTTCTACTATGGAACTGAATGCCTTTCGGGTACAGAGCTTGGGTTAAGGATTTTGGAAGGAGTGGAGATGGGAGGAAAGAGGAAAGGATATCCATTCCATGTGTACCATCTGTTTTTGAGGAAAATAAAGTCCAATGACAATGTAATGTTGATGGAAAAGCTTAATATTTTATAGATGTTAGTTATTCTCAAATTAATATATAATTGAAATAAAATCTCAATTATCTGAATTTTGGATAAGAACATGATAAATTGATAAAGTTTATGTAGCAGAATAAATGGGTGAGAATAACAATAACAGATTGGGAGAAAAAGATTAATTATGGGAACTTTCCTTCCCAGGTATTTAAAAGGTAAATTGCAGCAAGGATGATGTAGTAAATCATGGAAGAGAAGAGAAAGTCCAGTAGGAGACACGTTCATACATGGAAAATGATGTTTCAAACCAGAGGCAAAAGGTTTGCTGTAAAAACTTTACTCGATTTTCTACCTCATGCCATTTATAAAATACCTTCCTTATAAAATCTTGCACATGTTTAAAAACTTGGGAAAAATATAAGAGTATATTTGGACTGCATTTGTGAATTTAAGTTATAATCCTAGGGTAGAAAAGTTTTTTCTTTTTTAAGCAATACATCAAGACCCCACACTATAAAGAGGAAAGAGTTGAAACTAAAAATTGGATAAAGTATGTACAATACCCATGGCAAACAGTAAATATCCATTGTAGTAAAAGGACTCCTAGACTTAGAAGACATCAGAGAGCTGATTTTGGTAAATGACCCAACAGACAAGCTATAGAAGAAACATGGGTGTCAATAGTGTAGTGGAGAGGCAGGCAATATGGGTAAAATGCTTAGGGAAACACAGGGAAGCAGGAGGGACAGATCATTATTAATCCAGCATTACTAAGGCTGTAGGGAAGAGCACTTCTGAGCACTTGTAGGAGTACATGATGGTATGTTAGATAACGGCCAGTTTGACATGAAATAGTGTATTTTAAAACTTGCATACTTTTAACTGAGAAATTGCATCATGAGAGTTTTCCTCTGGAAGCATTTGTATAATTGTTACAATGATAGTTGTACCATTCTTTACAACAGTGAGAAACTGGTAAGTAACTAAATGCCCCAGTGGGGGAGGTTGTTAAATAAGGGTGGATACTTTCAGACAGTTGAATACTGTAAGACTCCTCAAAGAATGAGGTGCATACACATGATGTGGTCTGCAATTACTTGCAAAACAGTGTGCATAGTATGAACATAAATTTGGAAGAGATATGTATATGCATTGGACATGGTCAGGAAGGATATTCATCAATTATACTGTGTTTTATTTAACATTTTTGGAGAATGTCAAGGAGATGGGATAATAGGATAATTTCATTTATAATTTTTTTTTTTTTTAGTTTTATGGCTGAATGACGTGTTTTCTGAGTGGAGATTAGAAGTACTGGACAGCAGACTGGTGGGTCTTATGTCTCAGTATTTGGTAACAGCACTTGTGCCCAGTGGAATGTCTGCAATATTTATTCTCCTTCTTTCTCTGATAAGAATACATGGAAATCACTGAAAGCAAGTATTCATTGTGTTACAGGGAATTCATGTCAGTTCACCCAAGGCTTATGTATTTTTCGTTCTGACCCTAAGCTTGGAAATGCAAAGAATAAAAGATAAAAAAGTAGCAAGAAATGAAGACCATATATGTAGTGCTTGCTATGTGCCAGGTACTCGTATAACGTACTGGAGTCCACACACTCACCCTGCCCTCAGCCCTATGAAGTAAGTACTGTTGTCATCATGCCATTTCACAGGTGAAGAAACTGAGGCATCCATGAGATTTTTATTGCTGCAGACCCATAGCCAGCTGGAATTCGACTGGGAGTCTGTACTCCTTACCTTGGCTGTTTGCTTCTCCCACTACCTCTACCCTTCAAGTACCTCCGGGAATGCACGTGTGCATGTTCAGGAACTGGGAAGATTCCTTATAGCTTATCATCCAACTGGGAGGCTTTGAAAGGGGGAGAGGGCATTGTTAGTAACCATTATGGGACAAGCAAGAGTGAGCCAAGGCTGCTCTGGGGACAGAGAAAGGTGAGCCTCCTGTGCAGGTGTGGAAGCAGTTGGCAGCAGGGTCTGTATTCAGATGAACCACTGGACGACTGCTCTTGTGTACATCCCCTTCTATTTTCTGAAGATAAAGAATAGATCTTATTTTAACCTCAATTTCCCCCTTTCTATTTTATAAATTTCTATTAATCTTTTCCAAATAAATCCCCATATACTACTTTTCCCAACTTACGGTCTACACACACCAAGTATTTATTATTGAGAAGTACCTGGTCGGTGAGAAAAGGAAGCTCTGTCCATCCTGGTGCTCACACCTCCCCTACATCCTGCCTGTCTGGTTGGTATAGAAAGTGAATGAACTAATGCATTAATTTTCTCAACAAATATTGATTGAACACCTGCTGACCCTATAATAGATTTCTGATTTCCCAGAAAAATGTTGGAACAACCAAATACTGTAAACAAGGAATTTCTTTCAATAAGGATAAAGCGGGCTTCCTTGGTGGCTCAGTGGTTGAGAGTCCGCCTGCCGATGCGGGGGACATGGGTTCGTGCCCCGGTCTGGGAGGATCCCGCATGCCGCGGAGAGGCTGGGCCCGTGAGCCATGGCTGCTGAGCCTGCGCGTCCGGAGCCTGTGCTCTGCAACGGGAGAGGCCACAACAGTGAGAGGCCCACATACCACAAAAAAAAAATAAGGATAAAGCTATTTTGATTTTTTAAAAAGTTAACTCTTCCTTGTGCTAACTGATCCCAATTTTAGATTATCTATCTATCATCTATCTATCTTTATTCTTCAGTAAATCAAAATATTTATGTTAGCAGGTACATGAGAACTGACCAGAAGAATCTCTTCCTGTTGGCTTGCAAAATTCATCTATGCTTTCAGTTTCTATCTTGATGAAAATGTTTACATTGACCTAGCCAAAGAAATAAAATTTATCTGTATTTCAAAACATTTAATGATTGATCTTGCTATACTCTTATTTTCCATATCCAGTCCTGTTTTGCGTAGTGCGTTCTTCTTCCCCTGGGCTGTCACGTCATCACTGCATTGGAGTTCCCAGCCTTTTGAAGCAGACAGCAGAAACCACACAGACACGGATTATTTTTATAGTCAAACATTCCACAAGGAAGCGCCCATTGCCTCAGCTGTGTTAATGGTAATAAATGTCCAGCGTTTCTTTGCTCCTCCTGGAGTGAGCACATTGACATGACCCAGAATGTCAGAGGGCAGTGACGGCCCCTGGAGGCCTGGTGGTGACACAGGAGGCTAACTGAGGAAATCAAGAAGGTCAAACCCAAAGGGAAAAGAGTGTGCTTTGCCAGTTGTTGTCCTTCCTGGAAAATGCACTCTCTTCAGACCAAACCTGGCGAACACTGGCGACCGCGTCTGTGTGTCTGGGGGTGTCTCAGGCACCCAGCATCTTCAGACTGATCCTCCCTCCAGATCGAGGCCTGTTGTTATCTTGTTATCCGGTCCTTCAGTCAGTATTCACCTGCTACCTGCCAGTCCTCACAGGAACCGTGTGATGTTCAAATGGAAAAACATGCTAACTAGTTAATTACTTTGCTCTAGGTTCCAGAGCTACCCTGTGCTTCTGACCCACAGCCCTTAGCTGTTGGCCTTTCCCTGGAGGAATCAGCCTTCCTCCTGGAGGCCTGGGGCTTTCCCAAGCATAATGAAGGTGGTATGGTGTTTTCATCACACTCTCGGTGGAAGATTTCTGGTAGAAACATGTAGCTAACAATTTCAGAGGGAGTAATCCTCAAGACAGCAATTCCCATCATGTTTTATTATTTCCTTCCCGATAAACTGTTGATAAAGGAAATTCCATTATACCTCACTTTAAAACAAAGTATAAGAGTTGCCTTGTAATTTTATCATGTGGCTGGATAGTATATTTCTCTTCTGCTTTATACTAATGAAGAAATAATTTTCTGTAATTCCACCAAGGATACTGGCTTATGTAAGTAGCTTCTACTTAAAAAAATTTTTTTTTTAATTTATTATTTTTTTTGGCTGCATTTTGGTCTTCATTGCTGCACGGGCTTTCTCTAGTTGTGGTGAGTGGGGGCTACTCCTTTTTGTTGTGTGCGGGCTTCTCATTGTGGTGGCTTCTTTGTTGCGGAGCACAGGCTCTAGGCGTGCAGACTTCAGCGGTTGTAACACGCGGGCTCAGTAGTTGTGACTCACGGGCTCTAGAGCGCAGGCTCAGTAGTTGTGGTACATGGGGTTAGTTGCTCCTGGGCATGTGGGATCTTCCGGGACCAGGGCTCGAAACTGTGTCCCCTGCACTGGCAGGAGGATTCTTAACCACTGCACCACCAGGGAAGCCCAGTAGCTTCTGTTTTTGAAGGGCCTTCAAACATGATGGAAGTCTTTGTGTTAATGAATAATTAGATCTATTTATCTATCTATTGATCAATCTATCAGAAGTTGATTTTTCCTTATAACCAACTAAAATTCAGTGTTGACCTCGTTCCCAACACACAAATATCATTAACTACCCATTTTAGCCACTTTTGTGCATCTCTGTAAGAACAGCCCTAAGTGGTGTGCTGGCTCTCCTTCCCCTATTCACAGCCCTCCCGCTTGTGTCTTCTGCTTATTTACTGAATTTTCACATTAACTGTTTGCAGTTAGTATTATTGTGTGTAACATTTCATGCAGAAATTGAAATACAGAGTGTCAAGATATCAATATGGGAGAAAAAGGATATGATGTTATGAGCTATTTCACAGGCAGGTGTAGAAATAGTCCTCCTGCTGGCCTGGTCTGCATGTCTTTGAATGCAAGTGTGGGCTTGTGTCTACCCTGCTTCCCATGTGTGTCCCCAGAAAGAACTTATTTAACTGTGAAATTAAAATAAGCCCCTGTCTAAACTCCAGAGTGAAGTCCAGGGAGCCAGCAAAGCTCAAAGTTTTATTCAACTTGAGAATTCAACAAGGATATTATCCTGGTGAGAGTTGTGAACAGTGAAAAATCATTCTCTCACTGGTGGGAAGAAGTCTTTTGAAAACTTGAGTTGAAATGAAAGGCTTGCTGTAGTAAGCGGTGCTTATATGTATGTGTCTACTGGTTTTTTTTTATGCTATATTTTTGATTTATTATTGTTTGGTGATTTCTGTTATTTTTTATTTAATAGGTCACATATTTCCTGCAAATAATTACATTTTTAAAACAAGTAGAATTGCAAAATCAGTGTCGATCACAAACATAATTTTTGGATGAAAATAGTATTATTGATTTGTTAAAAAGTTTAAAAAAGAGAGATTGCATCATTCATATTAGTGTTGCTGAGAATAAAAGAATGATGTCAATAAGGCTAAATGTTGTACCCAAATTTTATTCATGATTGCTTGACAAGAGTTATTTACCAGTTTCTTTTGTAAGTGTGGTGCATGTGTGAATTCATTTACTGCTTACAAAGGTCCTATGAGGAAAGTATATTATTATTAACCCTTAAAAATATTTTATTTTATCCAAGGATAGTTGATTTACAATGTTGTGTTAATTTCTGCTGTATAGCAAAGTAATTCAGTTATACATATATATACATTCTTTTCATATTCTTTTCCATTATGGTTTATCACAGGATACTGAATATAGTTCCCTGTGCTATACAGTAGGGCCTTGTTGTTTATCCATTCTCTATATAATAGTTTGCATCTGCTAACCCCACACTCCCAATCCTTCCCTCCCCTCCCCTCCCCCCTTGGCAACCACAAGTCTGTTCTCTATGTCCGTGAGTCTGTTTTGCAGATAAGTTCATTTGTGTCATTTTAGATTCCACATGTAAGTGATATCATATGGTATTTGTCTTTCTTTGTCTGACTTCACTTAGTATGATAATCTATAGGTCAATCCATGTTGCTGTAAATGGCATTATTTCATTCTTTTTAATGGCTGAGTAGTATTCCATTATACATGTATACCACATCTTCTTTTTCTGTCCATGGACATTTAGGTTGTTTCCATGTCTTGGCTATTGTGAATAGCGCTGCTCTGAACATAGGGATGAACATATCTTTTCGAATAGACTTTGTTTGTATATATGCCCAGGAGCGGGATTGCCGGATGACATGGTAGTTCTATTTTTAGTTTTCTGAGGAACCTCCGTACTGTTTTCTGTAGTGGCTGCACCAACTTACATTCCCACCAACTGTGTAGGAGGGTTTCCTTTTCTCCACATCCTCTCCAGCATTTGTTAATTGTAGACTTTTTAATGATGGCCGTTCTGACCAGTGTGTGGTGGTACCTCATTGTAGTTTTGATTTGCATTTCTCTAATAATTAGGGATGTTGAGCATCTTTTCATGTGCCTGTTGACCATCTGTGGTGGTACCTCATTGTAGTTTTGATTTGCATTTCTCTAATAATTAGGGATGTTGAACATCTTTTCATGTGCCTGTTGGCCATCTGTCTTCTTTGGAGAAATGTCTATTTAGGTCTTCTGCCCATTTTTTCCTTCGGTTGTTTGTTTTTTTGTATTAACTCTTTTTATTGATGAGGAGACAGAGGTGCAATTGGATTGAGTAATTTTTGCCATGTCATACAGCCAGCAAAAAGTAAATGAGGATTTGAGCTCAGAAATTCTGAGCTCTGAATTTTTCTTCTTACCTTCTGGATCATAATTCTCATTAAGTCAGTCATTAATATGTGTGTAAAACCCAGGCAAAAATCGCAAAAAAATAAAATGGCCTTAAAATGTAAGGGAAGAGCAATGTCCATGAGTGTCCTGTTGACTGTGAGTGAGATGAAGGTGGGCTCAGCCCCACCCCTGCCATTTGCACCCCCTCCCTGCCCCCCATGGCCTCAGACCAGGCTCTCTAGCCGTTCAGCTTAGTGTCCTTCTCTGTACAGTGGGATGCTGTGTGTGTGTGTGTGTGTATGTGTGTGTACACTAGGAAACTGTAGCTTTCATTCTGTAAATCTTATTTTTCCACATGTTCCTCATCACCGAGTCAGTGGGTATTAGGGTTTCAGGAAATGGGACATCACCAACAGAAGAAAAATACATTTTCTCAGCTTGGACTGTCAAAGCAGATGTTTACTAGGCTTTTCAGGAATTCAGTGGATTTGAAAGCCAGGTTTTTCTAATTTCCTTTTGGGTATCTTGGTATTCCTTCCATAATGACAGAGAAAATACTCCTTTTGCTTTACATGGCTAGGCCATTTATGTGTTCAGTTTACACATCCATTTTATAATATTTAGTGAATGCCTTTATGCTACAGGCCTCATTCTAGGTTTACATCTAGGGTTATATCAGGGAAGGGAGTCAAGTCCCTGCTATGCTGGAGCTGACAGCCTTTGGAGAGACAGACAATAAGCAAGCATGTGAGTACAGCCCTGTGTGTCCTATGAGGACAACTGCTCTGGAGCTTGGAGAAGCTGAGCAGAGCAGGAGTAAGGGCCTGGGGGCAGCAGTCAGGGAGGCCCCGCTTCGAGGCCGGAATTTGGGTGTGCACCTGGAGGACGTGAGGGAGCAGGTATGCCTGGAGGAAGGACACTTTGGGTAGAGGGGATGGAGAGTATAAAATTTTGCTTGAGGAAAGAAAGCAGAAACCATCAGATCCATTTTTGGCCCAAGGGGTTGTGGGGAGAAATGAGATGCGGAGAAAGTGGGAAGTACCCCAGTCATGCAACAGGGCACTTTGGGGCCTTGTCCCTGGAGGCTTTAGAAACCCCCAGTTACCTTGACGGTTCTTCCACTGGAGCCATGCACAAAGGCTGCAGGCCTCCGGGAACCCCGGCCGTATAGCTCTGTGCTTTTGTCTAATGGGGCATTGGAAAGATGGGGCCAGGTGGCCGTCGATGGTACACTGTCCTGCTCCCTGGCCTCCCCAGGTCTGTGTATCCCAAGGAGGGGAATGCGGAGGAGGGGCCCTCTGGACTGGGGTGGTGGGCAGAACTGTGAGACTGGGGGCTCCAGGGTTGTTGCCTACACATCACTTCTGAAGGCCAGTTGTAGGGAGTTATGCTCTGCAGTCTCCAGGATGGGGAGTAGAGCAGTCTGAACACTGTGCAGCTGGGACCACTGAGAAGGCAGGGGCCCCGTGCTGTCCGATCACTGCCCCCCACCCACTGAGAAGGCAGGGGCCCCGTGCTGTCCCATCACTGCCTCCCCTCTACTGCTAAGCCAACAGATGCCATCTTGGAGAGGACCTGGAAAGGCAGGTGAGATCTAAAAGACTAGATTTTTTTAGAAAAGACTATAAGTATGTATCTTATAGGTAGATTATTGAATCAGACTTCTTTTACTCATGCATACTCAGTATTAGTGATACCTGAAGTGTGAACCTTCTTGAGGATAATCACACAGGAAGCTACATTTTCACTGCATATTTCGGTGTCATGTGAGCAAATTTACATAACCAGATGTATTTAAATTGCTTAGCACAAAACCTGGCCTGTGTAAAGAGCTAAAATAAAAGTCACCTGCTGGTGTGATATGGGCTAATATGTCTAGGAAGGTCTGAGATATTCTGAAAAATGGCACACAAATGGAAACATGAGAGTTCTTTGAATTTGAAAGATTGGGAACAGTCCTAAAGTACCTGTGTGATGAGATCTGAAATAAATTAATGATGACTCTTCTAGATTACTATATCAGAGGCTTTTTGGAAATTTTTGGTAGTATGAACTAATCTCTCCCTTATGAATATCTTGCATTGCCAGTATGTGCAGTGTGGCTAAGGTGGTTACCTGCTCATAAAATCCACCGTCTCTTCTCTCCTGGACCTGCAGTAGACTACATTCCCCAGCCTCTCATGGAGTCAGATGTGACCTTGTGCTTGAGTCCCTTGGAAGTGAGCCCCTTCTAGCTGTGGCCTGTATATATACACCCTGTGTACATGCTGTATGGAGACAGTGCCCAGGCTAACCTTGGAAGCTGTGTGTTGAAGGTGACAGAGTCTCCTTATACTTGGGGACCCAAATGAGTGGAGGGGACCACTTGCCTAGTGCAGTCACATAGGAAGAATTAAGCTTTGATGGTGTTAGGGTTTGGGGTCTCATTAATACAGCTAACCTAACTAATTAGCCTAACCTAATATAAGCAAGGTATGATAAACCATTTGACAGAGCACCCCTCAGCTTCTCCCTCATAAGAATGTCTCTCTTTTCTATTTAAGTCTTATCTTTAGGTATGTGGTTGAGGGGGGTAAGAATCAATCTGGGTAACTTTGTGTTTTGACCATAGACTTAACGACTCTACTCGAAGATGGTATTTTCGTTAGTACAAGTATTGTACTTTAGTTTCTCACACATGTATAGGTTAGAATTTCTGAGACTATGTGTATTATAATTTTGAACAAATAGGTAAATATATTGTGGGTAATGAAGGCCACATTTCTTGTTGTCAGAGAAAGGAATGACAAATGAGGATGATGAAGACTAGAATGAACCTGTGATCTGTGAGCTCTTGGGTTTTTAATGTACAGACACACAGAGAGATACAGGAATGGATGCAGATGAGCGAGATGTGGTTGTATGTACATACACTTGGATGTCCCAGTCCTGTCCACTGAAAGCCCAGGAGACAGTGACACCTCAGTAGCAATGAGCACACCCAGCTTCCAGATCTTGGTTTCTAAATATTCTCCAATAAAAACCAGTGTTCCTTGGACTGATTGCAGGGCTGGGGCAGGAAAAAACAAGATGAACCTAGAATATCTTTCTGTATCGGAGAGTAAGAAAGTGCTGAAAAGTGATGGGAACCTATTGCAAAAACATGGGAACCAAGTTGAAGTGGCCAAGTCTGGGACAATTTGAGCAAGAAAGAAGGACAGTAATGGATATAACCTAGAGAATAAAAGTAACCCACAGAATAAGGTATCCATGAGTTCACACAGGTTCAAATAAATAATTTAGTAAATAAAAATGTAAATAAGTAAGTAAATAAGCAAGAAAGGACAACCCTCCAACACTGTACGATGATGGATTTAGAGAATCACCATTTGGTAGGCATCATAGCGACAATTGGTTCAGGCAAGAGTGACCTGTGAATTTAAAATTAGTGGGTGAAATTTTGATAGGAAACAGTATTTGCATAGTTTCAAAGTGTCTCCCTACAAGATATGTATTAATTATAAAAGGAAATAATAGTGAGTTTACAGTGTAGAAACTCTGCAGACACCAGGTTAACCAAGTGATGAAAGTTACCTTTCTAGCCTTGGCACAGATAGACATCCTACATCTTCTGATATGATGCACTGAGAAGGGCACCATTCTGCTTCTGTGATGTTCTCGCCCCAAACACAGAGCCTGAACTGAATCACAAGGAAACTTCAGACAAACCCAAACTGCAGATAGTCTACAAGATACCTTGCTAGTACTCCTCAAAGTATCAAGATCTGAAAGGCAAAGAAAGATCAATGAAGGGTTCAAGATTCCAAGACTAAGGGGCCAAGACAACAAAATGCAACATGTGATCCTGGTTTGGATCCTGGCCCAGAAAGGAATATTAGAGGATCTGTAGATGAAACGTGAATAAGGTCTGTAAGTGAGAATACCATTGTTGACTTCATAGTTTTGATCGTTTTACTCTGGTTTTGTATGATGTTAACAGAGGAAGCTGGACAAATGTTATATGGGAAGTATTTTGTACTACTTTTGCAATTTTGAAACTATTTCAAATAAAGAATTCAAAACATAAAGAAATTAGAAATAATTCACATGTAAGCATCATTACCCGTTGCTTGCTATGAGGTAAAGGCTCTTTTTCACTTTGGAGGCATGAACTTATCTGAACGTCTTGCATGGTACCTGGGAAGACAGCTGAAGTTACAGCCATTTAAACTTTCCCAGGAAAATATACGACCCATTGAAATGCTTCACAAGCCTACAAGAATCCAGACTTATTCTTGTGTGTGCTCCAGACGCCTCTTCCTAAGAACGAATTCATTCTACAGATATCTGTTGAATGTTTGTACCAGGCACAGCTCTGTAAGGGACAGGGATGAATAAGGAATGGCATCTGTCCAAGGAGGTTACCTGTTCCCAGTTGCATTTGTCAGGTCACGGCCAACTTCATCACAGTGTGTTGTGTGCTACCTGTTCTGGGATAGCCCTGAAGGGAGTGGGGGGAGCCACTGATGTTACCAGATTCGTTTTGCAAGCAGAAGAGAAAGGATTGAAGAACAAGTGACATTTCAGGAAGATGGGCAGAATGTTCCCTGGGAGAAGAGTGTTCTCAGTCAACAGCTCTGCATAAAGTGGTTAAGAACCTGCCTGCCAACGCAGGGGACCCGGGTTCAATCCCTGGTTCGGGAAGATCCCACATGCCACAGAGCAACTAAGCCCATGAGCCACAACTGCTGAGCCCACGTGCCACAACTACTGAAGACTGCGCACCTAGAGCCGTGCTCCGCAAGAAGAGAAGCCACCACAATGAGAAGCCCGCTCACTGCAGCGAAGAGTAGCCCCCACTCGCTGCAACTAGAGAAAGCCTGCGCGCAGCAGTGAAGGCCAAACGCAGCCAAAATAATAAAAAATAAAAGAGCTCTGCATGAGTAAAGACAAACAAATACGAAAGCTTGGCTTATTGGAGAATAGCCAGGAGAACTGAGTGACGAACATGTGGGCGTGGCAACAGAAGACAACGTGAATAAAACAGAAACACAGAAAGGGTGTTTCCCGATTGCAAGATGTGCCGCTAAGGAATCTGCTCGTTCCTTGTGGCTAACGAGTCTGTTTCTGACATTCTTTCTTATTGAAAAGAAATGCAGGGAGGAACACTGGTACAGTGTTTGAGATCAATTTCTTTTCTTTTTGCGAATAACCAGTGGAGCTTTAGGAGTTGTGGGCGCTGGTTTACCTAATGGGCAGGAAGAAAGAGAGGGAGGCAGTGATAACCTCAGTCCCCAAAGTCATGGGGACAGGGACCATGGCTGGAGGCCAGGTGTGTGTGTCCACATCGGCCGCTTCCATGCCCTGTGTCTGCACTCACAGGCACTGTCTCCATGTGTGTAGAGATAATTACTTGCTTAAATTAAACCTGAGAAGCTCATTCTTTGCAAAATTATAGCTGATGAATGCCAAAACGTGGAATTTCTTAGTGTGAGAACAGCTACCCTAGGCGGGGATTATATTCTAAGATAGTCTATACTTATCAGGATATAGAATTATAAAAAATGTCTACAGCAAAGCAGGATACAACATTCCAAAGACTCAAATTATTTTATCATAGGAAAAGGTAAATGATGTGTATAAGCCTGTTCAAAGCACACATAGTTTTATACTGTGACCTTGTAAAGACGCTAATGATAATATTAGTGTGACAGATTTCTTCTGCAAATTGAGTAGGGTTTTCTTATGAGTTTTCTCTGATTTGTGTCACTTCAAGATCCCTTCCTCCCCTTATTAATGTGCTTATCCTGGGCAGAACTTGAAATGTTCTTGATGGAAGTACTAAGGCCCTTTTGAGTGACATTTTGGAACCTACACTGAAAGTCTCAGTGTTGAGAGCTTTTATATTATTATTAAAATGAAGTCATTTCCCTGGGAGATGAATGCTAAAATCTAAAATAGTATGAAGCTGATAGGTCCCTGAGGCAAAGCAGTGGGCAGAGAAAGTCAGTAAGATTACCTCTGAGCAGGGAGCCCCATGGGGCCAGGTCAGTTCTGACACACACAGGCAGAGTATCAAAGGCAGGCCTTTTGGATCCATGGACTGCATTTGAATGGAGGCAGAAATCCTGAGTTCTGTGACTTTTTCTCTAGTTAGCCATTGAATTGGGTTGGCCCAAAAGTTCGTTTGGGTTTTTTCCGAACAAACTTTTGCGCCAACCCAGTATTTCTGAATGAATAACTCTGCCTTGGGCTTCAGTTTCCCCACCTATAAAATCAAAACGTTTGCGAAGATGATGTGTAAAGATGCTGCCAGCCTTGAAATTCTGTCAGATATCAGGGCTGAATGTTAAAATCTAAGGAATAAATTGCCTTAGAATTTTCCTCTTCAACCCAAATCACATGTAAGAAGTGAAGGTGAGAAGCCAGTTGAAATTTTCACGGCTCATCCTGTGGTTTATTGCTACCTGAGAGCCTTTTTCACCAAGACCCTAAGTGACCCAGAAAGATAACCAACCAGAAGGCCTCAGAGTCCCTGAAATCTTTGAGTCCCTTTGAAGGGGACAGGGAACCTTTAAAAGAATGACATAGCCATTGAGGACACGACATAAACTGGTTAGAACCAACTAGGTCCAAGATGGCAGATGAGTCAACTTCCACTAGACCTTGAGCCTCATTATACGCTTATTGTAATACATCAGCTAAATGACACACCCACAGGCGCCATGACGGTTCTGAGGCTCACCAAAAAGTCAAAAAGTGGGTAGTGGTCCAATTCCTGGAAATCCCTGCCCCTTCCCCAAAATAGTTGGAATAATCCTCTCACTCATTAGCCTATGAAGTTACCCAGCCCATAAAAACTAACCATCCCATATTTCCAGGCCACTCACCTTCTGAGATGGCCCACACATCTGTCTGTGGACTGTGTTTCTCCCAGGGCTGCTCTCACTTTCTGAGACGGACTGAATTCTGTCTATGGAAATGTGTATCTCTCTAAATAAACCTGCTTTCACTTTATTCTGTTTAGCTCTTGAATTCCTTCCTGCATGAAGCCAAGGACCCTCATTTGATGTACTGTCCCAGGGACTCCATGAGACCTGGGACATGACCATCCTCTTGCACCCCATTTTTTTTTAAAGCTTTGTATATGCACTTTATCTTTTGAACCAGAAACTATTCCATCTTTTAAAAATTAATTAATTATTTTTTGGCTGTGTCCAGTCTTTGTTGCTGCACGCGGGCTTTCTCTAGTTGCGGTGAGCGGGGGCTGTTCTTCACTGTGGTGCACGGGCTTCTCATTGCGGTGGGTTCTCTTGTTGCAGAGCACAGGCTCTAGGCACGTGGGCTTCAGTACTTATGGCCACAGGCTCAGTAGTTGTGACTCACGGGCTCTAGAGTGCAGGATCAGTAGTTGTGGTTCATGGGCTTGTTGCTCTGCAGCATGTGGGATCTTCCTGGACCAGGGCTCGAACCCGTGTCGCCAGCATTGGCAGGCGGATTCTTAACCACTGTTGCACCCCATTTTTTTTCTGCAACACCATGTTCTCAAATTCTGTCTCTTATAAACGAGTAATCCAAATAGTCACCCAGAGATTTCATAAAGTGGCTCTTAAGTCTCTGTTTTGTGGGCTAGTTCTGCAGCTCCCCAAACTGTCTTAGAACTAATCCCAGCAGCCCCATTTATCCCTTCTCCCAACCCAACTGAGTAAAGTCTGAGGTGGGACCTTGACCTGATTGAAAGCTGGCCTGCTACACCTGTTGAGGACTTCTTTCCTAGATGGAGCAAATTGAGCCAAGGGAAAATGAAGTTCTATGGGGTGAGTATGGAAGTATTGCCTAGGGCCTGCATACACTGGGGAGCTCATTAAAAAATACTGCATTCTAATTTAAAGAATGCAAACTTCTTTTCCGAGTAAGATTGAGTAGCCGGAGCTTGGGGTGGAGTTGTAGTTGGAGAGATCACCTGTGGTTATGCAGGAAGCACTAATTGAACCACTGCTGTGGACACCAGTCTTCTGCAGCGTTCTGAGATATTCCTGCAAAATCCTCCAGGACATGGAGGGTGCAGCCGAAATCTGCCAGTTTGGCTCTTCCTTGGCGTCTCAGCAGACTCACCAAGGAGCCTTGAGTAATCAGACTCGGGAGCAGGGTCTCTGTGGGCATTTGGGGTGTGGGCCCTCGAGCATCTTTCAGGAGGGTTAGATTTTTCTGGCCCTACCTGCTGAATCCAGCAGCTCTCCAGGCCTTCGGTTGCTGGAAGGCCACACGGACATGTGGCCTCGGGAAAGCTGGTGGAGACTTTCTGGTGGATGGAAGGAGGATGAAGCCCTTGCAAAATGACATGCTTGCTCCTCGCTCAACATTTCAAATGTTGGCATGTTTTTAAAATTTTTCCTGATGGATCCAGTTTGAAGCCCACTTTTGAGTGCTTTATTTGACTCAGTGATGAAATTGAAATTCTGTGAACTCTTTATGATAAAAGAAAGCAAATAGAATCTTTGAAATATCAGCAGGGCTTGACTCACTGGATTTATAGGTTTCATGTTTCAGTCTTAGGCTTTATCTCCATTTCCCAGCTTCTATTTCAGTTTTCAATTTGAGGAATTTTTCTTCCTTTTGAAATAACTAGAAAAATCTCTGGGACTGTATAGTTAGCTATCTGTATGTGTGTAAAATAGTTTGGAAAGAAATAATGTAAAAAATTCATGAATTGGAGAACTCTCATTCTTAAGAAAAAATATTTGTGGTTTAAGGGAAACCTGGTACCTTTTGATGGGGGAGGGGAAAGGAGATTGAACAGTTGCTAGTTTTTATAAATATTTCTCTGTGGGTCCCTCAGTACTCTGAACTAAATGCCTGCTTGCCGTCTGGGCTCTGAGTCACAGTGCCCTGTGTCTCATCACACGGTTATTTAAGACCCCCGAGTCTACCATCCATGTGAGTGAAGGTGATCTGATAGCTAGGAGATCAGTAATGACTGACGGCAGCTGGTATGGGGTACAGATAACACAGAGTCTGATGATCTGCCGGGTTTGGGGATTGCTGATTTGGGTTATGATATTAACTGTTAGGTTAGATTTTGCTTTTAACCCTTTCCCTTCTCATTCTGACCATCCTCATTTCCTGAACTAGTTTGTGAAGTTAGTAATCAGGACTCGCCTTCCTGAGAATAGCTGTGTCCAGACTGATAACCTGACGTATTTCATGACAGAAACAGCTGTCAGTTTGGGGTAATAAGATGCAATATAGGAATCGTATGTTCACACTTTCAGGCAATTTAAAACATAGTGTTTGAAAGATAGTAAATATACGTTATCTAATGTTGTCAGTCAATTAAAGGTTGGAATATTTTAAATTTAGCTTTTACTAGCAATGTTGCAAAATGGAGCATATTAAAGTATGAATAAAATTTTATATGAGCAGTTTTAATAATTATCGACAATTGCTTGAATCCCCATGCCATGGATTTTCATAGAATGTTTTCATGCCTGATTAGAAGTGTAAAATTGGAAGAAAGCACATTCACTGTGTGGGGGGTGGCAACCTGAGTTCCTAGAAAGGTCCCCGTACTTGTCCGTTTGGGTGTGGTTGTCCTAGAATAGTCCACACTGAGTGGGTTGTTCCTCGGCTCCCCTGTGGTCCAGCCTGCTTCTCCCCCAGCTCTGTGCTGCCTCCATGTACCCAGAGCAAAGACCATGGGCTGTTGTGCAGGCAGCAAGAATAACTACAATCCAGAGCAAAGTTTGTGCTGTCCAGAGCCAGTGTGGTACATGCAGGGAGGATGCAGAAAGGACCAAGTGCCGCACGTGGGAGGTGGATCCCCAGGAGATGGAAGGAGGGGGGGCCTGGGTGTGCGGTGGTGCAGACGTTGGGTTCTAGGTGCCTCTGGCTCTATAAATAGCATCACACCATTGCTGCCGCATCATGATCATCATCCTACCTGTTTTTAATTCCTGGGGTGGTTTCCACCTCCACTCCAACATGCACTCCTTCACACCCCCGCACATTCAGGGGAAGAGGGTCAGCCTGGGGCATTCAGTTGCTGAAAGCTATTCTGCAGTTTGTATCCTCTGGGACCCTGGGAGAAAAATCAATCACAATCATATGTTTTGAAGATGAGACTTCTGTTTCCTTCTGAGAGTAAGGGTATTGAGTAGCTACTCATGTAGCATGAGTTGGGTGGACTTCCATTGGGAGGTGTGGGGAATTCCCGCAAGACTGTTTCCCATTCTATCTGAAAACCAGCCTCTGTTTTCACAGTGGTTTAGTTTGTGTTCTTACCGTGGCTTGCTCCCTGGGTATTTTGCTTTTAATGTCTGGAAGAAACAGCAACTCTGGACATTTATAAAGAGCAATCTCTGGAACGTCAAGGTCACGTTCTATAGGTTATAAGTGATCGGCAATAAAGCAAGCCTGTATGCCAGGCCATGGACCTTTTTAATAGTTCACTGTCAAAGGACCCATTGTTTACTGTCAAAGGACCCATAGTTCACTGTCAAAGGACCCATTGTGCACACAAGGCAGCAGATGAGATTCAGGCAATGAAGACAGCAGCTGTTAGTATATTTCATACCTGCTGTTAGTATATTTCATATTATCACAGGACCAGTGCACCAACTCATGCACTTTAACAACATTTTCCAACATTTCACTATCAAGAACATATTGTGTATGCTCAAGATGGGTAAGAGAATTGAGCTTATAATAGTAATTGTTTCACCATTTGGTCAACATAACTACCGATGGTAAGTCATATCCTCCTAGTTCCTGACTTGGCTTACTTCCATCATGTGGCATCTTTGTGAGAGTCTTATTACATCGTGTGGGTTTTCTTGCCTCTGTCTTTGGGGATGTAGCACATTCCACACACGGCTGCAGGAAAATCCTCTCTGACCATCATATCTGTTGCCCTGTTCTCTGCTTGGTTCTTAGAGAAGCTTCTGAGGACCTTCCACAATCAAAGTTGACTTTGCAGTGTAGGGGATGAAAAAATTTCCCTTCTTGTAAGTTCTGTGGCTGGTTTAATAATTAAATTGACATAGATAGATTAACGGGAGAAAAACAAATTTAACTTCATGTATACAGAATTCCTACAAAGAAATGAGACTCAAAAGCAGCCAGATGATTGAGGCTTATGTGCCATCTGAGCTAAGGAAAGGGATAGGGCTCTGGGGCTTCAAAGGGAAGGAGGGCCTTCATTGGGAGGTGAGAAGAACAAATGTTTGGTAAGTAGAGTTGCCCTGCCATGCAGATAAGTCTCTCAGAGGAGAGTTATCTCTGGCAATAGCTCTCTTCCTGGTGCAGGCCCCCTTCTGATTTCTTTTAGGTGGTTAAAGGGGAGGTAAAAAGCTTTTCCTGAGTCTTCTGGGTCTTGACTGTCTTCAGCTCAAAATAATCCACCAAAGTGGCTAAAGTGGCATATTCTGGTGTTTATTTTTCTGAATCCCCTCAGCAGCTCAGAAGTGGTGGCTTCAAGAAATTGTTTTTTCTGCCCTTCCTCAGACCTTGCTGACCTCCTGTCTATTAATTGGCCCAAGTCCCCCGCATTCTATCCTGCCTGCGTCCATCAGTGGCTGGTCCTGGAGAGCAATAGCCTCTCCCCAGGCCACATGCGCCTTATCCTTCAGGTCACTCACACTTGGTCTCCTCCACCCGCTGTCTGCTCTCTTTTCTGCACACCTTTAGCTCATCTACATTTAACCAGGACTTTGTTTTTATACTTAACTGTGAGGCTTTGTACTTTTTTGCATGCTGCTTTTTTGGGATGTGTTTTATCTCCCCTTGAGGCAGGTGATGGTTCCTTTTCTCTGTTCTTGGTGTGTCCTGTAAGATCTTCCTGTTCTACATGGGTTCAGATTTGTCTTTGACAAGTAAGTGTGTGTCGAACTTCTCCTGTGAACCAGCAACAGTCTCAAGTGATTTCAAACACAGGTGTCATCATGACTAACAACAACAACAAGAATAAGAGTAGAGAGATATTGAGGGATTATTGTGTGTCCAACACTGGACACACAGTACACTGCAAACAGCAGTTTGCATGTATCGTCTCATTTAATTGTCATAATGAGACGTGTTAGGACTGTGGGCAGGACTGTTCTGAAGCCTGTTCTGCATGTGAAGGAGCTGAGGCTTGAAGGTTACATAAGCTGCCCAAGGTCATGCATCTCCCTTGACAGAGTTCTCATGTGTTGCATGGAAGGCAAGCACATGCTCCCTGGCGCAGTCGCCTTGCTGACCTGTGTCAGAGTTTCCTTCTGGGCCAGCGGGCCTGTCAACAGATGCCCCCCTCCCCCCTACACTGGCCCCACCGCAGCAAGCCAGCCTGGGAGGGGACTTCAGAACTTGTCATCAACAGACACTCGTACTTTTCTGCTGTGCTTCTCTCCTTTTTTGGCCAATTCATCTGATTTTTTTAAGGTATAGCATACCTGCAGTAAACAGGGTGAGGTGCACACATCAAGTGTGCAGCTTGACAAATGGTCACATACACAGAAGCTCCTGTCACCAGGGTTCCGTCAAAGAGGGAGTATTCTCAGCCCCACCCCCCACACTGATGGAAAGGGCAGATTGCGTGGCTTTTCCCGGAGCTTCTGCACCCCTGCCTCCAGGACTAGTTCTTTCCTGAAGTGGCCATCACATGGATCCCTCTCTTGGAGAAACTTTTTGATTTGCCCCTCTGCTATCCACCCCCCCGCACCCTACAGACCCCTGGCCAGAGCCTGCCCGTGGCCTCCTCCTTCCACACTTGGGACCCATAGCACCACATTTCAGGGCCATGGGAGATGAGGAGCTGTCCATGGTGATCCGGCTGCCAGTGCCGTGGACTGGGCATTGTCTCACCTCCAATCCATAACCACCCACTCGCTTTCCCACCCTCCACCTCTGTGCTCAGAACCTCCTTCCTGGCCACGGCCTCAATAGATGGCCTCTCGTCTCACATTTGGACAAATAATAAAAAGGGTTTCAAGAGGGTATCTACTTGGCTGTCCTCACAGCATCATGTCCTCCACAAACATGCCTTCACCCCAGCACTGCTACCCCTCTCACTGCTGCATCCCTCCCTCAGCTGCTCTCGGGACTGAGGACCACCGTCTTCCACCAGAGTCCTTCTGGACCTTTCCCCACTCACGCCCTCAAGGCCAGTTCACCTCTACCAGCAGAGCCCTTTCTCTATCCCTACCCCACGCCTATCCCATGTAGCTCTCCGTGGTCTCCTGCTGTGTCTGTGGCCTTGGTGTGACTTCCTTTGTGTGTCCCAGCCAGCCCCTGGAGTATAGCCTGCAGGGCCTGGCTTCCTCTGAAGACTGAACTCCACCACCCCGCTGCCCACCTCCTACACCTCTGTGCATGAAAGGAGCCTCCCCCTAACCTTTCTAAAGTTGGTGCCTGCCCTCTGCTTCCCTCCCAGGCTTTCCAATGTCATAGGCACTCTGATAACACCACTAATGTATAGTGCAAGTCCACCCTTCTCCCAAGGGCCAGATCCCCATTCTCAACAACTACTGGGGTTTGAGCTTTGCAAGTATGAAATGTCTGGAGCAGAGCTCTTGAGTCATTGGCTCCTGGCTTCCACATACTCTGTTCCTTGATCAACAGAGACTCCTCAGAGTGCTGCTGCCACATCTGTACAGATTAGGTCTTCTGCCAATCCATCCTCCCCCACAACTTCATCATCTCCATCTGGACTCGACCTCTTTGCCTCCCCTCTTGTTCCCTCTCCTCACATGGTAGCCAGAGTGACTATTGGCAGTCAAGCATTACGTTCCCTACTTTAAATCCTCTGATCCTTTATGTCTTCCCGGCCCTGCTCTCTGTCCCGCTTCCTGTCCTGTCCTACTGCCCACCTCCTCCTCAGGCCCAGGACTCTGATCTTCTGGCCATTCTGATGTTCCACCCATGCATTCTGCTCTGTCTCCCTCAGGCCTTGCACTTGTCTTCTCACTCCTCGTTCCCCGTCTGCACTGGGCAAGTGCCTTCTCAATACTCACTTGACACCTCAGTCTGTGGCACTGAACCCCGATTCCATCTGCAGTGGAAAAATGTGTCTTTCTCCATGTGGCTGTGTCTGAAACATCTCAAATTCACCATTCCCAATAATGAACGCATCTCTGAAATGAATGAAACCATGAGGGAAACAATACCCCTGCCATTTCCATCACCCAGGACAGGCTCAGGTTCATCCTTGACTCCAGCTCCCCCTCAACCTGCACCACTAATCAGTCATTCACTCTGATGGACTCAGTATCCTTGATACTTAAGTCTCCATACTCTTTTTCATCCTGCCACTGTTTTAATTCAACATCTTGCCATTTCTTACTTGGATCTTTGTAGTCACTTCCTAACTGGTTTCCTTGCATCTGATCTTACCATCGATCCTCTATGCTGACAATATGATATTCATTTATTATAAATCTTATAACTTCCGTACAAAATATTTGCTAGAAGTATGCCTGTCCTGCTTCTCTAATAAGAGCCTCATCCACAATATTCAGTGCAAATATTTTCTCCAAGAAGCCCCTCTGGCTTCCACAGATACTTTCTTCCATGGGCTCATAGCATCTGCTACATTTTTGTTAAAATATTTTTCATATGTGTGTACTCATGCATTTCTGTGCTCATTTCTCCTTGAAATTATGAATGCCTCTTGGATGGAAACCACATTCCCATCTTTCTAGGCACTTGTAACATGTGACACATCACCCACGGCAGAGCCGTAGCCTAAGCACTGATTCTCAGA
Organism: Globicephala melas; assembly: GCF_963455315.2. NCBI lineage: Eukaryota > Metazoa > Chordata > Mammalia > Artiodactyla > Delphinidae > Globicephala > Globicephala melas. The sequence continues at coordinate 52,345,342 of NC_083315.2, forward strand.
TGTGAATTCTCTTTCCCCTCTGAACTTGCACCCCCACATCCCCTCCTCACAGACTCACTGAAGGTAAAGGAGGGTGGGTGGGAGACTAAGAATCCCTTTTAGTTTCATGCAGAGATCTGGCTTCAAGAATCTTGATGAATGAATGAATGAACCCGGCACTCTCTTCTTCCCAGAAAACCCTTGCTGATGACTCCACCTCACTCATTGCTTTTACTTTCAGGTCTCTTTGCGCTTGATATTTATGTTTCCTCTCCTCATGCCTTTGTTCTTATTTTCTACTTGTTTTAATTTGGGTTGTTTAAAAAAAAAAAATGAACACAGGTGTCACCAGAAAGGGAGCGAACCTTTTTTCTTCCTAACTGCAGTTAGTACATTTCTTTGGGCACAGTAGATGCTAAATGAATGCTTGGTGAAGGGGTGAACATGTTAACAAATGATACTGTGCCTTAAAATAAAAAGGAACAAGAGAAAAAGCCATAAATGAATATTATCTGGCTTCTTGAAAAATAACAGCTAAGTATGAATTTCCAAGGAAAATTTTCTAGGCTTTTGTAACACTTCCCTGTGAAGAACTCTGGTGGGGAGATCTAGTGAATAAGTAGATCTGTGAGGTTTGAGTGGCTTCTTCGCATACAGTGGATGTTTCTTTAGAGGCGGTGCCTGGCTCACTTTTTGAGCTGAGACCCCATGAGGTGTGAAGGTGGTTAGAAAAGCCTGAGTGACATCTGAAACATTTTTTTGATCGAAATACACTAACATTGAGTGTAGTAGGGTATTTTTGTTTTGTTTTGTTTTGTTTTTTTTTTAACATCTTTTTTGTTGTGGGGAAACCAAGTACTTTATCTCTCACTTTCTCTTCCTTTTTTTGGTGTGCTTGTAATAACTCCACTGAGAGTAGAATTGACCTATATGATGGCACATGTTTAAATTATACGACGTGATGAATTCTGACTTGCACATACTTGTGGAACCATCACCACAGTTAAGGAAATGAACATGTCCATCACCCCCAAAAGTTCCTTTGGGCTCCTTGGTAATTCCCTCCTCCCACGCTTGCACCCCCATTTCCTGTCTGCACTGATGGACATTTTCTAGAATGTTATATACATAAATCATATAATGTGTATTCTTATTTATCTGGATTTTATTACTCAGTATAGTTTTTTGAGATTTATCCATAGTAAAATGTGTATCAATAGTTTCTTCTGTTTTATTGGTGAATAGTATTGTATGGATATACCAGAGTGTTTTTATCCATTCACTTGTTGATGGCTATTTTGGTTCTTTCCGGGTTTGATTATTAATAAAAAAGGCTGATACGAACATTCACTCACAAGTCTTTGTATGTACATAAGCTTTCACTTCTTGTGGGTAAATACCTGGGAGCGTATTGGCTGGAACTTATGGTAGGTGAACATTTAACTTCTTCTGAAATAACCAGAATATTTCCCACATTGGTAGTGCTGTTTTATATTCCCATCAGCAACGTGAGTGTTTCAGTTCCTCTTATCTCTGGCAACACTCTATATGTGTATGGGCAGTCATTTTAATGTTAGCCATTCTACTAGATGTGCAGTGCTTTTTAGTTTGCATGTCTCTAATGACAAATAATGGTGAGCATGTGTTTATGTGATTATTTTCTAGATGGATATCATCTTTGGTGAAGCATCTGTTCAGATATTTTGCCTATTATCTTATTGAGTTGTTTATTTTCTTATTGCTGAGTTTTGAGAGTTCCCTATATAATTTGGTTTTAAGTTTTTTATCAGATATATGCTTTCAAATGTTTTCTTCTGATCTGTAGCCTTTCTCCCAGTCTGTTTTTTTCATCCTCTTATCAGCGTAACAGTATCTTTCAAAAAATTTTCATAAAGTTTTTCACTCCAGTCAAGTCCTATTTGTCAGTTTTTTCTTTTTTGGATTGTGCTTTTGGTGTTGAATTTAAGAAATATTTGCCTAACCTCAGGGCACAAAGTTTTCTCCTATGTTTACTTTTGGGAATTTAGAGTTTTAGGTTTACATCTAGGTCTATGATCTATTTTCACTTAATTTTTGTATATAGTACAAGATAGGGATTCAAGTTCTTTTTTTGCAAATGGATTTTTTGTCTGTGGATATCCAGTTGTTATAGCACCATTTGTTGAGAAGTTTCTTCTCTACTGAATTACCTTTGTACCTTTGTCAAAATCAGTTGTGTTTGGTTCTATTTCTGGATATTCTGTTTCACTGCTCTTTTGTATATCTTTATGACAATACCACACTATCACAATTACTGTAGTTTTATAATGTTGAAATAAGATAGTGATAGTCCTATGACTTTGTCCTTTTTTAAAAGTTATTTTGGCTTTGCTAGGTCTTTTGTATTTCTATATGAATTTTATAATATATTTGTCAGTTTCTACAAAAATGCTGAGATTTTGACTGGAATTGCTTTGAATATGAAGATCCCATTTGGGAGAATGGATATATTAGCCATGTTAAGTTTTCCAACCCATGAATGTTGTATATCTATCCATATATTTAGGTTTTAAAAAGTTTCTTTTAGCAATGTTTGGTAGTTTCCATTGTTCAGAGCTTTCACATCTTTTGTCATATTCATCTCTGTTCCTTATTTTTGGATGCTGTCATTAATGGAGGTTTTTTAACTGCAATTTCCAGTTGATTGTTGCTATTATGTAGAAATAAAACTGGTTTCTGTGTATTGATCTTGTATGCTGCAGTCTTGTTAAACTCATTTCTTAGTTCTAGTAGCTTTTTTTTTTTTTTTTTTTTACAGTACGTGGGCCTCTCACTGTTGTGGCCTCTCCCGTTGTGGAGCACGGGCTCCGGACGTGCAGGCTCAGCGGCCATGGCTCACGGGCCCAGCCGCTCCACAGCATATGGGATCTTCCCGGACCGGGGCACGAACCTGTGTCCCCTGCATCGGCAGGCGGACTCTCAACCACTGCGCCACCAGGGAGGCCCCTAGTAGCTTTTTTGTAGATCCTATTGGATTTTCTACAGAGACAATCATGTTATCTGCAGATAAAAAAAATGTTACCTTATCCTTTCCAATCTGGATGCATTTTATTTCTTTTTCTTGCCTTGTTACACTGGCTAGAATCTCTTGTTCAGTGTTGGTAAGTGGTAACAATACTATCCTTATCTTGTTCCTGACTTTAGAAGGAAGGTGGTTGGTCTTTTTACAATTAATTATGATGTTTATAGTAAGCATTCATAGATGCTGTTTATTAGGTTGAAGAAGTTCTCCTCTATTCTTAGTTTGCTGAGTTTTTTCAATGAAACATGGATGTTGAAATTTGTTAAAATTTTTTCCGCTGTATCTGTTGGGATGATAATATGATTTATCTTTTGTTAATATGTTGGATTACATTGATTAATTTAAAAAGATATTAAACTTACCTTGGATTGCTGAGATAAGCTCAACTTGGTCAAGGTGTATTTCCCTTTTCATATGTAGTTGGATTTGATTTGTTAAAAATTTGGTTGAAAATGTCACATGAAGTTTCAACATTGATATTTATCTGTAGTTTTCTTTTCTTGTGATTTCTCTGTCAGATTTGGGTATCAGGGTAATTCTGACCTCAGAAAATAAGCTGGGAAGCATTCCCTACTTGTCAGTTTTCTGGAAGAGTTTGCATAGTATTCATATTACTCCTTCCTTTTATGTTTGGTAGAGTTCACAATTGAAACAACAATCTTTGTGGGAAAGTTTTAACTAAAATTTAATTTCCTTAATAGGTGTAGGGTTTTTCATGTTATCTATTGTTTCTTGAGTGAGCTTTGATGGTTTGTGTCTTTGAAGAATTTGACCATTTCATCTGAGTTGTAGAATGTATCAGCATGAATTTGTTCATAACATTCCCTTATTTTTAATAAACATGTGTAGACCCTGAAATGATGTCACTTCTCTCATTCCTAATATTGATAATCATTGCTTTCTCTGTTTGTTTGTTAGTTTTTCCTTATTAGTCTGGTAAAGACTTACTGAACTTCTTAAAGAACCAGCTTTTTGTTTCATTGATTTTTCTTTTTTGTTTTCTATTTCACTGATTTCTAGTCTAATCTTTATTATTCTCTTTCTTCTACTTACTTTGAGAGAGTAATCTCAGTTAATCGTTCTTTTTCCCAGTTTTATGGTAGAAGCAAAGGTCATTGATTTGAAAACTTATTTTCTAAAAATAGACCTTCATGTTATAATTTTTTAAGTACTTCTTTAGTAGCACCCAAATTCTAATATGTTAAATTTTCATTCAGTTCAAAAAGCTTTATTATACTTTTTACTTTTTCTCTAACTTTTCGCTGTGTAGTTTCTATTGCTATGTCCTCAAACTCACTAATCTTTTCTCCTGCAGTGTGTAGGCTGTTGTTATTCCCATCTATATATATTTAATCCCAGATATTGTAGTTTTCATTTCAGAAAGCGCAGTACTTCTTATATCTTTCATATCTCTAACTTTTTGAGCATATACAGTAGTGTTATAATGACTTTTTTTTTTTTTTTTTTTTTTGTGGGACGCAGGCCTTCCACTGTCGTGGCCCCTTCTGCTGCGGAGCACAGGCTCCGGACACGCAGGCCCAGCGGCCATGGCTCACGGGCCCAGCCGCTCCGCGGCATGTGGGATCCTCCAGGACTGGGGCATGTACCTATGTCCCCTGCATCGGCAGGCGGACCCTCAACCACTGCGCCACCAGGGAAGCCCTATAATAACTTTTTAAACGTCATTTTCTGCTAATCCTAGCATTTTTGTAAGTTCTGGGTCTATCTCCTTTTGATTCATTGATACTTCCTCATTATGGGTTGTATTTTCATACTTTTTTTACATGCCCAGTAATCATTGGATTCAGAACATTATGAATTTTAACTTGCTGAGTGCTTGATATTTTTGTCTTTCTATAAATATTCTTGGGCTTTGTTCTGGGACACAGTTAAGTTCTTTGAAAACAGCTTTATCCTTCGGAGTCTTGCTTTTACTATTGATTAGGCAGGATTGGAGCACAGTTCAGTCTAAGGTTAATTATTCCCCACTACGGTAGTAAGGCCTTGTGAGTGCATCACCTCATGCCCTGTGGAATCTTGCTCTGGTGGAGTAGGCACTGTTCATTCCTAGCCATGGAATTTAAAAAGAAACTCATTCCTAGTTTCTTTTTAAACCCTGACAAATGTTCATCTGAATATTTGTATTCCTGCTTCTCAACTGGCTTTTGAATCTGCTTTTACTTTTTTTACTATTTTGATATATTAGTTTAATGTAAACTCAGAAACTCATCATACTGTATAAAGAATGACATTCTTTTTTCCTGTCACTTTATTAAAATTTTGTTTATTTAATCTAAATTTGGCAATTATGTTCTATTGTAGAGGTTCAATACACCTTACTCAAAGATAAATGTTATTTTTTTTGTTATGGTGGTGGTGGTTGTTGAATCAGATTTACTATATCAGCTCTCTTTTTCACAGTCCTCAAAACTAATGTTTTAACAGATGAAGTTTCTGACAGCTGAGTGTCGGGAGGATAAACATGCATCTGTTGAACACAAGTGAAGCGGGAGTTTGGGGGGAGATAGAGGGGAAAGGCAATAATGAGCTTGAAAGAGGGAGAATTAGCCCCATAAATATATTTTTTCTCTTCCCATTAGGCCCTCTCTTCACCTTTCTCTTCCCTTCCCTTTCATTCTCCTTCTATTTACCTCTTCTCTCTTGAATATGTATATTTTTCGTCAGTTAAAAAAGTTTTCTGTATTCCATTTTTATCCTTTTGGACAAGACTCTCTTAAGCCTTTTTCTTATTGTGGGTTGCTTCTCACTATGCTTTTATGTTCAGAGAACAGTCCCCCATAAATGTGTTATAATTGTGATTCCCTGAGTGTTGTCATATGGTGACCAATTGAATTCTAATAGATTTCACTCTGACAGTCATAGCCAGGTTGTGAGAGACATGGAAGAGTAAGTAATAGAGAATAAATACTTCTTTTAACCAAGAAACAAGCTGAAATATTCCCAGTCCTTACCTTTGTGAAGCTTATGGGTACATACTCTTGTGTTTTCTCCGTTTCTAATTCCCAGAGGCAAATAGCCTAAAGACATTAGTCACGTCAATCCATCTGTCCCCTTTTCCTATTGGAATATAATCAGTTGACATTTCTTTGGCAGTCAGAGAGGCTAACCTGGCAGCCTGTTTTGCATCTGTCCTTTGTGCAGATTGCATGGAGCTGTTTCATCCCCTGCTAGGTGTGATTCATAGAGGCTTGCTTAGCTGATGAGCTAGGACTCTTGATCAGCACTAAGGTGATGAGGGAGGTGGGGTGAATGAAATGGCAGATGATATCCAAGTCTTTTCCTAGATCTGTCATTCAAAGAAAAATAAAAGCATTTGATGGCTCCTACCTTGATCAAGGCCCTGAACCTGACAGGAGTAATGGTGGGTGTGGAGATAAAATGTGAGGAGAGCATTGTTACTCGGTCTTCAAGGAGCTTATATTTAGGGCCAGTTTTCTTTAGCTAGTGTTTGTGTGATTTACTAGTCAGTCGCTTGAAAAGTGCTTGTCATGGAAGTGGGGTGAGATAGTTCAGTCTCTGTTTGCAATCCAAGGGAATTGACGGAACTTTCTGTATGCCCTCTCTGAAACTCTGGGTTGGGGGAGTGGAGAATCCCGGAATGAAAGTTAAAGCTGACATGTTTGCTCCCAGTTTTCTGTTTTGTCTGAGTTCCTGCTTCCCTGTAGGATTTGGAAAGTGCATGGGAAAGTGTGCTAGACAGCCAGTGTATTTCCGAGTGGAAATACAGAGGGAGACAGACCACTTTTTAGGCTCAGGCATTGAAAACTTAGTTGGTTGCTGAGTGGATCATGCTGTATAGACTTTGCATCTTTCCCAAGACTTTCATTCTCAAGCAGAAGTCCAATAGTGTGAGTTTTTAAAAAGAAGCATATGTGGGGCTTCCCTGGTGGTGCAGTGGTTGAGCGTCCGCCTGCCGATGCAGGGGACATGGGTTCGTGCCCCAGTCCGGGAAGATCCCACATGCCGCGGAGCGGCTGGGCCCATGAGCCATGGCCGCTGAGCCTGCGCGTCCAGAGCCTGTGCTCCACAACGGGAGAGGCCACAACAGTGAGAGGCCTGCGTACAGCAAAAAAAAAAAAGCAGCATATGTAAGTAATGTTTATTTCCAAGGAATTCAAAGGAGAATCACATTATTTTAATAATAATAAATGCTTACACTTTTAGAATAGACCATTATTTATCCTATTTAAATAGGATAACAGTTCTTCGGAAGTATTTTTCCCAACCTTGTGCTTACACAATTGAATTTTTATCAATAGAATTATACTTCCCATGCAGTTAGCACTCTGAAGAATCTATGGTGATCTGAAAACTGCAAGGCCATCTGCTTCCAGAAGAGCCTTGTATGTTACAAGGAGTCTTAAAAATGTATGTGGGTTTGGATAGGAATGTGTTTTAAGCATGTTTTGTTGTGTCATCTCTATTCCAATCCCCCAAATTTGGTTTTATTACTTATGTCAACATTCCCTCAAATTCATTACTCGTTGGCCAGTTTCTGGGGTGCAATATTGCATTGTCAGAGTTAGTCCAATAGAACTTCAACAGAGATGTCCATGGTCAGATACTCCATGTGCAGGCTTTTCTTGAGAGTGTTTTGATATCTAAGGCTCCCACCATCAGTGGTGGTCAGGAACTCTGGCGGGACCCTCTGTAAGGTTCACGCTGAGTGTGACAAATGGGCTGACTTGTCACAGAGCAGTGTGGGTCTGCAGGTTGCTGGGGAGGTAAGAGTCAGATTGTCTAGAGCCTTGCAAAGACAGGTCCCCAGGTAGATTCAGGTAAAAGCTGATCCAGGGCCGAGGTGAAAGTCCATTCTGATTCAGTACATGTGGTTGCTCCATGATGAACCCATAACAAACTGCCAAAGAATGCACCATTTACTTAATCAGAATGTATTAGCCCGTGGAAAGGAGTTTGGGGATTGAGGGAAGGAGGGATGTCAATATCTTAGACTCCTGAAAATTTGCTGTGGGAAGAAACCTCAGATAGTATAAAATTTCCACTTCAGGGAGAAATAATGTAAGCTCAAACACCATTGCATTTCATTTTTGTTTTTGTTTTGTTTTGTGGTTCCTGATGTAGAATTTACTTCTTACTTTCTTATTTAAACTACCATGAAAGCAAAGACTATCGAGAGTTTTAATAAGTACCACGAAAAGAAAAATTGCCTTTCAGTGACTGAAGATGGGTTCCTTGGATTTGCTGTCTCAGAATCAAACTCTGCTGTTTGGGTCTAGGACACAGGATGTTTTATCTATTTCCCTCATCTATAAGCTATAATCCCCAATTCTATTGCTGCTATTATTTTGAACAAAAAGTTATCTGTTAGATCAATTAAGAATAAGAAAAATAAAAGATTTTATTCTCTTATTCTTTCTTCCTTTCTTTGTGTAGATCTGAGTTTCTGATCTATATCAATTTTCTTCTCTGAAGTATTAATACTTTTTGCAAATCAGGTCTATTGTCAACAAATTCCCTGCATTTACATTTGTCTGAGAATGTCTATTTCTCCTTCACTTTTGAAGGATAATTTTCACTAGATAGAAAATTCTAAGTTAGTGGGTTTTTTTCCTTCAACAATTTAAATATTTCACTCCATTCTAGTTTTGCTTTTGTGGTCTCTGAAACAAAGTCAGATGTAATTCTTATTCTTGTTCTTCTATAGGTAAGGTGTCTTTTCCTCTGGCTTCTTTCTGCATCTTCCCTTTGTCTTTGGTTTTCTGCAATTTTAATAGGGCATGCCTAAGTGTAAATATATATACATACATATATATATATTTTCCTATTTTTTCTGCTTTGCGTTCTCTGAGCTTCTTATATCTGTGGTTTGGTGTCTGTTACTAACTTTGGAAAATTCTCAACCGTTATTTAATATTATATTTCTTTCCCACTTCAGGTATTGTATACACTTTGTAATTATCTCACAGTCCTTGGATAGTCTGTTCTGTTTCTTTCACTCTTTTCCTCTTGGCTTTTCAGTTCGAGATGTCTCTACTGACATTTCTTTAAGCTCAGTGATTCTTTCCTCAACTCTGTTTAGTCTACGAATGGACCTATCAAAAGCATTCTTTCTTTCTGTTGTTATGTTTTTAGTTTCTAGCATTTTTCTTTTGATTCTTTGTTTCCATTTCTCTGCTTATGTTACCCATATTTTCTTGCATATTGTCCACTTTTCCTTTTAGAACCCTTAGCATATTAGTCATAGTTATTTTAAATTTCCTGTCTGATAATCCCAAAATGTCTGAGTTTGATTCTAATGCTTGCTTTATCTCTTCACACTGTGTTTTTGGCCTTTAACATGTCTTGTAATTTCTTGTTGTAAGCTAAACATGATGTGTTGGTAAAGGGAACTAAGGTAAACTGGTCTGTAGTGTGAGGTTTTATGTTTATCTGGTTAGGAGTTAAGCTATGTTTACTCTTTCCTGTAGCTTTCTGAGGATAAAATTTCATGTAGTGTCCTTGTTTTTGTCCACTGTCTGGGTTTCCCTAGGGACTCCTTCTTAGACTGAGTCTCAGATTTTCAGTTCTTTGAGTTGTAGTCTCTCATTAATATATGAGTCCTGCTGCTGTGATGGTGAGGCATGGGGAAAAAGAAGCATTCCATAGTCCTTTGATTAACTCTCAGTCTTTTAGTGGCCTGTGCCCCTGGGCTGTGACCTTCTTAAGTGCTTCTTAGCCTTTTTCTCCACCTTAAGTAAGACAGGAAGGCTGGAGGGGCTAGAGTTGGGTATTTTACCCCTCCCTCACATTGGCTATGCTCTGGTAAAAGAGTTTTCCTTGAGGACAGGCCTTTGTTAAGGGGAAAGGGGCACTCTGCATATTTCAAAATGGTTTCTATTCTCCTCCCCTTACTAAAAGCACAAGGGAATTTTTCTATAGTCTTCACACTGAGAGCCTGATTGGAGCTCCTGATGGTAAAAACTCACAAAAGTGTGGGAGCACTCCTAAGAGTGGGTCCCCAAGAATTTTTCATGCTCGAGGTAGTCTATGCCCAACCTCTAGCAATTAGTCCATTACCTCGTTGCTGGCTACAACAGTAGCTTTTACTCCAATGAGCTGTGATTCTGTGTTTCTAACTTTCTGTCTCTCCAGTTTTCAAGCAGTAGCTTGTCCTGTGACCTCAACTCTCAGATGGAAGAATTGTTGAATTTCAGTGTGGTCAGCTTTTTTCTCATTGTGATAACAGGAGGGACAACTTCTAAGCTCTTTAATGTTGGAGTGGAAACCAAAAGCTCCCTGTAGGTTCTAGAGTCTCCTCCCCCAGGGATGCAAAACACAGCCTTCTGTTGTAGTCATGTGACTCCAGTGGACCTCCCCTTCCCATGCCTACAAGGGCACCAGAAGAGCCTGTGTATTTAGCATGATCCAAATAGGAGAAATGAACTTCCATTTCCTTTTGTGTGTTTTCTGTTCCTATTTCAGTTTTCTTGAGAACGTTTAGAATGCCAGGTCAGCTTGGAGTTCTAGGCCTATCTCTGCCACTAATTGGTTGAGTGAATTGGGGCAATTTGGTAATCAATCTGTGCTTTTGGTTTCCTCAACTGTGGAAACAGTTAACGATACATGTGTTCTCCTGATTGTTGTGAGGAGCAAAAAAAGGAAAAAAACCCAGTGTACTGATGCTTTTTAAAATGGGAAATCTTGATTACTGTAGCTTTGTAGTATAGTCTGAAGTCAGGGAGCCTGATTCCTCCAGCTCCATTTTTCGTTCTCAAGATTGTTTTCGCTATTCGGGGTCTTTTGTGTTTCCATACAAATTGTGAAATTTTTTGTTCTAGTTCTGTGAAAAATGCCAGTGGTAGTTTGATAGGGATTGCATTGAATCTGTACATTGCTTTGGATAGTAGAGTCATTTTCATAATGTTGATTCTTCCAAATCAAGAACATTGTATGTCTCTCCATCTATTTGTATCATCTTTAATTTCTCTCATCAGTGTCTTATAATTTTCTGCATACAGGTCTTTTGTCTCCTTAGGTAGGTTTATTCCTAGATATTTTTTTTCTTTTTGTTGAAATGGTAAATGGGAGTGTTTTCTTGATTTCACTTTCAGATTTTTCATCATTAGTGTATAGGAATGCCAGAGATTTCTGTACATTAATTTTGTATCCTATTACTTTACCAAATTCATTGATTAGCTCTAGTAGTTTTCTGATAGCATCTTTAGGATTCTCTATGTAAAGAATCATGTCATCTGCAAACAGTGACAGCTTTACTTCTTCTTTTCTGATTTGGATTCCTTTTATTTCTTTTTCTTCTCTGATTGCTGTGGCTAGAACTTCGAAAACTATGTTGAATAAGAGTGGTGAGAGTGGGCAACCTTGTCTTGTTCCTGATCTTAGTGGAAATGGTTTCAGTTTTTCACTATTGAGGATGATGTTGGCTGTGGGTTTGTCATATATCGCCTTTATTATGTTGAGGAAAGTTCCCTCTATGCCTACTTTCTGGAGGGTTTTTATCATAAATGGGTGTTGAATTTTGTCAAAAGCTTTATCTGCATCTATTGAGATGATCATATGGTTTTTCTCCTTCAGTTTGTTAATACGGTGTATCACGTTGATTGATTTGCCTGTATTGAAGAATCCTTGCATTCCTGGAATAAACCCCACTTGATCATGGTGTATGATCCTTTTAATGTGCTGTTGGATTCTGTTTGCTAGTATTTTGTTGGGGATTTTTGCATCGCATCTATGTTCATCAGTGATATTGGCCTGTAGTTTTCTTTCTTTGTGACATATTTGCCTGTTTTTGGTATCAGGGTGATGGTGGCCTCGTAGAATGAGTTTGGGAGTGTTCCTCCCTCTGCTATATTTTGGAAGAGTTTGAGAAGGATAGGTGTTAGCTCTTCTGTAAATGTTTGATAGAATTCGCCTGTGAAGCCATCTGGTCAAGACAGTATGGTACTGGCACAAAAACAGAAATATAGATCAATGGAACAGGATAGAAAGCTCAGAGATAAACCCACGCACATATGGTCACCTTATCTTTGATAAAGGAGGCAAGAATATACAGTGAAGAAAAGACAGCCTCTTCAGTAAGTGGTGCTGGGAAAACTGGACAGGTACATGTAAAGTATGAGATTAGAGCACTCCCTAACACCATACAGAAAAATAAACTCAAATGGATTAAAGACCTAAATGTAAGGCCAGACACTATCAAACTCTTAGAGGAAAACATAGGCAGAACACTCTATGACATAAGTCACAGCAATATCCTTTTTGACCCACCTCCTAGAGAAATGGAAATTAAAACAAAAATAAACAAATGGGACCTAATGAAACTTAAAACCTTTTGCACAGCAAAGGAAACCATAAACAAGTCAAAAAGACAACCCGCAGAATGGGAGAAAATATTTGCAACTGAAACAACTGACAAAAGATTAATCTCCAAGATTTACAAGCAGCTCATGCAGCTCAATATCAAAAAAACAAACAACCCAATCCAAAAATGGGCAGAAGACCTAAATAGACATTTCTCCACAGAAGATGTACAGATTTCCAACAAACACATGAAAGAATGCTCAACATCATTAACCATTAGAGAAATGCAAATCAAAACTACAATGAGATATCAGCTCACACTGGTCAGAATGGCCATCATCAAGAAATCTAGAAATAATAAATGCTGGAGAGGGTGTGGAGAAAAGGGAACACTCTTGCACTGTTGGTGGGAATGTAAATTGATACAGCCACTATGGAGATTCCTTTAAAAAACTAAAAATAGAACTACCGTACGGCCCAGCAATCCCACTACTGTGCATATACCGTGAGAAAACCATAATTCAAAAAGAGTCATGTACCAAAATGTTCATTGCAGCTCTGTTTACAATAGCCAGGACATGGAAGCAACCTAAGTGTCCATCATCGGATGAATGGATAAAGAAGAAGTGGCACATATATACAATGGAATATTACTCAGCCATAAAAAGAAACGAAATTGACATATTTGTAGTGAGGTGGATGGACCTAGAGTCTGTCATACAGAGTGAAGTAAGTCAGAAAGAGAAAAACAAATACTGTATGCTAACACATATATATGGAATCTAAGAAAAAAAGAAGGTCATGAAGAACCTAGGGGTAAGACGGGAATAAAGACACAGACCTACTAGAGAATGGACTTGAGGATATGGGGAGGGGGAAGGGTAAGCTGTGACAAAGTGAGAGAGAGGCATGGACATATACACACTACCAAACGTAAAATAGATAGCTAGTGGGAAGCAGCCGCCTAGCACAGGCAGATCAGCTCGGTGGTTTGTGACCACCTAGAGGGGTGGGATAGGGAGGGTGGGAGGGAGGGAGATGTAAGAGGGAAGAGATATGGGAACATATGTATATGTATAACTGAATCACTTTGTTATAAAGCAGAAACTAACACACCATTGTAAAGCAAATTTACTCCAATAAAGATGTTAAAAAAATAAATAAAATAAAATGGGAAATGTTAGGCTGTGGAATTTTCTGTGCTGATTTATTTTGGCAGCTGGAACTATCATGGCATTAGCTCCTAAACATTTGAAATGTATGTGCATTTGGGGACAAGCAAACTTCCCTGTGCAACCCTGGTCTTCTTAGTCTCCCTTTGTATTACATATTCTCCTGTGACGTAATAGTTTTTCTTAAAGTTTCAGTCTAAATCCTTTGCTCCATAGGGAAAATTTTAGCCAAAAGAAGATAAAAAGAAATGGGCATTACTCAAAATTGGAAACATTTGAAATGGATTAAATAACATGAGGTTTCTTACTTTGATCATGTATAGCTGTGATTCACAAAGCACCTTAGTGTATGTACATTTATACTTTACCACTATCAAAACAGTGTAGACAATCTGGAAAAGATCTTCAAGGTTTTTTTCTATGCCTTCATTGAAAAAGCTGTTGCCATTATTACATGTAAACCTGGTGACTAAAGTAAATATGCATGTATCCTTAGCAATGGCCCTACATAACCATCCTCCTTGTATGATGCAGAACATAAGCCTTCAACTGCTTCAAGTGCAAAAGTAGGGAATTAATAATCATAAATTAATACCATCCTGCTCTGAGCTGGAGTCAAACACTCTTCTGAGTTGACTATAGTCTTGGAGGGATAGAAAGCAATGTTTGGATTATAAGGATTTGTTGTTTCACCAAATACTTTTCCCTAAATATTTCAAAGAAATGTAGAAGAGAGCTTGGTGATATTTAGGCATGGGAACTATTATATCTGAAAAGATTTTTGCTTTTCTCACTATCACTTGATCCTTTGCTCCAGCCCATTGCCTTGATGTGTGGATTGCATGCAGTTGCCACTCTTTTAGATGAGGCCGTGGGCTTCTGTGGGGCACAGTGAATAGCCCAATGGTCTGGGTACCAGTGAGGGCCAGTGAGAGCCCAGTGCAGCATCCTTCCATCACACCCTTGTTGAGCAAATGGCAGTGTTTTGTCGTAAATTAACAGTGGAATTTAAAAAATGGATATAAACCAGGCAGTATATACTTAATAAGATATACTCCATTTTATGACATGTTTGTTATTTTTTCATGAAAAAAATGCTTGCTCAGATACTAATGTGATTATTTCATTTCCTTGTGGTAAACTTGTGATAGGAACAGGGAATCCTTAGGTCTTCATGGCCTCTGAGAATAGAAATCAATGGTCACACTAGCCAATGAGAAAAGGTGTTTAATTCCCCATTATAACCTTCCTCCTGCTCTCCATCCACTTGAGCTCTTATTTCTCGTTAGTGTTAAAATGTATTCCGGTTGGATATTCTCTCACCTGCACTGTGATAAACCAGAAAGGGATTCTCCCTGAGAGGAAGGCAAGGGAGCAACCTGGGACTTCAGTCCAGTCATCTGGAGCTGCTCGGTGAGGAAGGTGTTCAAGCAGAGGTTGGAACAGAATGATCTCCTGAGTTATTTCCAACTCTCATTTTTATAATTACATTTTCTTTAGCTCAATTTACTCTGGACTCATTTACAACAAACTACTGGGAAGAATCAGTAGGTTCTAATTGTAGCCATTTGGACTGACACATAACCTTAGGCAGATAAGTAACCTTATTCCTTGTAATTTCTTTCTCCTAGAGTTTCGGTCATTAAACAATCTGTGCTTAGCTTCATTCTTCATCCTCTCCCCTGAAGCACCAAGGGTCATTTACTTCTGAGGTTCTCTTCATTCTGGGAGGCTCCTGCCCTGCTGAGATAGCTGCCTATATGCGGTGACTCCTGATGGGGCCACAGGTGCCCTGGGCCACATTTTGGGGATTCATCCATGTGGATTCTGCTTGTCCCTTTCGGTTTCTGTAGTTCTGGCTTCTGTCCTCCTTTCCGCCTCTTTGCCTTTTTCATGTGCTCTTTCCTTCCCTATTAGGGACACGTGTAACTAAATCACCCCTTGCCCTTTGTTGTCATAAAACTCATACGTAAGACAAAGGAGAAAAGAGGAAAAAACAAACCAGTGACAGGAACACAAAGCTTGTGTGAGAAAATAGAAAAGAAGGGCAAATCGAAAGAGTAAGGCCAGAATCTTAGGGTCTCAGTACCCACTGAAAAGGTGCTTGTTATCTAACCAGTGCTAAAACATTTCTGGAGAAAGAAGGAAGGGAGGGAGGAGGGGTAAAGAGTGGAAGGGGGAAGTAAAGATACTCAGAGAAAAGGCAGATGGAGAGTGGAGGAGGGGGCTAGATGATGCTGGAGTTTGAGAGGGTCTTCAGAACAAACACAATTGGTCAGAACTCTGGTGTTATTTCTGATGTGATCCTGTGTGTGACAATGAGAGGTTTTGTGTGATGCCTCACACCAGAGGTCAAAATGCTCATCCCCTTTGCTCGTCTCCAGGGAAAGTTTGGTCAGCATTGTGTCCCAGGGTTTGTGCTGACACCAGCAGACCAATGCCAGGCTCAAAGGATGATTTGTAGTTGGCTCAAGTCGTAACCTTATTATTCCTCAAGAAACCATTTTTTTTCTTACTTGCGTAGAATGAAAACGATTAGCTTTTCTTCCAGTTGATTGTCCCCAGGTCTTTGTAGTTGCTTTTGTACAAGAATTTCAGTTGATGGTCTCACTTTCTACAGGAACATTGTGAGAACAAATAGGAGTTGAAATCTCTGTGAATTTTTTTAAAGAAAGAAAATTCTAGGAGTGTGATTCCTACTTTAGGATGTGATAAGAAAACGAGGCTTAGATAAACCTGAAAATAAAGAAGCAACTAAAGTTTTATTACATGCTTGTGCTTGAAAGTCTTATCAGCAGCTTAGCTAGATCCTAAGGTAATGGGACTTTGTTCATGATATCTAGACAGTTTAAATTGTCTTTGTAAACCTTTTTAGGATTCTTTGAGTATTAAAATGTTCAGCATCAGTGGCCAACCACCAGTGGCTTTTACATATCATCAGAATTTTTCAGCTCCTTGAAAGGGACTGGTGTAATTCCCGACCTGTTGAACACATACAGTGAGCATGGCTCACTACAGATTTTAACTGTTATGACTAAAATCTGGACTGAAATACGCAGTAACTTGGAAGCTCAGTCACAGAAACTCCATAACTGACATCAGTGGCACACCTCTGGCACACATAGTCAGTTAATGCCATTAGAAGCATCTTCCACTTCTCTGATTGTCTCATGCCCATTCTCCAAAGAAACGTAAGATGAAAACAAACAACAACAAGAAAAACTAGCATTGGTATGGAGCCTTGGAAGCTTAATCCACAAAGGGCTATGTGAGACAGCCGCTAGTATAGCACTTCACTTCAGATAAGCATGACAACTGAGGTTTGCAGGGGGAGCCGAGGCTTGGGGGCATGGCTGCATTTCTGGCAACTTAGTGCACATGGCAGGCAGGCGTTCATCATGCCCGGCTACTTGACATGTGGCTGATATTTGCCCTGTGCCCAGTACTATAGTTTGTTTGACAACAAGATTTTCAGGGAAAAATAGGTATTGGGTGCATTTATCTTTGTCTTTAAACTATGCCCTGTGTCTGTTTTAGTTTATGAGAATTAATTGCTGATTTTGAGTTTTTAACTCAAAGGGAAAGTCTTGTGGTCATTATGTAATTAGAGAAAATGTCATTACCAATTTCAGTTTCTTTTATTTTTTGTCTAAAGATGACATGTCATAAAGTCCACATCTCCTCCTCAGTAGTGGGTTGCCCATTGGACACAAAAAGAATGTTCTGTGAAGATGAAAGTGATTTTAAGATTCAACAACTTGTTCTTGACATCTATGTCTCTATTTCTGTTTTGTAAATAAGATCATCTATACCAATTTTTTCAGATTACACATATATGTGTTAATATACAATATTTGTTTTTCTTTTTCTGACTTACTTCACTCTATATGACAGTCTCTAGGTCCATCCATGTCTCTACAAATGACCCAATTTCGTTCCTTTTTATGGCTGAGTAATATTCCATTGTATATATGTACCACATACCAAGGGGGAAAGGGGGTGGTGGTGGGATGAATTGGGAGATTGGAATTTACATATATACACTACTGATGCTATGTATAAAGTAGACAACTAATGAAAATTTACTGTAAGCACAGGGAACTTTACTCAGTGCTCTGTGGTGACCTAAATGAGAAGGAAATCCACAAAAGAGGGGATATATGTATATGTATAGCTGATTCACTTTGCTGTACAGTGTAAACTAACACATTATTGTAAAGTAACTATACTCCAATAAAAAAAAAGATTCAGCAACTTATAACCTAATAAATACTAAAATAATATGTGTTTATTCTAGGTAATTATTTGGTTTGAAGCAGGGCTCCTTTTTAAATATACATTCTCTAATGATGTGAAAAGAACATTCATCATGGAAATAGTTATTTAAATTCACAGTCAGCAGGTGCAGTTAGACAGAACGAGACATCCTACAGGGCAGTAGAGACAAATCTGTATGGAAAATGTAATACATGCCACATTTTGCTCTTGTCTGTCAGACTATTGGTTAAATGAAAAACAAAAAAATAGGATATGATGGTTGTAAGTGTTTTATGTCATATAATTTTCCATCATTCTGATAAAAAAATTGGGAAGAAAGAAAAGAGGAATGGAAGGGAGAGGATGGAAGGAGAGAAAATGCAAAGATTAAAGGAGAAATGATGCCATGGTGCTCCAGGTCACTCCTACATGGGACATGGTGTTTGAACTTTTTTCTTTTTCTGGCAGCACCCTTTATTTATTTTTTCCTTTTGTAAATAGGGAGTTGCTTCTGTTAGCAGTTAGCCGTTTGTATGAACGAATTCATTTAACAAAGCCCTTTGAAATTTGAAAATCCTTCCTGAATTCTAAGTCCCACATACACATATAAAATCTTGCTCTTTCAAAAGGT
The DNA here is from genome assembly GCF_963455315.2 of Globicephala melas. Lineage (NCBI taxonomy): Eukaryota > Metazoa > Chordata > Mammalia > Artiodactyla > Delphinidae > Globicephala > Globicephala melas. The sequence goes on from NC_083315.2 coordinate 52,363,721, forward strand.
GGCATCGATACATTTCTCGTGAAATATCTTCAAAGTAAATGATGAAAGTTAAGATGAAGGGGGAAGGTGAGTGCCATGACATGGCTGGGACAGCCACATACCCAGGAGCCTTTACCTTCACGAACTCAGCCCCGCAGGGGAACTGCCCACAGGCCCAGCCACGTGGTCCTGCTGTGCCCCGTGGGGTAGAGCTGTGTGGTGCCACAGGTGCGGGAGAGCTGCCTGGTCATCAAGTTTATGCCTCTTTTGCTGAGGTTGTCGGTTCCACCTCAGCACTTTCCCAGATGCACTACTGTGGAGAAAAGAACTTCCACTTGGTGAAGTATAACACTCTAGGCAGAGCTTTATTAAACTTCCAAAGTAGGCTTCATGCGAGTTCTGATGGACAGTAACTCCTCGATGGTACGCAGGCAAAGCACCCTGAGTCCAGGGGCGTAACCGTGTTAGTGCCCTAATGATACGGGAGCTCGTGCTGTTTCAGCACTTTTCCTGGGGTATTGACAAGGCACTGCTGACATTTTATCTTAACTTTATGAAAATCTTTTGATCTCTGGATATTTTCATGAGCTATTCAGCTATTTTCAAATTAAATGTTAAAGCCAAAGTGTGACCATCCAAATGTTTTGGAGCTGTCAACATCTATTCTTGAATTCTAATCAAAGTTGTATGTTTTGTAGAGCTTTAGGTATAGTAGTAGACATCCTACTTTGTTATTTATCAATATAAACAGTCTTGCTGAGGGGACTGGAATATTCTTAACAACAGTGTGAAGGTGAGAATGGCCTGAAGACTCCAGTGGCATCCATCCTCGCTTGTTGTTGAAAATCTGCTGTTTTTACATCCTGTCCTTTTTCAAAATAGCTGATAATCTTTCTTTTTTGTGGCGTTCACCCATATTTTAGGAACATGAGAACCACTATACTTACTGAGAAATGGTGGGTCCAGCCCAGTATCCTAGCCAACAGCCAACATTTGTGAGTCTTTCATAGCAATGACCTTGACAAGTTAGAAGTCTATTCCTATTATCTTGAGCTTCCTTTAATAATTTATTTTGGATAAATTATTTCAGAAACTTATTTTAACTATTCTTGAACCTAATTTCTTGTTTCATTCTGAATTACCTCTTGAGATAACTTCACCTGCTCATTACCTAATACTGCTTATCATTTTCCCTAAATTATATCTTGTAAACTCATACTCAGGGGTAACACATAGTCAGTTATTTTTCAGAATGTAGAAAACAAACCCAAATTCATGTTTCCCTTGCAAATAGTGCTCTTATGGACCTGGATCATAACCTCCTGTCGTCCACCATTCTATTCAAAAATCATTCATGTGTCCGTTCCTTCATCACTACCATTATCCCATCAGAGGATCAGTTAACTTCTGGGTCTCAAGTTTCCATTAATATTAACTGTCTTACTTTGGCTTCCCTAGAAGCAGACCCTGAATCCAAGAGAAAGTGCTTTTACGTGGGGAGGGCCTTGAAAGTTGGCAGAGGAGTTGGGGCAGTGATTTAGGGTGGGGAAGGAAGCCCATAAGCTTTGTTATTAATCCACTAACTACTGAGAGTGGCTGGAGCTTAATTCCATGGTAAATGGGGGGAAAAGGCATAAAACACACACTTCAGCATTACCTCACCCAAGAGAAATGGGAGATGCACAGTATACAGTGAGGCACTGACAGTTGTCTACAGTAAGGTTGTCATAAGGAATAAAAGCATCATCGTGTGGGAAATACTTTGAGTCAATAGGGCCTGGCACATGGTAAAGCACTTGGTATCTGCTAGCGATTCTGATGATTTACTATGAAGTTGTATGATAGCTATTTCTAAGAGCAGTACAAGTTTACTGAATGGCAACTGTAGGCTGACACTCCATTCCATCTTAGGATAACCCCAGAGGCTAGCTCCATGGTCTCACTGAACCTACAGTATAGTAGGGAGACAGGCATGTGAAGAGAGCAGAGTGGGGAGTGCCAGGACACGAGCAGGAAGGGGACGAGCATTCTGTCTGAGTGAGGACTGAGGGCCTCATATAGACCTGGGCTCAAGACTTCCCAGGTGGAAGGGCACACTGGGCTGAGAAGACTGCAGAACAAATGTGGAAGTGTGGGAAAAACAGCTTTTATCATTGAGCCGTGAATTTAGAAAGCTGAAGAAAAGGGCCGGCCTCAAGGGCCTCCTGTGACGTCACCGGAGCCCTGTGCTCAGAAGGGCTCCACACTTGGTTTTACTGTTCTGCTCTCACCATCCTGAAATTCTTCATAATTTTTGAACTGTATTTCAATTTTCACTAAGCCCTGTGAGTTGTGTTGCCGGTTCTGCAGAAGAGTGTTAAGTTCGGGACAGATTATTAAAGGTCTTTTATAAACCCTGCTGCGATGGTTAACTTTATGTGTCAACATAACTGGGTCACAAGGTGCCCAGATACTTGGTCAGACATTATTTTGGGTGTGTCTGTGCCGGTGTTTGTGGTTGAGATTAACATTTGAATCACATACACTAAGGTACAAGATGGGACCCGCCCCAGATTTCCCTGCTAGTTAGGGGTGAAACTGGGACCCAGACCTCACAGCCCCCTGCAGCTTCATGCTCCTGTGGGCAGTTTCTAGAACATGGAGTTTATGCTCCTTCATTTAGGTGGGAGCTGGGAGTCTCCTGTGAGGCAGTCAGCATCAGGAGGTCACATTGTAGGTCAAGTTCATCCTGCTTTTGTCCCAGTCCCTGCCCATATTTCATGTTGCACCATTATAAGACTTTATCTTCCCTGTTGTGATTCCGTCCTGTGCAACTGTTCCCTGAAACAGTAGTCTTTTCTCTTTTTTTTTGCGGTACGTGGGCCTCTCACTGCCGTGGCCTCTCCCGTCGCGGAGCACAGGTTCCGGACGCGCAGGCCCAGCGGCCATGGCTCACAGGCCCAGCTGCTACACAGCATGTGGGATCCTCCCGGACCGGGGCACGAACCTGCGTTCCCTGCATCGGCAGGCGGACTCTCAACCACTGTGCCACCAGGGAAGCCCGGAACAGCAGTCTTTTATCTCTGTCCACCTTCTCCCCCCACCTAGGTGCGTGCACCAACCCATGGAAGATTCGATGGACATAGACATGAGTGCCCTGAGGCCCCAGAACTATCTTTTCTGTTGTGAACTAAAGGCCGACAAAGATTATCACTTTAAGGTGGGTAATGATGAAAATGAGCACCAGTTATCTTTAAGAATGGTCAGTTCAGGGGCTGGTGCAAAGGATGAATTGCACATTGTCAAAGCAGAGGCGATGAATTATGCAAGAATGAAATTATAACCTTCCCTAACACCATACACAAAAATAAACTCAAAATGGATTAAAGACCTAAATGTAAGGCCAGACACAAAAAAAACTCTTAGAGGAAAACGTAGGCAGAACACTCTATGACATAAATCATAGCAAGATCCTTTTTGACCCACCTCCTAGAGAAATGGAAATTAAAACAAAAATAAACAAATGGGACCTAATGAAACTTAAAAGCTTTTGCACAGCAAAGGAAACCATAAACAAGACAAAAAGACAACCCTCAGAATGGGAGAAAATATTTGCAAATGAAGCAACTGACAAAGGATTAATCTCCAAAATATACAAGCGGCTCATGCAGCTCAATATCAAAAAAACAAAGAACCCAATCCAAAAATGGGCAGAAGACCTAAATAGACATTTCTCCAAAGAAGATGTACAGATTTCCAACAAACACATGAAAGAATGCTCAACATCATTAATCATTAGGGAAATGCAAATGAAAACTACAATGAGGTATCACCTCACACCGGTCAGAATGGCCATCGTCAAAAAGTCTAGAAACAATAAATGCTGGAGAGGGTGTGGAGAAAAGGGAACCCTCTTGCACTGTTGGTGGGAATGTAAATTGATACAGCCACTATGGAGAACAGTATGGAGGTTCCTTAAAAAACTAAAAATAGAACTACTATACGACCCAGCAATCCCACTACTGGGCATACACCCTGAGAAAGCCATAATTCAAAAAGAGTCATGTACCACAATGTTCATTACAGCTCTATTTACAATAGCCAGGACATGGAAGCAACCTAAGTGTCCATCGACAGATGAATGGATAAAGAAGATGTGGCACATATATACAATAGAATATTACTCAGCCATAAAAAGGAACGAAATCGACTTATTTGTAGTGAGGTGGATGGACCTAGAGTCTGTCATACAGAGTGAAGTAAGTCAGAAAGAGAAAACCAAATACAGTATGCTAAGACATATATATACGGAATCTAAAAAAAAAAAAAGGTTCTGATGAACCTAGGGGCAGGATAGGAATAAAGACACAGATGTAGAGAATGGACTTGAAGACACAGGGAGGGAGAAGGGTAAGCTGGGACGAAGTGAGAGAGTGGCACGGGCATATATACACTACCAAATGTAAAATAGATAGCTAGTATGAAGCAGCTGCATAGCACAGGGAGATCAGCTCGGTGCTTTGTGACCACCTAGAGGGGTGGGAAAGGGAGGGTGGGAGGGAGACGCAAGAGGGAGGAGATATGGGGATAGGGATATATGTATATGTATAGCTGATTCACTTTGTTATACAGCAGAAACTAACACCATTGTAAAGCAATTATACTCCAATAAAGATGTTAAAAAAGACTTTATCTGCTTTCTGCCAGCAAATAATGGGGAAGCTTATGGGAACCCACCTAGGCATTTTCTCCAAAATAACGGGAAAATGGTCAGTTTTCCTGGGAGTGGGAAGTGGGAGGAGGGTATGGAAACACTCATTCCAGGATTTAATACAAACCTTCCTGAGAACGTTGTCAGTATAATGGCAGTGGTGGCAGGCTTTCATATACTACAGATGAGTCACTACCACCTGAGCAATAGGAGAGGAATGTTAGAAACCAGAGATTAGACATTAACATCATACATTATACAGACAAACCTAAGGGTAAAATATTTGAGCCAGTGATTTAGTATGCCTTTCCAAGAAAAGCACAAGTACTCAGAATGTGTTCAGGAAAAACCAAAGTGAGGTAGAAAGTAATTTTGATGGTAGGTATTTCCCCAGATGCTGTGATGATTTTAAAACTTACTTTAGTAGAAATATGTTTCCCAATTTGCAAGGCCTGGGAGTGTCTGACAATAATTAGAACCAACATAAACTTAATGGTTTCTGTTTTGTAATGTAGAACAGTACCTGTATCCTGACACTTGGAAACATAAACATGGATGGTAATCCGTGCTCTGGGATAGTTGAGACAAAAGGACTGTTAGATGTTCTGACTTCACATATGCTCACTGTGGACCCAAAATAAGTGGAATCACATTGCTGCTCAGATGTAACAACTTGGATCTGATAATATGCTCACATTTCCCATATAGGGAGTCAGAATATCACTTGGGATATTATTTATGTTTTTAAGAATCTGATTTTGAGGAGAAATGGGCATTTAGAAACTTACATTGATTTTCTCCGTGAAGATGAAATGGAAGGCAAAATATCCTCCTGTCACCTTAATTCACTTAGGGTGCATGCATCTTAAAAGTCTAATTTCTGGACCAAGTGATGAATGAATCAGGATGATTGGATTCAAGTAGGCTAATATTAGAAATGCTGATGGTTGGCTGTTGATTGATTTTGATTGCCTCCAAAAGATTTAAGGCAGCTTACAAAAATTTGGGTGTAAAGGAAAGCAAGGGTAGGAAGAGTGATATGAAGCCAAGGGGGAGACTGATTGTAAACCCACATGCGTTCATGCTGCCACAGGTACAGGAGGAAGGACAGGCATTTGGCTGTGTTCTTTTTAACGAGCAGCACAGAGAAGACAGGCCAGCTACTCCGTAAGACTGTGGATTCTTGGAAGCCTGAGGAAGCCCTCTGTGGGAACCCTTAAAGAGGCCAGCCTGCCGCGCCTCCACACCTCACTGCCCCAGCTTCCGAGGCAGGAAATCCTGTCCTCACGACATTGATGGTGATGATCATAATGACGGCTTCTTGAACATTCCCCATGTCCATTTGTAGGGAAGGTTTGAGTCAGTTGCTAAAAATGGTCAGCTGCTATTACATGGTTTGTTCTCCACTCAGCCTGACCACTAAGGCCTTGCTTTTAACCACCATGCTGTAAATGAGGAAAAGAACAAATGCAGGGTGTTTCACTCTGGAAAGGAAACATCCTCTCTGCCAGCTGCAACTCCAGGCCCAAGGCCTTCTGGAGGCAGAATTCCTTTCTCTTCAGGAGACCTCTGTCTTTTGTCTTTGGTCTTCAACTAATTTCACAAGGCCCACCCATGTTATGGGGGGGTCATCTGCTTTACTCAAGGTCTACTGATTGAAATGTTAATCTCATCTGAAAAATACCTTCATTGCAACATCAAGACTGGTGTTTGACCACAAATCTGGGCAGTTTAGCCAGGTTGACACAGAATCAGTCATCACACCATGTTATCAAAGGAATGGAGGGAGGAGGCTAAGAAGGTTACCCTGTAGAATGAGATGGGCTGGCCGCTGGGGCAGGATCTGTTTCCTCCACACGTTTGACGTGCATCTTAAGAGACGGGGAGCTCTGTTTGTGCTGTGGGGCTCTGGGGTAAAGAACCAGGCATGATGGGTGCCGACCACAGGGGCAGATGTTGGTCCGAGGTCAGAGAGGGCTCGCTGCCCTGTGCCCTGGACAGGGTGTTGTTCTCAGCTTGGGAAGCTTTCTGGAAACAGTGAGGTTAGCTTTGGGCTTTTGTGGAGGGAACTGTTTGTGGCTCTGGATGGTCCTGGATCCAGTTCTACTGTTTGAAAATATTTTGCTTGAGATTCAATGGTGTCTTTCCAAAACAAACTTGAGTCAGTGTACCAAAAATGCAAAGACGATAAATAGGTCAAACCTGGATTTGAAAATGGCTAGGCGAGGTTAGTTGGGGGCAAACAGGGTGAATGTACAATAGAGGCTACGTCGTATGGCAGTATGCTTAACCAGATCAGAGTGAGATTCTGATGTGTATGTGTGAATTCTCAAGAGCCAGGGAGTGCGATTCTCATTTTCTTCTGAAAGTTCAGAGAGGTTATTTTAGAAATGTGATATCAGCCAGTACTTATCCTAATGAGGTCAGAAAATGAGATTGCAGTGGACGCTGTAGCCACAGTGATCAGTGAGTAAGGGTCTTAGAAGCAGTTACCGGAAAGCAGGGAACTTTCCCAGGTGAAAGAGTTTTTGTGTTCATTTCTGTTGTTTAGACCATGTAACGAGATCAGTAATCACACCCCATGTCCTGTGCAGTGGCGTTGGCTGCATTGCTAAGGATGCAGAGGTGCTGGCCCGGCAAGGGTGGATGCTGGCCTCCGTGTGGGTCCTCTGTGTGGGATCATGCTGCAGCGGATAAAACAGACTCAGCGGAGCTGCCCTCCTCTGCTTCCAAGCCGACACTCATGCCACTATTCCTGTCACACCAGCATTTCATGTTGGTTTCCACTTAGGGAAATTCTATAAACCCTGGGCTCATCCGGTTCTTGATCTTGGCCTCAGCAAGGCGCAGTTCCATTTGGGATAGAGAGCAGCACGAATGCCCAAGTGCCCTGGAACTGGCCCTTTGCTTCCAGGAACCAGGGCTCCTGAAAAGCCATTTCCCCAGAGCGCACACCCTGGCGCTGCTGCAGGACCCACTGTGTGGGGGAATGTAGTTCTTCGATGTTTCCCTCTCTCTCTCCCCTCCCCCAGCTGTCTCTGTCTGTCTCTCTTGTCCTCTCCTTCTCAAATAAAATGAGGGCCTGGAGAAGCCTGGGCAGGATGTTGCCGAGATCTCTCCACTCTGCAGTCACTTCATTGTCAACACCGTGAGATCTTAACGCTGGATACAGTAACATTCCCTGGAGCCTGAATGGGGTACCACACTGTGAGCCAGTTAATTTAAAATAAGAAGTTGTTGGTAGACTAAGCCTAGAAGTCCACATGGCCAGCTGGTTCTCTCCCTGTGATCAACGTTCCAAGAAGCTGGATCATGATGAGACCGTTGCTTTGTTGGTGAAACAACCAAAGGAATTGAGTGGATCTCGTGAAGAAGTTTTACGAGAGTCAGAGTTTGCAGGGACTGTCCGTTCCAGGGGTGGCTTTGCCAACCCCTGCGGAACTCTGCTCTCACTTTTGTTTTGGACTACGCTTTCGTTTTCCTTGGTTCGAGACCTCTTTTGTTTTTTTCTTTAGATATGTTAATAACACCATCTGATCAAATTGCTGGGATGCTCAGTGAGAGCAAACCCTAGTGCTTAACTGGAAAATAAATTCTTGACCTACCCATGTACTGATGGTGGTTTAGGCTGGTAGATACTTTTCCTGACGCCCTAGTCGCCCTCCTATGTGCTGATACCTGGGTGAAAGTTGGAGGACCTTATTTCCCTGTTTCAAATGCTTCTGAGAACCTCATTATAACCCTCAGATACTAACAAAAAAAGAACACAAACTATTAATTATTAAAGCAGTTTCATGAGTCAACTTCAAAGTAAATAAGCAAAGAGCAAAGGGACAGCTCAGAAAAACATTATACTCCATATTAATGTGCCATTTCCATTTTGGTTCACTTTACTATAAATTGTCTTTTTCCTTCCTTGGAATAAAGAAAGAAAACTGTTCTACCTTTACTTCCTTCTTCTGGATCCCAAGAGATTAGGTGGGTGTTTTAACTTACAGTTTGAGCCTTGGAATTCAGGTAAGTGTGTTAGTGGTATCTCTGAAGTTTTGGGGAGAAAGCCCCTTTCCCTGGGCTGAGGAATGGTTAGGAGGCCGGAGCATGTGGCTTCATGTTTTGGGGTATTTTCCTTTATCCCAGAAAACACACTTTTAGGAAAGGCTCTGATAAATGCACTGTCACTAACATGTCAGTGAATAAGAAGAAGTAAAAAGTTATCAATTCTAAATAAATGAGCAGTGTTTGTATTATCCTTTCTATGGATACTTGCATTTAAATAGTCCATGTTTGAAATTAGCTAAAGGAATGGGACTCTAACTGGGGAATTGGAGCATCTTCCAGCTAAGTAGTGGGGATAGTGGCGATATTTGGAGGGCAGGATGGCCTTTCTATCCCTGAAATCATGGCTATTTCCTACCAAGCCCTTTGAAGGAAATGTCTTCACTTTTATATGTTTTAGGTGGGGCTGAAGAAAAAGTAATCTAGAGGCCAAAGAGCCAACTGGGCTAAAATGAATGACTATTATTCCCTGCATTGCTGGCCCAGTTAGGGCAGAGTCCTTCCCAGAGCAGGGCTGGACCTGTAACTCCATGTGTGCTCAAGGTGGCAAGCCTAACTGTAATGGGTGTGAGCCAATTATCTAGTTAATGTTATTTAGGTACTAAAATGTATCTTTGGGCTTCCCTGGTGGCTCAGTGGTTGAGAGTCCGCCTGCCAATGTAGGGGACATGGGTTCGTGCCCCGGTCCGGGAAGATCCCACATGCCGCGGAGTGGCTAGATCCGTGAGCCATGGCCACTGAACCTGCGCATCTGGAGCCTGTGCTCCACAACGGGAGAGGCCACAACAGTGAGAGGACCGCATACTGCAAAAATAAATAAATAAATAAATAAAGTGTATCTTTAACCAAAGTCACTATATAAATGTAAAAGATATTTCTGAGAGAAAAATAACCCATCTTATTAGAAGAAAAATATTTAAATATAGTGTGGTATAATGTGGAAATCTTAAAGTTATTTCATCTTTTAATTATTATTATTTGATTAATGCAAGTTGTGCCTACATTTATTAGTAAAGCATGAACATGAAAGGTAAATGATATTAACAAGTTTTATTTATTTTAATTTGTTAGAGGTATTCAACCATGGAGATTTTGGGAGGGTATGCCTAAGAAATTGAAACTCAATATGCCAAGATTGAATAGCTCACCAAGAATAAGTTTGCTTTATTTTTATTTTAATAGATTGAGCTTAAGACCCATTTCTGGTAATGAATTTCACACTTGTAAGGGAATGGCAGGTGTGTGTGTGTGTGCGCGCGCGCGCACACGCACTCAGACACAGTGCCTTGAGTCTCTCTGGTGTGTCCAGTAGTTTTGGTTCCCCCAGGTTCTGCATGGTTGCAGGGTTGCCTCTGCTAGTTCTAGGCAGGTGGCCCTGGGGCAGCCTGTCCACTCCAGTCTCATCAAATGGACAGCCAATGGCTGTGAGTCAGGCTTCCACCATCACAGGCAAGCCAGGAACAGACTCAGAAATGAGAGGAGAGCAGTGAAACCTGGGAGGATCTTTAGAAATTGGATTTCGTGTAACTTAAGTACCAGTCACAAAGAGAACTAAAGGTCTGTTGAAACAGAATGGGTGGGAGCAGGTGCTAAAGGATTCATTACTTACCAACCTGGCAGCTTTGAGAGGTGGGCTCCATGTTTGTCTCATAGTGACTCCGTAAGTGGTGTAGTTAATTGTCTTGATTTTTTTTTCTCAAAGATGCTTTCCATACTATTTCTGCTTATGCTGACCTCCTGTAAAACACCCCCCCCACCCCCCCCCACACACACACAGAGGCACACAGGCAAGCACAGGAGGAGGTGAAGGGGTTCAGGACTGCTTCCTGATGAACAGCATCTTCCTGGAGGCCCAGTGTGATGGCGAAGTGAAGCGATCCGGGTGCAGCTTCTTTGGGACCAACTTTCTGCTCTTGAATAGGGCAAGGCACTGAATCAAACCAAAACTTTGGTTTTATAAGCTGCAAAGGATCTGTAACATTTGTTGTTGTTGTTCAGAAAATTGGGAAAAAGAAATTTTGGTACCATGAGAAATCAAGTCCTTCATCGCAACTGGACCCAGGGCTCTCCGTTGTAATTTAATATTCAGTGCCTCATTAAGAGACCCAGGGACTCCTGAGATTTCTGAAACAACAAGTAATTATTTCACAAGAAGGCTTGGTAAGTTGGTTCCTGCCTATCCCAGTGAGAAGGAAGGCAGAGGTGTGGACTGCATGCAGTTAACTCTTTGAGGCAACTTGGTTCCATTTAATATGTTATACCCTTGACCTCTAGGAGAAACAGTGCATGGTCTAAAAGCCAGCCACTTCCTCTGTTGTGCAGGAGAGTAGTATTGGTCCTGTTAAGTCTTGCCCTTCTTGAAGCTGGTAATCTTCCAGTGAAATCCCTGCCCATAATTTTGCAGCTACACCCTGGTTCTAATTTCACTATTTTAGGTCCTCACTTGAGTACATTTTGTCATTTCTCTGCTTGAAGTCTTCTCCCCAGAGAGGCCTTGTCACATCACTGTCCCTTCCCAGGGCTCTGGTTTTCTTCACAACACTTAACCGGTCTCCGTCACTGCATTGTAGGTGTATGGATTTTTAGTTTTTCAGAATTTCAATCCCAGAAGAGCTGAAAGATATTCCTTTCTGCCATGCTCACAGGATCTAAAACAGTGTCTCAGGAGATACTGTCAAACAAAAATGCTAAACTGAATGAATGATTGAGGGAATTAATATATTAATATATCCACTCCTGAAACCTGATTTGCCTTTTGCTGCCAGGTAACATATTTTATATATTAATGGTGTTATGAATATGTGTCTTTGAGAGAGGACTTACAGAAAACTATTGTGAAGGCAAAAGATAAGGACAGAAAAATATGCTTTAATTGGAGTTTTCACTGTAATGGGTCATTAATTAACTTGTCACATTCTGTCTTCTATCCTGAGAAGTAAAGCTTTGGACACAGTGTAATACTTTGGTGCATTTCTAGATTGATTCCTATGTGCTGGGTGTCAGCTAAAAACAGTGTGTGGGGCAGACTGGCCCCTCCTGCCTGGGACCCGTGGTCTTGGCGTGGTGCACAAAGCTGTCTGATTTGCTCTGAATGAGGATGTTTCCTGTGACCTTCATAGTCTCTGCTTATATGCACATCCTGAGTAGGGTCTTTGCTGCCACTTTTCCTAAGAGTCGAAGGGTAATTCTCTCCTCCAGTGGTGTATGAGGCTGATGGTGGCCCTGGGCATCATTCAGCTCAGATCATCTTAATACTCCAAGTGCCTTAGGAGATGAAGCAGCGTTTTAGGTGAACAGGTAAAGGCTGTAAGTAACTGAGATAAATGAGGTAGCTACAAGAACTCACTTCCCTAAGAGACAATGTGAAGAGTTCAGGCTTCACAATTGTAGCCTGAAATCTTCTACTCACTCTTCTAATGGTTTAAAAGAACCTTGTCACCAATTTTCCTGCACCCATCCAATGAAAAAGAAAAGACACAGTTACAATTTGAACTTTTTTCTGGCAATATTATGGATGTTGAGTTTGAGAAATTAATCTCAGGGAGGGCTGCCCCAGGAAAACACCATAGGAAGTCAATTTTCAGCTCAATTATGACATACTCTGATCTTTGCTTAAAATGCAGATTCTATCATTTTGTGTATTTTTAGAGATGTAAATATGACAATCACTTATAATTTTTTTGTGTGTGAAATAGAGTTTATGACACCATGAAATCATTTTGTTGAATTCTAAGAGAACCGCCATTTTCTTTCTCCCTCTTTTTCCTTGAGTGTTTTTCTTTCTTCTTTAAGCCCATTTTATCTTTCCTCCTCCAATCACATATTTTTCATCTGTCTTCATAAACATCCCTGATCATGCTGTAGGGCCAAGGATTCTTCTCACTGTGAAAACTTCACTTGTGTAAAATGGAGAGTTACGCCAAAAAAAAATTAAGTGGTATTGGATAGCCTATATATAAAGCATCCAAAGAAAAGGAGGAAGGGAAAAGAAAACTACAGAAAAGGAGAAAAAAGATTAGTAACAAGCGGGATGCAGGGTAACTATTCCAAAATTTTCTTGGTATTATCCATACTTCCCACAGTGGAAACATTGGTTGATATGTATCAAAGTGAATTAAGAAATGTGTACATGTGAAAATGAAAACTAACATTTTCCCTTAGACGAGATAAAATCAAACTGTTCTAGAAAGTCACTGTGAAAACAAACAAAGCTCCTGGCACAGGATCTTCTCAGAACGTTCCCCACCTGTCCCAGTGGCATTGGGCAGGGGGGTGCGGGGGGTGGAGAACTGAGCATCTCCTTTCAAAAACTCATTTCAGTTTTTTAATAGTAAAAAGTAAATCGAAAACATGTCAACCATAAAATTGATGAGACACAATAAAGCCATTCTGAGATTCTAGCTGTAAAACCAACCCAAATTAATCAAATAAGAAATGTATAATTCTTTTATATGACTCATCCATAAAGCAGCCCCAACATTTGTAAAGCACACATCTCTGTTACAAAATCTGCTGATCTCTTGATGAATGTTTAAAGCACCCTAAAAACAGCAAAGAAAAGGTGCAGCCCTCATTGAGAGTGTCTTTTCAGCAGTATTGGTTCAGTCTCTGAACTCGGAGGAATGTGTCCCCGATTCAACGTTAATTCGACGCCTCTCTTGTCTCCCAGATACAACACAGAGACGACCTCTGAAGTCTCTTGATATAGCATTTTTCCTTAGATGTATTTGGAAAATGAATCTGGATTTTACTATGAATTTGTGAGATGCTTTGTGTAGCATAATGAATTCTGTTTATTTCAAACCACTTAGTGATGGAATTTTTTCTAATCTGTTTTATTTTTTTATTGAAGTATAGTTGATTTACAATGTTGTGTCAATGTATGCTGCCCAGCAAAGTGACCCAGCCATACATTCTTTTTTATATTTTTTTGCATTATACTTTATCATAGGATATAATATAGTTTGTTGTGCTATACAGTAAAACCTTGTTGTTTATCCTTTCTATATGTAATCGTTTGCGTCTGCTCACCCCAAACTCCCAATCCATCCCTCCCACACTCCCCTTCCCCTTGGCAACCACAAGTCTGTTCTCTATGTCTGTGAGTCTGTTTCTGTGTTGTGTAATTTATTTTATTATGGAAAAATTTTAAGAGACATCAAGAACCTGAAAGGAAAATGATTGGTTATTTGCATCTTGTTCTGGGGACATTTTTGAAAATAAAGGCCCTTATTTTTCTTGATGAGTATGATTTGGGAAAATTTTTGTTGTCTTTTCTTTATGCATTGCTCCATTTCTTCCTTCATTATGTGGCCTTGGCCTCATCCCTCAGCAGTCATATATCTCATAGAGTAACTGCCGGAGAGGGATCTTAGTAGTGAATGGTCTTCAGAGGAAAAAGCAAGGCTTGAAAGTAAAAAGGGAAGGCCGCATGGAGACAGGAGAACTTGATGCAAACACCCACAGTCTCTGGGAATCCACACAAGTTGTTTTTTTTTTGCGGTACGCGGGGCCCTCACTGTTTTGGCCTCTCCCGTTGCAGAGCACAGGCTCCAGACGCGCAGGCTCAGAGGCCATGGCTCACGGGCCCAGCCGCTGCGCGGCACGTGGGATCTTCCCAGACCAGGGCACGAACCGTGTCCCCTGCATCAGCAGGCGGACTCTCAACCACTGCACCACCAGGGAAGCCCTCCACACAAGTTTTAAAAGTTATGCTGTGCCTTGATTATACACGTACTGATTACATCAAATTTCTCAAAATAGTCACTCTTCATAATTTTCTCAGTATCAATATTATTATCCTTTTAAATCTCAGAATTTTACTGTTTTATGTCCATATTTATTGGAAAAGCTGGAGGTGGGGGTGTAGAAAAAGCAGCCACAGAATCAGTCCTTACTACTGCCACACAGTTTGGGGCACTGGTGTAATTACTTGGGCCCCAAGGTGCCACTGCATGACAGGGCTTCTCTCCAGCCCTCTGCCCTTCTCTGTTTTCTGGTGACTTCCTCCAAACCTGCTTTGCCGGAGCCTCCTGTAGGGATTGGCAAGTGCCCCAGACGGGGTCCATCCCCTTTGCCTCGCTGCTCCCTCTGCTGTGGGCTCCATCGCAGGGCTCCCTCCCCGCCCACCTCCTCTTCCCGAAGGAGATTCTCCTCCTGGGCACCTCTGCCTGTCTTCTTCCTGCTGGCCTCTCCCTACTCTGCTTTCCAGCGGTAGGAATGACTGAAGTTAGTCTTTTAGTTATTAAAATAAAAATTAGTGTTTTTTATTGTGGTACGCGGGCCTCTCACTGTTGTGGCCTGTCCCGTTGCAGAGCACAGGCTCCGGACGCACAGGCCCAGAGGCCATGGCTCATGGGCCCAGCCACTCTGCAGCATGTGGGATCTTCCTGGACCAGGGCACAAACCCGTGTTCCCTGCATAGGCAGGAAAATAAAAATTAAAGGAAAGGTGGTCATTCTTGACTGAGATTTTTTCAAATATTTCTTCGTGCAAGAGTTGCCTATATTTTCCGAACACTGGCTGTATGAGAAGCACGTGCTGCATGATATCTAATGAGGTTGAAGAGAGAGAAAATCAGTTCTCTCCTCAGGGTGCTTGGAATCAGCCAGACCATCTTCAGTTGGCACCAAAACGTATAGGAAAGTTTTATTTGAGATTTTCTTGTATCTATTATCATCAGTAAAGGCTCCAATCCACCTCTGTTCAGGGGTTCAATGTTGGCAAATGACAATTGTTGGATTATCATTTGCTTCTGTTTGTATAACAACTTACTTTGCTTTTTCTATGCTTTGTAATAAGTTTGCACAGTCAACCTAGAAATTTAGGTAGGTTATCACAAAACTGTGTATGGAAAATCAACACAAACTTAATCTTTCTGACTCACATAAATCCTTTAAAAAAGATTAGGCATTTAAGAGTGAGGTTACATTAGGTTGGAAGTTTTAATATTGTGTTTTATGATAAGCTTGCAGAAGTCTACTTAAATTCAATTTAGATGGCATTTTGAAGTATTTCCAAATGCCCATTGCACCTAGGAACTCTCTAATGAGGGGAGAGTTGGGCTGCAGGAGAGTCTAAATGTTACCCTGCTTCCAAATGTAACAAAACTCCAATAACACATTGATTTAATATTGAACATAAACTTGCTTCAGTCCCTCATGTATTCTTTCTGGACCCTGGTTAGCTGTAGCTGTGTGGCCCTGGCATCTGTCTCTGCTCTGGGCCCTGGTTCCTCTTGCACAGGGTGAAGAGATGCAGCAGAGGCTGAGCAGCCCTCCAGGGAAGCACTGCATTGGGTTTGGACATTCATGCCAACGGTGCCTCATGTGGCACCAGGACACTCTGGGGAGAATGGCAGCCGACCTGAGGAGGGGAGTCACAGGAAAGGTTCTTGACCCAGGGGAGAGAGGGGGTCAGGATGAAGAACGGAGAGTCTCAGGACAAGTCAGAACTCTTACAGGGACCCAGTGATGCGTGGTTGTAGGAAAGATGGCAGATATGGTGTGAAAACAGAAAAGAAGTCTTGGGCCAAGATTTAAGAAGATAAAATGTCAAAGTGAGGGAAATTTTCATGTCTGAATAGGAATACGGAGGGAATACAAGTCTGAAATAAACAGAAAGAGAGTACTCCGCAGAAAGTCTTGGAAAGAGGCCATGACCACTGCCTTCTCCAGGGAAAGACAGGTTGTGGTTCCTCAATAATTAAGGAAGTCACATGATAATATTCAACCTTTATTGAACACTTGCCCCATGGCAGACAGCGAGGGAGGTGCTTTGGGTGGGTTATGTAATTTAACGCTCACAGTAAATCAACAAGGAAATTTAAGTTTGGGGATGTCACCTACCTAGGGAATGTACAGCCAATGAATCCATGTTGAGAATCACTGTCTTAGACCATAGCACAAAGAATTAAAAAAAGACTGTTTAACTAAATGGTTAGTGGAGGTCACATTTTTAATACTAAAGAGAATATATTGTAGATTTAAGAATTTGAAATAAACCTGATGAAATCATACCTTTTTTAGAGGAATAATGCAGTTTAAAACAGCCAGTGCTGACGCCCTGTCATGGGCATCCACACATTCCAGCGGTGTCTGTGATGTGTGTCAGGAATTTACCATCCTGAGCAGGTCCCTCATGGGGACTCTGGGCTCCGTCCAGCCACCGCACTAGTCAGAGCAGTTATGACACAAGGAGACAGGTGAAAGGCCTGGAGTGTGACATACCCCAGAGCCTCCAAGAGATGTGAGGACCCTGCTGCAAACACCCCTGGTCTCCTAAAACCCTGGGAGCTGGTTCTGCTTAGTGGTTCACTCCTCTGACTCTAGCATTGGAGGCTTTGGCTCAAACCCTGCCTCTGTTCTGACCTAGTGTGAAACCTGCAACTCTGACCCTCCATTTTCTTCCATTATAAAATGGAAATAGTAATACATGATGTTTTAGGAGGGTGATGTAAGGGAATGTTCATGAAACAGAACAGTGTGCCTTCAGTAAAAATTATCCCATTATTTTCACACTGAAAGCATCTAAAATCCACAAACAGTGTGCTGGGGAGGGGAGAAAAGCATGCATCCTTATCCTGCTAAGGTCATTTTCAAAGGAAGTGGACTATCTTTGGCTTCCCGGGGAGAGGGCTGAGATGCGTGTTCTGAACTGGCAGTGACTGTACTGGAAATGGTGAGCCCTGGTCCTCTTGCCTGCTGCTTTCTGGGTGATGAAGTGACCAGCCCTGTGTTTCTTCTTCCTGACATGTCTTTCCTTTGAGGGCAGGCTGGCGTCTAAATCTTTTCTAGGACCATGGAATACTGTCTCTGCCAAAACCCTTTCTCCTTCAGGGGAATGGGGCACCCTTGGCTTAGGGTCATGTAGGTGTCTCAACCCCATAGGTGTGCAGTCCCACAGATACTTCAAGTCTTGTGGGTGGTCTAAGGAATCCCCAAGAAGAAACTGGGTTGCTTCCCTAGTTTCTGCCTCCTGGTACCATCTTTGACATGCGTAAATAACTTTCAGGCTCTCTGAGTCTCACAGATCATTTCACATCCTTGCACATTTGCCTGTTGCTTCTGAACTGCCTCCTGTAGTTCAGCAAGTGACCCTTGAAAAACCGTAAGGGTTAGTGCATCCCTCAGCCTCCCCCTCCTCTGCAAGCCTGAGTGCCTTCAGCCCTGCACACATGAGAAGCCCAGTGTGCTGCTGGCGGGTGGAGAACACATCACCTCTAACACTTTACTTTTCAAAAAGAGTCCCAATAAAAATACTCAGTTCTTGCTTCCCATCTGCCAAGTAATAGAAATAAACTACTCAGTTGGTGCCTTAAAAATGGTTTGACCATAAGTAATATGGTACTTGGGTGGAGTTGAGGAGTCATGCTTTTCTCTGAACAATTCATTTTCCCCTGAAGCCTAAAAATAGCATCACACTTGGATAGATGATTGAGGAGTTTCACAGAGGCCATTTTTCAGTACTGTGTCCTTACGTAAGCATGCTTTCTGTTAGGCAGTGGCTTCAGTCTGAAAAGCAACACTGCGTGAATGTGTGTGTGTGTGCGTGTGGGCACGCATGCACTTGATAAAATAACAGTCTTAAGGTCAGAGAGTTTCAACTTTGAATTAACTGAAATAGGGAAAGGTTTTGTATTCGTAAACCTGCTTGTCACAGGGTTTACTGTACCTGTGATGCTATAACATTTTAACACCCACACATACCTGTTATTATTCTCATCCATTGAAAATATGTTTTATGTTTTTTAGTGTATACAACTTTGCACTTTATCCTAATGCTGTTCACATAAAGTAGCTTACCGGCACTTTCAAAAAGAAAAAACCCTTGTGCAGCAGTCAGAGAAGGTTTTGAAGATTAGGAAACTATGGCCCAGAAAGACTAAAGGACCTGTCAGAAGTCCCCAGCCCCTTCAGGTGGGTATTTGCATGAGTGTTAAGGGTCCTCTTTGATCTGACACCTTCCCCTTCCAACACCTTATTTCCTATTCTTCCTTTTGCTATGCGTGGGAAATGGAAGGTCACTTTAGGTGGAATATAGCGTAACTATCAAAATGAAAACACTCACTTTACTACTATAAGTGCTGCTACTTAAAAGATGCTTTTAGTCCTCTGATCCTAGTTCTCTAATTTTATATGTACATCCTGCCTCTGAGTAGCAGTTTGACTGACCTATACTACCTTTACAATTTTCTGTTATGTTTCTATTTTCTGTTTATAAAATTAGAGGACTTAATTCCATGATCTGTAAGATTTCTTCTCACACTGAGTGGTACACTACCCAGATTGAACAAATATATAAATGAAGACCAATTTCGGCCAAGGTGGAACAGCCCCATTCCTCCAACTCCTGTCTCTTACAACAAAAACACCAAACATAACACAACGAAGCATGAAAAGACTTGAAAGGCAGAGAAAGAAGGCAGACGGCCTTTGACCTCAGAACTGGCTAACGACACAGTGGTGAGTTCCCTGGGTTATTCTGTCTCCTCTATGTCCCGAATACAGTGCTGGAGAAGGCTGCAACCCAGAAGTACCAACAGACAGAGAAATACAACCCAAGTCTGTTCCCCAGGCAGAGGACCAGAAAAAGGGTGGCCTAACAGAACAGAAAACTTTTTTGACAGCATTTGCCGTCATCCAACCAAACACCAGTGGGAAAACTGCCTCTCTCACTCACGGTTACACAGGGGCTAGGGCAGCAGAAGCACAACTCCGATTCCTCCCAGATGCTGATGAGCAAGCTGGCCCACCATCCCTTGCCTGTAGAGCAAACTGAGTGCTCCTTGCCAGGATGCTGTGGATGGGCTCAGCAGAGTTCAATCCCAGATTCCCCCAGTGGGGCAGTGACAGCAAACTCAAACAGGGAACTAAACCTGCACCCTGACCCAGGAGCAACCAGGGTGAGGGGGCTGATCTGCACGCTGCTGCTTCCAGGGGAAGCTGGCATCAGTGGGACCTGAGCACGGAGTAGCGACAGGACTGGACAGGAGCTGTAAATTGGGATTGACCGGCACTCTGCTTCCCAGCCCCAGACATTAGCTGGGTCTTCAACTCCACTCAACAACAGATTGAGTGAGGCAAGACTAGTCAGCATTTCACTTGCCCCATGCCACACTGGGTTTTGAAGCGGCCTGCAGAGAGCTGAGCCTCCACCCATCCCTGCACTGGCAACGTGGAACATGGTACAACGTGGGGCTAGTCTTTCTACCCGTGACCCCCAGGGTCAGTGGGGCTTACCGGGAAATGAGTTTTCACCCCTACCTTACAGCAGTGAAGTGACTTAGCCAGCCCTCTGTTTCTCTCTCTCTCTGGAGTCAGTGTGCCCAGCAAGGAGTGGGTGCACTGCTTTTACTGGGAATATGTTGGCAGGTCTAGGAGGAAGCTGAATTTACACCCCGCATCTGCAGTGAGGTGTCGTGAGTCAGATAATCAGACTAGGTGGAAACTTCGTTGGGGTAGGGTCAGTGGGGCTCCCTGAGGAGTTGAACATTCATTCCACTTGGCATGCCACACCTAAACAGGGTGACTGCTTGCTAAAAACTAAAATAGAGTGGAGCCCAGAGTTTCACAATATAATGTCCAAAATGCACAGCATACAATTGAAAGACACCAGGAAAATCACAACTCGAATGAAAAGAGACAGTCAGCGGATGCCGATGCTAAGACAAATCAGATGTTGTGATTTTCTGACAATGATTTTAAATCAGTCATAAAAAAAATGCTTCGATGAGCACTTATAATCAGTCTTGAAACAAATGAAAAATAGAGACTCTCAGCAATTAAATAGAAGATACAAAAATACTCAAAGAAAAATTGTAGAACTGAAAAGTACAATAGTACAATAAGCGAAATAAAAAATATCTCACTAAATGGGAGATTGGAGATGACAGAGAGCAGAATCAATGAACTGAAAGACAAATCAATAGATATTACCCAATCTGATAATAGAGAAAAAATAGACTGAAAAAAACCCAGAACCATGTGTGGTAATCACAAAAAATCTAATATTTGTATCACCAGAGTCCCAGAAAAAATGAGAAAGAGTGTGGGGCTGTAAAATTCAAAAATATAATAGCTGGAAGTTTCCCCAAATTTGGCAAAAGACATACACTTACAGATTTGATTCAGGAAGCTTCGTGAATCATGACAGGATAAACCCAAAGAAATCCATGCCAAAAAATGTCATAATCAAACTTCCAAAGGAAAAAAAAAGTCTTAAAAGCAGCCAGAGAGAAATGAAACTTTACCTACAGGAAAACAGTATTTTGACAATGAATGACAATGAATTTCTCATTTGAAACCATGGAAGACATAAGGACATATCACAACATTTTTCAAGTGCTGAAGGAAATATCAACTGTAAATTCTATATCCAGCAAAAATATCCTTAATGAAGAGAAAATGAAGATACTCTAAAGCAGGACTCCCCAAATCCTGGGCCATGGACCAGTATTGGTCCATGGCCTGTTAGGAACCAGACCGCATAGCAGGAGGTGAGTGGCGGGCAAGCAAGGGAAGCTTCATCTGTATTTACAGCCGCTTCCCATCACTCTCGTTACCGCCTGAGCTCCGCCTCCTGTCAGCATTATGGTGAGTTGTATGATTATTTCATTATATATTACAATGTAATAATAATAGAAATAAAGTGCACAATAAATGTAATGCGCTTGAATCATCCTGAAACCTTCCTCCCCACCCCCGGTCCGTGGAAAAATTGTCTTCCACGAAACCAGTCCCTGGTGCCATAAAGGTTGGGGACCGCTGTTCTAAAGCAAAGAGATAAGAGAATCTGTCCTCAGAAGACCTACCCACAAAGAATACCTAAAAGAAATTCTCTAGACAATGAAGAAATGGAAACAGAAGGAGCCTGATGCATCAGGAAGGTAGAGTAATGGATGGAGTAAATTAGTGGTAAATATAACAGGCTGTTCTTCTCTTCATGAGGTTTTAAAACTGTGTTTGAAGATCGAAGCAAAAACTATAAGATCATCTGATGTGGTGCTCAATGAATGGAGAGAAAATTCTTGATATTTCTAAAAAAATGGTAGAAGAGTGAAAGGACACAAAAATATGTAAGATGTTTATACTTTGCTCAAAAGTGGTAAAATACTGATGCCAGTAGACTCTGATGTGTTACTTACATATATGAAAAAACCCCAAAGTAAACACTAAATTACTATACTGAGAAAAATAATCAAAAGCATGATAGATAAATCAAAGTAGACTTCTAAAACATAAGACATAAGAGGGCAAGAAAAGGGAAACAGGAATAAAAAAACAGAACAAATAGAAAACAAGAAATAAATTGGCAGACTTTAGCCCTAACCTATCAGTATTTATCTGAAATATGAAAGGTCTAAACATACCAATCAAAAGACAAGGATTGTCAAAGTGAATGAAAAAAATAATCCAAATACGGTATATGCTCTCTACAAGAAGTTCACTTCAAACATAGCAACATAGGTAGGTTGAAAGTAAAATGACAGAAAAAAATATATCATGCTTTGTGAGGGGGATAAATTGGGAGACTGGGATTGACAAATACACATTACTACACATAAAATAGATAACGAATAAGAACGTGCCCAAATAAGAACGTACTGTATAGCACAGGGAACTCTTCTCAGTACTCTGTAATGACCTATATGGGAAAAGAATCTAAAAAAGAGTATATATGTATATGTATAACTGATACACTTTGCTGTATAGCAGAAACTAACACAATATTATAAATCAACTGTACTCTAATAAAAAATTCACAAAACCGTAAAAAATATACATATCATGCAAGCATTAATTTTATTTATTTTTATTAAATTTTTTTAATGGTACACATTTATTTTTATAGGTTTATGTTTACCATTTACTTATTCTAAAGTCTGTTTTTCTTCCAGTTTTATTGAGGTATATTTGACATATAGCACTGTATAGTTTAAGGTGTATAGCATAATCATTTGATTTACATATATCATGAAATGATTACCACAGTAAGTTTATTGAATATCCATCATCTCATATAGATACAAAAGAAAAGAAAAAGATATTATTTTCCTTCTGGTGAGAACTCTTCAGGTTTACCTCTCAACAACTTCCATATATAACATATAGCAAAAAAATGGGACCTAATCAAACTTACAAGCTTTTGCACAGCAAAAGAAACTGAAAAGACAGCCTATGGAATGGGAGAAAATATTTGCAAATGATGTTACTGACAAGGCTTAATTTCCAAAATATACAAACAGCTCATACAACTCAAGAACAAAAAAACAAACAACCCAATCGAAAAATGGGTAGAAGACCTAAATAGACATTTCCCCAAGGAAGAAATACAGATGGCCAGTAGGCATCTGTATGAAAAGCATGAGCATGAAAAGATGCTCAACATTGCTAATTGTTAGAGAAACGCAAGTCAAAACTACAATGAGGTACCACCTCACCTGTCAGAATGGCCACCATTAAAAAGTCTACAAATAAAAAATGCTGGAGAGGGTGTGGATTAAAGGAAAACCTCCTACACTGTTGGTGGAAATGTAAGTTGGTGCAGCCACTGTGGAAAACAATATGGAGTTTCCTCAGAAAACTAGAAATAGAATTAGCACATGATCCATCAATCCCACTCCTGGGCATGTATCCAGATAAAACTATAATTCAGAAAGATACATGCACTCCTATTGTGAGTAGTTCATAGCAGCACTGTTCACAATAGTCAAGACATGGAAACAACCTAAATGTCCATTGACAGATGAATGGATAAAGAAGATGTGGTATATATATATATACATATATATAATGGGATACTACATAGCCATAAGAAAAGAACAAAATAATGCCATTTGCAGCAACATGGATGCAACTAGAGATTATCATATTAAGTGAAATAAGTCAAAAAGAGAAAGACAAATACCAAATGATATCACTTATATGTGGAATCTAAAATATGACACAAATGAACCTGTGAAACAGAAACAGAATGACAGACATAGAGATCAGACTGGTGGTTGCCAAGGGGGAGGGGTTCAGGGGAGGGATGGAGTGGCAGGTTGGGGTTAGCAGATGTAAGCTTTTATATATAGAATGGATAAACAACAGGGTCCTACTGTATAGCACAGGGAACTATATTCAATATCCTATGATAAACCATAATGAAAAAGAATATAAAAAAAGAATGTATACATATATGTATAACTGAATCACTTTGCTATACAGCAGAAATTAACACAATGTAAATCAACTATACTTCAATTAAAAATATTGATTATAACATACAGCAGTGTTAATTATACTTATCATGTTGTACATTACATCTATAGTATTTATCTATCTTATAACTGGAAGTTTGTACCTTTTGACCACTCCCCCACTCCCCTCACCCCACCTCTGGTAACCACAAATCTGATTGCTTTTTCCATAAGTTTTATGTAGTATAACCTACAACACTATGAACTTATTGGTGCACAACATAGCGATTCAGTATTTCTTTATATTACAAAATGATCTCCAGGATAAGTCTAGTCACCATCTGTCACCATAAACAATATTATATTATTGACTGTATTCCGCATTACTCATTTATTTTGGAACTGGAAGTTTGTATCTCTTACTTTCACTTGTCTGCTTCACTCATCCCCCTAGTTTGTATCTCTTACTTTTACTTGTCTGTTTCACTCATCACCCTACCCCTCTCCCTTCTGGCAACCACTTGTTTTCTGTGTCTATGACACTGTTTCTTTTTTGTTACATTTGTTCATTTGTTTTGTTTTCTAGATTCCAAATATAAGTGAAGTCATAAGACATTTGTTTTTCTCTGCCTGGCTTATTTCACTTATCATAATACACTTAGGTCCATCCATGTTGTTGCAAATGGCAAGATTTCATTCTTTTTTCATGGCTAAGTATTATTACATTGTGTGTGTGTGTATACATATATATATATATATATCCATTCATACATTTATGGGCACTGATGTAGGTTACTTCCATGTCTTGGATATTGTGAAATATTGTACAATGGACATAAGGGTGTATATATCTTTTGGAATTAGGTCTTTTGTTTTCTTTGGAAAAATACCCAGGAGTAGAATTGCTGGATTGTATGGTAGTTCTGTTTTTAAATTTTTGAGGAACCTCCATACTGTTTTCCATAGTGGCTGCACCAATTTATATTCTCTGCAGCAGTGTACAAGCGTTCCCCTTTCTTCCCATCCTCCCCAACAATTATTATTTGTAGTCTTTTGATAATAGCCATTCTGACATGTGTGAGGTGATATCTCATTGTGGTTTTGATTTCCATTTCCCTAATGATTGGTGATGTTGAGCATCTTTTCATGTGTCTGTTGGCCATCTGTATGTCCTCTTTGAAAAAAATGTCTATTCAGGTCCTCTGTCCATTTTTTAATTGGGTTGTTTGTTTTTTTGATATTGAGTTGTATGGGTTCTTTGTGTATTTTGGATATTAACCCCTTATCAGATATATCATTTGCAAATATCTTATCCCATTCAGTAGCCTCCCTTTTTGTTTTGTTGATAGTTCCCTTTGCTGTCTGAAAACTTTTTAGTTTGTTGTAGTTCCCCCCCCCTTTTTTTTATTCTGTTTCCTTTGCCTGAGGAGATATAACCAAAAAAATATTGTTAAGACTGATGTCAAAGAGTGTACTGTCTATATTTTCTCCTAGGAGTTTTATGGTTTCAGGTGTTACATTTAGTTCTTTAATTTATTTTGAGTTGATTTTTGTATGGTGTGAGAAAATGTTCTAATTTCATTCTTTTACGTGTAACTGTCCAGTTTTCCCAGCACCATTTGTTGAAGAGACTATCTTTTGCCCATTGTATATTCTTGCCTCCTTTATTGTAGATTAATTGCCCATATAAGTGTTAGTTCATTTCTGGGCTGTCTATTCTGTTCCGTTGATCTATGCGTCTTTTTTGTGGTAGTACCATACTGTTTTGCTGACTGTAGCTTTGTAGTCTAGTGTGAGGTCAGGGAGCATGATACCTCCAGCTTTGTTCTGCTTTCTCAATAAGAGAAAAAAGGCTATTTGGGTGTTTGTGTTTCCATACAAATTTTAGAATTTTTTGTTCTGTTTCTCTGAAAAATGTCATTTGTATTTTGGTAGGGATTGCATTGATTCTGTAAGTTGCCTTGGGGAGTATGGTCATTTTAACAATGTTAATTTTTCTAATCTGTGAACATGACGTATCTTTCCATTTGCTTGTGTCCAAGAACAGGTCTTTTGCCTCCTTAGATTTATTTCTAGGTATTTTATTCTTTTTGATGCAATTGTAAATAGGATTGTTTTCTTAATTTTTTTTCTGATAGTTCATTATTATTGTATAGAAACAAAACTGATTTCTGTATTATCAATTTTGTGTCCTACAACTTTACTGAACTCATTTATCAGTTAAAATAGTTTTTTTGGTGGTGTTTTTAGGATTTTATAATGTAGTATCATGTCATCTGTAAACAGTGGTACTTTACTTCTTCCTTTCCAGTTTGGATTCCTTTTACTTGTTTTTCTTGTCTGATTGATGTGGCTAGGACTTCACCAGACCTGTATGATCTAGACATGTCCTTATGTGGGCTCTGTGGCCCCTGCTGTTGTGGTGGGCTGACTACCGTGGGAGTGCTGGTAGGCAGGGCTGGTCCCCAGGTATGTTGACTGCCAGGCCGTGCCTTGTGCAGAGGCTATTGCCTGCTGTTGGGTGGTGCTGGGTCCCAGGGCTGCTTTGCTGTGGAGGCCTGGGGTAGGCTGGATCTGGTGTCAGCTCACTGGTGGGTGAAGCTGGGTTCCCATGAAACTGGCTGTTTGGCCTGGGGGATGGGGTTCCTGGGACTTGGGCCAACCATCTGGTGGGTTGGGTTGGTCCTGGTTGTAGTAGTCTAGAGGGAGGACTCCAAAATGGCAGTTGCCAGCACCAGTGTCCTCGTGGTAGAACAAGCTCTTATTGCAGTGTCTGTGTCCCCAGGGGTAGTCCCAGCTACCTGCTGCCTCTCTGGGAGGCGAAGGTCAGCAAGTGGGTTTGACCCAGGCTCCTTTCAAATTACTCCCTCTGTGCTGTGTATTGGAGTGTGTGAGATTTTGTGTGCGCCCTTTTAAGAGTGGAGTCTCTATTTCCTGAAGCCGTCTGACTCTCCAGTATGCAAGCACCACTGGCCTTCAAACCAGCTGTTCTAAGGGCTTGTCTTTCTGGTGCAGGACCTCTGGGCTGGAGAGCCCAATGTGGGACTCAGACCCCTTGCTCATTGGGGAGAACCTCTGCTGTTGTGATTATCCTCCTGGTTGTGGAGGATAATCCTCTTAGGGGTATGGATCTTGACTATACCGTGTCTCTGTCCCTCCTGCCTGTCTTGTTGTGGTTCCTTCATTATATCTTTAGTTGTGGAAAATCTTTTCTTCTAGTCTTTAGGTTATTCTCATTGGTAATTACTCTGTAAATAATTGTAATTTTGTTTTGCCCATGGGAGGAGGTGAGCTCAGGATCTTCCTACTCCTCCATCTAGGCCACTCCCTTATGCAAGCAATAATGATAAAGAAGCAGACTTGACTATATTTAATCAGATAAAGTAGATGAAAGAACAAAGAAAATTGGAATATTACATAACAATTAAAAGTGCAGTCTACCAAGAAGATAAAGCAATCCCAAATGTGCGTGCACTAAAAACATGGAACACGTGAATCCAAACTAATAGAGCTGGAAGGAGAAATAGACAAATCTACAGTTATCATTGGGAACCTTAGCACCCCACTCTCAGCAACTTGTAGAACAACTAGGCAGAAAATCATGTAATGTTCCTAAACAAGATTACAAAATTAGAGAAAACATTAGTGGTTGCCAGGGTTATGAATGGAGTGGGGTGAGGTTAGTGTAGCTATAAAGAGTTCTTGAGGAAGTTCTGTATCTGGCTTGTGTTGGTTGTTACACAAATCTACATGTGTGGTAAGATTGCTTGGAACTCCACACACACAAATGCTTGCATGTAAAAGTGGTGAAATCTGATTAAACTCTGTGTATTTTACCAGGGTCAATTTCCTGCTGTTGATATTGTACTTGAATTATGCAAGATGGTATAGCATTTGGCAGAACTGGGTGTAGTGCATGTGGAACTTCCCTACATTTTTTTCCAACTTCCTGTGACTCTATAATTATTTCAAAATAACTTTAAAAAAATAAATGAATAAGAATGGTAACACCACTGTATGCCCGTGGGTTTGTTGGAGTTGCGTCTATACTTGGCGTTCATCCTTTTGCTGTCATCAAATATATTCCTGTTTCTTGACCTGATTTGGATTGGGTTTGTAATGACTTTGCCCCTGAAATATGTTCATCTGTGTTGTGAATTGAAAATAGATGCCCTTCTTTTGTGATTGCAGAGGCAATGCTGCATGTGTGGGGAGCAGGCCATGGGGCACCTGGGACCTGAGGCCGGGGCCCTCCCAGCCCATCTGGAGAGAGATACCATGGCAACAGTGCTGCACATAGTAATTAAGCCTAATTGTTGTCAGGTTTACTCCAAGCATCAGAAGTTAAAAATAGGGCATTTATTTCCTGATGCAGGTGTAACATCTGGGGAAATGCTCTGGCTGTGAAAGGGGAGCCAAGCCTGGTGAGGAAGACCCTCTGGTTGGACACATCTACTGATGGATGTGGCTGTGGCCAAACCTCCCCACTTGGATAAAAAATTCTTATATGTCCAACCAAACAGAAAGTTAACCATTTATATATGATTAGCTCTTTTTCAGAGCTATCTGTGAAAGCTGCAGATCTTTAAAAATTATATTATTAATGCTTTTCTATGGTAATAGAAGTGTGTATTTTGGTTGTGAAGTGTGGATAAAGATTAAAAGGCATAAGTAAATCACCTGGGAGATATATTTCTAATGAATACACATCCTTTTATGTACTTTACAAGTTCTAAAACCTCTGCTCATCAAAATGGGTCATGTTTTGATAAATAGTAAAGATGACTTCTGATTGAAGTTAAGAAACAATGGAGATGAATGACTACATAGGTTATTGATTTAAAACATCAATGTTGTTAAAAAAGGAGACATGATTTGGGGGTATATATTAATCAGTTTGACTAACTTGTCTGAATTTACTTGAAAACTCAACATCTATTATATGCTAAAATGTTTTTCATGTAACTTGTGGCAGTCAGTGATTACATATTAGGTGTGACAACTATATTAAGAGCTTAGCACCAAAGTAAATAGCTAAATACTTTCCCAGCCAATACTTTGGCAGGAGAACCTGGGGGGTACATTTCAGGCTGCTCTGTGCAGGTCTAGGCTCACACCTCTGTGATCTTCTCCAGTCTGACGGATGAACAGCGCCTTTTCCTTTGGTATTTGTTCTGTCTTCATGGAGTGGCCCTCTTCCATCCCCACCCTCATCTTCTCTGCATCCTGTGTGCATTTCCCTTGCCACACCTTGGGCGTGTGAACCTTTCCTCTTATTGCCATGACTGCTGTGTGAGCACATGTGTGCTGTTTCCTTCTGCATTGCCCAAATGCCTTGCAGTGTGCCTGGCCCAGAATGAGTGCTCAATAAACAACGCTGACTGACTGTGAGTAGGTTGCCCTGTGTGGATGTCTAGAGGGCTCTTGCATACAGGTGCTCAGGATGAAAAGGAAACCTTAATTTGGTTTGGATCTTAGGTATCATTTTACCCTGTGTCTTACTTAAAATGTATCAGGATGATGCAAACAGTTAAGTGTTTCCGTGTGCACATGCATGCATGTATGTGTGTGTGTACGATAGTTTTCTTCTGAGCATCTCACTGCTTGATTATTCAGCTGATAATCAGGAACCACAAGTTTCCTTAACTGTGATAACCTTAGACTACTCAGTCTACCTGTTTTTTACCTGCACTAATTGTCAGTGTGGTAATATTCCCCTAAATGCTTTTAGAGTTCTTTACCATTCATGTAGTGTGGTCGTGCCGGCATTTCATCTTGACATCATAACAGATGTGCATGGTGGGTGTCACAGGCTTTGTTTCACTTTGCAAGTTAGGAAACTGATGCTCACAAGAGTGGTGACTTCTATGGCTAGAACTAGACCTAGAACTTTTATGGCTAGAGCTAGACCTAGAACTCAGGTGGTCTCAGTACTGGGTGCTTTCTTCCAAATATTCCACAGAATTTGACTGCTGCTTGGAATTTTGCCAGATGTTGAGAATAGGTCTCACTGTCAAAGCATTTTGGGCAGTTGCCAGTTGATTTCCATTCTAAATTTGGCAACTATTAACTCTGATATATTTATCCTCTTTATAGTTCAGAAGAGAGAAATGAGGAAATTGACGAGGGATTTCAGAACTCCCTCACCATCTGAGGTCAGGTGGCTTTCACTACAATATAACAAAACTGTTTATTACAAATTTTCAGTTGCTATGGACATAATCACATGTCTTGTAATCAGCTAGATGTTGGGAGGGTCCTAGCTCCACTCACTTATTCACATGTACATTTTCCCTCCTGAGCGTCAAGTTTCCTGTCAGTTGCTGCTCCCTGAAGTGTGCATTTCAAAGGGATTCCCTCATCTTTCCCCACAAAGCTGGCAAAAGACACTTGCTGCCCTCCCTGTCGGTCTCCTGAATGCAGGCTGATGCCCATGGCTGTGGCACTTTCCTTCAGGGGGTACCTGGGTTATATGTAGAAGCCCATGGTGTCTTCTTTGCTGATGAACCATTCTCTTGACATAGGGGATTTATTCCTCCCTCATTTCCAGCTTCCTCTTTCCACTCTTTCTCTATTCAAACTACCAGGTGACCATGATGGAAGATGTGACACTTGAATCAGTTTTGTTAACAATTAAGTTTGAAGATGATCAGCTTTTCATTTCACCATCATCGTGATACTGAAATTGTTTTTATTTTATTTATTTATTTTTGGTTGTTAAATTTTCTTTTTCTTTAATTTTTATTTTATATTGGAGCATAGTTGATTAACAATGTTGTGTTAGTTTCAGGTGCACAGCAAAGTGATTCAGTTACCCATATACATGTATCTATTCTTTTTCAAATTCTTTTCCCATTTAGGTTATTACAGATTATTGAGCAGAGTTCCCTGTGCTATACAGTAGGTCCTTGATGGTTATCTATTTTAAATATAGCAGTGCCTTAAACTAAAGAATAGTGTATCGTTTGAAACATGTAACACTGGACCCCTTGGATCACTCCATCTAGCAGTGGTCCTCCCAGACTCACCTTTCCCTGAATCTCAGGCTTTTTAAAGTATGATAAATCCCACCCCCCAAGTCTTTTTAAAAAAATTTTTATTTATTTTTGGCTGCGCTGGGTCTTTGTTGTTGCTGTGCACGGGCTTCCTCTAATTGCAGCAAGTGGGAGCTATTCTTCTTTGTGGTGCGCAGACTTCTCATTGTGGTGGCTTCTCTTGTTGCGGAGCATGAGCTCTAGGTGTGTGGGCTTCAGTAGTTGTAGCACACGGGCTCAGTAGTTGTGGCACAGAGGCTTAGTTGCTCCATGGCATGTGGGATCTTCCCAGACCAGGGATTAAATCCCGTGCGTTGGCAGGCAGATTCTTAACCACTGTGCCACCAGGGAAGTCCCTACCCACCAAGTCTTATGAGCAAAGTACAGCGGATGTTAATTTGGCTAAATGGGAAAGTAAAAATGTATTTTGGGGCAGAAATGGAATTGCTTGTAGGAACAGTTTGATCAGTTTATTTTAGTGTAGTTATTCTCACTGATGACCTGTTGTCCAAATGGGTATCCTATGACTTTCTGTGTTGTTGAATTCTAGTTTGGAGTGTTTCATTTCAGTTGGCAACATAGCACTCCTGGGGATGTTTGAGAGCAAAACAGCCAATTTCCACTCAGATGCTAATCAATACTAGGAGAGGAAGGAAGTCTTAGCATTAGTTCACAGATGTGTGCGTACCTAAAGAGGCAACATCATGAAATGTAAAGAATATGGGCTTTGGAATGAGACAGACACACAGTGGTTTGAGCATTTATTATTGCTGTATTGTAAGTAAGTTAAAAAGCTCCTTGAAACTCAAATATCTATGAACTAGAGATGATATCCTCTGTTCTTCATACGTTTGCTGTGGAAATTTAATGAGATCCCTGTATAAGTAACTAACGGTGTCTGGGACATATCTTGTTGTCATTAATATTCCCTTTTCTGGCCGATAGCTCACTGTCTTCATCTGGGATTTTACTCACAGTTGGATCTATGAGTGGCTAGCTTGTTACCTAACATCTATTCCCAGTTTTTCCCAGACAGGTCTCAATTACTAAACTAGGGCAAGTTATTAAAAGGCTACATTTCATTGTCAAAATCACTTTGGATTCCATTCCACAATTGGGATTCAAGTTGGAGAGTTACAAACCAGTGACTACCAGTTTTCTCTGAAATCGTCTGAAAAGTAGTGAGGAAAGAGAGGCCACTTACCATTGGATACTAAACTACAAAGGGGAGGAAGATATGCCTATCCACAGAGGACAGAAGGTCGACCACAAATGAAGTTCAGCTGGTCATAGGGCTGCTCTTGCCCACAGCAAACTCAGCACTTCTGGTGTGAGTTCAGATGAAGAGAGAAATAATTGCTTCCCAAAGACCACAGTGAAAGAGCTTAAGAATACACCAAAGGCTATAAGTCCCCCAAATAGTGGGTTGTATTTCCCTTCTATCTAAATACAAAAGGGAGGGTGTTGCTTCCTGCTTTGAGACCAATGCTGCTGGGTAACAGTATCATTATCAGTGTTTGTCATAGCACATCTGGTGCTGGGACCCAGATCACAAGGATCTCAAAGCCCAGATGATTCTTTCTGAAAATCCTGTGCTCTAGATTATTCAGAGTAAAATTAACAAATGTTAACCATGCTTAAGGTACTTAAAGAAAAATCTTAAGTTTGAAGCAGACGTAATCATGCCTCTGAGATTTTCTGAGGGATCTGCTTTTATGAGTCATTTAATTCTTATAGACAATATTTGTTTTTTAGGAAGGATGAACTGAGTCTTGCTTCTTGTACTAAAGCCATGACACAATTTATACTTTTGGAGCTGGAAGTGATAAGAGAGGTGGACAGCTAGCTCCCTCATTTTACAGATGAGGAAGCTGCAACTCAAGTGGGTGAGTCACATAGTGATGGCACAGTAGACGCTTAGCTTGGGCTGTCCCCTATGCCATACTACTTCAACAGGCTGCTGTATTTGATGTCTGCTGAAACATGCATGTCAAAAAGATGAAAGGAAGACACCACAAATAGAAAACTGACTTGCCAGGATATGTCAGTCAGAGGTTGAATAACTGTAATAGACAAATATTGCCATGATAAGAATAACCCCAAATCTGAAAAGGAATCTTGGCAAAGGGCACATTTTGTCTACTTGCAAAAGAAGAAATACTGGTAACGCAACTTACGTATAACTGATAATCCACAAATTGCAAATAAAAACAATATTGAGCTTTATTTGGGTCTGTCTAATAAACCAACTAAAAATGCAGGTGCCTGAGTGGTGAGACCAGGCTTCACAGCAGGGGCCCAACAGGTACATAGGCACCCACGCTTGGTGGGTTTATCCACATGAGTGTAACTGGAAAACGTACATTCACCTCAGACTGTTGTGTATCTCACAAAACAGTCAATAGAGTGGAAACTTATCTCTGTGTCTACGAAGGTATTCATCACCATATTATTTATAACACTTAACAAGGAGGGCAGGTTAAATAAATTATGATACTTCCATATAATAGTTTAAGAATGTAATAAAGTGATCTTCAAAGAATTTTGAATGTAGAAATTTTACTGAACAAACTGAAACGTCAGAGTTTGGATCAGAGAAAGGTTTATTGCAGGGCCAAGCAAGGACATGGGTGGCTTGTGCTCAGAATACCCTGAACTCCCTGAAGGATTTCAGCAAAGCATTTTTAAAAGCAAAGTGAAGGAGGGCCATCCCAGGGTACATGATCAGCTCCTGCACAATTCTCTGATTGATAGATTTTGAGGTCACAGGGGTTAGCATTATGAATCCTTAGGCACCAGAAGGTCTGTGGGCTCATGATCATCAAGTAGTTAATTTCTTCCGTTTGGGTGGTTTTAGCATCTGTAAAACAACTATGGAAGTGTACATAAGATACTATTATCTGGGTACTTAAGAGAGGAGCTACAGCAGAGGAAATGGGGGAGGTGTCTGTCCTAGAAAGGCCCCATAGAGTCCTGCTTGGTTACAGAAAGATGTTCAAAATGCAGTTTTATGTGAAATGAAACACATAACACAAAATTCAATATAAGCATGATCTCGATTATATTAAATTAATCCACATGTACACCATAGAAATATAAGACAGTTCACCCAAATGTTAACAGTGGTTATCTCAAGATAGAAGGCGTTTTGTCTTCTTTATTTTTTTGAATGTTCTACAATTAATAGGGATTATTTTTATAACGAGAAAGAGGAATACACTTATTTAAAAGTAATTTACAAAGTTAAATTAAACCCATTTTAAGGATGTTTTGATTAGCCATAAATTTAAAAATGTTGGCATTTTCAAACCCCATATGTTCATGGCTCATCTTCTGCAGATCACATGAAATGGCTCTCTCATACCTCATAATGGTATAATTACAAGGTGTTCTCTGCATCTGGGATCTACTGTTTGAACATTCAAACAGTTTATTAGTTCTAATAAATATTATAGTCATGATCTGATTGAGTACTTTTCCCAGCTTCTTCCCAAATTTTCCATAATGCTTGAAAAAAGGAACTTACCTAAATATTCAGATATCACAGTTTATTCCTTCTCAACTTCTACATATTTCTTATAAAAAAAAAGACCGATGACTAACAGTTATTCAGTGTTTACATACGTGGTTTTATTTAGTTCTCATGTGATCCTATTTTAAAGTTGAGGAAAGCAGCCACAAGAGGTTTATTCTTTGGGCTGGCTCTCCCTCTCTTTCATGCTTCATGCCATTCATTTCCAAGTTTCTGTATCCTGGACCTAGAATAAATAAGTGTAAGAAAATATTTCAATTGTCACTGTACAATGATTAGATTTGCCCTTCATTTAGGGTCCAACTCAACGGCCTAGGAAATTGTGAAGCTGCATGCCTTGGGTTTTCAACCCATCGACTGGAGATGGTTAAGAACTTTCATCTAGGCTAATGTTCACCTTTCTGTTGACTGTTGCCAAAAAAGTCTTATGGCTTCTATCTATATTTTCATTAATATGCTTATATTTTAATATGTTTACATTAGATATAAATTTATATTTTTATGGGATTATGGGGACATCTATTTCTATGGTATCACCCAGTGAAAATTCTGGTGATTTTCTTTTCTTTTTTGAATGGGTCATTTTCTTTGTCTCTGGGAAGGTACCAGCCTTGGGAGCAGTAACACCATGTGTAAGAATTATTTTCATTTATGATTACTTGCCATTATCTTCCTCAGCAGTTATGAATGGGCTCTAATTGCCAACATTTCTTTAGTTGGAAACCACAAATAAAGGGGATTTTTAAATAAGATTTTTGCATAGTTCTGAATATATTTAAATGTTTTCACAAGTCAATACACTCTCTGATTTTTATCAACAATAGCTGAATACAGAGGGCTAATACTCATCCTGCTATTAAAGGAATTATTTTCATTTATTTCTGAAGACAGAGGAATCCTCTTACAGTTCACTTCTTCCCTTACATCATCATACAAAAGCAGTATACAGATGGTAGTAAAATTAGGTGAAGTGCAAACCCCTATTTGCTGATAGGTTTTTAATTAAATGCACTGATCGTAGAAAAGTATGTTCACGTTGTTTCCGGAGCTGCTCAGCTCTTTGCTCAAAACCCGCCAACCCCCACCTTTAGCAGGAGTTAACATAAATCTTTAAGTTAAAGGGTCCAGAAATAAGAAAGGAGGCTACAAACTGAAAAAAAAAAAAAAAAACCCAGAACCAGTGGAACCACCTGGGACCAAGACGGCCACGAATCTGACCTCCAACAGACCCTGGGTCTCATTATATACTGATCTTACTCCATTAGCATATTAAATGACACACCTACTGGTGGCCAAGGCCAAGGCAATAAGGACCAAAAAAAGGATAAAAAGGGAGTGGCCCCCAATTTCCTCAAAAAAGCCCTGTCCCTTCCCTGGTAGACTAATGAATATGCTTCCGCATCATTAGCCTCACTCCTCCTGCCTTTGTCTTTACTTTTAAAAATTAAATCCTGATCTGTGAACTTAGTTTCCCTTCTCCATTCTTTGGCCACTGCATAAAGCTTGTGTTGTATCCATCTCAGCTTCAGTTTCGTTATTTGGCTGCTCAAACCCCAGTGGAAAAAGAATCTTCCCATGCCGAGGCTGAGAGCCTTGGCTGGGCTGGGGACCTAGCAGGGTCCATAGAACTTAATTAGGTAACAATATAACTCCCATGGGTTGGGGGAGCAGTTACCCATAGCACAGCTTCTGCTTTTCAAGTTGGAATCCATGTCTTTATTTATTATTTTTTTGTGGCTGCAGCTTCCTCATCAAATGTCCTAAAAATTGACAGCGCCTCCTCGTGGAACTGATTTGTGTGTTGATAGAGTTGAGGACTGTGGTGCTAAGAAAGCTACTAGATCCTTTCCTTCTGCAAATTAATTTTGTGACCTTACCCTCCTTTGAAATTCATTGTGATGTGATGTGCTGCAGTCATTTAAAAGCAGACTATCATAGCTGGGTAATATAGAAAAATGCACTTCCAAGGGTCCAGGTAGGTTTGGGAAGATTCTCCAGGGCTGGGAGTTGGGAGGGGAAAACTACTAAGGCCAAGAAAAGAGATAGTGCCTCAGGAACTGAGCCTCCTGGGGGTGTGGGAGACAGTCCACCTGTGAACTGTGTTGCCTGGGGTGACTGCAGCAGGCTGGGGAAGCGGGGACAGGCCGAGGCCCTCGCCCTGCAGGTAGGCTTGCTCAAGACCAAACCCCCATTAGCAGCTTTGGGGGAAGGGCACCTAGGGAGCACCTGACTGAAATAAAGCAAGGGAACAGATGCCTCTAGGATGAAATGGTGAGGCAATGAACAAGAAAATAAAAATGGCTCTAGAGAAAACCACGTATAAGGAACAGGTGACAGTTTTCACACTTGGATCTGATTTATCAGATATATATTTGGCTTGTCTCAAGCCCTCTGGCTCTCCACTGGGATTTTCAAGCTCCTTCGCGGGATATTAGATTGTAAGCAGATTTGCCAGGCTTTGCTGACAGATCCTGCATGCTCACTTTGATCACCTGAGACAGGCTTCCTCTGGAGTGCCAGCCCTCTCTGATGGCAGCGTGGAAGGATCCAGGGCTAGAGGCGGAACAGGGGTCTACCCAGAAGGTGTTGCTGAGGCCTCAGTTTCCCCAGTCTGCAAAATGAGTGCACTGAGCGAGAGACTAAGACTAATTATACTTCTAATGCTATTACTGAGAAATAATTGAATCATTTCAAATAACCTGATTTTTGTTGCATGAAGAGTTGTTCGGAAAATACCAGTGTTCACTATGCAGAACAAAGGAAAATGGTTCTCCTACTCTTTTTGTTTTTTTCCTTTTAGCCCTGCAAAGTCCTTTTAGGATTTTGATGTAGTAGGAGCCGGTACTGGAGCCGAATCAGTCAGCATGATTTAGAGCAATTTTGCTAAGTTATACTTGCCTGGAGGATGTTAGTTTTTACGTGGAAAGATCATTATTTGCTTTTAACCTACATGTTCTAATTGGGCATACTGAATATGGTTCCTCTTTGAGAATTCTGATTCTCGCAGGATTTTGAATGACTCAGTAATTTTCTTTTAAAAGGATGCTGAAACAAAGGATCTTTTTGCTCCGAAGGTCTTCATCTTTGATAAATATAAAATGCTTCACTATTAAGCAATTGTTCTGTTGAATAAAACTTTGAGATGGTGTAGTATTGCCTCCTATTTTTGAAGTTAATCAAATTATTCTTTGGGGATAATAAATAAAGGGATAAAATAATTCCTTTGTTACAAGAACACATTATAAAATATTGTTTTATGACAACACTGCCGTATTTTCTTGGTAGGTGAATTTTCCTCAGCATGGACTTTTCCACAATATCTCAGGCTCTGGAAAGGAAAATTATATGACCAAATAATGCTTGAGTAGGAATCTTAAGTGTTTGAAAACTGGGGGTTGCTGGAGTGAGATTGCAGTACCTAATGTAAGGGAGAAAAAATTCTTTTTCATTTTTCCTCTAACCACCTTGGAGTCAGTGTCTAGGGATCTGCAAATTAGCCTGGCAAAAGACAGATTAGCAACAGAAAAACAAGCAGAGGTATATTAGTGCATGCTTCGAATCTCAGTGATGAGTAACTCAAAAAGGTGGTTGGAATTTGGGCTCATATAGCATCTTAACAAAAGAACAATAAATTTGTAGAGAATTTTTTTTTGCATTTGATTAGATTTTATTTTCAGAAAGGCAGCATTCATTCCAGTTTGTCTAACAGCTTACATAATCAAGGAGTTTTAAAAAAATTTTAATCAAGAAATTTCACTTTCATCTGCAAAAGTCAGGCTGTGCTGTTGAATATAGTCAATACTATAAGCATACACATGCCATTAGGTCTACCGGGTAAGATAAGGGAAAGGGTTTCTAGGGATGGCAAGTTGTGGGCAAATATGTGGGACACTAATGGTAGATAAGGGCTAGCTAGGTTGCTTGTATAGACACTTTCTTGGTGCCATCTCATCTCCCACGATAAGGTTGATTCTCTTTCTGGTTCTGAACGTGGTGGGAAGTGGACACCTTCAAAAGGGGACTGTGTGTTCTGTTTCGGGTGAGTAGAGGAAGGGCAGAGAGCTCTTGCTGTGTCTGCTCTTTCTTAGTTGCGTTCAGCTCAAAATAACCCTGGTACAGAGGGGTACATTTCGGAGTGGCTTGCTCTGAACCCCTTCTCTGGCTGAGCATGGGTCATTATAGGGGCAAGACTTCCCCCAGATCCAGGAAGCGCTGCGAGAGCAGGCCGGGGGACACAGACTCAGGTGGATGTGCCCTGGGAAGAAGACTGGAGTTTTGAGCTCAGGCTTTGTCCCCCTTACTGCCTTGGTTTCCTCCAGTAAGGAGATAGCTCCTGAATACTAGGACAGCCCATGGGGGAGCCTGCCATCCCCACTTCCACAGTTGTGGGAGAAAATCCGTGGACAAAAATGTATAAGCTCCAAGATGCTGACAGCTCTTGGCAGCACTGAGGGCACTGAGGGCACAGCTTTCACTGGATTTTACGTCTCTGGGAATTCCTCTTACATCTGCTTTTTCTTCAGTTTCTTCTAATCTGCTTTCCTTCCTCGTGTAGAAATTCTACCCCTCACCCTCACCCTCACCTTCAAATCCAGATCCATGAGTCTCTCCTCTTAGTCCTCCCTGCCCTCCAGCAACCTACCAGACCTTTACTCTGTTTCTCAGGGATGGCCGTCTCAGAGTAAATGCCCATGTCGGCTTCCCAAGCTCACACAATTGGCCTAACCTATTGCATCTGCCACCCTCCTGCCCTCTCTCCAGGCTCACTGACTCTTGTCTTCTTAATTGGTCTGGTGCATCTAACTCTGCGCCTACCTGGTCCCCTGACTTGTCCTCATCTCTCTGCCTGGGACATTCCCCTCTAGCACCACCTGAGAGCCCGTCATCACATCACTCTGGTCTGTCCTTCATTGTCTCCTTTTCAGAGAGTTTTTCTCTCCATTCCATCAAAAATAGCATTCTTCTGCACCATTACTCTCTATTCCTTCAATCCACTTGATTTTTCTTTGAAGCACCTGGCATGTCTTGCAATTCTTCATTTGCTTCTAATTGTCTGTGTGCCCCCGACGAGGGTCTTCATTGTGCTGTGTTTGTACCGCTCTTACAGCAGTAGATGGTCAAGGGGAAGTCTCCATAAACTAGTAGCTAAATGAATTATAATGTCTTCTCTACATTATGTGTCATCAATTTTCTTTAAAAATTGCATTTGTACCTTCTTCTTAACTCATTTCTGCCTGGCTCTCCTGGATGTAAGTAACCACTTTTTTGCCATTTTGTTGCCTTTTCCCTGACAGGCTCCACAGGAGGCTGACCAAGTGGCTTGCAGACATGCATGGGTTCAGGGTCCTCTGTTGCTTTGTAGTTTACACTGTCCAGTTGGACCATCTTCTCATCTTTGTTTCTGCTACTACCAAGTTCCAGGGCACCTTTTTCTGATTCCTCTACTGACGCAGGCCCAATCCCTAGTTGTCCAATCCCCTCCGTTCCTTAGGAGTTTCTCAGTGTGCCTGAAAATGCTGAGATGCACCATGATGCCTCACCAGGGGAGAGTGCTGACTTCATCTTTGGATGGAGGTATCTGAGGGTGTTTGCAGATAGAGGGAAGAAGTCAGTAGAGGGGAGGCATGGAAGCTACCAGAGGAGGTGTCAGGAGCAGAGGGCATGGTCTTCCTGTCTCCAGGTCTTCCTTTAGTAGTGCCTGCCCCTCCCTTGTGCCCCACTTTCATGCTTGATGTGGAGGTAGACAGCTTGTGGATGACAAATAGATGTTCTCTGTTTGTTCAGTCCCCATGCTTTGCCTGGTCTTCTCCTTCAGTCCTCATCTGCTCTGTCAAAACAGTCAGCTGTCCTTCAGGCTCAGCCTACCCACTTCAGAAGGCTCCCGACGGCTCTCCCCAGATGCATGCCCTTCTCGGCCCCCATCTCCTCTATCCCAGGTCACCCTCACTCAGAGCACTTTTCCCTTCCTGGCTTGTCTTATAATTATGTGTGTCCTCTGCACAAGGGCGCCTTGATGATGGAGCCACTAACTCGTTTACTTCAAAATCCAGCTTGATTTCTGCCCCCTCTCTGGAGCATTCAGAACTACCCATGTCCACACTGTTTTTCTCTTTTGCTGACCTTTCAAAACTCATTAAAATGTTTTTTTTCATCTTTAGGACTTACTTATTATAACTGGAAGTTTTCACCTTTTGACCCTCTTCACCTATTTCATCCCCCCATTCCCAGCCTTTGGCAATCACCAGTCTGCTCTCTGTATCTATGAGCTTTTTTGTTTTGTTTTAGATTCCACATATAAGTGAGATCATACAGTATTTGTCTTTCTGTGCCTGACTCATTTCACTTAGTATAACGCTTTCAAGATTCATCCATGTTGTCACAAATGGCAAGGTTTCATTCTTTTTATGACTGAAAAAGATTCCATTGTGTGTGTGTGTGTGTGTGTGTGTGTGTGTGTGTATACCACAACTTATTTATATATTCATACATCAGTGGACACTTAGATTGTTTCCATGTCTTGGCTATTGTAAATAATGCTACAGTACACATGGGGGTACAGATTCTTTTCCAGTTAGTATTTTCATTTTCTTTGAATAAACACCCACAAGCTGGTTGAGCTTGATTTCTCTTCTCTGGAGCATTCTGAACTACCCATCCCCACACAGTTTTTGTCTTTTCCTGACCTTTCAAAACTCATTTAAAAAGTCATGAATTGCTCCTCCCTTCAGCACTGGTCCTAGTCTGTCTTAAATATTTCAGATATTTAAGACTCTCACCCCACGAACTTGTGAGCTCAGAATGGATGGTCAGTAAATGGCAGCCCTCAGTACATGCTTATCAAAGACTGTCTTCTGGGATTATTTTATTCATGGGTGTGTGTCTAATTGTTCCAGAAAGGATAGTAAGCAGCTTCCAGAATCAGATATTTTAGTTCCTAAATATCCTTTCAAGAATCCACTATAAAGCCAGATTAGATGGTTAAAATGTAATCGACTATGGTAGAAACCTAGGAAATGTTACAGTCTGTGTCTGTGTGTATGTGTATTACTAGTGATAGTTTTGTTGAAAAAGGAAACGGTATGTAAAGTGATTTTATATGAAGTGGTTCTTTGGTACTTAAGGGATGCAGGGACACATATTTGAGGAAGTAAAGGTCTATATGGTTCTGCTCGAATAAGTAGCTGTGAGATTTTGGAAGGAAGCTAAGGAAACAGACAGAGCCATCCTCTGCAATTCACACAGGCTGAGGGATTCCATAGAGCTCCTGAGTATCATGTGGTGGTTTGAACAGAGCAGTAAGGATTCTGTTTGAGAATGTGCTTTGGAATAACCATGACTTGATGAAAGAAATATGACCCTTTTTCCTGATTCTGTTTTGAAGTGTTTAGATAAGTTGTATATATGTTGTAGATGTTTTTGTTGTTCATTCAGTCCTGTGTTTTAAGTGACAGAACACTTGACTTTAAATTCATTATTTTTATACATTAGCAGACCCTTTAATCTCCTCTGAGTTCCCTCTTTGTAACATCTGAATATCTGTTTTAGACTGAAAACAATGATCTTGAGTCTTCTGAAACATTGCCTCATGGAAGATTTTTAAATATCCACAGAAATATTTTAGTTTATAATGAATAGATGAGCAATATTATATGAAAGTCTCTTAAAATATTATGTGCATTGTGACTCAGCTGTTTTATTTTTTTGCATATGGGAGGGGAACCTATTTTTTATATTTAATAAAAATGAAATGATCTGCTTTCATTTGTATAGAATCAGAAAAAATGTATTTATTATTTCATTCATTCTCTTCTCCTCCCAAAACATTTCACCTCTGGGGTTTTGTGTGGCAGATAAGATATTTGGGGTCCTGATTGAGGCGATGCTATGGCTGCCTGTGTCCCAGAAAGCTTGACATGAGGATCTGACAGCTACAAGCTCAGTGGAGTGAGGCCGAAGGTTACAGTGAAAAGACATTGCTCCAGTTACACAGATGAACAGTTTTACACTTGGCAAAGGCCGTGGAAGGGAGTCCCGTGCAAGGAGCTTTGGTGCCTTCGTGATGGAAGCAGGAAAGACACGTCAGCACAGGGAGCCCCTCACTCGGCAGGTGCCTCATGCAGATCTCGCAGGCCTGCTTACCCCCGCCCTGGTTAGCATCTGCCCAGGTTTACCATCCTTGTGAAGGAGCCTGTGTCTAACTCTTAAAATCATTTTTCATAAAAACACCCTGCTAATTCCATCCACGACAGTTGTGTGGCATTCCACAGTCAAAACAGAGGAAGGTGTGTGCTGTCGTGTGTGGGCCCTGGAGGGGGACTGAGTGCCCAAGGTGTGCACCTCTGGGTGGGATACCAACTGGGGGGTGCAGAGCGAGGGAAGGAGGCTCCAGGGGGCGAGGTGCCCGGGGAAGGTCTGGAGACACCTGGAAGGTGATGACCTGAACCAGGGTCATTCTGCTCCCAGGTGACGTCAGTCGCCATGCAGGACAGGGACCCAGCATCAGGAGACGGTCAGCTCGGCAAGGAATGGCTTTCCCCCCGTGAGGCTCCCAAGGGGCCTTGGGGAGCCTGAGCCACTGGGACCCAGAGGAGTGAGGCCAGGTGCCTGTATAGGTTTCAGACCTCTACTTGCCAACTCCAGATACACACGCCTATGGATTCACAAGGAAAATGATGACTTGGTACGGGTACATTTCAGGTTGAATTTCTGGCTGGGTCAGTGGAGAGGCTGAGCACAAGTCCTTCCACGACAAGCTCGAGCCTGTCTCTGGTTTACAGCGTTTGATTGTGTGACACAAATTGTGTCAATTGTAGGAACATTGATAATGAGATTCCAGAATGGATCAGATATGTGCTCCTGGTTGGAGCTCCACACAATGAGACCAGGAGGGATGTGTCTCCACTGATGTGCTCTCCTCCTTTTTTTTTGA
This sequence comes from Globicephala melas, assembly GCF_963455315.2. Lineage (NCBI taxonomy): Eukaryota > Metazoa > Chordata > Mammalia > Artiodactyla > Delphinidae > Globicephala > Globicephala melas. The sequence continues at coordinate 52,407,122 of NC_083315.2, forward strand.
TAAAAAAAGTTTATTTTGAATATTGAATTAAAAAAAATCATACCTATGAGGTGTGTTACAGAAATTTAGATATAACACCTGATGCTCCAGGGCTCTGGATTCCGCCACCTCCCTCTCTCCAATGCAGTGAGGGGAAAAAATTGCCCAGTTGTATGCTGGCAATTCGAAAGCGGGAAAACTGGAAGCAGATGAGCGTCAATTCCTTGGGATGGGAGACCTCTAACTAAGAATTCCTTCATAAGTTGGTATAGGAAAGTTAAAGAACTAAAAAGATGTTCCTTAATTCCTGTTTGTTGAGAGTGATTGCAAATATATGCAGGTTTACGGATCGTTTTTATTCACTTCTTTAGGTAGATTATGTAAGAAAGAGAATTGCAATGTGAATATTTTTGCATTATTAATTATGTAAAGATTAAGAATCTTTACATATTCTGATGTGAAAAATAATTAATAATTAGTTCTCTTTCTTACACAATCTTCCTAAAGAAGTGAATATATTTGCAATCACTCTCAACAAACAGGAATTAAGGAACATCTTTTTAGTTCTTTAACTTTCCTATACCAACTTATGAAGGAATTCTTAGTTAGAGGTCTCCCATCCCAAGGAATTGACGCTCATCTGCTTCCAGTTTTCCCGCTTTTGAATACTACCCAAAGCAATCTGGAGATTCAGTGGAATCCCTATCAAACTACCACTGGCATTTTTCACAGAACTAGAACAAAAAATTTCACAATCTGTATGGAAACACAAAAGACCCTGAAGAGACAAAGCAATCTTTGGCTGAGAAAGAAAAATGGAGCTGGAGGAATCAGACTCCCTGACTTCAGACTATACTACAAACCTACAGTAATCAAGACAGTATGGTACTAGCACAAAAACAGAAACATAGATCAATGGAACAAGGTAGAAAGCCCAGAGATAAACGCATACACCTGTGGTCAACTAATCTATGAAAAAGGAGGCAAAGATATACAATGCAGAAAAGACAGTCTCTTCAATAAGTGGTGCTGGGAAAACTGGACAGCTACATTTAAAAGAATGAAATTAGAACACTAACACCATACACAAACATAAACTCAAAGTGGATTAAAGACCTAAATATAAGGCCAGACACTGTAAAACTCTTAGAGGAAAACATAGAACACACTATGACATAAATCACAGCGAGATCCTTTTTGACCCACCTCCTAGAGAAATGGAAATAAAAATGAAAATAAACAAATGGGACCTAAAACTTACAAGCTTTTGCACAGCAAAGGAAACCATAAACAAGATGAAAAGACAACACTCAGGATGGGAGAAAATATTTGCAAATGAAGCAACTGACAAAGGATTAATGTCCAAAATATACAAACAGCTCATGCAGCTCAATATCAACAAAACAAACAACCCAATCCAAAAATGGGCAGAAGTCCCAAATAGACATTTCTCCAAAGAAGATATACAGATTGCCAACAAACAGATGAAAGAATGCTCAACATCATTAATCATTAGAGAAATGCAAATCAAAACTACAATGATGTATCACCTCACACCGGTCAGAATGGCCATCATCAAAAAATCTACAAACAATAAATGCTGGAGAGGGTGTGGAGAAAAGGGAACCCTCTTGCACTGTTGGTGGGAATGTAAATTGATACAGCCACTATGGAGAACAGTATGGAGAGTCCTTAAAAAACTAAAAATAGAACTACCATATGACCCAGCAATCCCACTACTGGGCATATACCCAGAGAAAACCATAATTCAAAAAGAATCATGTACCACAATGTTCATTGCAGCTCTATTTACAATATCCAGGACATGGAAGCAACCTAAGTGTCCATTGACAGATGAATGGATAAAGAAGATGTGGCACATGAATACAATGGAATATTACTCAGCCATAAAAAGAAATGAAATTGAGTTATTTGTAGTGAGGTGGATAGACCTAGAGTGTGTCATACAGAGTGAAGTAAGTCAGAAAGAGAAAAACAATACCGTATGCTAACACATATATATGGAATCTAAAAAAAAAAACAAAGGTCTTGAAGAACCTAGGGGCAGGATGGGAATAAAGGCACAGACCTACTAGAAAGTGGACTTGAGGACATGGGGAGGGGAAAGGGTAAGCTGGGACAAAGTGAGAGAGTGGCATGGACATATATACCCTACCAAATGTAAAATAGATAACTAGTGGGAAGCAGCTGCATAGCAAAGGGAGATCAGCTCGGTGCTTTGTGACCACTAGAGGGGTGGGAAAAGGAGAATGGGAGGGAGGGAGACGCAAGAGGGAAGAGATATGGGAACATATGTATATGTATAACTGATTCACTTTGTTATAAAGCAGAAACTAACACACCATTGTAAAGCAATTATACTCCAATAAAGATGTTAAAAAAAAAGAATACATAAAGATTGAAAACAATTATTTCAAAAAGAAAAAGCAAGCTGAGAATGGTTGTGTTTACTCAACACCCAAATAAGTTGAGTAGTGATTTTCAGAGATAATCATATAATTCCAAATTCAAGGGATAGTGTACATATTTGGCCTAATATAAATTGGCCAGTAATAAATGACTTGAATAAATAAGCCAGGTGATTTCAGATAGTTAGTACTAAACAGAATGTTAAATAGTGTGTTTGCCTGAAGTAAATAGATGATTATGGAAATGTGATTATCAGCTTGTCCATTTATGTGGGGCATGTGAGGGAATGGGGTAGACCAGCCAGTCCTCTCCCAACTCTTCTCTCCTAGAGATGCTTAGTTTCCTCTAAACAGGGTAACTTCCATACCTAGAAATATAGGACTTACTGTAGAGAGTGCCTTTTGTTGTTCGTCTATAATATACACTTGAAAGACAAAATGAGTGCAATGAGTGCTCACGTGAGCCTAGCAGGATAAATTAATGAGTAAGTCACTTGGTGAAAAACTTGGAAATACTAAGATCCAGTTAGAGGATTGAGGAAAAGTATAAAAAGTATAAAACAGTTACTTACATTTTATAAACAGTGATCAAACAGTACAGAGACAGCATTGATGATGACTGTGTTCTGGGCAGGAAAGTGAAGACTGCCCCCTTAGGACTGTGAAATGGGGGGCAAGACATGGCATGGTCCATTTGTGAAACACTTGCTTAACCAGCCTCACAGGTGATAATGGGAGTCAGATCAGATGGAAAATAGAGAACTGTTTGGAGAAAATGCAGAATCTGCTAAAAATAGGAAAAACATAATTAAATTATAATGATTCTGGTTATAGACAAGATGGGGTAACAAGGATAAGATTTACCATTCCATCTGAAATAAATATTTTTGTGTCCTTCATTACCACAAAAACCAAAAAATAAAATACGTAAGACAATATTTTGAAGTCAAGACACTGGACGTCAAACAATAGAAGACTGTGATCCCGAGAGATGAGAAGCAAAGGAGGGAGCCCTGTAGTTGCCCCAGCTTGCTGTCTTGGGAGCCTGCAGGATTTGACGCAGGGATGGGAGCCCAGGTAGAGCCTGGAGGCAGAATGGGCAGGAGACCAAGGTGACTAGAGTTCGCAAGACATGGTACCAGTGAGGAGAGAGCTGCACAGAGAGAAGCCCAGAAATCTACAGAAGATCCCCCTCAAACATTCAACAGAGTGTTCAGAATAGTGCATGCATGTGAGGAAACTACCTGAGGCTGGAGGAGGAATAGCCTAAAAGGAGCCTCCCAACTCACTTAGGGCTGGGAGCTGCCTGTTCGTACAGCCAGACTGGAAACCTCATGACTTATGGGGTGTCAGGAACAGTACTATCAAGTCGATGAGGCTTTCACTTTCAACAATGTTGACTGGGTTAGCCACAGAATGAACCCAACTCTGGTCTCATCTAGTAAATAATAAAAGCAAGATCCAGAAGCCTCAAACTTTTTCCAAATAACTAAACAGCATTCCAAAACAAAGCTCAAGAATATTTATAGGAAAGCAAAAATGCCCAGCACCCAGCAAGCTAAAATTTGTAATGTCTGGAATCCAATCAGTTTAATAGACAAAAGCCTGATAATAAGAGCTGTAATAAGGACAGAAACTGATCCATCAAAATTGAGACAGATGTTAGAATCAGCAAACAAGTACATTAAAACAGTTATTAATAGGCCTTCTGGTTCTGACCAAGATGGAGCAGCCCCATTCCTCTCAGGTTCTCCCCATCACAACTAAAAGTCTCTGGTTGTAAGACACCTAGGAAGGCTCTGAAAGGTAGAAGGAAGAGACTGGACTGCTAGAGACCATCAATGAGACAGAACAAGATCATGGGAGTAAAGGCTAGTAGCCACTCTGTTGCTTGTTCTTCCCCACACTGTGCCAGTGTGGCCCCTAAGCTCTCAGCTTAGAGAGCTGAGGCTTCCACATCCACCCTATAGCAATAAAGCAGACTGAGGAGCCCTCTGCTTTCCCTCTACCTAGTGTCATTGGGTCCTAGCAGGACTCTGATTTTACACCCCAACTAAGAAGTGATGAGGTGGTATGACTCCATTTCCCCCTTCCCCCAGGAAGGTTTTAGTGGGACCAAGGAGGGAGCTGAACATCTACCATGATCCACTCTTGATGAGGCAGTGTGACTCAGTACCTTTGTTGGGATGCTGTAGGTGGGGCCAGTGGGAACCTGAACATTCACACCCACCTGGGCTTCAAGCTATATGTGTACATGGGGACTACCTGCTAAAAAAGATTAGATGGGATCCAGAGTCTCCCAACATAATGCACTAAATATCCAGGATATAATGGAAAAATCACTCATCATTCTGAGAACCAGGACAATCACAACTTAAGTGAGAAAAGACAATCAACAGTTGCCAATAGTGAGACGGATAAAATAGTGAGATGAACCAAAAAGGATTTTAGAGCAGCTATCATAAGAGTGCTTCAGGGAGCAATGACAGACACTCTAAAACAAATGAGAAAATAGGCTAACCAAAGAAACACATGATTAAAATATAGAAATTACAGAAATGGCAAATATAATAACTGAAATGTAAAGACTTGCTAGATGGCTCAGTAGTAGAGTGGGAATGACAAAGATAGAATCAGTGAATCCAAGGATAATTCAACAGAACTTACCTAGCTTTAGCAACAAAGAGAAACTATACTAGAAAAAAGATTGAGCAGCATCTCAGGGACCTGTGAAACAATGACAAAGGAACTGACATTCATATCATTGGAATTGCAAAAGAGGAGAGGAAAGAAAGTGAAACGTATTTGACGACATAATGGCTGTAACTTCCCAAATTTGGCAAAAGGTATAAATGTATATATTCAAGAAGCTAAGTCAACTCCAAATAGAACAATCCCAAAGAAATCCAGGCTAAAACACATCATAATTAAACTTCTGAAAACTAGAGATAATAAATAAATCTTGAAGCAGCTGGAGAGAAATGTCATCTTACTTATAAGGGAACACCAATTTGAATGACAGTAAATTTCTTATATGAAACCCTGTAGGCCAGTAGGAAGTGGTACAACAGTTTTTAGGTACTGAAAGAAAAACTGTCAACTGTGAATTTTATACCCAGTGAAAATATCCTTTAGTAGTGAAGGAGAAATAAATGCATTCTTAGACCAAGTAAAACAAAGAGAATATGTTGCTAGCAAACCTAGCCTTTGAGAATGATTAAAGGAAATTCTTGAAATAAAAAGGAAATGATAACAGAAGTCATAGAAATTCAGAAGGAAGAGAACATAGACTATCCCATCTGTCATTACTATCTTAAATCATATTAGATAGCTGAAGCAAAAAAATATAAATCATTTGATATGATGCTCAATGTATATAGAGGAAACACTGAAGAAAATTATATTTTAAAAGTGGGAGAATAATGGCACCTAAATGAAACTGAAGTTTCTGCACTCAGCCTGAGGTGGTAAAATGTTGACACCAGTAGGCTGTGATGAGTTCCATTTACATATTAATATCTAGAACGACTACTAGCAAAATAATACAAAGTGATATTCTCAAGAATGTTATAAATAAATCAATATAGAATCCTAGAAAAATTCAAATAACTCAAAGGAGAATAAAAAAAGAGAAACAGGAAACAGAAAACAAATAATAAAATGGCAGACTTAAGCTCTAACATATCAATAATTACTTTAAATGTAAATTGTCTGAATAAACCAATTAAAAGACAGAAATTGACAGGATGGATTTTAAAAATATATGGTTCAATAATATGCTCTATACAGGAAACTCACAGTTTCCTATATACAGTTACATTGCTAGGTTGAAAGTAAAAGGATGGAAAAGATATATGATGCAGACATTAATAAAGAAAGAAAACAGGATTTGCTATACTAATATAATAAAAAGTATACTTTAGAGGAAAGAAACTATCGGAAACAAAGAAGGCTATTAGAAAATCAATCCTCCAGAAAGATGCAACACTCTTAAATGTGTGTGCCTCAAATATAAGAAGCAGAAAATGACAGAACAAAAAGGAGAAATAGACAAATCCACAATTATTGCTGGGGACTTCAACACCTCACTCTCAATAGTTGGTAGAACTACTAGACAGAGAATTGGCAAGGATACAGAAGAACTGAACAACATGATCATGGTTGTTGTCATATATACAACATTCCACCCAGAAGAAGTAGAATGCTCACTCTTTTCTAGTGCCTACAGAACATTCAACAAGATAGATCATATTCTTGGTCATAAAACAAACCTCAGCAAAGTTAAAAGAATTGAAATCGTACGGAGTATGTTCTCTGACCACAAACTAGAAACCAATAACAATAATGGGGAAATCTTCAAATTGTAAATTTATCAGCATACTTCTAAATAATCCATGGGTCAAAAAGAAAGTCTCAAAAGAAATATAAAGCATAGAACTGAATAAAAATGAAACAATATATTGACATATGTAGGAGGCAGCTAAAGCAGTGTTAAGAATGAAATTTATAGCACTAAATGCTTACATCACAAAAGCATGTAAGTTCCTACTTCAGGAAACTAAAAAAAAAAAAAAAAAAAAAGTAAAAATAAACCCAAAACAAGCAAAAGGAAAGGAATAATAAAGGTAAGAGCAAAAATCAATGAAATAGAGAACAAGAAATAGAGAAAAATCAATGAAATAGAAAGGTATTTCTTTGAAAAAATCAATTAAATTGATAAACAGGACTGACCAACATACAAAGGAGAAGGCACACACCATCAATATCATAAATGAAAAGGAAATATCACTATAGATCCTGCTACTATTAAAAGGATGATAAAGGAATAATACAAGCAACTTTACTTTCCTTGAAAACCAGAAACTACCAAAACTCAGCTGAAGTGAAATATACAACCCAATACTCCTATAAATACTAACGAAACTTAATATGTAGTAAAGAGTACACCCCTCAATTGTCAGGTCCAGATGCTTTCGTTGGAGGATTCTACCAAACTTTAAAGAAAATTTAACATCGCTTCTATACAATCTCTTCCAGAAAATAGAAGAGGAGGGAACATATCTAATTCATTCCCAACTCATTTTATGAGAGTAGTATTGACTTGATACCCAAACCAGAAAAAGTGTGTGTGTGTGTGTTTGTGTGTGTGTGTGAGAGAGAGAGAGAGAGAGAGAAATGGAAAATTAGACACCAATATCTCTCATGAACTCTCATGTAAAATTCTCAAGAAAATATTAGCCAATTTAATCCAGCAATATATAAAAAAGATTAGACACCATGATGAAGTAGGGTTTATTCCTACTATGCGAGGCTGGTTTAATATTCAAAAATAAATCAATGTAATCTGCCATATCAACAGGGTATAGAAGAAAAGTCATAACATCATATAATATGATGTTAAAAAAATCATTTGACAAAATTCTACACTCATTCATGATAAAATCTTTCAGCCAACTAGGAATCAAGGGGAAACTTCTTAACTTGATAAAGTGCATCTACAAAATACCTACAGGTTACTTCATATTTAAAGGTAAAAGACTGAATGATTTCCTATTAAGATTGGGAACAAGTCAAAGATATCTAGTCCTACTACTCTTTTATAACATACTATTGAAAGTTCTAGCCACTGCAATAAAATAACAAAAGGAAAGAAAAGTCATACAGGTTGGAAAGGACAAAATAAAACTGTCACCATTTGAAAATGACATGATTGTATATGTAGAAGATCCCAAGGAATCTATAAAAATTCTGTTACAACTAATAAGTGAGTTTGGCAAGTCACAGGATACAACATCCAAAATCAATCTCATTTCTGTATATTAACTAACATGGAAACTGCAAATAAAATCAGAATATCATTTGGATTTCATTACTCAAAAAAAAGCAGAATATGTATAGCTTAACAAAACACATACAGGATCTGTAGCTGAAAGTTCCAAAATGCTGATGAAAGAAACCAAAGATGATCCAAATAAATGGTAAGACATACTGTCTTCATGAATTAGTTAACACAATGACTATGTAAACTCCATTCAAATTATTCTATAGGTTTAAAACATTTCCTATCAGCAAGGTATTTTGTGGACATAGATAAATTTATAATAAAATTTATATGGAAATGCACAGGGCTTTCTTTAAAAAGAAAATAATGTGGTAGAATTACTTTACCCAATATTAAGGCCTGCCACACACTACAGTAATCATGATTGTGTGGTATTGGCAGAGGAATTAACACACAGATCTTTGACAGAGTAGAGAACCCAGAAACAGACCCACACAAATGTGCCCGACTTTCTTCACAAAGGTACAAAAACCATTCAATGGAAGATTGACAGCTTTTTTCAACAAATGGTGCTGGAGCAATTGAATATCCATAAACTTAAAAAAATCTGCTTAAATATCATGCCTTCTACAAACAGTATCTCACATTTCACATTCACAGACTTAAATGTGAAACTGTAAAACTTTAGAAAAAAAAGCAAAGGGGAAAGTCTTCAGAGACAGAGCTAGACAAAAAGTTCTTATATTTGAAACCAAAGTGCAATCCATAAAAGGAAAAAAAATGATAAATTGGACCTCATCAAAATTCAAAATTTTGCTCTATGAAAGACTTTGTGAAGAGGATGAAATTATAAACTATAGACCAAGAGAAAAACATTGCTATTCAAATATCTAGCAAAAGATATGTGTGTGTATGTGTGTGTGTGTGTGTGTGTGTAATAAAAAACCTCATTACAGAATGGGCAAAAGACATGTACAGACATTTCACTGAAGAGGATATATAGGTTGCAAGTCAGCCCATGAAAAGATGTTCAGCAATGTTAGCCATTAGGAAAAGGTAAATGAAAACCAAAATGAGATACCACTACACCTATAAGAATGGCTAAAATGAAAAATAATGATAACTGTAAATGCTAGCAAGGATATGGAGAAACTGGATCACACATACATTGCTGGTGGGAATGTAAAATGATATAGCCACTTTGTAAAATAATTTTGAAGTTTCTTATAATAATAACTAAACATGCACTTACCATATGACCCAGCAATTGCATTTAGGGGCATTTATTTCAGAGGAATTAAAAATTATGTTCACAAAGAAACCAGTTCATAGCAGCTTTATTCATCATAGCTTTAAAAAGTAGAAACAACCTAAATGCACTTCAGTGAGAGTATGGCTAAATAAATTCTGATGTAACCATACTTTGGAATGCTACTTAGCAATAAAAAGGAGGAAGCGACTGACATATGCATATCTTGGATGGATCTCATGGGAATCAGTCTGAGTGAAAAAGTTTATCTCAAAAGATTATATATTGCATGAATCTGTTTATATAATATTCTTTATATGACAAAATTATAGATTTGGAGAACAGATTACTGAATGACAGAGGGGTGGGGGGATTGAGGCATGGAAAGCTATCAAAGGGCTTGATGTGAGACATCCTTGTGTGATGAAAGTAAGGTAGACTGGATGTATACTGGGAGTTATTTAAGTAAAGATGCTAAATGATCTTGACTGTATAAGTGTCAATATCCAGGTTGTGAAATTATAGTTTTGCCAAATGTAACCATCATGGGAAACTGGATACAGGGTGGGAGCAGGGTTATTACAAAGGGGGATGAGGAAGCACTTGGAGATTTTAGATAAGGTCATTAACTTGACTGTAGTGATAATTTTATGGTCAATATACACATATATATATATGTGATATATATGATATATATATGCCAAAACTCATCAAACTGTTCATTTTTATTGTTATGTCAGTTATACCTCAATAAAACGCTTTAAAGAGTCCTAATGTCATAGACCTCATTACGTACTCCAAGTCTCAAGAAAGATTAGAAGGAGGCAAGTCATGAGGCATTTGTAGTTATTAAAGGCAGTTTGTTGACATAAAAGATAAAAGTTTATATTATGGCCACTACTTATTTGGACTGATTGAGGCTTTGCAGGAATTTGGCAGTGAACTTGTTGTTGCCTCTTTCTTGGTTTTGCCGTGTTTCAGCATCATTCCTATATGTGCCCTTAGCCCAGTAGAGGTCAGTTTTACTTTCTGAAAGTGCTCTCTTTTCATCACAGGAATATTCATTAAACTTGAATATTTACATTTGTTTTCCTATCCCAAAGTCTTTCTTGCCTTGTGAGTAGAGTGGGATGGCATTTGAGTTGTTTTCTGTATCTGTGTTTGTTTTTAGTTACTGTGGCCTATTGTGCTGCTTGTCTGAATATGATTAGGGTAGATTCTTAGCCACATCTTCACACTTAACTTTGAAATACACTGGGACCATGTCCCTCCTTTGCTTTGAGAAAAAATTATGGCCACAGTTCCTTCCGCTCTGCACATGGATGCTGTAGCCATTCAGACTTTGTGAATGGGGAGCATCTTGGAACAGAAAGAACAGGAAGTTTGGAGAGTGGGGTTCAATTCTGGCTCTGGTGGTGACCGACTGGGCCACCCTGAGCAAATTATGTGACCGTCATAGTTGGTTTTCTCTTCTGCAAATGAGGATAATAATAAGGCTCGCCTTGCAGAGTGTTATAAAAATTAAAGATAATATATGTAAATGGCTCATAACCAATAAATGAGATCACTATTAATACTGTGGCTACATTCTGGAAACAGTGGGAAAGGGGAGCTTTAATGAAAAAGGAATCTATACCATTTCCATTTCAGCTCTCTTCTTCTACCAGCATATACTATCTATGACACCTATAACCACCCCCCACCCCCCATCCTTGGAGCTGCAAGCACCACCTACTCAACACTAATTCAGATTTATCAATCTCTGGGAATGCTGATTTGATTGAAGCAATCCTTTCCTAACCTTCACACCTCAGGTGTATCCCCCCACCTGACCCTTATCTGATGTGACCCCTCCTGAAGTGCCTTCATCCTGGAGAGTATGATGTGCCTGCTGCCCTGTCCTCTTTGTTGGGCAGAATTAGTTATTTTAGCAGAGGTGAAAATTGTGTGTCAGACAAATTGTGTGCCAGACACCAAGAAGACATTTGTGACTTGAAGGTCTAACCTGGAGCTTTTCTGCAGGCATCTGAGAATGTGGGATTCTTCCAGGGTTCATCTTGTAACCAGTGACATGCCTGGGCCACCACCAAAATATGATATGAAACTGAGGACTGCTGCTCCCATGAGTATCATTTGAGTCCAACAAACATTTTTTGACCACTGTGCTAGGTCTAGCTTCCTAAAAGGAAGAATACACAGTTACTTCCTGGAGGAATTCACAGTTCAGGGACTCCTCAAACAGATGAGTTCAAAGGACGTGCCAAATGCAATAATCGAGATATGCATAGGATGTTTCCTGGTTTCTAGAAAAGTGAAAGGAAAGAGGCCCTTGAGTCCAACCTGGGATTTTGGGAAAACAGTCCTGGGGGTGAAGATGCTGGGCTGCTTCAGGACGATTGGGAGGTAACAAAGCCAAGGAACAGACTGGGTGTCCAGCAGCGTGGACAGTGGGAGCTGAGGTACCTGCATCATTCAAAGTGCCCTGTATAATCACCAGCTGGGAAAGGGGTCCAAAACTCATGGGCTTCCAGAGGTAACAACAGGGTCCTAACTGAACTGGAGATTTAGGAATGATCTTGAAGAGGTGCTGGGGCACACAGGAGATACGGGAGTTAGCTATGCAGAGTTAAGCCAGGAGCCATTCCTGCAGAAGGCAGAGTACAAGTGAAGGTTTCCAGTTGGAAAAGAAGGTGGGTTTTCAGAAACTTGCAGCAGGTACAGATGTAGAGCTTGGTCAATAAGGAACTGTGAAAGGGTTCAACTATTGTTTGAGAAAGCTCATGGTGACATGGTGTGGAGGGTGGATGTTGTTTCAGGCAGTGAATTGGAATGCTCTGGGAGTGGTCCAGGTGAAAATGGCAGGGGCCTGCGCAGAGGAAGTACGGAAGGGAAGGACTTGATTGGATTAAATGAAAAGGGGAAAATTCATGGGAATTAGTTGTTTGAAACTGTGGTTGAAGCAAGTGGTATCCCACTAACGAAAATAGTTAACTAATGAAAATAGTTAACTCAGCAGGGCAAGCAGTGGCTTCATTTCTGGTGAGGTTGTGTTTTAAGTGTATCTAGCTCATCCAAATATGTATCTTCGTGTCTACTGGGGATGGGAAGCCCAACTCTCGGAAGAGGTCAGTGTGGACTTGTTATAAGTGTCTGTTAATACGGGGTATTGTGGGGTCCTGAACTGATGATCCAAGCACAGCATTGAGGACGCAATGTATTTGGGCAACATCCATCTTTAAGGGCACTTAGAGAGATGAGGTCTCTGAGAAGAGGCAGAGAGGTAGTGGAGAGAGGTCGCAGAGCCTGATGGAGACCTGATACTACGGAGAGTGTGGGCAGCAGTAAAATGCATCCGAGAAGACCAGTGAGGGAACAACAGAAACTCACTCTGTGGACTTGGGGCTGTGGAGTTCATGATCTCTGTGGAGGAGCACATAGGAGGCCAGACTCAAGCTGTGCAGGTGTGAGAAGTGAGTGAGGAAGGCACAGGGGCAACTTGGCTGGCACCCTAGTTTGAGAAGTACAGGCCTTTACCTCCAGCATTGAATCAGTCCTTCGCTGCCTTTCTAAGCAGGACACCAGCCAAATGGCAAGACCACAGCGGGATACATCTCTGAGGATAAGGCTGGACATGGCCTGTTCTTGGTCACCGCTGGGGCCACTACCCCTTTGCACCTGATTTTCATTCTCCTGTGCGGCTCCGGCTGGCCGATGCCTTGCATCCTCAGGCACGGTTCACCTGGCTTGGTTGATTTCCACCTGGCCACACGAAGCTACTTGCTGGGTCAGTGGTGCCCGTGGCGGCCTTGCCCCTGTGCCTGTTCACAGCCCAGCATTCTCCCTGATGCCTTTGTGGTCAGAGTTCTCTCCACCCAGAGTGGCTCTGTTTCCTCTTGGTTTCACTCTGGGCTCCTTTCCAGCCCCAGCCCCAGTTTCCTCTGTGCATGTGGCTTGGTCCTGGCCAGACTCCTCCAAGCACCAAGCTTGCTCTGTGGCGGGCTGTGTGGGGTCTCCCCTAGGGGCTCAGAATCAGCCAGGAGATGTTCTGAACGCAAGGAGACCGGGGTTGCTTTGATTCAGGAGTTGGGCCCCTGGACATCTTGCACGTGGGTTGGCTCTGTGCTCTGTAGTTTGTCCACACAGGTGCTCCGGGGGGTGATGGGATTTGTCTTCCCTGCAGACAGGTGCCGTGGTGAACTAGGAGAGTATACCTGTACAGTTGCTGAATTAATATGGCTATGAGAACAGCAGCCCAGAACAGAGTCTTTTACTCCCAGGGCCTTACTTCTTCACCAGTATGACAACTAAACTAGCCGCTGATGATATTAATTTCATGTATTAACTTCATGTTTGGATTTTGAGAACTATCAATAAAGAGCAGAATTAAGCATCAATTCGCATCTGTGATTACTTGCACTGTGAAATTAAGAAAACCTTCCAAAGCAACCTGTAAGTAGCTTTAAAAAAACTGATATATGGGGCTTCCCTGGTGGCACAGTGGTTGAGAGTCCGCCTGCCGATGCAGGGGACACGGGTTCTTGCCCCAGTCCGGGAAGATCCCACATGCCACAGAGCGGCTGGGCTCGTGAGCCATGGCCGCTGAGCCTGCGCGTCCGGAGCCTGTTCTCCGCAACGGGAGAGGCCACAGCAGTGAGAGGCCCGCGTACCACAAAAAAAAAAAAAAACTGATATATGCATAAATCTATATTTATATATTTACATGTATATATGTATGTATTTATATGTATAAACACATATTTATATAATATACAACATTTATATATAAATGAATATGTATGTAAATACGTATAAAATATTATACATATTATAAACATAAAGTATTAAATAGTATAAAATATGATAATCTATATTGTACATTAAAATTGTATATAAGCATATATACTTGTATATTATATTATTATATTATATTAATTTATATACAGTATTTTTTTTTACATCTTTATTGGAGTATAATTGGTTTACAATGGTGTGTTAGTTTCTGCTTTATAACAAAGTGAGTCAGTTATACATATACATATGTTCCCATCTCTCTTCCCTCTTGTGTCTCCCTCCCTCCCACCCTCCCTATCCCACCCCTCTAGGTGGTCACAAAGCACCGAGCTGATCTCCTATATACAATATTATATTATGTATTATTATATTATATGCTACTTTATATAAGCATATATACTTTATTATTTTACTGTATATTATAATATATATTAACTTATATACAGTATTATATTGTTATATATAATTATATATATTAATTTTTATAAGCATATATACTTGTATATTTTATTATATAATATATATTAATTTATATGTATTTATGTATACATATAATATATGCTTTGTGTACATTAAGTCACAAAAGCACGTCACAGGTTTCTTTGGAAGGTACTTAATATTTATATATAAAATATATAATATTATATATAAATATGTATTCCATATGTGTGTACCTACCAGCGCGCGCACACACACACACACACACACACACACACACACACACAGATACATGTATCAAAAGTAACATGCTTTTTGATGCATATATCCCCTGGTGTCTTGTGACTGTATATCAAATTGTACAGCACGAAATGTAGGACTGTAAGGCAGCTGGTCGTCAAGGCAGTCAGTGCAACTCAAGGATTACACAAGCTCTCTTGCCCATTATAGCTCCCTTTACTATATGTCTAGTCTTTACGTGCCCTCTCTATCTCGTATTTCATTGTTAGAATTAACGAAAGGACTAAAAATGGCTTGTAGTATGTGCTTACTTTGTGCAAGCTACTTTTCTAAGCATTCAGCATGTATTATTCTCACAATATCTATGTGAAGGTGTCATTGTTGGCTCCTACCCAGCAGCATCTCCCTCCCCTTCTAATTTGTTCATAGAATCCCAGTTTTGTTCATATCATCCCCTTGGATGAAGAAACTCTGTCTTCACCTCAAGTATAAATTCTGAAGTAATGGCACCCCATTCCCCTTGCTGGTGTTTGGTTCGATGGTGACCACATAATCCAGTTTTGACCAGAGAGGTGAGCAGTCTGATGGGCGACCTGGGAAATTTGTCTGTCTTTTTAACATGAGTCACGAAGAAGATACCATACTGTACCGGAAGCTGTTGTGTGTCATATGTGGTGTGATGTCTGGCTCTCCATGGCCATATTGCAACCAAGGGATGCTAGCCTGAGGCAACTTATGGGAAAAAATGATCTCAGGTTTTTTCATGATATCATTGAGCCACTAAATGAAAAAATTTTGAAGCAGTCCTACTTCAAGGCTTCTTTTGGAGATGTATCAGTTAGCTTTTGCCACTATTATGCTGCATAACAATCTGCCTAAAATGCAGTAGCAGCTCTATAAAAAAGAATGAAATAATGCCATTTGCAGCAACATGGATGGACCTAGAGATTATCGCATTAAATGAACTCGCACTAAATGAACTAAGTCAGAGAAAGACAAATATCATATGGTGTCACTTATATGTGGAATCTAAAAAATGATACTAATGAACTTATTTACAAAACAGAAGTAGACTCACAGACATAGAAAACAAATTTATGGTTACCAAAGGGGAAAGGTGGGGGTGAAGGATAAATTAGGAATTTGGGATTAACGTATACACACTACTATATATAAAATAATCAACAAGGACCTACTGTATAGCACAGGGAACTGTACTCAGTGTCTTATAATAACCTATAATGGAAAATAATCTGAAAAAGAATATATATATATATATTTATAACTGAATCACTTTGCTATACAAACTAACACAACATGGTAAATTAACTATATTTCAATTTTTTTAAATGCTGAAGTGCAGTGGCTCAAAACCACAATCATTATTTCAGCTTTGCATGTCTACAGGTCCTCTGGGTATTGACTGATCTGGACTGTGCTTAGATGGGTTTGGCTTCAATCAGCAAATTTGGTCCAGAGTTACACCATGTATCTTTCATCCTCTGGGCAAGTGTACTTGCTGGGGCACGTGAGGACAGAAGTGCCTGGGAGCAAGCCCAGCCATGCAAACACATTTCACGTCTTTGCTTATGCCAAGTCCCTAGTGTCACACTGGCCAAAACAAGCCATGGCCAAGCCCACCATCCATTGGCAGGTGAAGCCTGGTGAAAGTCTCTGCAGAGTCATATGACGAAGGATATGGATGCACTGAGGGGTGAAAAATTGGGAGCAACAGCACAGTCTACCAAAGGATATCATTTTCCTAATTATGTAACAAGCCAGTGGAGATAGGTTTTAATGTGGCTTGCAGTTGGAGGCATCCAAATAGAGGTAGATGTTTCAAGTTTCCTGACTTATAGGTGATGAAATCATGACATGTGATCTAACCCCAGAGCCCGGGCTCTTGGGGAGATGTTGAGTAAATACAGGATTATCATTTCTAGGACAGTGGCCAAGAGTTCTTTAGGATTGTGTATTGAGTCCATTTGCATTTGCATAGATTTTCTCCCCAAGTTGACTTCTTAAATATCACTTTGAGCAATAAGGAAAAAGGCATATATTAAGGAAGAGAGGAAACAGAGAAGAGAAAGTAATAGTGAGGATAAAAGCAATGCACCCCCCCACATACACACACACACTGAGTAATGATGTAAGGAAATGTATGAGCCGTGCTAAATTGGTGGTTCAGATATTACCAAGGGATTAAGAGGTCAGTAAAACATCCCCCTTTCCCCTCTTGAAACCAATTGAGAAAGAAATAAAATCAACGGGGTAGAAATAAAAATATCAGGTTTATTACTGGTGAGACCTGGCATTGAGAATATGTCTTTGAATTGCAGGCATGTTTCATGGTTTCCTCATGCTCCTCCCAGCCACAGCAGCACTGGGAAACTGCAGGCTTCAGAAACTGGCTTCAAAGGAGAGAGGGCAAGGAGCCATGCCCAGAGCGCCCCCATTTATTCTGCTCTAATCAACCGATGAGTTACCCCAGTTCCCATGGTGCTTGCCTAGCGTTAGTCTCTCCCCACCATGGAGAACCTCTATCCAGTGTGAGTCCCGAGGGAGAAAAGGCTTGTATAGAAATAAATGAAGAACTGAAGACTCGACTTAAACCTGAGTGTATCTTAAATAAATGATTTTTTTAAGCTCTATTTTTTTTATTGGAGTATAGTTGCTTTACAATATTGTGTTAGTATATACTGTACTGGTTTGGACTTGATAAACAGTAGGGGTGACTTTAGGAAGTCCTGTAATAATGATAGTATTTTAAGAAAACTAAGCATGACTATAAGCATGAATACAACATAAATATATTAATTAGGCTTGAAATACAGATAAAGGCTTTATATACTTCATTTTGAACCATGAGAACAATCAGATACCCCAGAAACACAGGACGCTGCTCTGTAGTCTTGAATCAGTAATTCTGGCATCTCTGTGTTCTCCATTCTCTTCCACCTTTATCTCTCCCTCAATCCCGCTGTATCTTCAGGCTTGACCTCTCCCTCCTCCCAGGTTCAGTCTCTCCCTTGACCTCACTCCCTCCATCCTCTCCTTCCCTGTCTGTCTGGTAGGGTTAAAGGGCATGGTGTTGGGGTTGGACCTACTTGGCTCTGCCGTTTAATTAATTAGGATTAAGCAGATTCATTAACCCAGGCCTCAGTTTTCTTTGAGAGTTGGCATGACAACGGTGTGAGCCTTGGAAAGTAACTGAAATGATGAGTGTCTCAGAAATGTGCAGTCATGGTGGAATTATTATTCCAAGTTCATCACTGTTGGACTGCTGAGGGTAGCTGAAAAAAGCCGTAGAAACCTGCTGACTGGCTCTACGACAAATGTGTAGTTTTAGTCTCTGTTGGATCCTCCAAACTGCTCAGCATTTTGTTTTGGTTTTGTGCCCAGTTATCTCTAAACATAGAATTGGACTGTTTTATCTTGCTAATAAAGTAACCCCTTATAGAAAAATTAGGAATTATAGAACATTATTAGAAACCTGTGATCCCACCCCCCCAGAGATAGCTATACTCTGATATTTCTGCATTTTAGTATATTTTTAGTGTATTAGCTATCTCTATCTATCTCTATATGTATATATGTATACATGTATGTATGTCTCTATCTCATATCTATTGATTGATCTATCTCTATATCTCTATAGGTATGTATGTATCTATATCTGTATATCTAGGTATGTATGTATCTATATCTGTATATCTATGTATGTATCTATCTCTGTCTCTGTACGTATGTATATATATCTATGTCTATATGTATGTATCTAGCTGTAGTTTTCATACATACAGCCTTTTATCTTTCTTCCTTCTGTGGACTCAGCAAATTTCCCTTTCTCCTCACGACCTTTTGCTATAGTGGCCATTGGGGAACCTCACTCTTTAAGCCACCTCCTTTCATGCTTCTCATCTTATCAAAAGGCCCCTGAGAAGATACAGAGAGAGAAGTTGACAGTTCTGCCACCTCGCTGCCATCTAGACTCCTGTATCTTCTCCTGCCTCTTAGCTCTTTTACTCTGCTCTGTTTCCATTCTTTCTTTCTCCAGGAAACAGCTCCTGTCTTCTCTGGTACCTCCCATCAATTGCCTTCATTCTGAAGGCTCCCCGCTTCTTTCCACCCACCAGCCACTGTCCTTCCCTTCCTGCCCAGAGAGGAACCATGGTCTCGCTCCATCCTCAAACTGCCAGGGCACATTTGGACTTCTGCCTAACGGTTCTGCAGAAGCTGTTATCATTGTGGTGGCCCATGTTCTCTGGGCTCCCCACACCCATGGCCTCTTTCCAGACCACCTTGCCTCACATTCTCTGCCGCTATATAAACTCCTGACTACCTGCAAGTTCCACCTCCTGGCTTTCCTGCTGCTTTCTTAGAGCGTCTTTTTCATACTTTCTAATTGATTGATTATCCTCTGCCCCTTTCTTAGGGATCAGAAAGCTCTCACTTCACACCCTGTCTTTAGTTATTTCATCTACTTCAAAATCTCCACCTGCTTTAATGTTTAAGCTTTAGACACTTTCTTCCATGACATATTAACTGCTTCTCACCACCTTGCCCCACTAGCACTTCGAGATTCCTATGAGCAAAACAGAATGTCCTTACAATGGAATATTATTCTGCCTTAAAAAAGGAAGAACATTCTGACGTGTGCTATAACATGGATGAGCCTGGAGGACATTATGCTGAGTGAAATAAACCAGTCACAAAAGGACACATACTGCACGCATCTACTTATAGGAGGTCCCAAGGAGTCAGATTCATAGAGACAGAAAGCAGAATGGTATTTGCCAGAGGCTGAGGGGAGGGGTGAATGGGGAGTTAGTGTTTAATGTATTTTGCAAGATGAAGAGTTCTGGAGATGGTGGGTGGTTATGGTTTCACAACAGTATGAATATACTTAATGCTACTGAACTTAAAAATGGGTCAGCAGGTAAAATTTTTTCCAACTTTATTGAGATATAATTGACACATAACATTGTGTCAGTTTAAGGTATACATTGTGATGATTTGATACATGTATATATTGTGAAATTAAGCTGGTAAATTGTATGTTAAGTTTATTATACCATGATTTAGAAAAACAACCCAGAACATCTTTTCCTCCTCTTCTGTTTTTTTAGTTTTTTTCCTGTATTTGATTTCTAATCTCAAGCATTGTGGTCGGAAAAGATGCTTGATATGATTTCAATTTTCTTAGATTTACTTGATTTGTGACCCAAATTGTGATCTATCCTGGAGAATGTTCCATGTACACTTGAGAAAAAAGTATATTCTGCTGCTTTCGGATAGAATGTTCTACAAATATCAATTAAGTCTATCTGGTCTAATGTGTCATTTAAGGTTTGTGTTTCCTTATTAATTTTCTGTTCACTGGTGTAAGTGAGGTGTTAAAGTCCCCTACTGTTATTGTGTTATTGTCGATTTCCCCTTTTATGGCTGTTCGCATTTGCCTTATATATTGAGGTGCACCTATGTTGGGTGCATATACATTTGCAATTGTTACATCTTCTTCTGGGATGGATCCCTTGGTCATTATGTAGTGTCCTTCTTTGTCTCTTGTAACAGTCTTTATTTTAAAGTCTATTTTGTCTGATATGAGTATTGCTACTCCAACTTTCTTTTGATTTCCATTTGCATGGAATATCTTTTTCCATTCCCTCACTTTCAGTCTGTAATGTGTCCCTAGGTCTGAAGTGGGTCTCTTGTAGACAACATATATATGGGTCTTGTTTTTGTATCCATTTAGCCAGTGTGCGTCTTTTGGTTGTAGCATTTAATCCATCGACATTTAAGGTAATTATCAATATGTATGTTCCTCCTGCCATTTTCTTAATTGTTTTGGGTTTGTTTTTGTAGGTCTTTTTACTTCTCTTTTTTGTTTTCTTCACTTGTGTTTCTTGCCTAGAAAAGTTGCTTTAGCATTTGTTGTAAAGCTGGTTTGGTGGTTTTGAATTCTCTTAGCTTTTGCTTGTCTGTAAAGCTTTTGACTTCTCTGTCGAATCTGAATGAGAGTCTTGCTGGGTAGAGTATTCTTGGTTGTAGCTTTTTCCCTTTCATCACTTTAAATATATCCTGCCACTCCCTTCTGGCCTGCAGAGTTTCTGCTGAAAAATCAGCTGATAACCTTATGGGGATTCCCTTGTTTGTTATTTGTTGCTTTTCCCTTATTGCTTTTAATATTTTTTCTTTGTATTTAATTTTTGTTAGTTTGATTAGTATGTGTCTTGGTGTGTTCCTACTTGGGTTTATCCTGTATGGGATTGCCTGCACTTTCTGGACATGCTTGACTATTTCCTTTCCCATGTTAGGGATGTTTCCAGCTATTATCTCTTCAAATATTTTCTCAGGCCCTTTCTCTTTTTCTTCTTCTTCTGGGACCCCTATAATTTGAATGTTTGTATGTTTAATGTTGTCCCAGAAATCTCTGAGAGACTGTCCTCATTTCTTTTCATTCTTTTTTCTTTATTCTGTTCCACAGCAGAGATTTCCACCATCCTGTCTTCCAGGTCACTTATCTGTTCTCTGCCTCCGTTATTCTGCTATTGATTCCTTCCAGTGTATTTTTCATTTCAGTTATTGTCTTGTTCATTTCTGTTTGTTTGTTCTTTAGTTCTTCTGGGTCTTTGTTAAACTTTTCTTGTATCTTCTAAATCTGTGCCTTCATTCTTTCTCTGAGATCTTGGATCATCTTCACTATCATCACTCAATTCTTTTTCAGATAGATTGCTTATCTCCTCTTAATTTAACTGTTCTAGATTTTTATCTTGCTTCTTCATCTGCAGCATATTTCTTTGTTGTCTCATTTTGTCATATTTACTGTGTTTGTGGTCTTCTTTCCGCAGGCTGTAGGATCATAGTTCCTCTTTCTTCTGGTGTCTGCCCCCTGGTGGGTGAGGTTGGTCCAGAGGCTTGTGCCATTATCCCCTTGATAGGGGGTTGATTGGCATTGTGGTGATCAGAGCCTGCCCTGGATATTGAGCGGGGTTTCCCCTTTTTCCTGTGGTTGTCACTGCCCTGTCAGGGGTGGCATCTGCCCCCTAGTTTTTGGAGTAGAGGCCCCCAAATCTGTTTCTTAGCTGTGATTCTGATCTGTGCTGCAAGTTAGGCAGTATTGGAGCACTCCCAGTAGGAGAGAATCTACTGAGTGTTCCTGCTCTGGAGCTGTTGACCTGTGAATGTGCTCAGTTGTGTCCCCTTTCACCTGCTGTGTGGGCTCACAAAGTACACTGTTGTTGACACTGCTCTCGGTCCTGCCTTAACTGTGGGTATGCCAGTGATTAGCCCTGGTGACCCTCAGGCATTGTTTTCACCCAGCCACTGGCGGAGGTCCACTGAGGTCAGGTCACAGGACTGCAGTTCTCGTGCACCTGGACTCTCTGTGGGATCTTGTTCTTCTGATTTACCCACTTCCAGAGTGGTGAAGACTCCTTTGGTCTCCATGTTGAGTAAGCAGCTGCCCAGTCTCCCCAGCTAGCACCGTGGAGGCAGCTGAGCTCCTAGGTTCCTTCACGTGGCTCCACTGCTGGCCCAGCCAGCACAGTGTGTCCTGCTTTTCCTTACAGCCTTGTTGCTCCTGCCTGGGTCTCGGTTTCATCTCTGCCCTATACATTGCAGCCCCCAAATTCAAATTATACTACTTCTGTAGAATGCCCAGGCTTTGCACCTGCACTTCTCTTTACCAGGAATGAGTGCCCTTTCTCCTTTCTTTGATAAGCAAATTTATACAAATATGATTTGCATACAAAATGGGCTCAAGTGGATTCTAGACCTAAATGTAGGAGGTAAAACTATAAAACATTTAGAGGAAAAAAAAAACCCATAGGACTATATCATCCTGATATTGGGTTCAGTAAAGATTTCTTAGATGTGACATAAAAAATCCAAGTGATAAAAGAAAACACTGATAATTTGTACTTTGTCAAAATTTAAAACTTCCACTCTTTGAAATACTACAGCAAGAACGGAAGACAATCCACAGCCAGGGAAAAAATGTTTGCAAAGCATGTAAGTGACATAGAGCTTATATCTAGACTACATAAAGAATTTTTACATCCTAATGAGAAGAAGAAAAGCAAATTTTAAAAAATTGGCAAAGATTCTGAACAGACCTCTCTGAAAGAAGTTAGTGAATGGCCAATAAGCCAAAGAAGAGACAGTCAGCAACATTAATCTTTAGGGGTATGCAAATTAAAATCACAGTGACATGCTGTTCTGTACCTACTAGGATGGCAATAATTTTAAAAAAGAAAATAGCAGATGTTTGCAAGGATGTGGAGAAATTGGTACCCTCCTGCATTGCTGGGGTGACTGTAAACCAATGTGGCTACTTTGGAAAAACAGTTGGGCAGTTTCCCATGTCAGTTACCATATGATGCAAGAGTTCCACTGCAAGGTATATACCCAAGAGAAATGAAAATATTTGTCCACAGACGCTTGTACATGAATGTTCATAGCATCACTAGTCATAATACACCAAAAGTGGAAATAACCCAAACATTCACTGATAAATGTATGAACAAATTGGCTTATCCATACTTATAATAAATATTTGCACTAAAAAGAAATGAAGCACTGATACATGCTACACATAGATGCTCCTCAAAAACACCATGAAGAGTGAAAGAAGCCTGGCAAAAATACTACACATTGCATGGTTCCATTTATATGAAATGTCCAGAACAGGCACATCTATAGAGATGGTAGATTATTGCCTGCTTAGGGTAACAGACTGTGAATAGAGAGCCACTACACATGGGCACATGGTTTATTTTGGGAATGACAGACCTGTTGTAGAATTGGACTGTGGTGCACTTTGTGAATTTACTTAAAAATATTTCATCGTACCCTAAAACAAGTGCATTTTTTGGTATGTAAATTATATCTCACTTAAAGCTATTAAACTAGATCTCATTATTTGGTAGGGTAATATTGAAATGTGGAAATAAACTTTAAATAAATTCTTAATGAAAATATCAGGCGTGTAAACGTGGTTTAGTTTCTGTTAACAAGTAATTATCTTTGGGTACACACATCCTTGCATGTGCGTGCGTGTGCGCGCGTACGCGCGCACACAGACACACACACACTCCAGAGCAGAAGAATGACAGAGTCTGTGCCTCAGAAGAGAAACAAGGTTGACTTTTATTCTTGTCCTCATAAGTTTATGTTTTATTGGAGAAATGAAGTAGAAAAAGGAAATGCAATCACTTCTCATTATTCACAGTAGTTATCTTCTATAAGGTTGCCACAAACACTGAATTAGTGAATATTGAACCACTGATCCTAAAGGAAATAGAGGTTAGGTACCTGCAAACCTCTGGTCACAACACTTTGCTGTACACCTGAAATTAACACCACATTGTTAATCAACTATACCCCAATATAAAATAGAAATTAAGAGAAAATAGAAACACACATAAAGCTAAGTTATGTATTCCTTGTTTGATGAAAATGTTGTGACCAAGGGTGACATTTGATTGGAGATATCGGAGGTGTTTTAAATTTTTTCTTTTTAGCTCATTTTCTAGTTTTACTATAAATCTATAGATTAAAATTGTCTTGCAGATACCGTCACAAGCTGATTAGATAGAATTGCCTTTCATTGTTGGCCTGCCTTCTACTTAATGCTTCCTTCACCACCCCACCCCCGCCCCATACAAACCATCACGAAGATGCTGTTGTTTTATTGCCTAAATTTCTCCCAAACACATTCACTTCTTTCCTTTTTTTTTTTTTTTTTTTTTTTTTTTTGCGTGGGGGAGGCATTTTGTTTACTTAAAAGTGTATTTAAAATGGCCAGGGAATATTTACTTTTTCCTTCCCATATAACATCATGTACGTTTAAGGTGTACGATGTGATGATTTGATACACATATATATTGGGAAATGTTTACCACAATAAGGTTAGTTAATACATCTTTCACCTCACATAGTTACCATTCTCTTGTTGTGGTGGTGAAACTATTAAAACTCTACTCTCATAGCAATTTTCAAGTACACAGTATAGTGTTATTAACTATTATTCATTAAAATCACCATGCTGTACATTAGATCCCTGGAACTTATTCATCTTATAACGGGAAGCTTGTACCCTTGGACCAACATCTCCTCATTTGCTCCATCCCTCAGCCCCTGGCAACCATCAGTCTGTTCTCTCTGTTTCTATGAGTTCAAAGTTTTTAGATTCCACGTATAAGTGAGACCATATAGTATTTGTCTTTCTCTGTCTTGAATTATTTCACTTAGCATAATGCTCTCAAGGTCCATGATGTTGTTGCAAATGACAGGATTTCCTCCTTTATGGCTGAATAATATTCTACCCTGTGTGTGTGTGCACACGTGTGTGTGCACCGCATTTTCTTTATCCATTCATCTTTCAATCTTAAGTTGTTTCCATATCTTGGCTGTTATAAAATAAATAATGCTTCAGTGAACATGGGCGTGCAGATCTCTCTTTGAGATAGTGATTTCATCTTCTTCAGGTATATGCCCAGAAGTAAGATTGCTTGATTATATGGTAGTTGTACTTTTAATTTTTTGAGGAACCTTTATACTGTTCTCAATAGTGACTGTACCAGTTTACATTCCCACAAACAGTGCACCAGGGTTCTCTTTTCTCCACATCCTTGCTAGCATTTGTTATCTCATTTTTTTAAATAATAGGTATTCTACCAGCATTCACAATTTTCTCTTGCCATCACCACCACCCTTCATGGACTGTGGCAGTATGTTTGTCTGCTTGTAATGGCTTGGGCTGCCATTACAAAGCACCACAGACCAGGGTGGCTTAAACAACAGAAATGTATTGTCTCACAGTTCTGGAGGCTGGAAGTCCAAGATTAAGGTGTCAGCAGGATTGGTTCCTTCTGAGGGCTGTTAGGGAGAATCTGTTCCATGCCCTGCTCCTAGCTCCTCATGGTTTACTGGCAATCTTTGGTGTTCCTTGGTTTGTAGAAGAATCTGCAGTCTCTACCTTCATGGTCACAGCTGTTCCCCCTGTGTAGTGTCTGTGTCCAAGTTTCCCCTTTTATAAGGGCACCAGTTATATTAGACACTGACAGTGTCTTATTATCCTTTTGAATTCCCTCTCCTGTGTATGGGCAATGTCATACAGGAATGTTTGTTGGATAAATACATGAAAAAGTAACAAAGGAGTGAGAAAGTTGTACCTTGGAGTCCAGACCGAGTTACCCACATGCTGCTCCCAGCCCACAGCCTGTTCATGTCACAGGCTGTTCATCCCTGCGGGTGGACCTCCGCAGCACACTTGCTTGTCATCATTAGACCCAGGGGATGTGTGTTGGGTCCCTTGTTGGGTCCCTTGTTGGGTCCAGCATGTCCCCATGCTCAGCAGTAGTGCAATGGCAACAGCACTGACCTCGGTGTACTGTGAGGGAGTTAGAAAACACCATGGGAAGAAAATTACTCCTGCCCACAGCTGAAGACTATACTTCGGCTGAGTCCTAAAGCTACTGTTTTCGGAGTTTGCTCTAATGAGTGATTCTGTGCTTAAGGATTTAGGGTTGCTTGGTGGATGTGCTCACAATGGGCTGGCCATCTCTTATTAAAGGATAGAAAAGGAAAGACAGACCTTTGAAAGATTTTGATGAGAGAAAAGATGGGGCTTGAACAGAGACTCTAAATAAAAATGCTACATGTCTTGTGAACTGAATCCATAACAACTATTTATTTTTATAAGCTTGGTGAGGCAAATGTAATAAATGAATATAAAATGATGAATGAATGAATACAGTGACTGAATAATTCCATGAATAAATGAATTGATTTAATAAATGCCTGTCCACTGGCTAACTGATAATCTTTCTTGCAAATAACCCACAATATTTAAAAATTACATATTGGTATGGCTATCTATTACTGTTTTGGGGGACATATCCATATATATGTAAATAGATATAGAATAACAACTAGGCTATTTTTAGTGTGAGATAGTGATCCAAAGTGTCCTTTATGTTTCTCATTCCTTTTGTGTGTGCGTCTTGCTGTCAGCTGTCCCTCTGTCAGCCAGGGAGGCTAAGTTCAGCTGGCACCGGCCCTGCCATGAACTGGTGGACAAGTAGGATGAAGAAATCGCCGCCCACCCTTGGGCTTTTCAGGTGTGGCTCCCAGCCTGGGCTGATGAAACTGACCAGAAGGGGAGGTGAGCTCCCTCACAGATCCAGTGGCTTTGGTCATGGGCAGTTGAGGGAGAAAACTATAATTCTGGAAACCTTAATTCCGACCAACAGTTTGTATTCCACAGGACATTCTGGCCCTCTACCCCAGTGCCCTTGTCCTTTGGCATAATCTTTGAACCTCAGCTATGCCCATTTCCTTTCCTCCTTCTTTACTCTCTTACCCTCATCTGGCCAGACCCAGAGGGAAGGAACCCCTGAAAAGTGAGGTCGCTGGATGGCTCTGTCAAGATGCTCCACAGAACCTCCTGACACCCGCTGCAGTTCTGGGAAGTCATCCTGTGCAGAGACCAAGTTCAGACATTAGTTCTCTGGCTCCTGTCCTCACTGGAAGGCACTCAGATCATCAGAGTAGTCATTTGTAAAGGTAAATTTGATAATGGGCTGAGAAGTAAGTCTAAGGATCTTTTAGGTCACAGTACTGTTCTGGTTAACTTGGTGCAGATGGCCTCTCTGGGTTGTGGGGTTGAATTTTGAATTAGAACATAGCAGGAGAAAACCAAAAGGAGAGTAGCTTTTGTGACATCACACCCTGTACATTTTAAGTGACAACAATTTCACAGCTTTAAAGGTGAATGTAAAGCAAGTGGATCACAACTGATTAAATTACCAGCTGTTAATTATATTGCCAGTTATAAATTATAAACTCGAATTCTGATTAACACAGCAACTAATTGATCGACATCTTTAGTTACATTATAACTGAATTGGGCACTCACAATTCCAAACTCCTGGGAAGGAAAAATGTCTCTACAAGCTGTGTAACATAGTGGCTGAATCCTAGTTGTGGGATTTCTGAGAAAGCCTGCAGAGGAACGAGAAACATAAAGGACACTTAGAATTATTGTCTTGCACTAAAAATAGTCTAGCTGCTATCCAACATGTGCAAGTCACATATGGAAAACCTGTATTTTAATATCCAACATTACTCACAAAATCAGGAAAATGTACAATTAACTTGACAGTTGATGTTCTAACCGGCACCTTGGTGAACAGAGACCTTTTGCTACTTTAAATCTCCATCTGGCTGCTACAAAAAAATTTGCTTTCAATGGCTAGAGTCAGGTTGGCTGGTACACAGCTCTGTGTCATGACTCCTTTGGACTCATTTGAATATGAATAGTGTCAGATATTATGTTTAACAGGATCACACTGCCAGTGGAGGGAGAGCACTTGCTTTCTTCAAACAATGTTCTTCCTTAGGAATACTTTAAGAGTTCTTATTTATTTACTCTTTATTTACCAACTTCCAAAGCAAAACATGGGCATTTTAACAATCAAAACCACCCTTTCACGATTCCTGTTGGCACCATAGACACTTCACCTTCTCTTCATTAATTCTAAATCTTCCACATGCATGCCTGGGTTGTGTGCATGAGCATTGAAAGGGAATAATTAGAAACATCTGTTTACATTTACCAGGAGCAGATATTAAAGGAATTAAAATAAGCATAATCATCACAAAACAGCTTAAAAAACTCAATATACGAGAATGTCTGAATACCATGAGAGTGCTATATAAACTTCTATATAAATATACTATATGAATGCATCACTATGTGAATACACTATATGACATAAAAAGATCTTTCATTAAAAGATATAAATAGCAAGCAAATTTAACATGTACTAAATAAGTATTGGGGAATATTCATTTCTATTATTAATTTACTGAACAGCCCGCCAGTGTGGTGTTTGAAGGTAATGGCACATGTTGGGTTGATGGCTGTAGTTATTTATGGCATCAGGGCCTGGAACAAGGCAGAACATCCAGGCTCTGAGGCAGCCCTCAGACACCCACGCTGCAGCCCCGTCAGAGACCTGTGGTTCTAAGGCCCTGACCCACGTCTCCCCGTTGTCATGTCAGCTGTTGCCATGGAGTTGCTGGGTTTTGTTCAGAGCTTCTTGAAGTGGTTTGCAGTGAGACTGTCCTAGCATCCACCTGAATCTGAAAGCACGTGGGAAGATTGTGTTCTTGCAGTTGGCCCAGCACAGACTCTGCTCTCCACGGCAGTGCATGGCTAGAGCTGTCCACATGCTGCCTTTCGGTACACATGTGCCTGCTTTCTAAACATAGAAGTAGTGTTTCCTGATTTTAATGAAATTAAAAGGTTCAGTATAATTTTAAGTCAAAATAATGATCAGAATATGAACATGCAAAAATAAGAATTGCATAAGGAGCTTTTTAAAATTACCAGCACTGGGTCTTACCTCCTGCAATTCTGATTCAGTGTAGCTGGGGTGGGCCCTGGAATTGGATGGGGCATAAGGAAAGAGAAAGAATAAAGATGGCAAGGTACAACCAGATGAAGCAGTCTCCTCAGGTGGCTGAGGAGAAAGTCAGTGCTCAGAGGAATACCCGGCCTGCAGGTAAAAATGAAGAGTTAAACATCTTAGGAATGAATGATCTCACCCTGGAAGAGAGGAGGAAGGGGGCAGGGCAGGGATGAGCCTAGGCAGGCGAGCCTTGAGACCTGGATGAGGGGGGCTGGACTGGAGCCCTGAGCCCACAGCCAGTGCAGTAGAAAGGGCAGGAGAGTGTCTCAGAGGCTGAGCAGTGTCCTGAGAATGGGCTGCAGCCCTGCTGCAAGCTGCTTAGATGGCGTCAGATGAGGGCAAAAGAGTGCCCTCTGGAGGTCATTAGGCAACCTTGCTGGGCCCGGGCTGGAGATGGAAGCAAGTCCCAGGTGAATGATGAGGGATAAATTCTAAAGAACTCTCAGTATAAAACCATTAGAAAGGGTGAACAAATCATAATAAACATCATTTAAATGTGTCACTTAATTCACAGAAAAATAAGAGAAAGCCCCAGGAGCCACAGAAAAGGACAGAGATTCAATTTGGAGAGAAAGCTGAGGATGAAAGTGTTGTAAGCTGCACTTGAAGACCTGGGGTCATTTGCCCCATGTAACCAAGTGGCTTGAGGTTAGTGGTCAGGCAGAAACAGAGAGACTAAAGAATTCCACAAAGCAGAGAGTTAAAATTGAGTCTTTATAGAGCAGCACACTCAGGGGCTACACACCCATTGGAAGGGTGGTCTAGAAAAAAATTCCCCAACCATCAAAGGGTGATAAGAAAATGTCTGTCTCACCTGGGCCTTAGGTAGCATGGAAAACATCTTCCCTGAGAATTTGTATCGTATACCTGTACTAATCTCGATTTGGGGTTTGACTTAAAACTGTGGAGAAATTTTCACTGAAAGTGATCCAAAGTTATCAACCAATCTGGAACACTGGATGAAAGCACATGCAGATCTTTTATAAAGGGACACACTGGCAACCCAGTTTACATAGAACTTCTGCTTATTATTCAGCAAATGTTTATGAAATTTCTCTTATGTGCTGGGCACTGTCCTAGCACTGCTCTGGGAATAGATCGTTGAACAAAACAGACAAACATTCCTGTTCTCATGCAGCGTACATTCTAGCATGGGAGAAAGGAAGTAAGCATAATAAATAAATATATCAAATAGAATGTAATCAGGGTTGACAGGAAGGGAGGGTGCAAGGGATGAAGGTTGCCATTGTCAGAGAAGGCTCATTAAAAATGTGAATTTGAGTAAAGACTTGACTAAGGTGAGGAAGTCAGCCAGAAGGTTATCTGGGGAGAGACAGTCCCAGGCAGAAGGAACAGCTAATGAAAGGGCCTACAGCGGGATAGCGCCTGGGTTGTTTGAGGAACAGCCAAGAGGGTATTGTTGCTGAGGTGAAGTTAGCAAAGGAGATGAGGTCAGAAAGGTGGTAAGTGGGCCAGAGCACAACTACTTGGGCTTTACTTCCATAAAATAAGGAGCCATTGTATGGTTTTGAACACAGGAGCAAATTATCTGACTTAAATTGTTAAAAAGTCACCTGTTGAGAATTGGAGCATTGGAGAGCACAGGTGCAGGGAACTGGTCTGTAGCCTACCAAGGAAGGGTGTATGACCCGGGGGGCAGCCACAGCAGTGATGAGGAGTGGCTGAACCACAGTCTGCTTTTCATGTGGAGTCAACAGAATTTCATATGGATTGATATAGAATGTGAGAGAATAGATGAGTGAAAATGACTGGAGATTTTGACTCGAGTAACTGTAAGGACAGAATAGCATCAGGGGAATGGGAAAGATTGTAAGTGGATCCATTTTGAGGGTAGCATTAGCAGTTAAAGCTGGATGTGTTGACTTGATTCTAGAGTTTGATTTAAAAATTGGGTTGGAGAATAAATTTGGGAATTCTAAGCATATAGGTAGAATGTAAATCCATGCAGCTAGAAGAGATCACTAAGGAAGTGAGTGCCAGAGAGAAGAGAAGGGACCAGGGTGTGGTCAGGTGAGTGAGTAGATGGTGGCACAGGGAGAGCAGTCCTGTGCACTCTAGCATTAGGAAGAAAAGGAAGAATTGGAAGGAGTAACAAAGCAGATAGGCCAGTTGGGCAGGAAGAAAAGCAGGAGAGTGTGTGTCAAGAGCAGTGATGTGTCTGGGATTTTGCCCACAGTTTTCATGGACGCTGGAAGAAGACACGAATCTCATAAGTCAAAAACAAAGGACAGTTGACTGCTCACAACTAGGGCCGGCTACATGATTTGTGGGGCCCAGTGCAAAAAGCAGGAACACAAATGCATAAAGGATATGTGGTGCACGCACACACACACACACACACACACACACACACAATGTAATACTACTCAGCCATAAACAAGAATGAAATTTTGCCATTTGTAGTGACATGGATGGACTTGGAAGGTATTATGCTTAGTGAAATAAATCAGATAGAGAAAAGCAAATACTGTATGATATCACTTACATGTGAAATCTAAAAAATACAACAAATTAGTCAATATATATAAAAGCAGCAGACTCACAGATATAGAGAATAAACTAGTGTTTACCCATTGGGAGAGGGAAGTGGGAAGGGGCAAGATAAGTGTAGGGGAGTAAGAGGTACACACTATTATGTATAAAATAAGCAACAAGAATATATTATACAACACAGGGAATATAGCCAATATTTTATAATAACTACAAATGGAATATAACCTTTAAAAATTGTGAATCACTATGTTGTACACTTGAAACATATAATATTATAAATCAACTATACCTCAATTTAAAAAAAGTTTTAAAAAAGCAGGAACAAAGTGTCATTCGTCTCCCATCTAAAGGGTAGCACTTGGTTTCTCCCTCCTTGGGCACTATACTTGATTAATTGTATGAAACCCTGCATTATGGTTTCTTTCTGGCTACCCAGGCTATGATTATAATATCCCAGAGGATAGGATTGCTTCATGTAATTCCTTGCAGAGATGTCCTTCCAAATATTTCTGTTGAAATTAATAATAATTAAAAAAAACTATCAAGCCAATATTTTTCAGTTATATGAAGTATGATGTTGTTAATATTGTGATTTGTCTAATAGCAATAACCTAACAAGTTTTGGGTAGAAACCAGAAATACACATGATCTCAGAAATGAATGGACTTGCTATCTAAAAATAGCGTGTCTTCTTAGAAACTGAAAGTACTTTAAAATGTGTGGCATCACTAGTCCACATGACTTGTCTTTGAGGAGGGGAAATCCAGTGTTAAACCTTGATATAGAGGTACACGTATAAAATCAAAGTGCATTTGAATACCCACAGTTTAAGTTTATAGGAGGGGTTCTTCGTTTAAAATGGAAATATTCATCCTGTATTTTATGATAAATAGATACTCTTCTTTCTGTTGAAACACTTGTTTTGCTTTATTGCTCTCTTGAAGGGATTCAGAGTGACACTCAGTTCAGCAAGTCTAATAATGAGAACTCTATAAGCCATGTAACCCAAGAGATGACCATGACTATTTTAGGATGTAGAATTCTTAACCTCATGGTCATCTGTAGGCACTGTGCTCAAGCAAGGGAAGAGCACAGAGGCTTGAGAAATGCCACACAACCAGAACGTGGACAAATCGCTCACATCTCCAGGTGTAATATTCTCCCAGTTTGAGTATCTTTCTAATATAAAGGTATTGAAGGCAGCTTGCACAAGCAATATGGCTGTTTCTCACAGCCAGTTCTTGGAGCACCTTTGCATAAATGACATATTTGAGTCATTGCATCCTCCTTGGAAACTTATTAATCAAAGATAGTTGCTGGAAAATAAAGCTATGTATCTGATTATGCACACACATACATGTTGCAGACTATATATATATATAATTTCCTGAACAGTTTGGTGTCTTTAATGAATGTTATTCAGATAAATACTCATTTAAAATAAAGCAGAATATGAAATGACTCCTCCCCAGTTTATAATACATTCCAAAATCTCATTCATACAATGTTTGTGCTGAGTTCGAACATCTGTTCGCATATGGAGTGTGAGACATTTGATCATCTTGTATATTCTTCTGTTTAACCCACAATATATCTGAGGTCTGATGTTGGACTCAGCCTACTCCAGACACCATAGGTAAGCGTTCTTCTGAGGTGCAGTTTGGGAGTCCAGGAGCTCATCTGTAATCCATTGTCATGGGGACACTAGTGGAAACACAGCCCACCCTCCTACTGCTGCTGCTGACTCATGATCCAGTTCTAGATGTGTAAGGTATTTAGGAAATTGGGTCAACAGAACCCAGTGACTGAATGAATGCTGGATTTCAGATGTGAAAGAAAGAAGAGGTTGGTGTATAGCCTGTTTTTGGTTTGGTTCAGAAGATGGGTAGATGCTAGCAGAGAATGGGGAACAGATTTGAGGTAGAAAGATAATGAGTTAATTTTAGACACATTGAACTTGGTTTACATGTGGGGCATCTGGATGGAAAGATTCAGAAGGCGCTGGATCCATACATGGACATCTCAGAAAAGTGAAATAGGCCAGAGACACTGATGGAGGAACAAAAACCTGGAGGCTGGAGTTAAGAATAGGAGATGCTTCTTGCTCCTGGTTCCTTGATGCTCAGTTTGGGAGAATCAATTTTACAGTTAAAGGGGGCTCTGCAGGGGCACTTAGTGAAATGTTCTTTGTATACAGAGGGGTAGTGGGAGGTAAGCCCTGGGGCACCTGAAGGTCAGATTAGCCACAGCAGATCAGGCCTGGCAGGGTGACTGGTTTGGTATTTTTATTAGTGCTGTAGCTGTTTTACAAATTTGTGTTTAATTTAAATTTGTAATTTCAACATATTTCACAGCAGAAAAAATGTTTTATGGAAAATCTAGTAACCTGATACATTTCAGGAAACAATCTTGCATCTTTTGCATTTGGATACTGAGTAGAAGATGGAACTTGGGATTTTAGAAGCAAAGAGTGACGCCTGCTTCAGGTGGTGCTGAGAATTCTACACCAAAGTATTAGGCTGAGTCTTTCTTTCTGGCATCTTGGGATAATAGAGAACAGTAGGGTTTTTTTATTTTATTTTATTTTTTTAGAGTTTGGCGTGTACTTGGCATGGAGCAATGGGCTGGGGGCCCACCTGATAAAGAGGATCCTTTTTCATCAGGTGCTGGGGGGC
Source organism: Globicephala melas (assembly GCF_963455315.2). NCBI lineage: Eukaryota > Metazoa > Chordata > Mammalia > Artiodactyla > Delphinidae > Globicephala > Globicephala melas. The sequence continues at coordinate 52,441,699 of NC_083315.2, forward strand.
TTTTGGGAGGATAACTGGCACTGCTCTAGGATGAGGGAAGAGAATGTATAATTTTCCAAATGCCTATTATGAGCCAAGCACTGTGTTAAGCTTTGTTAGCTCAATTAATTGTTAGAGCACTTTTGTAAAATGAGCATTTTTAGTTTCATTTTTCCACATGAGGTTGCTGAGGCTCAGAGTGATTAGGTAACTTTTCCAGGCAAGGCACAGGGCAAGAAGCTGACCTGGTGGTCTGAAGTGTCCTGCTGCACCACCTCCTGCAAACTAGCCCCTGCTGGAGATTTATTTAGCCAAGGACATCTCTTTTAAATTTTCCTGGTTCTCATTGGTTTAGGTTGAATTCTCGATTTTTTCTGATACTACATAGTTTTTTGTCCTTTGAATGTAGGCCAGTATAATCATTTTGCATTTCAAACTTACTGGACTCCAGAGAAATAGCTATGGTATCTTTTCATATTTGAAAAGAAAGGCAACTTTTCAAAATAATTTATGTCCTATGCCAGTTTTTCAGATGGCTGTAGAGGACTGGGGAACTTGTAACTATTTTCAGCAGCCCATCCAGATTTCATACAGAGGTGACTAGTTCATCTTCTAAATATATTTAGCATTTACGTGGATGAATAAAAATTGCAGACTATGAGCCTTTCAGCAGGTATAATAGCTATATGAAGACCAGAAAGCCTCAGCAATCTTCCTCTGCATTTGCACACCAGCTTCCTCCCCTGCCAGCTACAGACTTAGTAGGTATTCCTTAAATATACACTTCTTTTGCATTGTTGTACACTTCTTGGCTCCTCATGTGTGCCCTCTGTGATGCTAATCACTTCAGAGTGTGTGACAGGCAGACTTCCCAGATGGATAAATGGGCTTATAGTGAAAAGGCTAACCCACCTTTGCCCAGCCAACAGGAGGTAGACTTGAGATTTGGGCATTTTTGAGTGCAAAGTGCCTTCTCTTAATCACTTTAATTTTACTTGATTTGATTTGATGAATACCCCACCAGAATGTGAGCTACTTAAAGGTACAAATGATATCCTCCTCATCTCTGGGTCCATAGCACCCAGCAAGGTTCTTGGCCTGTAGTAGATACTCAATGAAGGCTTGAGGCAGAGGGAGGGAGGAGGAGGGGTGATCAGAAGGAGGTGGTCTTGCTTTATTCTCATAGATCACCATGTTACCAAACTCAGGTCCGGATGCTCGCCACTCAAAAGCCAATAATTGTGAGGCAAGTGTTGGTAGAAAGGAAAGTTGCTTTAATCAGAAAAGCCAGCAATCTGGGGAGAAGGTGGACTCATGTTCTGAGACCAACTCCAAAGATTCTGCTCAGTCATGACAATTTTTAAAGGTAAAAAGGGGGAACAATCACAGTTAATCATCTAGTTAGGAGGTCAGATTCTTCATCATTTTTCCACTGTGTGCAGAGCTGCTGACTTCTGATTTTCCTGTGGAAGCTGTCTTGCCCACATGGTCCGCCTGCAAATTTGCTAAGGGGGAAGCTGGACGTAAAGAGTCAGTCATTCTTTAACTGCTTAATTCTTCATTCTTACTCCATTTAATCCAGGAAAGTAATCAACAGATTAGGCAAGGCATTGTGTACCTTCAATAGAGCAAAATCAGGAGTTAGGTTAAATGTTACCTAGTGATCTCATTTTTATAATTAAGGCCTGAGGAAAACAGAAATGGGCAAACAGGAAAGGAGCAAAAGAGCTGCTTACACTTGTCAGACATCATTCCATTTCTATGGGATTAGGGACGAAGTTCTGTCTTCTGTAACTTCTTCATGTTGACATAGGGTGCTGTATTCTTAGAGTGGAGGATATAGAGACAAGGGTCTGTACAATCTCTTTACTGACAATTTTAGTTGCCTGCTTACATATATGGGCAGAACAAGCTATAATATTTTGATGCCCACAAAGATGTAGATTATTATGAGCAATAATGTTAATCCCATTCTCTTAAGGCCAGTTCTTGGAATTGTGCTAGCCATAGATTTAGTACTGCTCAAGATGGAGCAGCTTATGTCACGGCTACAGTCTGGTCATCACGCAGTTAGCTTGTTCCCTCTGGTGGCAGTTATAGTATCTGTACAATGACTCAGGAATGTACATCAGAAACTGAAGGATTCTGTGACTCTATTGTCCTGATCATTAACTGCTTGAGCCTGCTCTTTTGTGACTCAGGGAGGCCTGAGAGATGTATGTTTTTCTACAAACAAAAGGCAGGGGTCGTGGAGGGGCCTTTGTTCTTGGTGTGACGGGGGGTGGCCTGCAGGGTTCTGCTGGGTTCCAACCACATGAATTCAACAAATGGAAGCCTAGGTACCAGCGAAGTCTGTTGTGGGAGGGGAGATGGATGCAGTGTTGGATACTCATTTTTAGGCCATTAAAAGGAATGGATTAGGATTTTCTAAATAAATCTTGTTAACAGAAGTGCCAAGATTCCCTCAGCCTAATTTTAGTTGCAGAAATGCCTGCAAAGGAAGCCTCCACCATCCAGGGCTTATATAAGCTTCTCAAAATAATTTTCTGTCCTCCCTGACCTGAGAACAACTTACCTGTGAGTTTTTGTCTCGTAAACTTGCTGAACCAGAAGCAAATGCAGGTGTCCTGTGGCTTTCACAGCTGCAGTTAAATATTTAAATTTGGCTTGGAGATTGCATTTCTTTCTCAGGATTAGTAAATTTTTTCATTTCCTGTGCTGAGGAAATCTAGTCAATTACCTAATTGCAGAATAATGAGCAGTGTTTCCATTTTCCAATATGTATTCTTGTCATTTTAATGCGATAAATACCAACAAATTTCCGCAAGCAGGAAGAAACATTATTGTTTATCTCTTATTGAAATGTATTTGAGCTGCTTGAGTTATACACCTAAAGGTTTTATTTTGTTGTTATTTGTTGTTACCACTGCTGTTCGTATATTCTCAGGAGATTTTAAAAGGACAGTCACCTATGCATAAATGCTTGGCCCCTGAATACCTCATATTCAAGAATGCCTGTTCCCAGCCCCCTTAGACTTCCTGCCTGCCCCTCGTCTCTCCCTGCCCCATCCTCTGCTACCTCAGCCCACTGGCTCCCAACCACAGGAGACTATGGGCTGGGCTGGTGTCTTACCCAGAAACTGTGGCATCTGACTTTTGCATGAAATGGAATTTTGTAATCTGGCGTAAAACCTAGCAACCCTTGTGTCATGTTTTTTCAATGAGAAAATATGACACAAATTTTAAACAAATGACTTACAAGCTTATGGAACCCCACCTACTAGTATTTGCTGTCCCTTTGTGAAGGCAGTGTAAAGCCTTCAGGGACAGGCCTAACTGGACTTCAGGGTTTCATGCCGTTTGATTTAATACACACACGTAAACAGAGAGAGAGAGTGGAGAGGGCCCTGAGTTCATTTAGTTATCAAAGAATCAGAGAGCTTTCCCATCCCTAAGAGAAGCCCCAGGAATAAATGGCCCTTTAATTGAATGCTTTTGTTTGTGTGATTCTTTTTAAGAAAGATTCTTTGTTTTGAATACAATTCCTGAATATTTCTTCATGCTGATTCCAAGTTCATCCTAAGACTTTTATAATACAGAGAGAGAGAAAGAGAGAGAGAGAGAGAGAGAGGTGTTCCAGGCATTTTATCTTACCTAATGATTTTGATGAACTATCTTAGTTCAAACCAATTCTAACTGAATAACTCACGATTATGCATTATACCCCAGAAAGTCCCAGTTCTCAGTGGCCTGGAGAATTCTGGATGAAGATACACTTGCATTTTCCCTCTCACTGCCTGACCTCTCTCCAGTGAATCCCATCTCCTAGGAAATCAACACTTTTACTCAGGGCCTCCCACTTACCGGTGCCAGCCCCATTCCATGGTTGGATCTGCACCTAAACTGGAAGCCAGGTGTTCTCAGGGTGCCCAGGGCTGTTCACACATCTGCTAACACAATGGGAGTGAGTCAGTATTCGTGCACACACAACCAGTATGTCAATTAATTAATTTATAGGAGGGTACTTTATAAATGCTTAAAGTACTACAAATTTCAACCCTCACCCAAAGCACGGTCTTCTAAAATCAAATGATATCAGATTATAACCAAAGGAGCTTTGTGAGCTAGATTCTGCAGCAGGTCTGAAGAATGTGGGGGTGGTGTGCAGAGTGGAGGTTATGGGGGTCCCACCTGCAAAAGAGGAGATTCTGCTTCTCTGGGACACAGGGCCCTGTTACTGCAGCCCCACTGGCAGCTGCTGTTTCTGTAAACCCTGATCTCTGGGCTGGTACCTGCTCTTTCTTCTGCCAACATGCTCTGTCTAGATGTGCTGATATGGCTGGGTGTGCCACAGCCAAGAATCAGTGCATGGAGACCACTGTCCCTTCTTTGTGTGTGCAAATCTAAGTAAGCCCCTGGCACCAGAGAGGGGCCTGCTGGTCCTCAGCACCCACTGCTCCCAATGCCCACTACCCCCTCCTGCCCGCTCCTCCCAGACTACCACTTCCCCCATGCCTCTCCTCCATACTCCCTGCTCCTCCCCACTGTCTCTCCTGGAGCTGCAGCCTCCCTGCAAAGGGTGGAGGTGGGGAAGGAGGGGACAAGCACGAGTTCCTCTCAACCTGGTGTCCCTTTCACCATGCCATGGACCTGTAGACTCCTCCCTGTACCCAGAGTAGAAAAGATGAAAGGGACACAGTAAGCTCAACAAAGGCCCAGGAATGGAGACGCTCGCCATTGCCATCAAACCAGTGCTGCCTGGTTCTAATCCCTATGACCCTTGGAGCCCCCGAAAGCCCTTTATTTAAGAAATGCCACTTCAAGGTCTCTGCCATGTCCCCTTTCTTCCTCTCGAGTCTCCCTCAGCTGCACCATGTTTGGGGGTGACACCCAAAGAAGACGGCAAGGAGGGCTCAAGATGGCCCTATGGGGCCACCCCCTTCTTTGCCTCTTCCTCCCCTTGTGCTATCCTGGGGCTCACTAGCGCTGGGTGGTGTGGTGGCTGATTCTGTGAGCAGCACTCCGTCTGTCTCATCTTGGTGTCTAGTGCCCCAGCACGAGCTCCAGCAGCACAGAGCCTTTGCCTGGCTGTTATTTGAGAGGCTCCACCCCTCACAGCCCTGTCTCATCTCTCTGCTGCTTTTCATACCAGCAGATATCCATGCAGACGGCACCTGAGTCCACCTCAGTGCTAAGGTCAAAGACCAAAAGCTTACTTCCCCACCTCTACCTTATGTTCCCTGAGGAGTCCAGGATTCCTGCTTTCCACCCCTAGTCCACTGCCATCTAGATCTCTGTGGATTCCTGGAACTTTTACAATCTCAAGGTATCTTCTTTTTCTGAGGACTGACTCAAATCCAACCCTGGCAGACTCTCCAATCCATACAGATTGCATCTTTTCATGGCTGTGTTCCTTGGTCCCCGCCACATCACTCCAAACCTGGAAACCTGCAATTTGTCTGGGATTCCTTGGAGGAAACAGACCTTCACAAGGCATCTGTCTACAGAGTAGCTGTGCTCAGTGTCTGCAAGGGTGAGGGGCTTTGGTGGTGCCATATTTCTCATTACTCCCCTTCAAAAATATGTTACTGTATGTGGCTGCATCCTCCACTCTCAGGGGCATCTTTGCAGACCTCGCCCACCAGGCTGGTTTATTTGGCTGCATAAAACCTCACCCTAGAGCTGTGAGGCTGAGACCTGCTCCCAGAGGGAGGTGGCCTCAACTTCAGACCCCACATCCCCGAGTTACTTGTGTTTAATGGGATGGGGGGTGGGGAGGCAAAGTGTTTGAGCTCTCTAAATTTTTCTTTCTTCATTGCTTGGGGATGGTAATGAGAACAGCAGTAATCTCTGCCTTGTATTTAAATAAGATGATATAGCATGAGGCCTGGCACTTGCTGCCAGCCCACGTTAGCTGCTGCTGGTAGTGTGTGCGATGCTCCTCACTACCCCTCCCAGGAGTCAGCGCCATGGCCCCCCAGTCGCACAGTCTCCCATTAGCTGTCCCCCAACTGCACAAGAGAGCAGAGGGGGCTTGTTCCTGTAGAGTCACCTTTCCTTCATCTGCCTCTTTTTTCTCTGCAGGAGAATGAAGTGGGATACCGACTAGTGTACCACTGATTTCATGATGCCCTTGCTTTCCAAGGCATAGCCCATGCAGCAGATTTGGGTTTAAGTACTACTACTTTTTCTCCCTCTGTTACCTAAGCTCTCCCCTACTGCAGTCCACTCAAATCACTCAGCAAACCCCCAAGACCAAAACTGAGAGTTGCTACTGATACTGTAGAGAGCAGCAGAATCCAAAATTAGACCCTGATCCTGAGCTTGCAGACTGTGAATGACAGCTGGGTTCCCAGGGCCAACTGACACATGGCAGTGCCTCCACCCTCATGGCAGCCCATGTGAATGCCAGCTGGAAGGGAGATGGGAGAGCAGTGCTAGACTTCACAACTCAGGCGTAGGATGAGAGCTTAGAAACCAGGAGAGAAAGATGAAACTCTTCTATTTCAATAAGAATGCAATTTGGAGGGTTATATTTAAATTGAAAATCCTTTAGCTGCTCCTGCTAATTTATCTCCGTCTTGTTATGCCACCAAAACTTTGCATGTTTCAGTTAAAATGCATCACCTACATTAACTTAATGGTAATGCGGGGGGCATGATTGCGAACTTTACAGGCGATTTGCATCCCAAGGGTCTACATCAAGCCTACTATCTGTGACTTCCTAACCAGCACTCCTTTTCTCTGTCCTCCCACATCACCTATCAACAAGCTCTCTCACTCACTGAGGACTTTGCTCATCATCTGTCTTACCCATTGAACTCACCATTGCAAAACTGATCTTCCTCACCTACAGCTTTGTGCTTAAAACATAGTCTTATTACTATTCAGGTATGGCAAGGCCAACAGGTCAGGAGACAGCTATCATTGAAAAGAGAGTTTGTCACCCACAGACCCCAAGAGAAGGGGGCATGCCATGCCATGGTGGAGGGGATGCCTGGGGAAGCACCAGGGCAGGCCACAGAGAGTGAGCCTTTATTGTAGCTTCCATGGAAAGAATGGGCATGGCCAGGCTGGGTAAGCAGGCTTAGGATTGGCTAGTTTGAATAATTAAAGTAGGCCCTGGGACCTAGTCTATCCTTAGTTGCCTGGTACCTGAACGTGGAATGAAGTACTGGCCTGGAGTGTGAGAACCTAATAAAGAAGGCAGTTCGAGGTATGAGCTCTGGGGTGGTTGGTTTGCATATGAAAAGTACAATCCAGCACTTGGCAGAGTTGTTTGATCTCTCTAGGAACTAGAGGGAGAGAAGGCAGTCCCTCCAGGGCCCAGAGATTAAAGCATGAGAAATCAGAAAATAAATGACATGTTCAATACACACGGTTTTGTCACTTGCTACTTGGAAACCTTCAGTGTTCATTGGCTTTGGAGCTGGTGTTTGAGTGTTTCCACTTTATGGTCACTGCCACAGGGTCCTGCCTTGCCCACAACTCTTTACTTTCCTCCTCTTGCACACCAAGTTCCAGCAAAACTGCACTCCTTGGGGTTTCTTGTCAATTCAGTAAAAACAAAGGTCTTGGTATGACTTTTCATGCCCCTACCTCGTGTCTAGCTGACCAAGGCCTATCTTCAATACCACCTGCTTTGTGAGAATCTTTAATTGGTGGTGGGGTTTCTTTGTGTGTAGGGGGTTTCACACAGTTAATACCAGGCATAGAGCTCTGCCGTGTAGGTGACTAGGAAAAAATTCCCGTTTCTTCTCATCCTCTGAAATGCTGCCTCTCCTTCAAGTTGTAGATAAAATGTCAATAGACTCCCCAGGCCATTTGCATATTTTGCTTCCCTCTCTCTCTGATTTTTTATGGGCCCTATAGCTTAAAACTTCTTTTGTTCGTAGTTGTTTAGTACGTATTGGTTTTGTCACTTCCTTGTCTGTGACAGCACCTGGAGAGGAGCACAAGTGTACGTTGTCATTTTGGAGGCTCCTGTGCCCCAGCACTCTTGCAATCAGTAACAGATGGGTGTTATTGGGTTAGCAAGCTCTGAGAACCGCCCTGTGAGGCAGCAAGAAGAGTCTGCCTGTCTGGGATGGATTCTTTAGCTGATTTGTCATCCCGCCTCTCACTGCCTGCAAAGCAAGGGTGTTGCAGACATGCTCTGCCGGTGCGTGAGCCTAGGCGCTCCTGCCTGTAACAACAGTGATTTCTCCTTCCCTGGTTGGAGAGTTTACCGCCTCACCTTTGGATTTTCAGCTTGTATCCTTCCACGACAGGGTTTAGGATGTCCAGTGACTATGACCAGATATTTAGACCTGATCGTTTGCCTGGTGAGAGGAGGAGGACCTAGGCCAGCACACGGGTTCCCTGCCAGCATCCTGATTTTATGATGACTTTTTTGGGGGCCTTTATTTCTAGGTTATCACTTAAATGCCAATTTGTATAGTTTGCTTCTTACCTAAATAAAACAGAGAACTTATAGACATGATGTACACCTATTAAAACTGGTATTTGTGTTTACAAGAAAGCAACCACTGCTTCCTAACTCTATCTGAAAATAACATCCATTTCTCCTGGATTCCAACCTGAATTGGGCCAGTTGTGGAGGAAACAGGCCTCTGGCTGAGCACAAACTCATTTTTTTCTTTTCTTTTTTATTCCCCAGGATTACACCTTGACCATGTATTTTCAACAATACTGGAGAGATAAAAGGCTCGCCTATTCTGGGATCCCTCTCAACCTCACGCTGGACAATCGAGTGGCTGACCAGCTCTGGGTGCCTGACACATATTTCTTAAATGACAAAAAGTCATTTGTGCATGGAGTGACAGTGAAGAACCGCATGATCCGCCTCCACCCCGACGGGACGGTGCTCTACGGGCTCAGGTCTGTCTGCCCTATGGGCTGGGCTCGTGGTTGCATGGTGCACTGGCCTTGAGTTTTCACTGGAGGTGATTACAGTAAGTGAGGCCATGTCCTCAGATTAAGTTAAGAGACACCCATGAAACACTTGGAGCTCTGCAGAAAAAAAATCTTATAAATCTAAGATTTGGGGCATTACTGTTACTATAAATAGACATCAAACAAGTGAAAAACAGCCTCCTCGGATTGAGTTGATATAATTGGGTTGCCGTATCTAAGAACACAGATTCTCTTGGGGTGGATTTCCCATATCATAGTCACAAAGGCCTGTAATTAATATCATCCTGGTACTTAAGAGGCTTTCAGTGAAGTTTCCCAAAGCCATTTGCAGAGTTGAAAAAATGTCTAATTATGCTGACATACAGTATAGTTTCCATGGAGCTTTATGAGGTGGTGCCACCAATATTTATGGGAATGAGTAAATGTGAGGCTTCCTGGTGAGAATCATCTCTCACCAGGTCTCATAATGAAGGCACACGAATTGGGAAACCAGACTGCTGTCTGGAACCCTAAGGAGGCCCTGGGCTTCCCTGGTTACACTGGAAACCACTAGGCCTTCCCGTGATGCTCCACCACTGCTGGTGGATAGTGATTTTGACTTTCACTGAACAGCAGCCTTAGCAATCTTTGTCTCTTGTGTTGATTCAGCACTGGTTTTTGTTTTGTTTAGTTTTAGAGTAAGTATGTCTGTGTCTTTCTTGATCTCCTGGACTGAGAGTGCCCAGAGGCCTTCCAGGAGGGGCTCACAATCTGGAATGGGGCACAGGTGGATATCTTGGAGAAAAGGTTTATCTCAAAATGTTGTGAATCTTTAACTGAGACTCCAACAGTTCTAAAGAGTAATCATAACAATGTAAGCTTAAATACACACCACTGTGACTTTTAGTGCTTCAGGGAGAGTAAAAGGAATTATTTAACGTTGGCTTAAGTGGAAAATGTTAAGTGACTTCCTCAAAACAGCAGCATATAGAATGAGAGTTGGAATTTTAGCAAAAATCAGACTTTTTGAACTGTAAGAGAAAAAAAGTGGCACGTGTCAACTAAGCCATGGTGTTACTCCAAAAAACATCTAGATGATGTTTCCTTGGGATGTTTTCAGCATTTTGTATTTTTGCCTGGAAGTGAGAGATGTGGTTGAAAAGTTCTGGAGTCCTGAGAAGTACAAAAATCGGTTGTTCAAAAGATTATCCAGAGACCATGTGAGCATAAAATGAGAAGTCATGTCCTTCATTTACCTACCCACCCCAAAAAAAGTGAATAGAAATGTGTGTATGTTTGTGTGTGTGTGTGCATGTGCATAGTTGGGGGTGAAGCAAAAGGAAGCAATTAGCAGTAAAAACTAGGCTAGGCCTTCTTGGCTTTTTAAACAAAACTTGCTATTTGGGTTCTTCCCTTTTTATCTTTGCATTATTTATTTTCTCACCAGAGTTAAAGTATGTTAGTTTGTCTAAGACAAAGAGCTTTCATTCTGTTAGGATAGCATCTGAATCCGCTTGGGCCACTGTAGCAAAAACCCACAGCAGACACTTATTTCTCACACTCTGGAAGCTGGGAGTCCAAGAGCAAGGTGCCGGCAGACTTACTGTCCAGGGAGGGTCTGCGCCCTTATTCATGGCAGGTGCCTTCTCACTGTGTCTTCACATGGTGGAAGCTGTGTGGTGTCTCTTTTACTAGAACACTAATTAATCCCATTCATGGGGTTCCACCCTCATGAGCTAAGCCCTCACCTCCCAATACCACCACATTTGGGTTCAAATATTCAAATATGAATTTGGGGAAGGACTTAAACATTTGGACCATAGCAGACAAAATATACAATATGAATGAAAGAACTGAAATAAATTTCCAAACTCCACTTGAAAGTGTTGGATTTCATACCATAAAACAGGCAAGAATAAGAGAAACCAAGAGATTAAAACTGTATCTTTATAACTTAGCTACTCTGACTGTAAATCTTAATATAAAGTTAAATAAGGGGCTTCCCTGGTGGCGCAGTGGTTGAGAGTCCGCCTGCCCACGCAGGGGACACGGGTTCATGTCCCGGTCCGGGAGGATCCCACATGCCGCGGAGCGGCTGGGCCCGTGAGCCATGGCCCTGAGCCTGCGCATCCAGAGCCTGTGTTCCGCAATGGGAGAGGCCACAACAGTGAGAGGCCCGCGTACCGCCAAAAAAAAAAAAAAAAAAGAAGTTAAATAATAATGTAATAATAAGCTATGGGATACTTTTAATAATAAACTTTGTACAATAATCTAAAAAAGAATCTGTCATGAAATTTACATTCATTATACATCTCAACCTCTAAATCAGTAAGTGAATTTCTAAATCAGTAGCTGTTTTTATCCAAATGTAGTCTCAATATACCCCTTAGATCTTTATTTAGAACCTCATTTTTTTTCTTTTTTTTTTGGCTGCATGGGGTCTTAGTTGTGGCATGCAGGATCTTGCATTGTGCACGGGCTTCTGTCTAGTTGTGGTGTGCGGGTTTTCACTCTCTAGTTGTGACATGAGAGCTCCAGGGCATGTGGGCTCTGTAGTTGTGGTGTGCAGCCTCCAGAGCGCATGGGCTCTGTAGTTTGTGGCATGCGGGTTCTCGAGTTGAGGCACTCAGGTTCAGTAGTTGTAGTATGCGAGCTTAATTGCCCCACAGTGTGTGGGATCTCAGTTCCCTGACCAGGGATCGTACCCATGTCCTCTGCATTGGAAGGCGGATTCTTTACCACTGGACCACCAGGGAAGTCCCAAGAGCCTCATATTTTTTAAACAATTCTTCCATCTGGACCTGGACAAGCTGTCAGAAAGGAAATCTAAAAAACAGACCATATTCCACATGTGCTTATCAGCTACACTGTGCCATCTGAATTCCTTTTGAAATTGGCTATTCTAGAAATTTCTGCCTTCAGATTTAAAAAAAAAACACATATAACTATAGAGATTAATTTGAATTTGAAGTAATTTGAATTTTTGGACAAAAAGCACATTAGTGCTTCAAAATACTGGTAATTTTATTAAATTCATATAAATACATATTCTGTGTCATTCTGTGTGAACTGAAGTACCATTTATATATATTCCACAAGATACACACATGCACACTATATGTATTGTGTTGTTTTTTTTTTTTTTTTTTGCGGTATGCGGGCCTTTCACTGTTGTGGCCTCTCCAGTTGCAGAGCACAGTCATCCAGACGCGCAGGCTCAGCGGCCATGGCTCACGGGCCCAGCCGCTCCGCGGCATATGGGATCTTCCCAGACCGGGGCACGAACCCGCGTCCCCTGCGTCGGCAGGCGGAATCCCAACCACTGCGCCACCAGGGAAGCCCATGTATTGTGTTTTTTGATAACAAAGTATGAGTGCCACCCTCCACCCTCCCCTTGGCCCCAAACCCTACCTTCCCTCTGCTCTTGTTTTACTGTTGTACTTGCTGGATCATGTTGGTGATAGGGCAAGACAAGGATGGCCAGTGTTAGTAACCTCAGTGATACATTGTATCCTTTTGGTAAATAGGTACCAGGGCCTGGGCCTGGAGGGGGTCTGGTGTAGGTGAGAGCTTGAGTGTGTTAAACTCCCCAAGGACGTTCATGGAGCACTGGGGTCGTTGTCAGTCTCCTGCTTGTAAGGTATTGCTCATGATGGCTAAACCCAACAGAGATTACTTTCCTACTGGCTGTATCCTTAAGATGCTAGTTGACCTGGCTGTGTCCTTGGGACCTTATGGTCGAATTCTTCTCACCACTAGAGACTAGGATTGGCCTTCACCCCAAGTATCCTGCAGTCGTCCACACTGGTACGTCAGTCACCATTTAGCTCTTCTGGGCTCCTTTGTCCAGGCATGTCCAGCCATCTCAGTACAGGATCAATGGTGGCTTTTGCTTTATCAAGAGTAGATGAGGATCTCTGGCTGGGGATGAGCTCTCCATGATGCAGGTTTGTACATCATCTCAGACTTATTCTGGGAAATCATTAATCCATTAATCTGATGACTCTGCAGAAGTGGTTGATGGCTGCTCACAAAGATGCTGGAGAGGGATCATGTTCACGTAGTGATAAAAGGTAGTTTTAAATCATGAACTCTTTTTTCAATGATTCTTAGAGCCCCTGAGTATGAAACTTGGGCTAACACTAGCTTGATGTTACCTGCTTGGGCTCGGCTGAATGAGACAGTGAACCAAGCTTCTTGTACAGGTCCAAGTCACTGTGTGGTGTAAGAAAATCCTCTTGATAGGGCATATACACCATCTTGAAATAAAACTTGGGCTCTTTGAAAATTTCCTTTGGGCAGCCAAATCTTTTCAGGAACTAGGGAGATCTTGGCTGCCTAAGAGGCTCACAAGTCTTGGTCCTGTTCCCATGACAGCTTTTCTGTTTCCTTTGGTGCCAGGCTGAAATTTTGTGCTGTCTGTCCCTATTCTGTCTTCCCATCTTTCTTTTTCAAGTCAGCCAGTCACCTGATATCATTGACTATCTTACCTGCACCACTAAGGATACTTTGTAATGTGATCTTCAGGCCATGAATTTTGTGTCTTCGGACCTTTTTTCTGATGCTAGGAATTGGTAATGGGTTCACAAAATAGTATTTGATTTGCTCCATAAAGAACTTGGATGTCTGAGGTTGAGTCATCTTCATCAAAACAACGTGCCTGAGAAGCTTACTGCAAAATTTGTTGGAAAATATCTTGTAAAATTCCCACTTGCTGTCAAAAATGGCTTGAAATTGTTAAAGTTGCCATTCCCATACTTAAACGGTTGATGCAATATTAAAATGAACCTAGAACTTCATTCAGAAGATTCAAATTAAGTCATCTAATTGGTCTGGCTGCCATCTTTTTCCAAAACTGTATTTTTAAGTTGGTTCTGGCCAAACACCTTTTTCCCCCAGAAAAGATGTAAGCTCACAGAATTAATAAGGCCCACATGATTTGAGTGCAGGTATGTTTAACTCCCAAACTCTTGTTTTGTCACTGCCTCCCAATTACTTTTATGTAAGTAAAAAACATATTGATAAATTGCTTTCCAAAAGGATTATGCCAATGTTTACTCCCACAGCAATATATTACATATTAGCTTCAGGGTTGTGAAACCTGCTTTGGGCTTCATCATTTTTTAGGCTACTGTAAATAACCTATTTACTTCATCCCTTGAGGCTGGAGAAAATCACCTGTCTCACTTTAAATTCAGGCTCACAAAATCCTCTATTCTCCCCAGTCACATTCATTCTTCCCATACTTTTAAGAGCTCTTTCACACCTTCACTTCAGGCATCTCTCTTCACTGTCATTTGATGATATTACCTTAAACTTTAATTGAAAACACAGTAACTTCTTCATTTTGCTATTTACAAAGAGACCATTCCACATACCTGCTACTCATACTTTGCCTTTTCTATCAAAGTGGAAAGTGGGTCCCTGAGCATTTCAAGAGTCAGCTTCCCCTTGGTATCCTCTCTCTACTTGAGGATTTGGCTCCTGAAATTCTAACCCCTCTCTGTTTACCACTGTTCTCCTCTCTCACCATGCTTCTGGTATGCATACCTTCCTTCTGCTCTTCAGAAATAGTCAAGGATTTTTCTGTTTTAGAGCCTTTGCACATGCTCTTTGCTGGATGCAATACTTTGTTTCTAGATATTCATGTTTTTAGCATCACAGTGTAATTATGTAATTGAAGACAGTTCACCTGGTCCTGCTCTGATCACCTATTCCCTTTTTATTATACCTTCTTGTTTTATTTTTGTCATAGCACTTATCCAGATCTGACATGATCTTGTCATTTTATTGCATTTCTTAATTTACTGACTCTGTTCCCATCCATGATGGTGGGGAGGCCACCATCAGAATATAAATTCTCTGAGAAAAGAACCTGTTTCTTGTTTATTATTACCTCCCCCAAATCTAGAGTAGTGCTGGGTAGAAAACAAGGAAAAAGTATTGTATCAGGATTAAGTTTAAATTCCAATTCTTATTTCTATAGTGCTTTATTTTCCATTTGGATTCTTAATCCATCAGAATTTATCTTGGTGTACAATGTAAGGTAGCTGTCCAGTGTTTTTCTTGTCAGATGGTTAGCTGTTTATTCCAATACATAAGTTTATTCTTCCATATGAGCTTTAGAAACATTTGTTTTATCAAATTCCTAAAAATATAATGTAAGATGTTGGTTGGAGTTTTGCTCAAAAATATGACTTAAGAGAAGAACAAATGCTATATGATATTCAGTCTTTCCTACATAACCGTGACACATCTGCATTCATGCATGCCTTCAGTCATGGCTTTTAGTAAAGTTTTGTCATTTTCTTCATAGACAACCACTCATTTCTTGATAAGATTATTCCTGTCTTTTATAAGTGTGGTACCATTAGGAATGGGATATTTTTACATTATCTTTCTAGCTCTCATTGATACGTGGGGAAGCTATTGATCTATTTGTTTATGGCTGTCTTTGCTTATGAATTTGTCCACTATCATATCCAGCCAGGCTATTCTCTTACTATGTCTAATAATTTAGTTAATACTCTTGAGGATTTTAGTCTTACAATTGTATTGCTTATAATGATGATTTTTTAATCTTCATTTTTATTGGTTTTATTCATATTTCTTTTTTCTGTTTTATTGCAACGGTTTCAACTTACAGGAAATGAAAAACAGTAGGGGTAACAGTGTACAGCATCCCCTAGTTCTTCATTATAATAAGAGTGCTTCTTGTGCCCCACCATGAAGGATGATTTGCACTCTTAGTTTAATGTAGTTGTGACTCATTCTTTTACTTCCTTTAAATATATACATACATACATACTCTCATTTTCTGGGAACTGTGTCATGAGTTGAGTAACAGATATCACCAATTTATGGAGTTTATATTCAGGAACTAATTATAAATCAGATGACTGACCCTAGATGGCTTTTTTTACATATCATAAATAGAAATAGATTTTGTTGATTCAACCTCTCTTTATACATTCGTTTTCCTTTTTTAACCTGTAACTATGATGTATTAATTTCCTACTGTAATCTATCCTTGAATTCCTGAGATAAATCCTATTGTATCATGGTGGGCAATACTCTTAAGAAATTATTAAGTTTGTTTTGCTCATAGTTAGTTTATAATTGTTCTTTTAAAAATCTATCGACAACCAGTTTATTGGTAATCAACATACCTTGTGATCTAGTCAATGCAATCTTATTTGTCCCCCACTATCCCCCTAAACACTATTAAGTGAGATATGAAATTTCTTTGCCTTGGGTAAAAATTTGGGCAGATTGCATGGTTTTCTGCCAGTGTTTTAATAGTAGTCTTTTTCCATTTTTATGTTACACAGGAATTCTCAGTTCAATGTCTAATATTAAATGCAGATACAGAATTAATATTTTCCCTTCCACAGGCCAGCCCTATTTCAGGCTGGAAGCTCATCATGGCAAAGGAAGTGTAGTTGACTTCTCAACTTCTATGCTTCTGCTTCTCCTCTATCCCCTCCCAATCCATCTTGATGGCCTACATATGACCTCCTCTGGTTTTGAAGGTTTATTTTGGGGGGTGGAGGGAAAATAAGTAAGAAAGGTGTTACTTGAACTGTACCATTTCCTGGTGGCTTCATGCTCTCTGGACCTCAAAGACATGCAGAATTAGCTCTTCTCAGAGCTTCCACCATCAGGCAGCTGTCTCCAGGTGGCCCCTTGACCAGCACTGGGGGTGGGAAGAGTGGGAGAGTAGGATATGTTTCTCCATGGAGTCCCTTGGAACAATTTCCTTAGCTCTAGGACTCCATCCTTCATGGACACATTCCATCTCTCCACCCATCCATGCAGCCCTAGTATAGAGGATCCAAGAAATCTGCAGGTCCTCCATTTTCCCATGTAGCCCGTGTGTGATCCACAGGAAATCTGCCTGCATTCCTAGTCTAACATCCAAGTCCTATTCAGTCTCCACTATGCTGCCACCTGTACACCAGGTGTGAAGCATCCACCAGTCCTCCTAGAGACCCAGCTGAAAGATGTTAATCTCCCTTAGTGATGGCTAGAAACTCTATTAAGAACTCTATCCTGAAGTTAGTTCCCTCTCTCTCATTACTCTGACTTGAATTAACATTCACAACTTGGCTGAAGATTCCAAGAACCATGAACCAATTCAATGAAATTCACTAGTAAATTATCCAATGGTGAGGTGGTAATGTAGGGCTCTTTTACACAATTGTGGTATATATCATATAGATTCTATTAAATATATTAATAGATTATATCTATCTTTAAATCTCTTTGTGTTTTGACATAATATGAATCAAGAAGATTTCTTTTGATCTTTTTTGTGTGTTTTTGTATATTCTGTAATAGATTATATCATATGGTAAATATCTGTTTCTAGAATGAGTTGATATTCCTGTAAGTATTTTAAAAATTTACCTATAGACATATACAGTTGACCCTTGAACAATGTGGGGGGTTAGGGGCACTGACCTTCCACAAGTCAAAAATCCACATATACCTTTACAGTTGTCCCTCCGTATCCTTGGTTCAGCATCTGTGAATTTAACCAGCTGTGGATCGTGCAGTACTATAGTATGTATTTATTGAAAAAAATCCACATGTAAGTGGACCTGTATGTTGCAAACTCATATTGTTCAAGGGTCAACTGTACTATACATAAAATGTTTTTTATAGATGCATGGGACTTTGAATAGGCTCTTGAATGACATTTTCCACTCTGGCACACATGGCTTTAATTTTTGCTATACTTAAGGTCTCTCTAGATTTTCTTCTTATATCAATCTTGAAAATTCATGTTTTTCTTTAAAACATCCTTTTTATCTAGACATTCTAATTCATTAGCATGCATGTATGCATTGCCTTCTAGAATGCATTGTTACATTCCCTTCTTCATTTATAATTCTGTTCAGTAGCATCAAGAAATACTTATCTATTATATATTTTTTTTTTTAAAGAGCTAGGCTTTAATTTTGTATCATAATTCTGTTCATTAATTTCTGCCTTATCTTTATAAACATCCTCCTCTTGCTTTTAAAGCTCTCTGTTGGGGAGTGATGTCAGCAAAATGGCAGACTGAGAAGCTCCAAGCTCTTATTTCTCCACAGAAACATCAAAAAACAAGCAGAAGTTGTCTGAACCACTTTGTAGGAGCTCTAGAAAATATTCCAAGGCTTACAGCAACCAACCAAATGCCAAATAAAGAAAAATCTAAATTTGAAACAGTAGGAAAATTTTGTGGCATTTTCCCCTGCCATTTCCCCACCCCCTCCCTGGTGCAGGGGCAGTTTTGATCTTGAGCAAGTGGCAGCTCAGTTACCGGTTCTCTGGCACTGGAGGAAGCAGAACAGACCTTATTTATGAAGCATTATATACATTTGTTCTAAACTGTCTGGAGAATACCTGAAGGACTGAAGCAAGATGCTCATCTCTATTTTGCATAACTCAGAAAGCAGACAGGAAAAGAGACAGGTACTACTCATAAAGACTTCAACATGTCTACAGACCCACAGATATCTAAGGCAAGAGATTCTGAGTGGAAATATACAATAGACCATCTGAGGCCCAAAGGAGAAGCTAGGATGAGACTCTTTGGAAAATTAGGTCATTCAAAAAGCAGCCATGCAGAGTCAGGATCAAAATGGCCAAGGAGTAGGAAGCAGAATTCACCTCCCTCCACAGAAACATTGCAAATACATCTACAAGTGGAACGATTCACACAGAACAGCTACTGAGGGCCAACAGAAGACCTCAGACATCCAAAATGACACAAAAACCTCCATGTAACTGGGTAAGACAAAAGGAAAAAGAAAAAGAAGGAATCATGATGGGGCCTGCACCCTGGGGAGGGAGCTGTGAAGGAGGAAAGGTTGCTGCACCTTGGGAAGGCTCCTAACCAGTGGGGAAATTAGACTGGAAAGGGGGAGTTTCAGAGCCTAAGAGGGGGAGAGCAGCAACTGGTTTGTGAAAGGCAAAACAGAGAGTAAACTGCACAGAGGGTCAGCACTGCCACTCTGCACTCTCCAACCTGAGATACTCCTCTGTCAGAGGTTGGGCATTGAGTGCTGAAGCTCAGACTCCTAAGCTCAGTCCCAGAGAGAGGACCAGGGTTAGGTGCAGAAACAGCCTGAAGAGGTTGGGCCACGGCAACTGAGGGTGTACTAGGAAGAAGGCTGGGGCTGCCAGAGAGGCAAGGAACCATTGTTGGGAGGCACACAAGAAGAAGGGAAGGCCCACCATAAGAACTTCTTTCCCTATGAGCACTCCCAGGCAACAGGAAACTGCCTACAGGAGCTCCAGAGGCAGACACAAGTAGCTGCTGCCATCTTGGGCTACAGAGGTGGGCACTGGCTGACTCTTCCAGGCCTGCAGGCAGATGCCAGGCCCTGCCCCTGCTGACCTGGAAGGGCACCTACAGCTCCCGACACTAGTAATTCTGCCAGCGGGTCACAGGACCCACCCTTGCTGACCGGGTTGTGCACAGACAGCTTCTCCCACTAAGGAATACTGCCAGTGAGTCTCAGGACCTGCCCCTGCTGACCCGGAAGAGCGCAGACAGGTCTAGCCACTAGGAATTCTGCCAGCAAGCCCCAGGACCTGCCCACACTGTCCTGGGAGGGCATGAATAGCTTCCACAACTAGGAAATCTATCAGTGGGTGCCAGGACCTGCCCCGTTGTGCTGGGAGTGCACAGAAACCTCTCTCTACTAGGAAATCTGCCAGTGGATGCAGGGACCCACCCCGCTGTCCTATGAGGGTGCAGATAGCTCTCCCCACTAGTAAATCTGCCCAGAAGAGGGACAGAAACCACAGCTGAGCCCCAGGGGCTGTGTAACTAATGAAGAAGAGCTGAAATCTCTCCTCTCAGCTGTGAACTGTGGACGTACTCTTCCACTGACATCTTCCTAAATTCAGTGCCTGCAAAACATCCAAAGGACAACAAATGCTCTTACAGCTGGGACGGGTCCTGATTTAGCAGCTGTGGGCTCTGTGGGCATGTACACATGGCAGTTGGGCCAGAGCAGAGTCTGAGCTGCCTCCATTGTTCCCACAGAGGGTCCAGGTGCATGATTACTGCAGTCCTGGGACCTGACCTCAGTGGACCTGTGCTGGTGGCCAGGTGAAGACAATTCCTGAGAGTCACCAGGGCCAATTGCTGGCATACCCACAGTTAAGGTGGGACCAAGAGCAGTGCCAGCAACAGTATACTTTGTGAGCCCACATAACGAGCAAAAGGGGACACAACAGAGCACATTCACAGGTGAACAGCTCCAGAGGAGGAACACACAGTAGATTCTCTCCCAGTGGGAGTGCTCCAATCCTGCCTACCTCACACTGCAGATCAGAATCAAAGCTAAGAAACAGATCTGGGGGCATCTACCCCAACAGCTAGGGAGCAGACTCTGCCCCTGAGAGGTCAGTGACAACCACAGGGAAAAGGGGAAGCCCTGCTCAATATCCAGGGCAGGCTGTGATCACAACACAAATCAAACCCTCTATCAAGGGGATAATGGCACAAGCCTCTGGACCAACCTCACCTGCCAGGGGGAAGACACCAGAAGCAAGAGGAGCTACAATCCTGCAGCCTGCAGAAAAGAGACCACAACAGATTTTTAACAAAATGAGATGACAAAGAAATATTTCACAGATGAAGAAGCAAGATAAAAACCTAGAAGACCAACTAAATTAAGAGGAGATAAGAAATCTATCTGAAAAAGAATTCAGAGTAATTATAATAAAGATAATCCAAGACTCAGAAAAAGAATGGAGGCACAGATTGAGAAGATACAAGAAAAGTTTAACAAAGATCTAGAAGAATTGAAGAAGAAACAAACAGAGATGAACAATACAATAACTGAAATGAAAAATACACTGGAAGGAATCAATAGCAGAATAAAGGAGGCAAAAGAACAGATAAGTAACCTGGAAGACAGAATGGTGGAAATCTCTGCCATGGAACAAAATAAAGAAAAAAAAAATGAAAAGAAATGAGGATAGTCTCAGAGACCTCTGGGACAACCTCTGGCACAACAACATTCGAATTATAGGGGTCCCAGAAGAAGAAGAGAAACAGAAATGGTCTGAGAAAATATTTAAAGATATTATAGTGGAAAACTTCCTTAACATGGGAAAGGAAATAGTCAAGCAAGTCCAGGAAGAGCAGATAATCCCATACAGGATAAACCCAAGGAGGAACATACCAAGACACATATTAATCAAGCTAACAAAAATTAAATACAAAGAAAAAATATAAAAAGCAAGAAGGGAAAATCAACAAATAACATACAAGGGAATCCCCATAAGGTTATCAGCTGATTTTTCAGCAGAAACTCTGCAGACCGGAAGGGAGTGGCAGGATATATTTAAAGTGATGAAAGGGAAAAACCTATACGCTACCCAGCAAGGATCTTATTAAGATTCAACGGAGAAATCAAAAGCTTTACAGACAAGCAAAAGCTAAGAGAATTCAGCACCACCAAACCAGCTTTATGACAAATACTAAAGGAAATTCTCGAGGCAAGAAACATAAGTGAAGAGAAAAAAGAGGAAGGGAAGAAAAAAGACCTACAAAAACAAATCCAAAACAATTAAGAAAATGGCAGTAAGAACATACATATTAATAATTACCTTAGAGGGGTTGAGGAAGATGGCGGAAGAGTAATACGCAGAGATCACCTTCCTCCCCACAGATACATCACAAATACATCTACACGTGGAACTGCTCCTATAGAACACGCTCTGAATGCTGGCAGAAGACCTCAGACCTCCCAAAAGGCAAGAAACTCCCCACGTGCCTGGGTAGGGCAAAAGGAAAAACAGAGGCAAAAGAATAGGGATGGGACCTGCACCAGTGTGAGGGAGCTGTGAAGGAGGAAAGGTTTCCACAAACTAGGAAGCCCCTTTGCGGGCGGAGACTGCGGGTGGTGGAGGGGGGAAGCTTCAGAGCCGCGGAGGAGAGCACAGCAACAGGGATGCGGTGGGCAAAGCGGAGAGATTCCCACACAGAGGATCGATGGTGACCAGCACTCACCAGCCTGAGATGCTTGTCTGCTCACCCACTGGGACAGGCGAGTGACCAGCACTCACCAGCCTGAGATGCTTGTCTGCTCACCCACTGGGACAGTGGGTGAGCTTGTCTGCTCACCCACTGGGACAGACACCCATTGGGAGCTGAGGCTCAGGCTTCGGTCGGATCGCAGGGAGAGGACTGGTGGCGAGAACACAGCCTGAAGGAGTTAGTGCACCACGGCTAGCCGGGAGGGAGTCTGGGAAAAAGTCTGGACCTGCCGAAGAGGCAAGAGACTTTTTCTTCTCTCTCTGTTTGCTGGTGCGTGAGGAGAGGGGATTAAAAGCAGTGCTTAGAGGGCTTCCCTGGTGGCTCAGTGGTTGCGAGTCTGCCTGCCAATGCAGGGGACACGGGTTCATGCCCCAGTCTGGGAGGATCCCACATGCCACGGAGCGGCTGGGCCCGTGAGCCATGGCTGTTGAGCCTGCGCATCCGGAGCCTGTGCTCCGCAATGGGAGAGGACACAGCAGTAAAAGGCCCCAGTACCACAAAAACAAAACAAAACAAAATAACCAGTGCTTAAAGGAGCTCCAAAGATGGGTGCAAACCGTGGCTAACAGCGTGGACACCAGAGACGGGCATGAGATGCTAAGGCAGCCACTGCTGCCACAAAGAAGCCTGTGTGCGAGCACAGGTCACTATACCCACCTTCCCTCCCGGGAGCCTGTGCAGCCTGCCACTGCCAGGGTCCCATGATCCAGGGACAACTTCCCCGGGAGAACGCACGGTGCACCTCAGGCTGGTGCAACGTCACGCCAGCCTTTGCCGCCACAGGCTTGCCCTGCATCTATACCCCCGCCCCGGCCTGAGTGAGCCAGAGCCCCCGAATCAGCGGCTCCTTTAACCCCGTCCTGCCTGAGCAAAGAACAGGCGGCCTCAGGAGACCTACACGCAGAGGCGGGGCCAAATCTAAAGCTGAACCCGGGGAGCTGCGCGAACAAAGAAGAGAAAGGGAAATTTCTCCCAGCAGCTTCAGGAGCAGCGGATTAAACCTCCACAATCAAGTTGATATACCCTGCATCTGTGGAATACCTGAATAGACAACAAATCATCCCAAATTGAGGAGGTGGACTTTGAGAGCAAGATTTATTATTTTTTCCCCTTTTCCTCTTTTTGTGAGTATGTATATGTATGCTTCTGTGTGAGATTTTGTCTGTATAGCTTTGCTTTCACCATTTGTCCTAGGATTCTGTCTGTCCATTTATTTTTATTTTTAAAATTTTTTTTCTTAATAATTATTTTTTACTTTAATAACTTTATTTTATTTTATCTTACTTTATTGTATGTTATTTTATCCTCTTTCTTCTTTTCTTTCAACTTTTTCTCCCTTTTGTTCTGAGCCATGTGGATGAAAGGTTCTTGGTGCTCCAGCCAGGAGTCAGTGCTGTGCCTCTGGGGTGGGAGAGCCAACTTCAGGACACTGGTCCACAAGAGACCCTCCAGCTCCACATAATATCAAATGGTGAAAATCTCCCAGAGATCTCCATCTCAACACCAAGACTCAGCTTCACTCAACGACCAGCAAGCTATATGCTGGACCCCCTATGCCAAACAACTAGCAAGACACAACCCCACCCATTAGCAGAGAGGCTGCTGAAAATCATAATAAGGCCACAGACACCCCAAAACACACGACCAGACATGGACCTGCCCACCAGAAAGACAAGATCCAGCCTTATCCACCAGAACGCAGGCACTAGTCCCCTCCACCAGGAAGCCTACACAACCCATTGAACCAACTTTAGCCACTGGGACAGACACCAAAAACAACGGGAACTGTGACCCTGCAGCCTGCAAAAAGGAGACCCCAAACACAGTAAGATAAGCAAAATGAGAAGACAGAAAAACACACAGCAGATGAACGACCAAGGTAAAAACCCACAAGACCTAACAAATGAAGAGGAAATAGGCAGTCTACCTGAAAAAGAATTCAGGTTAATGATAGTAAACTGATCCAAAATCTTGGAAATAGAATAGAGAAAATGCAAGAAACATTTAACAAGGACCTAGAAGAACTAAACATGAAACAAGCAACGTTGAACAAAACAATAAATGAAATTAAAAATACTCTAGATGGGATCAATAGCAGAATAACTGAGGCAGAAGACGGATAAGTGACTTAGAAGATAAAATAGTGGAAATAACTACTGCAGAGCAGAATAAAGAAAAAAGAATGAAAAGAACTGAGGACAGTCTCAGAGACTTCTGAGACAACATTGAATGCACCAACATTCGAATTATAGGCGTCCCAGAAGAAGAAGGGAAAAAGAAAGGGACTGAGAAAATATTTGAAGAGATTATAGTTGAAAACTTCCCTAATATGGGAAAGGAAATAGTTAATCAAGAACAGGAAGCACAGAGATTCCCATACAGGATAAATCCAAGAAGAAACACGCCAAGACACATATTAATCGAACTATCAGTAACTAAATACAAAGAAAACATATTAAAAGCAACAAGGGAAAACACCAAATAACACACAAGTGAATCCCCATAAGGTTAACAGCTGATCTTTCATCAGAAACTCTGCAACCCAGAAAGGAGTGGCAAGACATATTTAAAGTGATGAAGGAGAAAAACCTGCAACCAAGACTATTCTACCCAGCAAGGATCTCATTCAGATTTGATGAAGAAATTAAGATCTTTACATACAAGCAAAAGCTGAGAGAGTTCAGCGCCACCAAACCAGCTTTACAACAAATGCTAAAGGAACTTCTCTAGGCAAGAAACACAAGAGAGGGAAAAGACCTACAATAACAAACCCAAAACAATTAAGAAAATGGGAATAGGAACATACATATCGATAATTACCTTAAATGTAAATGGATTAAATGCTCCCACCAAAAGACAAAGTAGGAGCTTCCCTAGTAGCACAGTGGTTGACAGTCCGCCTGTCGATGCAGGGGACATGGGTTTGTGCTCCAGTCTGGGAAGATCCCACATGCTGCTGAGTGCCTGGGCCCATAAGCCATGGCCACTAAGCCTGCGTGTCCGGAGCATGTGCTCTGCAATGGAAGAGGCCACAACAGTGAGAGGCCTGCGTACCGCAGAAAAAAAAAAAAAAAAGACACAGACTGGCTGAATGGATACAAAAACAAGACCCATATATACGCTGTCTACAAGAGACCGACTTCAGACCTAGGGAAACATACAGATTGAAAGTAAGGGATAGGAAAAAGATATGCCATGCAAATGGAAATCAAAAGAAAGCTGGAGTAGCAATTCTCATATCAGGCAAAATCGTCTTTAAAATAAAGACTATTACAAAAGACAAAGGAGGACACTACATAATGATCAAGGGATCGATCCAAGAAGAAGATATAACCATTCTAAATATTTATGCACCCAACATAGGAGCATCTCAATACATACGGCAAATACTAACAGCCATAAAAGGGGAAATCGACAGTAACACATTCATAGTAGGGGACTTTAACACTCCACTTTCACCAATGGACATATCATCCAAAATGAAAATAAATAAGGAAACACAAGCTTTAAATGATACATTAAACAAGATGGACTTAATTGATATTTATAGGGCACTCCATGCAAAAACAACAGAATACACATTTTTCTCAAGTGCTCGTGGAACATTCTCCAGGATAGATCATATCTTGGGTCACAAATCAAGCCTTGGTAAATTTAAGAAAATTGAAATTGTATCAAGTATCTTTTCCGACCACAACACTATGAGACTAGATATCGATTACAGGAAATGATCTGTAAAAAATACAAACACATGGAGGCTAAACAATACACTACTTAATAACGAAGTGATCACTGAAGAAATCAAAGAGGAAATCAAAAAATACCTACAAACAAATGACAATGGAGACATGACGACCCAAAACCTATGGGATGCAGCAAAAGCAGTTCTAAGAGGGAAGTTTATAGCAATACAATCCTACCTTACGAAACAGGAAACATCTCGAATAAACAACCTAACCTTGCACCTAAATCAATTAGAGAAAGAAGAACAAAAAAACCCCAAAGTTAGCAGCAGGAAAGAAATCATAAAGATCAGATCAGAAATAAATGAAAAAGAAATGAAGGAAATGATAGCAAAGATCAATAAAACTAAAAGCTGGTTCTTTGAGAAGATAAACAAAATTGATAAACCATTAGCCAGACTCATCAAGAAAAAAAAGGAGAAGACTCAAATCAATAGAATTAGAAATGAGAAAGGAGAAGTAATAACTGACACTGCAGAAATACAAAAGATCATGAGAGATTACTACAAGCAACCCTATGCCAATAAAATGGACAACCTGGAAGAAATGGACAAATTCTTAGAAATGCACAACCTGCCAAGACTGAACCAGGAAGAAATAGAAAATATGAACAGACCAATCACAAGCACTGAAATTGAAACTGTGATTAAAAATTTCCCAACAAACAAAAGCCCAGGACCAGATGTCTTCACAGGCGAATTCTATCAAACATTTAGAGAAGAGCTAACTCCTATCCTTCTCAAACTCTTCCAAAATATAGCAGAGGGAGGAACACTCCCAAACACGTTCTACGAGGCCACCATCACCCTAATACCAAAACCAAAGATGTCACAAAGTAAGAAAACTACAGGCCAATATCAGTGATGAACATAGATGCAAAAATCCTCAACAAAATAGTAGCAAAAAGAATCTAACAGCACATTAAAAGGATCATCCACCATGACCCAGTGGGGTTTATTCCAGGAGTGCAAGGATTCTTCAATATACACAAATCAATCAACGTGATACACCATATTAACAAATTGAAGGAGAAAAACCATATGATCATCTCAATAGGTGAAGAGAAAGCTTTCGACAAAATTCAGCACCCATTTATGATAAAAACCCTGCAGAAAGTAGGCATACAGGGAAATTTTCTCAACTTAATAAAGGCCATATATGACAAGCCCACAGCCAACATCATCCTCAATGGTGAAAAATGGCAAGCATTTCCACTAAGATCAGGAACAAGACAAGGTTGCCCACTCTCACCACTCTTATTCAACATAGTATTGGAAGTTTTAGCCACCGCAATCAGAGAAGAAAAGGAAATAAAAGGAATCCAAATCAGAAAAGAAGAAGTAAAGCTGTCACTGTTCGCAGATGACATGATACTCTACATAGAGAATCCTAAACTTGCTATCAGAAAACTACTAGCGCTAATCAATGAATTTGGTAAAGTAACAGGATACAAAATTTATGCACAGAAACCTCTGGCATTCCATACACTAATGATGAAAAATCTAAAAGTGAAATTAAGAACACACTCCCATTTACCATTGCAAGAAAAGGAAAAAAAATATCTAGGAATAAACTTACCTAAGGAGACAAAAGACCTGTATGCAGAAAATTATAAGACACTGATGAAAGATATTAAAGGTGATACAAATAGGTGGAGTGACATACCATGTTCTTGGATTGGAAGAATCAACATTGTGAAAATGACTCTACTACCCAAAGCAATCTCCAGATTCAATGCAATCCCTATCAAACTACCACTGGCATTTTTCACAGACCTAGAACAAACAATTTCACAATTTGTATAGAAACACAAACGACCCCGAATAGCCAAAGCAATCTTGAGAATGAAAAATGGAGCTGGAGGAATCAGGCTCCCTGACTTCAGACTATACTACAAAGCTACAGTAATCAAGACAGTATGGTACTGGCACAAAAACAAAAATATAAATTAATGGAACAGCATAGAAAGCCCAGAGATAAACCCACGCACCTATGGTCACCTTGTCTTTGATAAAGGAGGCAAGAATATACAGTGGAGAAAAGACAGCCTCTTCAATAAGTGGTGCTGGGAAAACTGGACAGGTACATGTAAAAGTATGAGATTAGAACACTCCCTAACACCATACACAAAAATAAGCTCAAAATGGATTAAAGACCTAAATATAAGGCCAGAAACTATCAAACTCTTAGAGGAAAACATAGGCAGAACACTCCATGACATAAATCACAGCAAGATCCTTTTTGACCTCCCTCCTAGAGAAATGGAAATAAAACCAAAAATAAACAAATGGGACCTAATGAAACTTAAAAGTTTTTGCACCGTTAACGGAAACCATAAACAAGACCAAAAGACAACCCTCAGAATGGGAGATAATATTTGCAAATGAAGCAACTGAGAAAGGATTAATCTCCAAAATTTACAAGCAGCTCATGCAGCTCAATAACAAAAAAACAAACAACCCAATCCAAAAATGGGCAGAAGACCTAAATAGACATTTCTCCAAAGAAGATATACAGACTGCCAACAAACACATGAAAGAATGCTCAACACTATTAACATTAGGAAAATGCAAATCAAAACTACAGTGAGATATCATCTCACACATGTCAGAATGGCCATCATCAAAGAATCTAAAACAATAAATGCTGGAGAGGGTGTGGAGTAAAGGGAACACTCTTGCACTGCTGGTGGGAATGTAAATTGATACAGCCACTATGAAGAACACTATGGAGGTTCCTTAAAAACCTACAAATAGAGCTACCATACGACCCAGCAATCCCACTACTGGGCATATACCCTGAGAAAACCATAATTCAAAAAGAGTCATGTATCAAAATGTTCATTGCAGCTCTATTTATAATAGCCAGGAAATGGAAGCAACGTGAATGTCCATCATCAGATGAATGGATAAAGAAGATGTGGCACATGTATGCAATGGAATATTTCTCAGCCTTAAAAAGAAACGAAATTGAGTTATTTGTTGTGAGGTGGATGGACCTAGAGTCTGTCATACAGAGTGAAGTAAGTCAGAAAGTGAAAAGCAAATACCATATGCTAACACATATATATGGAATTTAAGAAAGAAAGAAAAAAAAAAGGTCCTGAAGAACCTAGGGGTAAGACGGGAATAAAGACACAGACCTACTAGAGAATGGACCTCAGGATATGCGGAGGGGGAAGGGTAAGCTGTGACAAAGTGAGAGAGTGGCATGGACAAATACACACTACCAAACGTAAAATAGATAGCTAGTGGGAAGCAGCCGCATAGCACAGGGAGATCAGCTCGGTGCTTTGTGACCACCTAGAGAGGTGAGATAGGGAGGGTGGGAGGGAGGGAGACGCACGAGGGAAGAGATATGTATATGTATATGTATATAGAGACATATGTATATGTATAACTGATTCACTTTGTTTTAAAGCAGAAAGTAACACACCATTGTAAAGCAATTATACTCCAATAAAGATGTTTAAAAAATAAATAAATAATTACCTTAAATGTAAATGGATACAGTGCTTCAACCAAAAGACGTTGACCGGCTGAATGGATACAAATACAAGACCCGTATATATCCTGTCTACAAGAGACCAATTTCAGACCTATGGCTACATACAGACTGAAGCTGAGGGGATAGAGAAAGATATTCCATGCAAATGGAAATCAAAAGAAAGCTGGAGTAGCAATACTCATATCAGACAAAATAGACTTTAAAATAAAGACTGTTACAAGAGACAAGGAAGGACACTACATAATGATCAATGGATCTATCCCAGAAGAATATGTAACAATTGTAAATATATATGCACCCAACATAGGTGCACCTCAATATATAAGGCAAATGTGAACAGCCATAAAAGTGGAAATTGACAATAACACCATAATAGTAGGGGACTTTAACACCCCACTTACACCAATGAACAGAAAATTCATAAGAAGGGGCGGTGGTTGTGTGATGAATTGGGAGTTTGGGATTGACATATATACACTAATATGTATAAAATGGATAACCAATAATAACCTGCTGCATAAAAAATAAAATAAATTTAAAAAGAGAAAATTAGTAAGGAAATGCAAACCTTAAATAAAACATTAAACCAGAAAGACTTAATTGCTATTTATAGGACATTCCATCTGAAAGCAGCAGAATACACTTTCAAGTGCACATGGAACATTCTCCAGGATAGATCAAATTTTAGGTCACAAATTAAGCCTCAGTAAATTTAAGAAAACTGAAATCGCATCAAGCATCTTTTCAGACCACAGCACTATTAAATTAGAAATCAGATACAGGAAAAAAATGTAAAAACAGAAACACATGGAGGCTAAACAATATGCTACTAAATAATCAAGAGATCACTGGAGAAATCAAAGAGGAAATTAAAAAATACCTAGAAACAAATGACAACTAAAACAGGACAACCCATAATCTATGGGATGAAGCAAAAGCAGTTCTAATAGGGAAGTTTGCAGCAATATAGTCTTACCTCAAGAAACAAGAAAACTCTCAAATAAACAACCAAACCTTACACTTAAAGCAACTAAAGAAAGAAGAACAAACAAAACCCAAATTTAGTAGAAGGAAACAAATCATAAAGATCAAAGCAGAAATAAATGAAATAGAGATGAAGAAAGCAATAGCAAATATCAGTGAAACTAAAGTTGGTTCTTAGAGAAGATAAACAAAATAGATAAACTTTTAGCCAGACTCATCAAGAAAAAAAGGGAGAAGACTCAAGTTAATAAAACTAGAAATGAAAAAGGAGAAGTAACAACTGACACTGCAGGAACACAAAGGATCATGAGAGACTACTACAAGCAACTATATGCCAATAAAATGAACAACCTGGAAGAAATCGACAAGTTCTTAGAAAGGTACAACCTTCAAAGACTGAACTAGGAAGAAATAGAAAATACGAACAGACCAATCACAAGTAATACAATTGAAACTGTGATTAAAAATCTTCCAACAAGCAAAAGTCCAGGACCAGAGGGCTTCACAGGCGAATTCTATCAAACATTTAGAGAAGAACTAACACCTATCCTTCTCAAACTCTTCCAAAAAATTGCAGAGGAAGTAAGACTTCCAAGCTCATTCTACGAGGCCACCATCACCCTGATACCAAAACCAGACAAAGATACTACAAAAAAATGAAAGTTACAGGCCAATATCACTGATGAACATAGACACAAAAATCCTCAACAGAATACTAGCAAACACATTAAAAGGATCATACACCATGATTAAGTGGGATTTATCCCAGGGATGCAAAGATTCTTCAATATATGCAAATCAATCAATGTGATACACTGTATTAACAAATTGAAGAATAAAAATCATATGATCATCTTAATAAATGCAGGAAAAGCTTTTGACAAAATTCAACACCCATTTATGATAAAAAGTCTCCAGAAAGTGGGCATAGAGAGAACCTAGCTCAACATAATAAAGGCCATATATGACAAACCCACAGCAAACATCATTCTCAATGGTGAAAAACTGAAAGCATGTCCTCTAAGACCAGGAACAAGACAAGGATATCCACTCTCACCACTGTTATTCAACATAGGTTTGGAAGTCCTAGCCATGGCAATCAGAGAAGAAAAAGAAATAAAAGAATCCAAATTGGAAAAGGAGAAGTAAAACTGTCACTGTTTGCAGACGACATGATACTCTACATAGAAAATCCTAAATATGCCACCAGAAAACGACTAGAGCTCATCAGTGAATTTGATAAAGTTTCAGGATACAAAATTAATGCACAGAAATCTCTTGCATTTCCATACATTAACAATGAAAAATCAGAAAGAGAAATCAAGGAAACAATCCCACTTGCCATTGCAACAAAAAGAATAAAATACCTAGGAATAAACCTACCTAAGGAGGCAAAAGACCTGTGTACAGGAAACTATAAGACACTGATGAAAGAAATCAAAGATGATACAAATAGATGGAGAGATATACCATGTTTGTGGATTGGAAGAATCAATATTGTGAAAATGATTATACTACCCAAAGCAATCTACAGATTCAGTGCAATTCCTATCAAATTACCAATGGCATTTTCACAGAATTCTAACAAAAATTTTTACTATTTGCATGGAAACACAAAAGACCCTGAATAGCTATACCAATTTTGAGAAAGAAATACGGAGCTGGAGGAATCAGGCTTCCTGACTTTAGACTGTACTACAAACCTACAATCATTACAACAGTATGGCACTGGCACAAAAACAGAAATATAAATCAATGGAACAGGATAGAAAGCCCAGAGGTAAACCCACGCACCTCTGGTCAACTAATCTATGACAAAGGAGGCAAAAATATACAATGGAGAAAAGACAGTCTCTTCAGTAAGTGGTGCTGGGGAAACTGGTCAGCTACATGTAAAAGAATGAAGTTGGAACACTCCCTAACACCATACCCAAAAATGAACTCAAAATGGATTAAAGACCTAAATGTAAGGCCGGATACTATAAAACTCTTAGAGGAAAACATAGGTAGAACATTCTTTGACATAAATCGCAGCAAGATCTTTTTTGATCCATCTCCTAGAGTAATGAAAATAAAGACAAAAATAAACAAATGGGATCTAATTAAACTTAAAAGTCTTTGCCCAGAAAAGGAAACCATAAACAGAAGAAAAAGACAACCCTCAGAATGGGAGAAAATATTTGCAAACAAAGCAAGTGACAAGGGATTAATCTCCAAAATATACAGCTTGTGCAGCTCAATATTCAAATAACCCAATCAATAAATGGGTGGAAGATGTTAATAGACATTTCTCCAAAGAAGACATGCAGATGACCAAGAGGCACATGAAAAGATGCTCAATATCATTAATTATTAGAGAAATGCAAATCAAAACTACAATGAGGTATCACCTCACACCAGTCAGAATGGCCATCATCAAAAAATCTACAAACAATAAATGCTGGAGAGGGTGTGGAGAAAAGGGAAACCTCCTATACTGTTGGTGGGAATGTAAATTCGTACGGCCACTGTGGAGAAAAGTATGGAGGTTCCTTAAAAAACTAAAAATTGAACTACAATATGATCCAGCAATCCCACTCCTGGGCATGTACCTGGACAAAACCACAATTCAAAAAGATAAATGCACCCAATGTTTATTGCAGCACTATTTACAATAGCCTGGACATGGAAGCAACATAAATGCCCATGGACAGACAAATGGATAAAGAAGTGGTGGTACATATATACAATGGAATATTACTCAGCCTTAAAAAAGGAAAAAAACAAAATGATGCCATTTGCAGCAACATGGATAGACCTAGAGATTGTCAAATGGAGTGAAGTAAGTCAGACAGACAAATATCGTATGATATTGCTTATATATGGAATCTAAAAAAACGCATACAAATGAACTTATTTACAAAACAGAAGTAGAGTCATATATGTAGAAAACAAACATAGTTACCAGGGGATAAGGGGTGGAGAAGGATAAATTAGGAGATTGCGATTGACGTATACACACTACTATATATAAAATAGGTAACTAATAAGAATCTGCTGTGTAACACAGGCAACTCTACTCAGTACCCTGTAATGGCCTATACTGGAAAAGAATCAAAAAAAGACCCACTCAAAGGAACAAAATAAGTTCACAGAAAGTATTTTTGAGTAAGCCCAGACATTGGACTTACTAGATGAAGACTTTAAATTGTCTATCTGTATTATGCTAAAGAAGCTAAGGGAAAACATAGACAAAGAACTAAAGGAAATTAGGATAATGATATATGAATAAAATGAACAAAATAAAATAAAGAGATAGAAATTACAAAAGTGAACAAAAATTCTGAAAAATACAATAATTGAAGTGAAGAATTCACTAGAGGGGTTTATGAGCAGATATGAACAGGCAGAAGAAAGAGTCAGCAAATTTGAAGATAGGACAATTAAAATTATTGAGTCTGAGGGAAAAAAAAGATTTAAGAAGAGTGTATAGAGCCTGAGGGGCTTGTGAGAAACCATCAAGGGCACCAAAATATGTATTATGAGAGTCCCAAGAGATGAGAGTGAGAAAGAGGCAGAGAGATTATTGGAAGAAATATTGGCCAAAAACTCCCCAAAGTTGATGAAAAACATGAATCTGCAAATCCAAGAAGCTCAGTGAAATCCAAGTGGGATGAAACCAGAGGCCCACACTAAGACACATAAAATCAAACTGTGAAAAGCTGCAGACACAGAGAGAATCTTAACCATCAAGAGCGAAAAAGCTTGTCCCATATAAGGGAGCCTCACAAAAGATTATCAGCCAATTTTTCATATGAAACCTTGGAGGCCAGAAGGCAGTGGTATGATTAAATATTTAATAACTGTTGAAAGGCCAAACCTGTCAGGAGAGAATTCTGTATCTGGCAAAAGTGTCCTTCAAAAGTGAAGAGGAGATATAGAGAACAAACTAGTGGTTACCTGTGAGGAGGGGGAAGTGGGGGAGGGGCAATACAGGGTAGGGGAGTAAGAGGTACAATATCTTAGGTATAAAATAAGGTACAAGGCTATATTGTACAACATGAGAAATATAGCCAATATTTTATAATAGCTATAAATTGAGTATAACCTTTAAAAATAGTGAATTACTATATTGTATACCTGTACCTTGTACAGCAACTATACTTCAATATAAAAAATAGGAATTCATAAATTATCAGATAAAACCTAAGGGTGCACCTGAAACTCTCGCAACATTGTAAATCAACTATACTTCAATAAAAAAGAAAGGAAAAAAAAAAAAAGAAGGGCCAAGCAAGGAATTAAAAACAAACAAACACAAAAACTGAGGGACTTTATTACCACTAGACATGGCCCACAAGAAAGGCTGAAGGGAGTCTTTCAGGTTGAAATGAAAGGATGCTAGACAGTAACTTGAAGTTGTGTCAAGATATAAAGATCTCCAGTAAAGGTGAATAAAACTGGTATTATTTTAATTTTTGTTTGTAACTTCTTTATTTTCTACATTATTTCAAAGACAAGTGCATAAAAATAATTATAAATCTATGTTATTAGGTACATAATGTATAAAGATGCAATTTGTAATGTTAATAACATGAAAGGTGCAAAGCAAATTGAGTATATGTGGTTAAAGTAAAGCTGGTATCAATTCAAATTAGATTGTTATAAATTTAGGGTGTTCTATATAATCCCCATGGCAACCAT
The DNA here is from genome assembly GCF_963455315.2 of Globicephala melas. Taxonomy (NCBI): domain Eukaryota; kingdom Metazoa; phylum Chordata; class Mammalia; order Artiodactyla; family Delphinidae; genus Globicephala; species Globicephala melas. The sequence continues at coordinate 52,476,538 of NC_083315.2, forward strand.
AAAGAAAATATCTATAGAATATACACAAAGGAAATAAAAAGGGAATCAAAACAAAAAAAAATCAACTAAACAGAAAAGAAAACAAAGATGGAGGAACAAAAGGCTCTAGGACATACAGAAAACAATAGCAAAATGGCAGAAGTGAGTCTTTGCTTTTCAGTAATTAAATGTAAATGAATTAAACTCCTCATAGAAGAGCTAGAGATTGGCATAATGGATAAAAATTAAAACAGGATCTATCTCTCTGCTCTCTATAAGAGACTCACTTTAGATCTAAAAATCTAAAGATCAAATAAATTTAAACTGAGAGGGTGGAAAAATGCACTCCATAAAAATAGTAATCAGAAGAAAGCTGCAGTGGCTATACTAATATGGAAGAAATATCCTTTAAGTCAAAGGCTAAAAAGAGACAAAGAAGAACATCATATATTGATGAGTCAATTCCCCAAGAAGATAAAACAGTTATAAACACATATGCACCAAACGTCAGAACTCCAAAATACATGAAGCAAACATTGCAGAATTGAAAGGAGAAATGGACAGTTCTACAATAATACCAAAACTTATGAGATGCTGGGAAACAGTGCAAGGAGGGAAATTTATATCTGTCTACACACCCATTAAAAACAAGATTTCAACTTTACACCTTAAGGAACTGAAAAAATAAAAAGACTAAATTAAACCTAAAGCTAGCAGGAAGAATAAAATAATAAAGAGTAGAATAGAGATACATAAAGTAATAGAACTGTGTAGAAAGATCAGTGAAACCAAAATTTGGCCCATTGAAAAGATCAACTAAATAGACAAACCTTTAGTTAGATGGATGAATAAAAAAGAGAGAAGATGCAAATAACTAAAAGCAGAAATGAAAAGTGGAACATTTCTACCAATTTTATAGAAAAAAAAACTTTATAAGAGGATACTATGAAAAATTATATGCTGGAAAAATGGATAACCTAGATGAAATGGACAACTTCCTAGAAATTATACAACCTACCAAAACTAAATCATGACAAAGTAGAACATCTGAACAGACTTATAACTAGTGTGTTGAGTCAGTAATTAAACCTCCCAACAAATAAGCACTGGACCAAATGGCTTCACTGGTGAATTCAACCAAACATGTAAAGAATAATTAACCCCAGTTAATGCAAACTTGAACTCTTCCACAAAAACTGAAGAAGAAAGAATTATTCCTTACACATTCTATGAGGCTGACATTACCCTGATACCAAAACCAAAGATATTACAAGAAAAGAAAACCACAGACCAGTATCTCTTACAGATACTAATTTAGAAATCCTCAACAAAACACTAGGAAAATGAAATCAGCCCCATACACCATGACCAAGTGGGATTTAACCCTGGGGTGCAAGGATGGTTCAATATGGGAAAAGGACATTAACAAAATGAAGTGGGGGGAAACACATGATCATCTCAATTGAAGCAGAAAAAGCATTTGATAAAATTCATTACCCTTTTATTACAAAAATGTACAAAGAACTAGAAATAGAAGGAAACTTCCTCATAAGATAAAGGCTATATATGAAAAACTCACAAAATCATATTCGTTTGTGAATATGTAAAATGGTTTCCCCTAAGATGAGTAACAAGTCAAGGATTCCTGCTTATGCCATATTTTTTCTAACTGGAAAGTAAAAAGTAAAATTGTCTGTGTGCAAATAATATGATCTTATGTAGAAAACCTAAAGATTCCATACAACCCCCCCACCCCAGAACTGTTACATCTAAAAAACATATTCAGTAAAATTGCAGATTTCAAAATCAACATGTGAAAAATCAGTTGCAGAGTATGGGGGTTGGGGAAGGATCTAGATGTCAGAGTAAGAGGATGCGGAGCTCACCTCCCGCCAGGAACACACCAAAAATACATCTATATGTGGAAAATTCTCACGCAAAACTAACTAAAGACTGGCAGAAGGACTCTTGTACAACCAAGACTAAGAAAGATACACACGTAATCAGGTAGGAAGGAAAGAAATGCAATTGGGTCAGGATCTATGCCCCTGAGAGGGGACTTAGAGGAAAAAGACATTACATGGGCAGACACCCACCTTGGGGAGTGAGCAGCTCAAGCCACAGATTGAGTGTCCCAGTCCTGGGGCCCTATGCTGGGGAGACAAGCCCTCTTGGCTGGTTGGAGGACCGTTGGGACTAACAAGAAAGTGGTGGGAAGCCTGGATTCCACTCGTGAGGAGCTCACATGCTCCTAGTTGAGTGAACACTCTGGCTCCACTCTCTCCATATTGCAGCATGGCACTGGATCTGGGGCAGCCATGACCAGGAAAAGACTCAACTGTGGGGTGCAGAGGTAACCCTGTCCCAGGGCAGAGCCTGGGTGGGCAGCAGCAGCCATTGTTAGCACTTACTCAAGCAGAGCATCAGAAGCAGCCCAGATCTCTGATGGTGGCCCCTGTACCACAGCTCACCTCTCCATACACCTGAGAATCCACATGGGCCTTACTAATCCTGAAGAGCTATTCCACAAGAGGGTGGAGGTGGCAGAGGCTAGGGACAGTGATTGGCAGGGAGGGACAAAGGGGACTTGCACACAAGGCTGCATGTGAGCAGAGCACAGGCAGCATATTGAACCTCTGTCTGTGCACGGGCGCTACTTGCTTCAGCACTACTCGCCTCTGGAGCAAAGGTCCTGGTGCAAGAAAAGGTAAAATCACACACATAAATGAAACAGAGCTAGTTCAGGTATGACCCTTGGGGCTTCCACTCCAGTAACTTGGGATCTGAGCTGGCCCCTGATAGGGTGGTGATGACTGCTGAGCAGAGAGGGAGTTCCACCACACACCCAGTGCCAGCTCTAGTCCCTCCATCTCTGACCCCACCACCTACCTAGGTGATAGCTGCCAGCACACCCAGGGGAAAGATGTGCCTTGCACCCAGCTCAAATCCAACTCTCCCATCAAAGGCATTGTACACAGTCTTTATAGGCATGCTTTCACATAAGAACACCTGTTTAAGACTGCAATAGGTAACTGTTTCCGCTAAATTCATATAGGCAGAGAAAGTTAAGCAAAATGAAAAGGCAGAGGAACTATTAACTCTCCATTGAACGAGCAAGAGAAAACCACTGAAAAAATAAAAATGAAACAGAAATGAACAATTTACCATATAAAAATTCAAAGCATTGATAATAAGTTGGCTAACTAAACTAGGGAAAAGAAGAGATGAACACAGTGAAAATTAGACCCAATTAGAAATGAAGAGTTCAATAGCTGAAATAAAAAACACTAGGAGGAATGAATAGCAGACTAAGTGATACAGAAGAAGGCATAAATGATCTGGAATATAGAATAATGGAAGTCACCCAATTGGAACAGCAAAAAGTAACACAAATTAAATATTGAAAGCATTTAAAAGATTTCTGAGGTAATATTAAGTATACCAACATTTGCATTATGGGGATCCCAGAGAGAAAAGAGAGAGAGAAGGGGATTGAAAATGTATTTGAAGAAATGATGGCTAAAAATTATCAAACATGAAGAAGTAAATGGATATCCTCTGTACAGGAAGCACAGAGGGTCTCAAACTAGATGAAGCCAAACAGAGCCACACCAAGACATATCATACTTCAATTCACAAAAGTTAAAGATAGAAAATTCTAAATGCAGCAAGAGAAAAAGTCACATACCAGCAAATCCCCATCAAGCTACCAGCTGATTTCTCTGCAGAAACTTCACAGGCCAGAAGGGAGTGGCATGATATATTCATGCTGAAAGGGAAAACCTGCAACCTGGGATACTCTAGACAGCAAGATTATCATTTAGAACAGAAGGAGAGAGAACTTCTCAGACAGACAGACAAAAACTAAAAGAGTTTATCAACACTAAACCTACACTGAAAGAAATGTGAAGGGTCTTCCCTAAGTGGAAAAGAAGTTAGAATCTATAGGAAAGGGAAAATCCCACTAAGAAAGGCAATTGTATAGTAAGAACTGAGGATCCACCACTTAACCTAGTAAAAAGGTTAAAAAATGAAAAATTGTAAAAGCAACTATAAGTATAATAAACAGTTAAGGGATAAACATGACCATGTAAAATATGACATCAAAAACACAAAATTTCGGGGAGAGCAGTAAAAACATAAATCTTTCAGAATGGGCCTGAACTTAAATGACTACCTGTTTAAAACAAGTAGATACAGTTTTATGTCCACATCTATGAACCCCATGGCAATCTCAAATCAAAAACCTATAGTAGATACAAAAAAAAACTAAAGAGAAAGGAACCCAAGCGTACTACTAAAAAAAAAAAAAATCATTAAACCACAATGGAAGAAACAAAAAGAAGAAATGAATAGAGAATAACTATAAAGACAACCAGAAAACAAGTAATAAAATGGCAGTAAGTACATTCCTGTTAATACCTTCTTTAAATGTCAATGGACTAAATGTTCCAATCAAAAGACACAGCATGGGTGATTGGATAAAAAAAAAAGTCCCTTCCATATGCTGCCTTCATGAGACTCACTTCACAGCTAAAGGTACACACAGACTGAAAGTGAAGGGATGGAAGAAGATATTTCATGCAAATGCAAAGGGCAAGAAAGTGGGGGTAGCAATACTCATATCAGACAAGATAAACTTTAAAACAAAGTCTATAATGAAAGACAAAGATATAAATATATAATGAAAATAGGATCAGACAAGAAGAGGATGTTACAATTGTTAACATTTATGCATGCAATTCAGGAACACCTAAATATATAAAGCAAATAGTAACAGACATGAAGGGAGAAACTGACAAAATGCAATAATAGTAGGGGACTTGTACACCCCACTGATGTCAATGGACAGATCATCCAGAGAGAAAATCAGTAAGGCAACAGCAGTCTTAAATGACACAATAGACCAGTTGAACTTAATGGTACCTATAGGACATTACATCCCAAACAGCAGAATATATACTCTTTTCAAGTGCACATGGAACTTTCTCCAAGATAAGTCACATACTAAGCCTCAAAACAACTTTCAACAAATTTAAGAGGGTAGAAATTATATAAAGCATTTTTTCCAACCACAACATTATGAAACTAGAAATCAATTTTAGAAAGAAAAATGGGAAAATAACAAATGTGGAGACAAAACAACATGCTACTACAGAGCCAATGGATCAGTGAAGAAATCAAAGAGGAAGTCAGAAAATACCTCAAGACTAATGAAAATGGAAACACAACATTCCAAAATCTATAGGTGCAGCAAAAGCAGTTCTAACAGGGAAGTTTATAGCAATACAAGAAAAATTTCAAATGAACAACCTACCCTACCACCTATAGTAATTATAAAAGAAGATCAAACAAAGCTCAAAGTGAGCAGAATGAAGGAAATAATAAAGATCAGAGAGAAAATAAATAGAGATTAAAAAAACAATAGAAAAGATCAATGAAACCAAGTGTTGGAAGTGAAATTGAATTGTAATTTAAAAAAAAAAAAACCTCCCAGCAAACAAAAGTCCAGAATTTGACGGCTTTATAGGGGAATTCTACCAAACATATAAAGAACTAATACCTATCCTTCTCAAACTATACCAAAAGATTAAAGAGGAAAGAACATTCCCAGCTTCATTCTATGAGGTCACCATTACCCTGATACAAAAACCAGACAAAGACACTACAAAAAATAAAATTTCAGACCCAAATCTTTGATGAATATATATGCAAAATATATGCAAAAATCCTTAACAAAATATTAGCAAACCAAATCCAACAATATATAAAAAATCCAACAATATATCACAACAATATATATATCATACACCATGATAAAGTTGTATTTATTCCAGTGCAACAAGGATGGTTCAACATTAACAAATCAATGTGATACACCACATTAATAAAAGGAAGGATAAAAATCACATGATCATCTCAGGAGACACAGAAAAGGCATTGACAAAATTCAGCATCTGTTCATAATAAAAACTCTCATCGAAGTGGGTATGGATGGAATGTATCTCCACATGTATCAACATAAAAAATGTATCAACATAAAATATGCCATCTATGAAAACTCCACAACTAACATCATACTGAACAGTGAAAATCTGAAAGTCTTTCTCTAAGTTCAGGAATAAGACAAGGATGCCTATTCTATTTAACATAACATTGAAAGTCCTAACTGCAGGAATCAGACAAGACAAATAAATAAAAGGCATCCAAATTGGAAGAGAAGAAGTGAAACTGTCACTATTTGCATATGACATGATACTTTACATAGAAAAACCTAAAGTTTCCACTGAAAAAATATTAGAACTAATAAATGAATTCAGCAAGGTTGCTAGATAAATCTGCTTCTTTTCTATACACTATTAATAAACTATCAGAAAGAAAAAGTTAAAAAAAAAAAAGAAAACATACACCATGATGTATATATAGCAAAACAGAAATAGACTCACAGATACAGAGAACAAACCACTGGTTACCAGTGGTGAGAAGGTAGGGGGGTGGAGTAGGTTAGGGGTATGGGATTAAGAGATACAGGCTACTATGTATAGATAAGCAATGAGGATATATTGTATAGCACAAGGAATTATAGCCATTTTCTTGTAATAACTTTTAATGGAGTATAATCTGTAAAAATACTGAATCAATATGCTTTACTCCTGAAACTAATATAATATTATATATCAAAAATGCTTCAGTTAAAAAAATAAAATGGAAAAATATCATCCTTAGAGATATGGAGAAAAAAGTGATAATAGGCAACCTTTATTAAAAAAAAAAAATCAGGTGCATTTCTATGTACTACCAATTAACAATCCAAAAAGGAAACTAAGCAATTTCTTTCACAGTAACATCTAGAAGAATGAAATACTTAGGAAGAAATTTAATGATAGAGGCAAAAGACTTATGAACTAAAAGTATAAAAGAAAGAGTAAAACTATATGACCATGTGACTATGATTTGGCCCAAGAGCTATAAAAGGAACTTTGGCAGGGTTCTTGCCAGGATATCTCTGTAAAAGGGAGCGGGTAAGAGAGCTTTGGCTCTTCATTTTCTTCTGGCTGCTAGTGTAGAAGGTAGATATAATGGCTGGAGCTGCTGCAGCCACTTTGAATCAAGAGATGACCTTGAGGATAGAGGCCACATGCTGAAGGAATACATAAGCAAATGGAAAGACATCTTATGTTCATTGATCGGAAGAATTAACATTTTTTTAAGATGACAATACTACCCAAAGTGATTTACAGTTGCTATGCATTCCCTTTAAAAATCCTAATCACATTTTTTTCAAATGGAAAACTCCATTCTAAAATTCATATGTAATCATACGGGACCCCAAATATTCAAAGCAATCTTGAAAAAGAAGAACAAAGTTGGAGGTTTCATGTTTCTTTATTTCAAAACTTACTATAAAGCCATGGTAATCAAAATAATGTTATATTTGCATAAGAACAGAAACATAGGCCAATGGAATAAAGTAGAGAGCCTAGAAATAAACTCTTGAGTATATGATCAGGTGATTTGCTTCAGGGGTGCAAGACTATTCAATGCATAAAGGAGTGTGTTTTCAACAGATAATGCTGGGAAAGCTGGGTATCCTTATGTAAAAGTAAAGTTGGATGCCTACCTTATACCATATACAAAAATGAACTTGCAGTTGATCAAAGATGTAGTACATAAGAGCTAAAAGTATAAAACTCAAATGGACAACCCAAATGTCCATTAAAACATGAATGAGGTATATACATACAATGGAATATTATTCAACCTTAAAAAAGGTTTGGAAATCTGGTACATGCTACACCATGAAAACATTATAGTAGGTGAACTAAGCCAGACACGAAAGAACAAATGTTGTGTGATTGCACTTATATGAAATACCTAGTATCAGTAAGAATGTTGCCAGGTCACCAAGTCCTGGGGGGAGGGGAGAATGGGGAGTTATTGTTTAATGGGTATAGTGGGGTTTTTTTTAGATGATGAAAAAGTTCTGAATATGGATAGTGGTGATGATTGTGAATGTAGTTAATACCACTGACCTGTACACTTATAAATAGTGAAAAAAGGTAAATTTCGTGTTATGCATATTGTACTTTAAAAAAATTCTTTGTTTTGTATTGAATTCTATTTTGTTCACTTGGATGCTGTTTGTTTTTGCTCTGTTTAATAGAGCTCAGTTTCATACTGATTTTCTGTCCTGTACCTATCATCTTCTCTGTGTTTTCAAAGCTTTGTCTTCTTCCTCTGCCCTTAGGAAGGTTTTACAAGTTGGCCCTCTCCTTCCCACTCTGACTGTGGTCCCCAGACCAGCAGCAGCAACATCATCTGGGAAATTCAGAACTACAGACCTACCCCAGATGTCCTGCTCAGAATCTGCATTTTAACAAGATCCCTCAGTGACTTGTGTCCCCTCCGAGTTTATGAAGTCATTCACATCATTAAATGACTTTCAGCTGTGTAATTCTGCTGTCTCTGTGTTCAGTACAGATTTCAGTTCAGCACTTACGCTCGGATTCTTTGCATTCTTTTCTCAGTTTTACATCATCTGTCTATGCCTTCATCTCAGGCTTTTCTTTCCTTATGTCTTCCTATCCTTGTTTTAAAGAGAATTCATGCCTTTTGACAACCAGACCAACATCTTCCCAAGTTTTCAACTTTCATTTTGTATGCTTACATACTTTTCATAGAACATCTCTTTGTTTTTTTCATAATGTTTATCCTTAGATGAGCAGATCCATGGAGACTAAGTGATATTCTAATGAGACTTTGGATATGGCGACCTTGGCCCCCTTCTGTCTCACGCTCACATTGGAAGCCTTAGTCCCTAGGATACAAATCTGAAGATTGGGTTAATGCATTCCCTTTGTTATGCCTAATTGCCATTCTTTTAGGGTAGGTCCTCCCCTCAGACTGCTGGTTAACCCACTGAGCCATGAAGTCAGATGCAACGTATGATACTTTGAATAGTCTTGAATGACACCTTCTACTCTGGCCTGCTTGTTTCCATGCCATGTGGATATCTGCCTCTAGCTGCAGTGGCTTTTCTTTGAGGTGATAGGTTGTGTGCATTTGACTTTGTCGTCCAACCACTTTCAACTAGGGAGTGTGTCCTGTAAAGCTATGGTGGCAAGGGGGCCGGAGGGAGAAGGAGGCTGGGGGAGCAGGAAGGAGAGGGCGGGGGAAAGTAGAGGAGAGAGAGAGTTAGGGAGGGAGAAGAGCTGGCAGGCTGCATTAGCAGGCAGGGCCAGGTCTGTCACCCTGTCTGGCTCACGCTGTTTCTCACCCTTTCCGATGGAACTTACCGTGGTGATGAAGATGTTCTAAAATCTGTACCATCCAGTACAATAGCCACTAGCCATAGGTGACTATTGAGCACTTGGAATTTGGCTAGTGCCTTAAAGGAACTAAATTTTTAATTTTATTTCATTTTAATTAATTTAGAATTTAATTATAAATAGGCACATGTGGCTAGTGGCTACCTTTCTAGATATAAACCCCACACATACCTCCCAAGTACCATCATTAGATCCAGATGGTTGGGGAGATTCAAAATCTCAAAGTACTTTTTTGATTCTTTCAAAATATTTCCTTCCTTCCTCTTAGAGAGTTGAACCTAAGTATTTTCCTTGAGACTCCCTCAGTCATCCACCCTGACATTTCTGTTCCTGTCAGGTGCTTGAGGATCTGGCACATGCTTTCTTTTGGTTTTGGTTTTTAGCATTATTGCTGGTTTTGGCCTTTGAATTGCTTTATCACCATATTGTTTGAAAATCAGGAGGTGGCGCATCTCATTTGCCTAATGTGACTACTCATTTCACCAAGATTTATGTTCCTACAATGCTAGTGGATTTATGCTGAAATCTAGAAGTAAATGCTCCCGTTGTAGGAAAATACTATCTGCTAAGGGCTTTGCTATCTTATGGCACCCCTGAGAAGTATCAGGTTGTGATGTCCATTTATTTATAAGATAATTTATGCTTTTCTATGTGTGTAGTTACTTGCGTTGATTGTTGTATCTGTTATCTATGCCCACAACATTGCTGCGTAACAAACAGCTGGAAAGCCTCAATGTCAAATGATAATGAGTGCTCATTGCTTGTGAATCTGGGTGATTAATCAGCACCTCTGCTGATTCTGGCTGGTTCACCCACAGGCCCAGGGATGGGTGGTCTCTGCCCCTTATGTCCGTACTCCTCCTAGAACGAGCAGACTTACATGAGCGTGGTTTTCTCACAGGAGTACAAGGGGACCAGAAACACAGAATGTCTCTTGGAGGCTAATCTTGGGACTGTTAGTACACACATTCTATCGGACAAAGCAAGGCACAAAGTTGGCCCATGTTCAGAAGCGGGCAGACAGCTCCTCTTTAGTGAGAAGAGCTGCAAATGACATGGCAAAGAGAGTGGATACTGGGGAAGATGAAGGAATGGGGCTGCCAACACAATCAACTTTCTACAGCAATTTTCCCAGCAACATCCTCAACGAATCTGCACAGCAGAGGCCTTTGGACATTTCTGTGCGTGTATCTTATATTTATTGTAAAATAAAACAAAAACTGGGGCAACTTCAATGTTGGTTTATGTCCTGTGCCCTCTCCACATTGAATAATAAGCACTTGCTTTAGAAGGATGCTTGGTCAGTCTGAATTATTTGATTAGGTCCTTAATCCTAGCATCTGAATTTCTATTCGTGGATAAATGATAGATGCCTCCACTGCCTGGTGCACCTGGGGTGAAGCCAGGAATGGAGATGAGTGTAAGTTACCTGAGAGCAGTTGCAGAGGGCTAAGTGATTACCTGTAAGGCAGTACCCCAGGTGTGCTGCTGTTCTGGGGCCATGGGTAACAACCATTGCCCAGGGTTCTCGGACATTTGGACATCCCCAGTACAAGCCAGAAGTCACACAGGAGGTGCTGCTAACTTGCTCCCGGTCCTGCTAGTTTGACAAGATTGTGATCAAAGGGCCAGAACTCCACCTATGGCTGCATTTTGCTGCAGTCCTCACAGCCATGGAAACTGTAAAGCTTATGGGCATTAACATCAGCCTGCTAAGGACTCATTCTGCAGCCGAAGGATTCAGAGACCACCAGGATGTCAGCACATAGAGCGTCATCCAAGCACCTTTTCTTTTTTTTCGTACATAATGGAATGTTTTATTTTTATGTATTTTTCTTAACATCTTTATTGGAATATAATCATCCAAGCATATTGACCAGTGAGCCCAGGGAGGCTCTCAGAGGGTCAGTAAACATTCAAAGTCAGATCTCCTGCTGGGAGTGCTTGCAAGGAGGGTGGGTATCCCCTCTGGCTCTTCGATTTGGGGGATTGAAACCAAGAAGGGCCAAGCCACCTCTTTTCCACATTTTGCTTGAGTTCCACGATGTCTGTTAGTCCAGGACAACTGCCATGTGCATGTGGCTGCGGTTCTAGGCACTTATGACTGCAGGGGACCAAGCCCTGCTCCAGGCTCCCCAGAGGACGAGCAAGGGGCCTGCAAGTCAACAAATGGAAGGACATTCCAAGGGTAGATGGTCCTAAGTATAATGACGATACTAAAATGAGTGATGAAAGGAGAGATAGCAGGGCTGAGATACTTTAGTTCTACAAGGCCTCTGAGAAAGCTAGTCAGGGACATTTTAACCTCTGTTCTCTCTGGTATTTACTATGAATGTAAAATATTTGTATAAGTGGGGAAGAGAGTGTGTGCATTGCCTTGTGATTCACTGTAAGTGTGGGTCCCAGGCTCAGTTCAGAGTCCCCCTTTCCCAGCAAGGACAGAGAGAGAGCAGTGTCGTACCTCGGCTGACAAGCAGGCATACTACCACCACCTAGTAGCTGTGTTCCTGAGCAGCCAAAAGCGATATTTCCACCACAGCCTCTCCAGGCGGTCTGTGGAGAAATCTGTGTTTGTGGGATGACACAGAGTTTGCGTCGGCCCTTAATATTCTTTTTAATTGGTGGATTTTAAAATGGAAGTGCTGATACCAACGTAGATCTCATAAGCTTGATATAATTGAGACAAAGTTAGAACCCTTTGACCTGCTAAAAGCTGTTCTTCCCAGGAGTAGTTTCTAGGTGGTGTCCAAAGATGGCAGGTGTCTCATAATAGGATTTTAAACTTGTTGGGATGTTGCTGCCCTTATAAACTTCACATTTATTCCTCGAATTTTCATACTTTTGACTCTTAAACATATCTTTAGGGATATATCACTTACAATAGCAGGACTACCTACTAAACTCTACCCTATTCCACAATGGGCAAAATATCACTGCTGTTGCAGCAAGTGTAGCCTTAAAATATTTATTTTCTCCCCTTACGTAGTATATTTCCAATTTGTCATACATATGAGACATATACATGTATATGATCTCTGTGTGTATATATATGTGTGATCATATATATCATATATATATATATATATATACACACACATATATATAACATATTTCTTTACTGAATTCGCTCTTCTTTGAAAACGAGAACCTCATTCCCTGAGTAGGCTTTTAAAAGTTGAATATATTTTGTTAGTTTAAGGCAGAAGAGGTGTCAAGGAGGTAGATGAGTGAGTGCAGGATTCAGGCTGCCTGGATCTGAATGCCACATGTGCCTTCCAGTAGCATTGTAAATGTTGCCGACCTCCTTACTCTTTCTGATCCTTGGTTTGCTCATCTGCAAAATGGGAAGAATAACAATACCTCTACAATGTGGTTGTTGTGAGATTAAATGCATGAGTATTCAATTGCTGAGCACGGAGCTGGGCCCAAAGCCATCTCACAACCAGCCTTACATAAAGTTCAGATGTGACTGCATGCTACGACTAAAAACAATGGATCTACTGGAGAGAATTCCTCACTCAATATTTCTTATTGACTTCACCACTATTTCTTAGAAATAGGAGTGGAATTATCAGCTTTCAAATGGAAGTGGAGCTAGAAGTTGGTTAAAGTCTTTTCTCAGGACAAATAAAATTGATTAGAAAAAAATACAAAAGGTGTGTGTGTGAGCGCATGCGTGTTGGGGATTATGCAACTAGAGCTCGAATGTCACTGGGGCTTCCCTGCCCTTGGTCCATCTCCATTAACTAGGCTTGAGTTCTCATTCTGCAGACTATGAAATACCCTCCTATGGTTTCTACAAAGTCCCAGGGGTGCAAAATTTGGTCATTTCACTCAGAAGGTCCAGTCCCCAAACCTGTCATGAGTTTAGCCAATGTGGATGATGGCCTTGTGGCTCGGGGAGGGGTTCTGGCCTGCTGTCCCCTTCTTGATCTCTTTATTCCCCCCTTTCTTTTTTTCTTGCCTTTCTGTCCCAGTGGCAAAAAGACCTCTTTCCTTCTTCCACTGTGTCATGAGTAGGCTCTTATGACTTACTTTCCACCATAAGAGGGTTTTCTGTGTATTTCTTCCATAGGAAGAAGAGTAGCACATAGATGTCTATACCTTATTCCTCAAGTCAATAGGAATAGGGCTCCATATGATAGCCAGTATGATACCAGAATGAGAAGACAGGACAACAGCTGTACTAAAGGTACTCACCAATTCTACTAGCTTCATGCTTCCCAGTTCCAATGATTCCTATGAAACACTCTACATAATATCACAATACATGTGAGTCTCCAAACAATTTGGATGTATGTGTGTGCACTTGTGTGCATGTATTTTAATGATGATAATTGGGAATAAATAAGGAAAAACAAACAAAAAATGGTAATCTCAGTTACTGAGTCTTCAAGTGAATAGGTACTAAAACATGTAGGAAAATTTAAAAATTTGAACATTTCCAGTACAGATCTTTTTCTCTTATTTACAAAAATTTGTAATTTTAGCAGAACTTTCTTCTAATTTTGCCTTGTAGGCATCTTGTATGGATGTTGGGTTGACAACCTGCCATAAAACATGCCAGAATTTCAAAGTGTGAGGCTGGTTCTTCAGTTGGCTAGGAAGTCAGATGATGTAGAAAAATATACCAAAGAGCTATGTGTTGACTTTGGATAGAATGTAATCCACTCTTTGGAATGATAATTGGAAGTGTTATGACATTTGGAAAGGACACAGTTTCATCATTGGTGTGGATCTTATAGCATATGTCTGCACGGCACTTGCATGCTATTTGCAAAGAAAAAATTAGCGTTGTCCCATGATTGGCAAATGGGTTGACGTTTTCCCTCACTGTTCTTCTCAGTCATTGAAAAGTAGAACTTTCTTCAACCTGCTGCTTAACCCAATGCTAATAGAAGGACATGCTTTACTCCTATTCCTTTAGCACTGGCACTTAGGTTCAGTGAGACAAGCCCAGCATAATTAGCACATGACTGGTGTCTGATGGGTGTTTTGGAGCAGAACTTGCTCATGTTGCCTGAGTGGTAGGAGGTTTGTTGTGAATGTTCACATGGAAGGCTGTCTATAGAAAGCTCAATACTGGGCTTCGAGAAGGGTGGAGTCTAGAATGTGGCTGGGATTTCAAGGTAAATCTAGGGATCTCAGGAGAAGACATTCTCACTTCTTCCTTCTTAAGATTCACCATTTAATGAGCACAGCCCGGGCTGCCATTTACACGTCTTCCACATCAGCTCTGAGATGCTGCTCCCTGAGATGTGTCGTCCATGTCCTGCAAGGCTGTGTGCTGTGGCCCAGGCTTAGCTCTGCTGTCTCCTAAACCATCAACTCTCTGCATTGTCTTCACCTCTGTTATGCTTTCTCATGCCTGACTCTCCAGTTTGAAAATGGCATCACAAGCCTCTAATTCATGAACTTGCAAGTTTAGCTCCATTCTCATCTTTAATTCATTCTCATGGAAGAGAATCCCTTTAGCTCCATTCTGCCTTTTAACTCAGGCCACATCCTATATTCTTGTTCCATTAATGGTTGGCTGTGCTTGATTCAGGGACCCAGCCCAGTCTGGTTAGCCTGGACTGTGGTGCAGAAGGGGTGGGATTTCGAGAAAGAGAATAAAACATGGTAGCCTAATCGTTGCATTTTCAACAGAGGCTTTGGGTAGGTTGGTTTCCCTAAAATGAGGCTTTCGGCAGAGTAGGAAATGAACTTGACGTTTCTGGAAGTGTTTTATCTCCATGTACAGTGGGTTTAACCATTGCACGGCAGAGGCTTAACTGTCCTTAGGCCACGATATAAATTCTTTCCATGGCTGCAGCTGACCTCAAGGGAAGCTAACCCAAGTTTTCATTCATAATCAATAACATAGAAGCCAAATATTCTCTTTGAAAAGGTAGATGATCCTATGGTGAAAAGCCCTGGAGCATTAGCCCAAGAGGCAACTATAATAAAACAGAATCAAATAGAAGCTTGGCTCACATTTCTAGAGTGCAGCCTGTGGATTGGGAGCTACTTGAACACTTCACACTGAAAGTCAAAGAATTAAATTGTAATCTAATCAATGTTGTTACCATAGGTAAGTTTTCTCTGTGCTACAAAAGTTAGAGCGTCACTAGACAATGAGGCAGAATAAAAATTGAAGACAAGAGCTTCCTAAGAAGCCCCTTTCTCTTCCCTTGATCATCCAAAGTCAACAAGTTTGCATGAATAATTTTGTAATTATATATGTACTGCTTTTTTGGATAAAGCTGGCCTACAGTATAATGAAAACTTGTCCATTTAGTATATATCATGAAATATGTTTAATCAGGTGTGCTTTGGGGAAGGGGTCCTACCTGAGGGTTACTCAGTGTTTATCTAGAAGCAGTTTTTCTGCTGTATTTCTCATCCCATCTTTAATATCTGCCCTCACTCTGTGTGTTTCAGAATCACCACGACCGCAGCATGCATGATGGACCTGAGAAGATACCCTTTGGATGAGCAGAACTGCACTCTGGAGATTGAAAGCTGTGTGTATCTGTATTTCTTTTTCATCCACTTTGTGTTTTAGGCCTTTTTATCATTATTTGGCATGGCATATATAATTTTCTTGACATAGTTTTTAACTATCCTAAAGATTAGAGGTTTAATCCTCCACTCTGCAAATATCACTTTCATGACAGAGAGAGGGCAAGAGAAAGAAAGAGACAGAGAGAGACAGAGACAGAGGCTCAGTATAAAAGAATCCTCCACTCTGATCTAAGAGAGTCTGTTTGCTATGCTGAAATAAAAGAAGACAGATGCTCTTCATCTCGACCCCTTCAGTGAGAAGAGAGCAGACGCCGAGAGGCGGTCCCTCTCAATGTGCTTCATCAGGCACAAGTGGCTGTACTCCTGGGACCCTCTGCAGTTGGAGTAAACCTCATTTCCCATTAGGAGCTCAGCTTTACAAGCCAGCTATTTCTACATCTTGGCAATTTTCTTCAGTTTGAAGAGTATTCAGATGCCTTATTGATAATTCAGTGTTGAGTGATACTTCTCTGTGAGGGACGAGAGCTGCAGCCACGTAGTCTAAGAAGAAAATGTCCTGCTCCCTGACCTGCAACCCTGGCATATCCGGATATGGCTGCTGCCGTTGTGCCTTCTCCTGACCCACCATAGACTGGTTTATCATTAGCCTCAGTTGGATTTCAGGTTGTCGGTATTTGTATTGAATTTTGGGGGGATGGCAAATGACTTACTTTGCAGCACATTCGATGTATGCATAGTGAGAAGTGAATGCCTTGGTGAATGAACACACTGGGAAGCTGCACTGGTGACAGGCCAGTGTTTAGACCCCTCACTGTGCCCCTCACTTTCACACGGCATCATGGCCCTGCTTTCTGAGAGCTGTGCTTTCAGAAGGTGAGGGACGTGAGATCATGTGGCATGATGCATAGTATATTTAGTATGAAGGCTCAGGGGAAAGATGATGGTTTCCCAATAGTTGAAGGGCTACTTTAGGAAGTTAAGTAGATTCTGTGTGGCCAGAGGACACAACTCCAATGAGTTGATGAGAGTTTCAGCAAGGCAAATTTGGGATCTAAGTGAGGAAGCAGCTCCTATTCCAACTGTGAGCTGTAGTGAGTGGCGTTGAAGAGTGTAGATTCTGTTTCCTTGATGTTTAACCAAGGTGGAGGATGGGCAGGAAGGTCCGTTGTCAAAGAGATTTCCTCAGAGTGTGTGAGGTCCCTCCCCCTCAGAGAATTCACGATTAAAGCAGTTGAACAGAAGAGGGATTCTCCCAGTTTTCTGGTGACCTGACTACACACGTGTGCAAAAGTTTTTATTAAAGTCAAGATGCAAATGTATGGAAGAGTTAGCCACTTGAAGATCTGGATGTCCCGCTGTGGGGCATGTAAGCACTGGGCACAGCATGCTGATCTGAGCTACAGCCAGAAGGCCAGAGGGACTGGACTGGGTGGGCAAGGGAGTGGGTGTGGATGTACTTAACAACGCACACAGGGACCAGTCCTGTGGGTTCTTGGGGTCCTATTAAGGACTTTGGACTTGTTTTGCTAATTGCATTGGGAAACATTTGAGTGCTTTAAGCAGAAAAGTGACTTGGTAAGATGTGTGTTTTATTAGCGATCGCTGTGGCCGCCAGGTGAGAATGGAGTGTAAGGCAGTCGGAGGGAAGAGCAGAGACAAAAGGTGTGCCCACCATGATCCTGGAGGTAGGACAGCAGACAGGACCAGGGAGCCAGCAGGGGCTGTGGGGGGCAGTCATCCCCACAGCTTTGGTCTATTTGTTTGTCTAACGTCAGATATTTAGTATCTGCCTCTTGTTGTGTTATATGTTCAAATCAAAAAGTCTGTTATATTCATAGGCTACTTTTCTACAGGTGTGAGTTTTAATTTTCCTTACCGCTAAAGTTGACCTAATTCTTTAGAAGACTCCTGGGTGCTACAAATAACATCAGACACTATTGTCCTATTTAGTCATTCTCGGGAAGCATTGATTAATTACCGAGCGAGCATGAGACCATCCAAGAGTTGGCTTTGGAGCTATAATCTGGCAAATGACCACTCCTTTCTGCTGAGACCACTGCTCAAATCTCTAAGGGCCAAGAGGGTCCCTACAAAAGGCGTTTCTAAGGATGGCCAAGCTCATGGCCAGGAACATC
Organism: Globicephala melas; assembly: GCF_963455315.2. NCBI lineage: Eukaryota > Metazoa > Chordata > Mammalia > Artiodactyla > Delphinidae > Globicephala > Globicephala melas. The sequence continues at coordinate 52,494,488 of NC_083315.2, forward strand.
TCATGACACCATCCAAAAATGCCTGACTTTATCAAACATTGATTGGTCAAATTCACCCTCAGTGTTTTAACTTTTTAATAGTTTTTGAGAGAGCTGCCTTTCTAGAATTCTTCATACTCAAGTTCTTACTTTTTCTTCCAACTATCTTATTCAGTGCTATGAATATGTTTTTAATTCATTTATGTGCAAAGTCGAGGCCAGCCCTACAATTAGGCTTTGCAGACAGAACTTTGGTCAGAGCACTCTACCTCCACAGTTTCTCAGCCTGGTTCAAATCGGACAGCAGAGGTAACATGAGAATATTCGAAAGTTAGTTCTTTGATGATGCTTCTTTTCATAGACAAGCACATCAAACAAATTTACTTCAAACATGGGCAAGCTGTTACTTCCATTTATTAGTGACAGTTTCTTTAGACAAAATAATGCTTCATTTCTGCCATGTCCTTGCTTCTCTCTCCTGGCAGATGGCTACACCACAGATGACATTGAATTTTACTGGCGCGGTGGTGATAAGGCTGTTACTGGAGTGGAGAGAATTGAGCTCCCACAGTTCTCCATCGTGGAGCATCGTCTGGTCTCCAGGAATGTTGTCTTTGCCACAGGTGAGTCCTGCATCCCCTCATACTCCCTGGAAAGATACTGGCTGCCTGGCCATGATGCTATCATTGTGAAATACCCTGCTGCTGATTCACAGTGCTGAGTCAACCAAAAAAGGACTATCATCAATATTTCATCATTTTCTCTACCCTTTTCTCTGTATCTAGAGGGGATGGATAAGCTTTGATGGGTAGGAAGGAGCACCTGACCAGGAGATGCTCTCTGTACTGGTTATTGAAAAGTTAAAAGACTGAGGGTGAATTTAACCAACACTTGTTTGATAACATAAGCAGCTTTCATTCTGGGCAGACAAGAGGCCACTGATGGCCTTGGAGGCAGGAAGGAAGGAGAGGGAGGAAGACCTGAGGAGGCAAGTGCTGTGCTGTCAAAAGTAAGAGACCTTCTCCCCACTTCTGGGCTGGCAGTCAGCCCTGGTCCAGGAACCTGGGCACCTGCAGTTAGTGACGCCTCTTCAGACATGGTCATCTGCTCCTAATATCATCTGGGAGGCTGCCCTGGCCTGGGTTTCATTGTCATCTTTGTTTCAACTGTCCAAAGACAGAGTAGTTATCTTCTACTCTCCTGTCTGAACTTGCTGAGGTTTTATTAAGTTCCAACCATGTCTCTCACAATGGGAAGTGCTTTCTCGGTGTTCTTACTGAATGCTGTGCTGTAGCTGAGAGAATAAACAAAAGCGCTCTGTAAAGTGTAGGGTATTCTAAAGACCACAAACTCTGGGTGGAGAATTCTCAAGAAGGCAGAGCTGGGATCTCCCATCTTGGCTTTCTCCTGACAATGTAGCTTAAACCACACCAAGTGGGTGGTGGTTAGCCCTGGTTCTGTGCCAGCATTCATGAAGCCTGCAGCCTGCACTCTCTGCCTGTAGCCTCTAGCTTGAATGCCTGTGACCCATGGCAACCTTGAATCTCTTCACCTGGCCACCTTCTACTCATTCTTCAGCTTAATCGAAATGCTCTTCCTCTGTGAAGGTTTGGCCCCTGCTCTGCCCACACACTGCCTCCCCAGGTTGGCTTAGGTGACAGCTCTGCATTCCTTCAGTGCTGCACTGACCACCAGTGCCTGCGACTTCAAGGAGACCCCTCCCATAAGAGAGGCCTGTCCTGGGCACGGCTGACCCCACTCCCCGTCCCCTCCTCGTGGGATGCCTGCCATGCTGCGGACATGCAGCCAGTCCGCACTGGGCCAGTTTCTCTCCTCTCCACCTCAGCCTCAAGAACGAAGGGACGTGCAAGTAGAGACAGAAGCCTGAATGTTTAAGGTCCATCTTCATGGCGGTGCCACCTTCTCCTGTGTTGCAAGACGTCCTGCAAATGTGCTTGCAGTCTCTGTAGAGTACGCACGGAGGTGCTCACCTTGGGTGGGTGGTGAGGCCAAAAGGCACATGGGCTTATCATTAAGGAATAGTTTCCACAACCAAGAAAATTGCCCTGTGATGTGTTGCAGAAAATGATTTATTGCTTTTAAAACTGGATTTCAAACTGTTCCATGCTCCAAATGATGTGAGCAGAGGTCTGCTCAGAACGCAGGGATAGTCTTGTCTTGGTGTAGGAGTCCTGCCCATGCCTGCCTTTGTCTAGAAGATTGCAGATAGGGCTGTTAGGGCACTGCCAGGAGGCCCTTTTATTGCATTTTCATGCACCCTCCTTGAAAGCCTGATGAGGCGTCTGTGGAGGGTGTGGTGCTTCCATGGGAAACTGCAACCACATAGAATGGCCTTCCTGAATCCTCTTGCTCAAAAGCACTGGAGCCACTTTTTTCTAGGTGCAGTCTCTGTCTTTCTTTTAACTATGTGTATGGCAGAACATATCCTAAACACATCTGGAGAAGATACACAAGATCATGCCCTCAGAATGCAGTGTTGAGTCCTCTTTTCTGTGCTCACCGAGTTTCTGCATTCGCAGGGTGTCACCAGGAGCTCCGTATCAGTCAGTTATAAACCTCCCATCCTTCAAAGACCCTGCGCTTTAAAATTATTCTAATTTGCTTACTTATGTAAAAAGGTCATAAGCCACATTGTTACAAAACTATTTCAAAATTAAATATTATACTAATTTATTTTCCTTTACACAAGTGTTCTGAGTTAATGAGATTTCAATCAGTAAACTGGACTGAAGGATTCTGTAGCCTGAAAGAGGATTCTCAGAAAGGGGATTAGGAAAGACACAACACTCTGGAGGTTTCTGGAGATGCTTCTTCTCAGGGTCATGCAAGCGAAATTCTGTGGCTGGCCCACCTCTCCCTTGTCCTGCCTCTTTGAGGACCTTGTGAATGGCGTCTTGCTGTGGTTTCCCAAGGTGTAGAGTCCTAATCCGTCTCCTGGGTAACATGAGGTTGCAGGCTGCAGGGCAGGGAATACATACAAAAGGAGTCGTGAATATTCACTCAATGGCTGGCATGAACTAGGCATGGGACTGAACCCTGGGTCAGAGAGGGAGCAGGGAGTGTCTGGTCCAGTGGGACTGCTCACAGCCTGCAAGCATTCAGCAGTGTGCCCCGGATGACATCAGGTAGCCTCTTACCTAGTGGGGTGTTTAGCGGGAATTGAACCACAATAAGAGAGCTCGAGTTCAAGAAACAGTATGTACAAGGTTTAAAGACTCATACCCTGGAGCCAGAACTGCCAGAGCTTAAGTCCAGACTCTGCAACCTTCTAGCAGGGTGACCCATGGTGATCTCTCTGAGAAAAAGAGGACATTGATAATGTCTATTTGGTAGGATTGTAGAGGATTACATGAGTTAGTATAAATAAAGAGCCTAGAATAGGGTGAGCACTGATTAGCTTTCATTAATTAAATTGCGTGGGTCCAGGAATGAGACATATTTTGAGGAGTCTGAGAATAGACACTCCAGTGGCTGCCCAGAGCTTTAAATATTAGAAAATGTATGACATTATTCTCCTGGATTATTGAGCATGATGTAACTGACTCCTAAGTGCTTGTCTGAGGGTTTCTTAAGAATAGGGCTTGTTTGGGGTTCATATTTGTATCCCTAATACATATCCCAGCATCTAGCCCACTCAATAGTTTGAAAACTGCATGGTTGTTGAATTACAAGAGGAAGTTTGACTGTCATTACTAAGTATGTATTCAACCCTAATCAAATGAATTGTTTCTGCAAAAGAGATACTATATAAATTAATAACATTATATGTTCAAATATTTAGTGTACTAAAATATGATGTTTTAAAAAGAAAAATCCACATAAAACCTCTTTGTACCTGGGGAGGAAATTAAGTATGCCTTTGCCTAGAAGGAGGGAACTTTGTTCCATGAGTGCATTTTAAAGAAATAACTGAGTTAATTCACCTCAATGATAATTATTCCATTTCTGCCATGACTCAGCAAATAGGATTTGGAAAAAATATTTCGATCCCCTTACAACTCAAAAGAAAATGAAGTAAAACTTTATTACTCACTGTGATTTCTAACAATAACAATGGCGTGCTACATTATAATTCATAGCACCTTGTGTTCGAGATTTTTCACTAATGTCCCTGGGAGACTGGTACTTGACAAATTAGCCCAAGTTAAAGTATAGGAAAACTGATGTTCAAGAATGATAATGATTTGACCAAATTTACACAGTAAAGCTAGAAAGGACAGAAATTAATCCACAAGTTTCCTGACAAATAGGAAACCCTGATATATTTTTTTGACAAAGATTTTAAAAACTAATATATTTATGCTTTATTTAAATGATTATTTTCCATACTTTTATATATTAATGTTATAAGTGTTGTTACACAGCGTGTAGCTGTTGGGATGACAAACAATATCTACTGTGCCTGTCCACGGCATCTGTGTCATTCCTTCCCTTACTTTCCAGTATTAATGGGCTGTACATTCTTTTTTTTTTAATTTAATTAATTAATTAATTTATTTATTTTTGGTTGCGTTGGGTCTTTGTTGCTACACGCAGGCTTTCTCTAGTTGCGGCCAGTGGGGGACTATTTTCGTTGCAGTGCGTGGGCTTCTCATTGCAGTGGCTTCTCTTGTTGCGGAGCACAGGCTCTAGGCACGCGGGCTCTAGAGCGCAGGCTCAGTAGTTGTGGTGCATGGGCTTAGTTGTGCCACGGCATGTGGGATCTTCCCGGAGCAGGACTCAAACCCGTGTGCCCTGCATTGGCAGGTGGATTCTTAACCACTGTGCCACCAGGGAAGTCCCTATGGGCTGTACATTCTTGATGAGCAGTGCTTTTATGCAAGTTTCTAAAACGGATGTCGGGATTGGAGGCCTCCAAATTCTTAACCCAGAGACCTAGAATTGATTCATCCAATGTCCAGAAATCCTTCATGGCAAGAAATGTGCCTCTGCCTTCCAGTCCATCCTGCATTTTGCTGGCAAATTAGTAGCCATGCAACACTGTTTGCTTTTTTTATTGACGTATAGTTGATTTACTATGTTGTGTTAGTTTCTGGTGTACAGCAAAGTGATTCAGTTATATATTTATACTTTTTCATATTTTTTTCCATTATGGCTCATTACAGGATATTGAATATAGTTCCCTGTGCTATACAGTAGGACTGTATGTAGTAGTGTGTATCTGTTAATCCCAGACTCCTAATTAGTCCCTCCCTTACCCCCTTTCCACTTTAGTAACCATAAGTGTGTTTTCTATGTCTGTAAGTCTATTTCTGTTTTGTAAATAAGTTCACTTGTATCATATTGTAGATACCACATGTAAGTTATATCATATGGTGTTTGCCTTTCTCTGTCTGACTTCATTTAGTATGATAATCTCTAGGTCTAGGTTGCTGAAAATGGCATTATTTCATTCTTCTTTATGGCTGAGTAATATTCCATTGTGTGTGTGTGTGTGTGTGTGTGTGTGTGTGTGTGTAGATATATATATATAGATAGATATCTATAGATAGATATAGATAGATAGATAGATTACCATGTCTTCTTGATCCATTCATCTGTGGACAGATGGACATTTAGGTTGCTTCCATGTCTTGGCTATTGTAAATAGTGGTCATGCAACACTGTTTTCATGAAGCCACTTTTCAGCTCCAGAACCTGTGATGACTTGCCTTTGCCTGCAGCAGCAAGGAATCCAGTCTCCTTCACCGTGGATCCACATCTAGCTCTAACCTCTCCTCTTCAGTTTAGCTCATAAACATCCCCAACACAAAGCTTTGTTTTAGTTGCTGCAGTCATCTCTTCTTCTCTCCTCCACTCACTCCTGCATGCTGCCTAAAGACTTTTGCTCCTATTACAGCCCACATTTGATGTATTCTCTTCCTCTTTTTTCTATTCATATCCAGTACATTCATCAATGGACAGTTGAAACACCAACATCTCTGATCGGCCTTCCTTGAGCATCTCTGCCAATTATCCTTTTCCTTTGAAAAGCTTCGAGTCACAGTCTGACTGTATCATTCCTCTATCAATTGTCGTATGTTATTACTCTCACTCTCTTATATATCTGGCATTCATTTAAAATCTTCTGAATTAATTCATTTGTTCATAACCATATGTTCAGGATTCCCACAAAATACCAAAACCTCAATTACAGATTCTGCTTGAAAGTCAAACAGAGAAGAGAAAAAAGAAATCTTTCATTAGATCCGTGGTATATCATTGACTATTTAAATCCACTGGATTTCTTGGAAAGTCCTGAATCTATTACCAATATTCTTTCTTGATTCAGAGCTATATTTTTTAAGAAAAGAGTTTATAAAGTGAATACTCAGATCATTCTTTAGCACCTACAGTCTATAGAATTAAGCCAAACCTGAAAACACACATGGGGAAGTCTTTCCAAGAAGGAAAAAGGAGACCAGATTAAAGAGAAATAATGAAAGAAGGGAGCAGCTTGCTGTCACCTAGATGTGAGATTACCTGATGTTTCATTTCTGCTTTAACCCTACAAATAAAGTATGTTTTTACTGCAGTTCACAGATTTCTACTTTAAAGTGTGATCTAGTTCTCTATGACTCATTAGTGGTTTATGGTTGAATTTCAGAAAATACTGAAAATGTATTTTTAAAAATAAGTGCAAGTTGAGATTAGTCTTTGAAATCTTTTGATTGAAACCTGAAAAGATATTGTCCTTCTATACAAGCTTTGGGAATTGTGTAAGAAATTTTTACTGAACTTAGCTTTTAAACCTGTTCTAGATAGGCAAGCCATAATTATTTAAATGTTGGGGTTTGAAAACGTCTTTCAGAAAAACTTAGCAAAGCAAGTATTATATCATTATTTTCTGCTTACTGAAATTAAGCCAGTGACTCAAGCAGAATCTCAATAAAGGAAATACTTTCATTCTTTTATCTAATTTCTGCTTAGTTAAACATAATAAATATACATGTGTTGCTGAAGTACTTGGGATGTGCCAGAAATATCAAGTTGAATGACCTTAAAGCAAACAGATCTCAATTCATTAAGAAATATGTGAAAATTTTACGTAAATTGTCAAACAGAAGTTGGTGGACCTTCTAAAAGAATGTAATTAATTAAAGCAAGACACTCCTAGGAAGGTTTAGAATTTTTCTCATGCTTTATTTTTAATACAAAGACTTATAGATTTTTATGACTTTAAGTATAATCTTTATAACTTTTCTGTATGTGTACATACAGAAAAGTATTTAAAATATAAATATAGTACTAAGTGAATTATCAGAAAATGAAAATCGTGTAAAAAAGGAAAATCAGGTCAAAAAGTAGAATGCTGTGGGCACTCCCAAGATACACACTATGACCTCTCCTAATTTCTTTACATCCCTCCTTCTCAAAGGAAACCACTATCTTGTTACAGTATAGTTAATTTTGTATTTTTGAACTTTATTGAATGGGATAGTAGAGTTTAAATTATTTTGTGACTACCTTCTTTAATTGAACATTATGTTTGTGAAATCCATCAGTATCGCTATGGTTCATTTATTTTCCTTGCTGTACTACTGTGTAAATACACCACAATTTATTTTTCCAGTCTACTGCAGGTGGAGATTTATGAGTAATGCCACTGTGAACATTCTTGTACTTGTTTTTTTGTGAATAAATGCTCACATAAATGTTGAGAATATGCTTAAAAGTGTAATTGTGAATGTTCAAGCTTAATGATTATGCCAACCTGTTTTCCAAAGTGGTTTTACTAACTTACATTCATAGCAGTAATGCCTGAGTGTTCCTTTTGCCCCACAACGACCTTGCTAATATTTCACATGGAAGTCACCTGTCGGGTGTTGGGTGATGTCTTGTGGTTTTAACTTCCATTCCTCTGAGTGCTAGTGGGACTGAGCACCTTTCCCTAATGGCTCTTTGGAGATCCTCTTTTGTGAATTACCTATGCAAGTTTTTTTATGTGAATTTCCTGTCAATAATTTATTGGAGTTATTTATAAATTCTGGATGCAAACTTATACAGGTTATAATGTGTTACAAAATATACTTTTTACATTGAGACCTACAGTCCACCTGGAATTTAGTTTTTGGTGAAAGGTGTGAAAGTTTCATTATCTTCCACAGCATCATTGTGCTTGCAGCAACACCTTTGTCATAAATTGTTTGTATGTGCATGGATCTGTTTTTGGACTTTGTATTCTGTGCCATGGGTTTATTTATCCATCTTTGTACACTTCCCTCACTGTGTGGATTGCTGTAGCTTTTAAGTAGAGCAGATCCTTCCTTCCCTTTCTTTTTATTTACTATTGATGATTATTTTGGGCCCTTTACATTTCCATAAAACTTTTATAATCAGATCATTAATTTTTATTTAAAAAATGCTTTGGCTTTTTATTGGGAATGTATTAGTTAAGTTAGTGAAAAGTGACCTTGTTAAAATTCTTTCAATCTGTATATATTTTATCTCTCATTTTGGTCTTCTTTAATTTGTCTCAATAACATTTAGAGTTTTCTGTGTAGAAAACTTGTACATCTTTGTTAAACTTTTCTATATGTTTGATATTTTCTGATGTTATTATAGATGGTAAAATTTTCTTAACATAATTTCTTATTTGTTGCTGGTATATAAGAACACAATGATTTTGTATTGAACAACCTTGCTAAAGTTTTATTACCTCTATGAATTTATCTGAGATGGTATTTTTACCTATTCCTGAGCACTGGAGGGGCCTTTGTACATTTGGATTCCATAGTTCCTCATTCTGACTTATATATGCTATTGTCATTATGTATTATAATTTTATATATATTTTAAACCCTGTACCATATTATTATTGTTATTAGATGCAGGAAATTTTCACTTAGATGTAATTATAAATAATCCTCTCTTCTTTGTTATTCATTCTTTCCTTTACCACCAAGTCTATCTGTGAATGTTTCCTTCTGCCTAAAGAAGAATATTTTTAAAATATTTTCTTTAGTATGAGCCTCCTGGTCAAATTTCTTCTGGGGTTTTTTTTTTTTTAAAAAAAAACCTGTGTATGACTTTATATCATATTTATTCTTATAGGATAAATTTGCTGGTTACAGAAAGATAGGCTGGCATTTTTTCCTTTTCCATTTGAAGATATGACTTCATTTTCCCTGGTGTCCATTGTTTCCATTGAGAAGACAGTTGTTAGTCTACTTGGTGCTACTTTCAAATTAATCTGTTTTTCCTCCCCCTCCAGATCCTTTTATAATTTTTCTCTTTGTTTTGATTTCACTGGCACTTATGATGTACCAAGATATAATTTTCTCTCTAATTATTCTTCTTGGAGTTTGTAGATCTTCTTGAATCTTTGGCTTGAGGTCTTTCAGCAGTTTTAGAGCTCTGTTAGCCACGATTGCTTTTCCTCCATTTTCTCTCTGCTTTTCTCCTTCGAGGGTTCCAATTTCAATTCTGACAATTCCAACATTGGATCTTGTCACTATATCTTCTGTCTTGTCACTATATCTTCACCTTGCTTTCTGAATTTTTTATTTTCTCTTCATGCTTCACTCTGGAAATTTTCTTCTGGTTTATCTTTCAGTTCAACAATTCTTTCTTCATCTGTGTCTAATCTGCTAGTGTTGTACATGGGAAAATTATAGATGTAATTCAAAATCTATGATGATGTTTTCTTTCTTCAGAGAGAATTTATGCTTGCCTCTATCAGGCATCTAGAGGCATTAGCAATCCAGAACAAGCTTCATTTGCTTTCTGGGATTTGGGTAATGCTGAGTTCAGATTCATTCCTTGTGCATGCTTGAATCCTTGTAATTTATCTTTACATCTTGGACAGAGCTCTTTGGAATCCCTATTTGATGGTGTCTATCTCGTTTTTGCTCCCTTTGTTCCATGAGTCTGTCAGATGTTCTACTTAGCTTCTCATCTTTCTGTTATAGAAACTACAGCTATCTGAAACATGGAGCTCACCTCTCCCAGTTTACTTTTTCTCCCAAACCTTAGCCCAGATTCTTACTGGCTTGTTATCACTCCAGTGCCTCTAAGGAGATGTATTTAAGTTTTGTCCATTTTTCCCAGTTGTTTCCAATAGAAGGGTTACCTATTCCACAATACTCAAACACCATAGCTTATTTTTCACTCCTCTTTATTTTTTCAGAAAAATTTACAGTTGTTTCAATATTTAATTCTTATTTAGCTTGGACTATTAATTACATGAGAGTAAAAAAGAAAATTTGGGATACATTTTTTATAATCACAGTTCAGTAAATATAAATCATTTAATTCTGTATTTTTCTGACAACATTATAGAGAGGAAACACTTATCCATAATAGTGTACTACTGAGGAAAGTGCTGTAAAGCTCAAAGTCAGGAGATCTGGGTCCTTGGTTGCAGCAATACAAAGCTGTGAAAATGTGAGCAAAGCACTTCAATGGCAGATAGTAAGAGGATTAGGTTAAAAGAAATACTGTGTTAAATTTATTTCAACAAGCATATCCAGCTAACAATCAAAGAGCCCTTTAAATATCACTCTGGACACGGGATCACTTCATTGGGACTTCAGCTTTTGTACTCGTCTTGAATGTACTTCTGCTGACCCACAAACTTTGGTATATATGGTTTTTGCCAAATCTGAAATTTACTCCTAACTTTTTCATTTTCTTTGAGCCAAAAGACTGAGATTTTTGGTAAATTCATGGAGAACAAGTTACTTAATATGCCTCTTTAATTATGTGATGTTTTTATTTCTCTCCTTTTTTTCCGGGGTACATTTGGACTGATACATTCTGACTTCATTTCAAAATACTTCTGCCAAGATTAGAAGAAAGAAAAAGAAAAGAATCTAAAAATAAATGATGATGATACATTTCTGTTAAGATACCTGAATTTTCTATTCTTCAAAAATCAACTTTCAAAATACTATTTTGCTTTTCAATTATGATTATGAAACAAATTACAAAATTTTTAAAAGTCTGCATGTCACACCCTTAATACATTCACTTAATTTTCTCTAGAGTCCATTCGTGAACTCTGTGCTTTAGTTTTTTCCTAAAGTAAAGCCCTGTGATCAAATTATTACTCATTGGGTCTCTAAATAACATCTACTATTGGTCTAGAGCCAATATTATATGAAAGGTTAGAAGAAGGAATTATCATCTATATCTCATTGTCTTTTAAATTCCAGAGACAAATTCCCATTCTTTTTTCCCCATCGACTGTTTTTAGAAGGATACTTAGAGACAAGTCACCTGTGCTTACTAGCCAAATACTACTAATCTCTCAGTGCAAAATGGCAGAACTAGAGCAAACTTATTCTCTCAGTGCCAAAGGAGGGCTTAACTATCTCATCTTATTGCTATGAAATCATTTCCCTTTAAGGGCTCCTGACCTATGAAAAATGTCTCACTACAGAAGCCAGATTTCCTCAGAAATTCACCTCCTTTGCAAAACTAACTCTCGTCTATCTTCATCTTTTGGAATTGCTTTTAAGACTTCCACACAATTTTTAAAATATGCTCAGTGGTAAAAATGCTTAGATTATAGAATCTTGAGCACAGAAGTCACCACAGAGGAGAGAAAGGAAAGGAAGAAGGAACTTGCTTTTATTGAATGTGTATTTGCAGCCAGGTAGTATGTTTGGTACTTGATATAAATGAATTAAGCCATTTAATTTCCAGTAAAGTACACATAGTAGGTATTCTTTTTCTTATGACAGAGTTATTAAAATGTAATTTACATACCATAAAATTTAAGCATTTAAAGTATATAATTCAATTGTTTTTAGTGTATTTACAGAGTTTTATAATCATGACCACAATCAATTTCCAAATATTTTAATCACCCCAGAAACCCTGTACTCATTAGCAGTCACTCCCCATTTCCCCCAATCTGCCAACCCTAACCCTGGGTAACCACTAATCTAATTTCTGTTTCTATGGTTTTACCTATCCTGTACATTTCATGTGAATGTAATCATACACTATATGGTCCTATATGTCTGGCTTCTTTCACTCAGCATGATGTTTTCAAGGTTCATCCTTGTTGTGGCATTTATCGATACTTCATTCCTTTTTATTGCTGAATATTATTCCATTGTATGACTATATCATTTTTTGTTTAACCATACATAAAGTTGATGAATGTTGGGCTGTTTCCACCTTTTGATCATCAGGAATAAAGCTGCTATGAACATTCATGCACACGTTTTTCTGTGGACATAAGTTGTCATTTGCATTACATATGTACTTAGGATTGCAACTGCTGGGTCATATGATAACTATGTTTAAGCTTTTGAGGAACTGCCAAACTGTTTTTTAAAGCGGCTGTACCATTTAAGTTCTATAAGCAATCATGAGGGTTCTAATTTATCCACATCCTTACCAACATGTGTTATTGTCTCTCTTTTTTATTGTAGTCATCCTAATAGTATGAAATGGCATCTCATTGTGTTTTTGACTTGCATTCCCTTAATGAGTAAGATGCTGAGCATCTTTTATGTACTTACTAGACACTGTAAATTTCTTCTTTGGAGAAATATCTATTCAAGTCCTTTGCCCATTTTTAAATTGGGCTGTTTGTATTTTTTGTAAACCTTCTTTATATATTCTAGATATAAGTTCATCAGATACATGATTTGCAAATATTTTCTCCCTTTCTGTGGACTGTATTTTCATTTTCTTGATGGTTTCCTTTGGAGAATAATAGTTTATAATCAATGGAGTATGATTTATATTTTTTCTTTTTTCACTTGTGATATTCTTGCCCTAATTTTACACACAAGGAAACTAAGGGTCTGAGAGGGTAGCCAGCTTCCTAAAGGAATATCCCAAATAAACCCTGAGCCTGAAACTGGATCACTCAGATGCCCCTGCTCTTTGCTTCAGAGTCATAGGATAGAACATTCTGGCTTTACTGTGGAGGATCAGAAAGAGAATCATTGCCTGGTTGAGACAGTCTTTGAAAAAGTTTTGTTTTTCCTCTTTCTCTCTTTCCTATTTCATATATCTCCTTTCCTTTATGGAATTTTTGAACATAATTAAGGTGACTAGCAATGCAGGTGAGAAAGTTAGGAACACCATTCTGAACTTTAGGTTGTATTATAAAGTAAAAAAGGTAGATATTAAATGAGACAGCGTCATAAAGACCCCAAGAACAGCACCAAGCTCACAAAGCTTCCTAGGCCATTGTGACAGAGCCCCCACGGTGGCCGCCGTGGAGAGGGACAGGTATATGTACATAGGCCAGCTCTGCTGCAGTTGCTAAAAAATCAGCTTGTTACTTTATAGATACATTTGAGTGGCTCTTATCACTCCGCAAAGGTGACATGATACTCTGCATCCACATTTTTATGAGTTCTTCAACAATATTAATGCCTTAGAAAGTGCTATTAATTGAGGCTGGATGAGAGATCCAGAGCCTTGTTTCTGGCCTCAACTTTTAGTGCATCTGGGGAGAAAGGGTTGAGATCAGCATCTTCGATAGATAGTTTTACCAAGGAAGCCCTGAACCAGAACAATGCACTTGTATTTAGGGACTGTACCTTTGTCTTTTTACTCAGCATCTACTTGTGGACCTGACCACATCTGCATTGGCACACAGACTTTAGGGCTTCTGTGCCTTTCTGTTGTAATTTGTAAGCTTCTATTGCTCTTTTGAAGGTTATGTCTTGGTGCAGCTGACTCACTACTTCTGAACTTTAAAGCCACTTATTATGATCATTTGAGGAGTTTCTCCATAGATATAGGATACATCAGGACATCTGTTGTACCAGTGTCAGGACTTTATCTAACAGAGCTACACAAAGACTCTATGTGTTCTTGAGGATGCACACCAAATGGCAAAAGTCTTTGCCTAGAAGAATGGGTCTTGACACCTCTGAAGATTCTTGTGTTTATTAACATTCTGAGGTCTCTGTCTCATGGTATCTTGAAAGGCTTTTCTTCATTTGGCCCTGGTGGATCTTTTACCTTGAAGGCTATTCTGCTTCTCTGCCCGTAAAGACTCTTATTCAACCAGTAGTATCTCAGTTTAGATACCGTGAAACCTTTCTTAAACGTGTGCCTAAGAATATCCAGGGTAGCCCTTACCTGCGGTTTACAGAGGCCAGTTCTGTATGAGTCTCTCTGACAGATTAGGAGCTAGTTGAGAGCATAGACTATCCTCTTATTCATCTTTGTTTTTCCTCCACTAACATTCCCACCTGTGGGATTAGGAGATTGGGATTGGGGGGGCAGCACATGGTGAATGCCTAAAAATTTTGTTGATTTGAAGGTATATTTCACATTTAAGAAATAGAATGTATTTACTAAAAGAATACATAAGAAAATAGTATATTTTCTTAATTCTATGTTCTGTGTTAATGAGTACCTTGGTGAATACATAGTTTTGAAATCTGAGTAATATTCCCTTTCTCAGGGTCACTAATGACCTTCCAAGTGTTTCACTATGCAATTGTATCATTGGTCCCCATGTTGCCTGGGGCAAGTATTCTCAAAAGAGTATCAGTTGTACTTCATTGCATAAGTATCAATATTTGCCTTGTAGGGAACAGTTTCCCTAAAGAAGATGCATTTTGGAAAAAGTTAAGAAAGTTGACTCAGAAAATGGAAAGTTGGGGAATATGGTAGATTGCATTATCATTCAAAAAATATTTGTTGCACTTCCCTGGGAGAGGACTGAACTGTCTTACACATAAAGATTGACAGTGAGACTTGCTCTGGACAATGAAATGTGACGGGAAGTATGTGTGGCACCTCTTCCACAGTGTCCAGCTGTCTTCCAGATAGAGGAAGCTAAGTGACTATGGAGCACAAGAAAGAAAAAACAATCTTTGTTGTAAAGCTTCTGAGATTTGAGGGGTCTTTTGCTACTACAACATGAGCCAGTCTATCCTGATGGAATCAAACAATTCCAAGTAGAGTGGATATAGTGACAAATATTTGGAGCATAGAATAGCAAATGACAAGTAAAGGCATAAGATTGCCATGAAACTGCAAACTAAGATCTGATTTTGAAGTTACTTCAGTAAAAATGTTGAAGTTGTGGGCTTCCCTGGTGGTGCAGTGGTTAAGAATCTGCCTGCCAATGCAGGGGACACGGGTTCAAGCTCTGGTCCGGGAAGATCCCACATGCCAAGGAGCATCTAAGCCCGTGCGCCACAACTACTGAGCCTGTGCTCTAGGGCCCGTGTGCCACAACTACTGAGCCCATGTGCCACAGCTACTGAAGCCCGTGTGCCTGGATACCGTGCTTCACAGCAAGAGAAGCCACCGCAATGAGAAGCCCGCACACTGCAGCAAAGAGTAGCCCCCACTCACCGCAACTAGAGAAAGCCCGTGCACAGTAGCAAAGACCCAACGCAGCCAAAATAAATAGATAAATAAATAAAATAAATTTATTAAAAAAATGTTGAAGTTGCTATGGGATTTCAAACTAATATTTAATAGAGTTACTGACTATTTTGAGTATTAAACTTGCTAAAGAGTCACATAAATAAACCAAATATGCCTGCTTTCTTTCTCTCAGTACACAGATGCATTTATTAATAGACAGAGATGGTTTAGACGTTTAGCTAGGCATGACAGTATATGAAAAATACAGTACCTCACAAACTCTGCCTAGGGGTATGTACAGCTTACTAAGGAAGATCTTACCTTGGTAAATATTAATAATTATAACTTTAAAGAGGAAAGAAAATAAGAGGATAATTACTTACACTTGGAGGGAAGAAAAAGAAAGGATTTATGGAAGATGTGGCATTTGACCAAGGCCTTGAAGTATGGTTAAAAGAAGACATTTCTTAAGGGGAGAACAGTGGGTGTGAATCAGCAGAGGCAAGAAATATGAACAATTATTTTGAGGCAATGAGGATACTTCTTGGCTAGAAAATGTTATGCTTAATGCAGAGACATGGTGGAAAATAAAACTAATGTTAAATTGGGAAAACATTTTGGAGAAGCTAAAATTCCCGGATGACTATTTTAACCTTTATGTGAAGCCTTAGAAGTTGTTGAATACGGGATGACTGTGCTTGTGAAACATATGGGGCCGGGGACCCAGAGGTGTTAAAGCCCAGGCAGGGCTCTGACTTGGTTCATGGGCACATCATGTCTATGGACATGTCCATGTCCATGTCCATAGACATGGAATGTACTATAAAACAACAGAGTGTATCAAATCTATGTCAGCAGAAGCTTTATTTCATAGAGGTGTTGGAAAACTTGGTTAGTTGTTTGTGGAACAAAAACCAACAACATGCATGTTCACTTCATATCAAATTGCCAACCCTCAAAATAAGTTTGTGGTTAGCTCTCTATTGTGAACTTATCTAAACCTAAAAACAGGTTTTAAAAATCACAGGGAAAAAAATAAAATGGATAGACTCAACTACATAAAAAACTTGTTTTTATATGTCCCCCACTTTACCCAATTCAGGTTTTTAAACAAATAACTGGGAAAATGCTTGCAGAGGATACAAGCAAGTATTAGTATTAAAAGAACTTTAATGAATAGGTAAAAACAGTAAGAGGAACAAAAAACTGGGAAAAATGAATGAATAGTGTAATTAGATTATTTATAAAGTTAAAATCAGGGGAAAAACAAACATTTAGGAAGTGATCAATTAAAGAAAGTGATTGAAAGGACACATTTTCCCAAGGAAATTAACAAAAGTTATTTTTAAGAAATATTATGGGGCTTCCCTGGTGGCACAGTGGTTGAGAGTCCGCCTGCCGATGCAGGGGACATGGGTTCGTGCCCCGGCCCGGGAAGATCCCACATGCCGCGGAGCGGCTAGGCCTGTAAGCCATGGCCACTGAGCCTGCGTGTACGGAGCCTGTGTTCCGCAATGGGAAAGACCACAACAGTGAGAGGCCCACGTACCACAAAAAAAAAAAAAAAAAAGAAAAGAAAAGAAATATTATGCAATATTGTTATGTTTACAAAATGAGATAGGCACTTCTATAAAGTACTCATAGTGGCATGTATGCTTGTGTGGTTCTTTTGCAAAGTAATTTGGGAATATGTATCAAAAGCCTTCAGCCTTGGCTTAGCAATTCCTCTTTTGGCACATTCATCCTAAGGCAGTAAGTTTAAACATAATGAAAGGACTCTGCTCAAAGGTATCCCTAAGAATATTACTTACGTTTTGTAAAAATGGCAGTACCCTAAATTTATTGCATTCAGGAAAATGTATTTATAAACTATAGAATACATGTGTATGTATTTGATGGAAAATTAGGAGAACTTTAAAATTGTATTTATAAGTAATTTATAATAAGGATGAAAGTGTTTATGCTATGGTGACAATACAATATATGCATTTGATCAGAGTTATATAAAAGAAACTATACACACACAGGCACATAAAAGATTGGAGGAAATTTCCAGATTGTCAGCTTTTAAATGCTGGGTCCATTAGGCGATTTCTTTTCTCCTTTATATAATTTGGCTGAAAATGTGGTTGATGCTAAAGTAAGAGCCTAGAGGTTAAAGTCTTTCATCTACTACGTAGAACAGTCATACGAATGAATCAGACTGGAAAAGGTATAGAATATAGGGACAAAACCAGAAAGGGATGTGGAGTAAAGTCAGGAAAATGCATATACTTTGAGGCAGGAGGAGAACAGGAACCTGTCAGGCTTGGAGTAGGAGGAAGACAAGAAAAGTGAGGCCTCCTGAAGCTTTGGGTAGAAGAATTTCAGGAACAGAGCACCACCCATGAGTGAAGGCAGGAGGGGAGGAGGCAAGGAAGTTGATGATTAGAGAAGGTTGACTTTCCAGCGACCTCAATTGAGTCCAGAAAATTAAGAGCTGAGAAGTTTGAAACTGATAAAGTGGGCTGTTGAAATGGACAGGAGGAAATGGAAGCCACACTTGCCTTGCTCCAAGAAAAACAAACAGAAAAGGCAAATATATAGCTATAGGTGGCATAAGCAGTGGACTTTTTTCTCTGCACTGGCAGTGGTGGTGGGGTTCAAGGCTGTCTAAGTGGGATGTGCACATCAGGAGGTTAGCACTGGGATTCAAATACAGGAAAGCAGACTGGGTGCTTCTCCTCAGCTCTCCTTGATGCCTTTCCTGTGGTTGGAGCAGAGCATCTCAGAGTATACTCCTGCCCTCTGTGCCTCTCCAGCTCTCGGGTGGGGGTCCCTGAGCTATCCCAGGTGTTCCAGGGTCAGTGCCTCAAACATCTGTGCACTGTTGCTCTAGATGGACTGACAGGGGATGACTGATAAAAACCATTTTGCTCAGTAAAACCTTGAGCCAAATCTCCCCTATCTACAATGGAGAAGAAGGGGACCATTAGTTGAAAACTAAATGAGATATTTGGCACTATTCTGTGTTCTAAGCTAAAGCCTTCCCCCAAAGTTTTCTCAGGGACAGTTCTCAGCTGAGTATTTAACCTTAGAAGAGTATCCTCGTCATGACCTCATACATAGACTGAAAATCATTCCTCTCCCAAGTTCTTGATGGGTACCATTAGGCGCACGGAGGCAGATTACATGGTTGTGGACCACCCCTCCGTTCTGGACTTTTCAAATGCATGCTGTTGACCCCTAGAAGTCAAAGCAAACTCTTTGCTGTGTCTGATCTCCAGTGTAACTCCTGTCTGTTTACTATAGGTGCCTACCCTCGGCTCTCACTGAGCTTTCGGTTGAAGAGAAACATTGGATACTTCATTCTCCAGACCTACATGCCCTCTATCCTAATTACAATTCTCTCATGGGTGTCCTTCTGGATCAATTATGATGCATCTGCGGCTAGAGTTGCCCTTGGTATGTGCTATTTTTAAATGATACCTAAAATGTAAAGTCACCATATCATTACAATATTAAGGGAGTTCAAAGACTGTAGTTCAACTACAATTTTTTGACATCATGACACCAGTCTTGCCCATATAGTCACTTTTTATCTTGAAACACTAATTTCATGCATGATTCTCTTGATGTGTTAATTTAATTATAAGGCTCAAATGTGAATTTTCATGCCTATGAAAGGGAAAATATGCTTGCCGAATATTTGCATAATAAAACTATTTTTGACACTAATTTTAAAGCAAGGATTAACATCTCCTGTTCAAAATTATTCTATGGCCCAGAAAGAAGACTTGATTAATTATGTGCATTCTTTTTTAAGTTAGAAAAACAGTCAAATGTTATACCATATAATTGGAATTACACAAATTAATGAGCATTAAAATGTGATATTAAATTCTGAGTGGTTCCCAAGAACTCTAGTGATCTCTTCTGGCCATTGGTCACTTGACAAATGGATTATTAGCTGATGTACAATATACATTTTATGTTCCAGTATGATTTCTAATATTTTTTAATTAAGGGAAGGCTTATATTTTCAGAAAAATTATTTTCTACTGAACTAATTATTATGAAACTGCATGGACAAAATAATTATTTAAATACATTTGAGGTAAGTACTGAGCTTTTAGAGCTGAAGAGCAATTGTCCAGTTTATCCCTTCTTTGGGTAGGGTTGAATTTAATTCCTGGGAGTGAAGTCATCAATAATACCTTTCAAAACTGATGGGAAAGAATTACAACACATCTGCTGGTAAGCCTGCAGAGAAGCATAAGAATTCAGGGATCTGGTTGTCCCTCTTTCTTACTTTTTCTATTTACCATCTCTTCCCAGGAATATAAGTTGCTTAGCATCATGCTTCCAGGAGAATGTGTGTACATGTGTGTAAGTGGACGTCTGGTTTAGACGCAAAGACAGGTGACTCTCACTGATTCAATATTAGATTTCTTTTCTCATGAAATAACATTTAACAGTGACTTATTTTTTTCTAATGAAATAACATTTAACAGTGACTTAAGAAACTTAGGTAGTTACCTCTAAAGTATTAGGTGAATGTAAAAACACTTTGAGCAGAATAAGGTATCAAAAAATCAGAAGTGCTGTTAATCTATTTCTGATGGGCTTGGTAAAGGAAAAATCTCTCAAAAAAACCTTCAGGATTTTTTACCACCTGCAGAGGTTACCCTGTAACATCAGTCCTTTCTGTAGGTTTTGCCTTTTTTGTTATGTTACTAGATTGCTCTTTGTTAAACTATTTTCTCTTCTCACCTGGAAAATTCACAGCTAAAATGAATTTGCTAGGGCAGATCCAAATTTTGTGGAGCTGCTAGCTTATACAACTTCAGGAGCTCTCTTTAAGGAAAAGAATATAAAATACATAAATACAGAATTTCCGGAACCCCTCCCGAGCCTGTAAGAGGCCTGTATTAGAGAAGATCAGAAGCTGAAGCTTCCTGAGCTTCCAGGGAATCTGCCTCAGAGACTCTGTTATTTTTGAGATAATTAGAGAAATATGAGTACCAAAGAACCAGAATTATCTGGCATCATCAGAAGAGAGGTGTACTGAAAATGCAAATTTCTCAATTTTCTGGATGATCCAAATTCTATAGCTCCTAAATTGTAAACATCGTCTTCCACAATATTAAATAGATAATCTATTTGGAGTGGATTAGAGTCAACATAGCCTCATTACAGCATATGAAAGTAGACTCCACTTTTTCTTGTCAACTCAGTATTGTAACTATAAACCTCAATCATGCTTCTGGGATGTTTTCATGTTCATGAAAACATGAACATGCTTCATGTTTTGCTGGGACAGAGGAGTGGTCTGTCCAGACTGGCTAAGGCGTTACCACTGGAGGTGTGCAGGTTCTGATGGATATCAGAAGTCTGGGAGGCAGAATTGAAGGCATTTGCCAGTGTTGGGGTGGACCTGAGGCCTGGACGTCGAGAAGGCAGCTGGGATCTCCAGGCTGCAGTGTCTGGCCAGATTGATGTCCAGCAGGTCCCGCTCTCAGCGTGGGACCCCAGTCCTCTCACTCCTTGTCTCCCAGCTTCTGCATAAGACATGGTCTCTGAGCCTGGGCCTGCAGGACTTGGGAAGTGACAGCACGGCAACTCCAATTGGTTAAGGAAAAGTGTATCATCGGGTAATGAACCCTAAATAACAGCAACAACAACAACAATCATTAAGGCTGAAACTTACCAAATACTCAGGTTCTAAGTTCTGTGCAAGGTCATTGGAAAGTGGTTACCTGATCCATGGTGCAGAAGATCCATAGCATGATAGGCAGGGTTATCGTTCCCATTTTACAGAGAAGGGAGTGAGGTGCAGAGAAGCTACATAACTGGTGCAAAGTCAGATAATATTAAGTGTCAGAAGAAAGATTTTAATCCAGTTTGTCTGACTTCAGGGCCCTTAACCACTACACGTGATTTCTACAGTGTCAATAGACAATACACAGAAGGGTTCTTTGGTCTATTACATTGTAAAAATGATGGATTTTTTTAAAAGCTCAGCAAGAATTATTATTAACCATTCTTTAAGGAATCTCTCAGAACCTTTAAGATGCTAATGTGCTCAGTGCCTCTTGGAGAGGATATAGCCATGGTTTGGGGGGCTTTGACTGGAGAACTCCCCCTCCCCCAGCTCACTTCATGTGTCTTGTCATGAACTACACCCTTTGAAATATTTAGAGTGCTGTTTGCCTTCATCCTGAATGATTGCACAGTGGTGAGTTCTCCCCACTTCTAAATGAGGTCTGAGAGGTGTGGGTCTGCACAGAAGGGTGCTCAGTGAAGACCTCCTTGGCATGTCCCTCCAGCTCAGGGCACTGTTAGACCTGGAATTGTCAGGGGTTGTCTCCTCTGAGAAGGGAAACGCTGGTTCTTCACCCAGTTGTGCTGCACAGATGCTCTGTGTGCTTCAGGATCTTATGCTTCTTCTGCCCAGGATCTGACCCCCACATCCGTTGAACTGTTAGTGTTAGAAGCCGCCAGACTACAAAGTTGGGAGTTGTAATTACATGGTCATCCTCAAAAATCCTGAAGTCCACTTATCAGTGAATAATAGTATTGGTCCTTCTGAAAGTGAAAATTTACACTAAAATAATTTAAGTCACATTATTTAGGTCACAAAGAAGAAAAATTAAATATCTTTTGATTAAATGATATAAATTATATTTTTATTTCACAACCTTCTTTATAAATGCAGTTTTTCAAGCATAATATTTCCTTAATATAAATGAGAAATAATTCGAGGCTAATAGTTAGCAAGACAACAGCTTGGTAAATGTATGAAGAACACAGAAGGCACCACTCAGTCTCCCATTCTGCCTTTGGATGGGGTCCCCTTTAGAGATTAGAAGTTCAAAGAGAGGCTGCCGGATCTGGGTCTCCTGCCAAGAAACTGGAGGCTACCAGAAAATGTATTTTTCTGTGATGCTGATAATGATAACATCTGTTGTTGGCGAGTGTTAACAATGCCAGTTACTGTTATCCCATCACCGTGGTGTTTAGACTTCACAACACATTTAGACAACAGTTGTGGACCTATCAAGCTCATTCAGGTCCTGCTGCTGGTACGTGGTGGAGCAGGGCTTTTGGCCTGCGCCATGTGGTTCTACTATCCAGGCCGTGAACCACCGCATCCACCACTCTCCACGGTTATCTTGATAGGAAGGAAAATGATACAAAGAATTAGAGAATGCATGGCCTTTCAAGCTAAGAGGTCATGTGATCCCAAACTGGAAAGCCAGGGAACACTCACCACAAAACCTTACTCTTAAGGGACTCCTTGAGCTGGCACTGATGGGCCTGAAGCCAGCGTCCTTGCCCATTTTCCTTGCCTTTGCCAGGCTGAGTTCTCGTTGACATGTGCTGGCCGTCCCTGTTTTGTGTTACTTTAGCCCATTTTCTGGGGACATCTGCTGAGGCCTATGTTATACACATCCACTCAGAATAATCAACTGGAGTGCCAAAGCAACGACTAAAGCAGAGCACTTTCCAAAGTCCATTTGGAAAGAAAAAAATAAGTTGTGGCAACAACATTACAAAATTTTTGAATAATAGTGAGAACAGCTAATTTTGTAGCATCTGCATGGTGTTTTTGCACTTCCTTGTAAACTATAATTATCCCATTGCCATTTTCAAATCTTAAAAGTCCCCAGGTACACCTGAATTTTATGTTAAAGGCGAGTCTTAAAATATCCTGACATCTTTGACTTCCATATATTCATCGTCAGCTCTTGTTTGCAGTCAGACATGAAAATAGGTTCTCTGCTCCTCGCTTCCCTCATCTCCTGCTAACAGCAGCTCAGCATGTGTGGGATGGAAGCCTGGGCTCTCTTCCCTCTTCTCCAGGTAGACACTAGTGAGGGGAGCCCTACACTCTGGCACTCATCCAAGAATGGGATGGGAGTCCAGAG
The DNA here is from genome assembly GCF_963455315.2 of Globicephala melas. Lineage (NCBI taxonomy): Eukaryota > Metazoa > Chordata > Mammalia > Artiodactyla > Delphinidae > Globicephala > Globicephala melas. The sequence goes on from NC_083315.2 coordinate 52,517,680, forward strand.
GGCATCAGACTAAAATGCTTAACAAACCCAGCCCCTTCCCCAGAGAGTTGAGTGGGGGTCCAGTGGGGTCAGAGAAGTGGTCTGGTGGGACCATGTGTCTGGGTGGTCAGCCTCTTGGGCTTGCACCGCCTGCTGGTCTAGGGGACATCATTGGTTTTCTGGGTTACTACGACTGAAGGACCATGACTGAAGCTCTCACCTTGCAAGTCTCCTTGAGAGAAGTCCTCATGTGGCAATGACCCTCTCCTTTGGGTCCTGGAAGACACATGAGTAATCACATTCCATGGTACCAGTCAAATGGGTAGAAAAGAGTTGGCTCTTTGGAGCTGCCTTACTTTTTTGAGACTTCTTAATATTTCAAAAGTACTGTCTCAAAGAGAGCAAGTCAGCTGCAGTAATGCCCGTGCCACTGAGAAGTGAGTGATGCAGTTCATTCCCACACATGTAGCTTCATTCAGCTCAGCAGCTCTGGTCATGTCATGAGCCAATGGGTCCCCTGCTCTCTGTGGCTTCAGATCATCCCATATGGAATCTTTATACACCAAGAACATGCCCACTGCTATGGGAGAATTACAAAATATGGTCCTTACATGTTTTTAGAGACTAAACTGAGCTCCCTTAGGGAAAAATGGTATTTTTCACCTGATACTATCTAAAGAATACAAAATAATGACATTTAACAAAAAAAAAAATACCAACAGAGATCTGGCCACTTGCCCCAGAGCATGGTAAGATCCTATACTTTGGGTAAAATCTTAGCCCTTGCCCACAGCCAACATGTGCTGCACAGCTTATTAGCCTCTTTCTTAGCTGGGGTGGGAAGTTGCTATGTGAGGTAATCTGTTCTCCGGAGCTACACTCGAACATTCCCTCTCTGAGCTAAGGACTGGTTCCCGTCCTTAGCAGCTTTAAGTCATTGCCTCATTCCCCTTGCTTTAAGGCCTTGTGGTAAGAATCATTTTCTTCACTAGTGGCCACACATGGCCTTCCTAGATTCCCCAGATTCATTTTCTTCCCAGAAGCTTCTCACCCAGACACTTAGTGTTTTATGATAAATTCCAGGTTTATTTTCATTTCTTACAGCTTTCATGCAGGGCAGCCTCTGCCTTGTCCCCAACCCCTCTCCATCCACCTCCGTCCACGGGCCAGGTGCAGTGGGAGGCGCCTCCCAGGTGGCGCAGGGTGGGAAGAGATGTTAACTCCCCAGCCTGAGGTGTGACCTGCCGCCCAAACTGTGTGTTCTATATTCTGTAGTGTTTCGATAACCCAACAATATTCAACCGTGATTTTCAACTACTTCACACTGTTTGAGAAAATAAAGCAGGAAAGTGAAAAGTGAGGAACTGAGCGGTGGACCTGCAGCCTCTCACGCTCCCATTTCTTTTACAGGGATCACCACCGTGCTGACCATGACGACCATCAACACACATCTTCGGGAGACGTTGCCCAAAATCCCCTATGTCAAAGCCATTGACATGTACCTCATGGGCTGCTTTGTCTTTGTGTTTCTGGCCCTTCTGGAGTATGCCTTTGTCAACTACATTTTCTTTGGAAGAGGCCCTCAAAGGCAGAAGAAGCTTGCGGAAAAGACCGCCAAGGCAAAGAATGACCGTTCAAAGGGTGACAGCAACCGGGTAGGCCTCTCGGCCTCGGCCGCCCCCACTCTGCCTTTCCCAGACCTGCAGACCCCACGGCATCATGGCCTTTGAGTAGGAGTGATGCAGGCTTGTTGATTGTAGCCTGAAAGGTGGCGTCTGCAAGTCACTGAATTTTATAGAAAAGCAAAATTGGTGCAGAAGTTGGAGAAGCCAAAAGCTTGCCAGTTTCCTGTGAAAAGAAAAGGAAAGATATAGGAATGAATGGATCTCTGGGGTGTGAGGCCCAAACTTGACAGTCAAAAGCATTTTCAACAATGTTGCAGTTTTCCTTCAGTGGTCAAATTACAAATGTGATAGCCAGCATGCTGTTGTTCTTTGCACGGTGTGGACAGCCCCCTCTCTCATCTGCCCTGGTTCAGGGTCCCTAGTGCAGGGCAGGAGCAGTGCACTGTCCCAGGGCTCTCGTGCATCTGCCCTGGCCCAGCCCTGCTGGCTGTGTTCTGCAAAATGCCAGGCAAGCAGCCCAGGACAGCAGCGGCCAATCAGGGAGCTGCTCTAGGACCCATGGGCTCTGAACCCAGAGAGAGGGCACCAATCAGGTCCCTCTCCAGCCCTCCTCATCTCACGCTTACATCCTTCCAATTACAAACTTTGCAGTTAGATGTCATTTCGGTTTATTTTTTTAATAAAAGGAATATGTTATTGCAATTATAAATACTATTTTAGTGAAAGCACATTGTCGTTTCTATAAAATTTTTATCTTTATCCTTTTACCTCTTGCATCCCTTCAAGTCCTCAAAAATATACCTCCACCCGTTTACATACTGGACTTGTTCCTATATTTCTTCACTTTTAAATTCTTCTTACTAAACATACTTATTTCTCAAGCTCGTGAGATTTCCTTGTTCTTTCTGGTGTTCTTGGTGCATTGCCGGCCCAAGCCTCTCCCAGGGGTGCAGAAGCTCCCTGGAGGAGTTCTGTGCCTGTGGCCCACCAGTGGCCCAGAATAGGTCCCTGGATGTTCATGAATGAATGAAGGTAAATGACTATAAATGGCTCCTATCCTTTCAGCAACACATAAATAGACTTGGTCAGAGAAACTAGGATCTGTGAATAAAATCAGGCTTCCACAGGCAACATGACCCTGAATTTCTTACTGGAAACTATACTTAGCACCATACTGGTATGTTTCTAAATTAGTCCACATCCTATTATGCATACACAGTATACTTTGGTAATACTGTTTCCAAGGAAACTAGAATTCATCACATCATTATTTTTTCCATTACACAGACACGCAGACACATACAATGCTGTTTTTCCAAATTCCCTCATAATTTAAACAGATTTAAATTTTATTTCCTTTCTTCTAAATGACACTCTTTAGAAAGGTTAAATTGTTTTGCTACAGAAATATCTTTTTGAGTGTGAAGCTTAAAATTTAAAACAAAAGGAAACAAAATCCCCCAAATCTCTAAATCCACAGACGAAATTAAGCAGAATGTAGAAATAATATATTATAAATCAGATGCAGAGGAAAATTCATGAGTCCATTTTTACTGTTTGCTTTTCTGAAAATTTGTATCTGTTTTCCCAGCAGTTTTCTTAAAGCCTTTGCATGTTCATATTTTTAAAAATCTGTAATTGTAGACATCAGCTCAGACATACAAATGCATGTATGCTAGTTTTAAATGCATATTTGATGCTCTTAAAGGTAAGCATTAAAAGCTGTTGCTGACTAGATGGCAAACAGGCACATGAAAAGATGCTCAACATCACTAATTATTAGAGAAACACAAATCAAAACTAAGAGTTATCACCTCATACTGGTCAGAATGGCCATCATCAAAAAATCTACAAACAACAAATGCTGGAGAAGGTGTGGAGAAAAGGGAACCCTGCTACACTGCTAGTGGGAATGTAAATTGGTACAGCCACTATGATGAACAGTATGGAGGTTCCTTAAGAAACCAAAAATAGAGTTACCATATGATTCTGCAATCCCACTCCTGGGCATATATTTGGAAAAGATGAAAACTCTAATTCGAAAAGATACATGCACCCAAGTGTTCATAGCAGCTATATTCACAATGGCCAAAACATGAAAACAACCCAAGTGCCTGTCGACAGATGAATGGATAAAGATGTGGTACATATATACAATGCAATATTACTCAGTCATAAAAAAGAATGAAATAATGCCATTTGCAGCAACATGGATGGACCCAAGAGTATCATAGTAAGTGAAGTAAATCAAACAGATAAAGTCAAATATCATATCATTTATATGTAGAATCTAAAAAAAAAAAAGATGATAAAATGATCACATTTCCAAAATAGAAATAGACTCACAAACATAGAAAAGAAACGTACAGATACCAAAGGGGAAAGTGGGGGGAGGGATAAATTGGGAATTTGGGATTAACAGATACACACTAATATATGTAAAATAAATAAACCACCAGGACCCTGTATAGCACAGGGAACTATATTCAATAGCTTGTAATAACATATAATGGAAAAGAGTGTATGTATATACATATATATGTGTATATATATATAAAACTGAATCACTTCGCTATCTAACTGAAACATTGTAAATCAACTGTACTTCAATTTTAAAATATTGTTGCTGACCACACCTAAGAATTTAGTGATAATTTTAAAGTAGAAATGCACCTCCCAAAAGTTCATATCACATGATCCGAATGAATTAAAGTAAAGAATAAAAAATTTAATGCAAAACAGAAATGGCACTATGCAGAGGCCAACAGTTTCAAGAGTTCTTTGTAATTACAATTATTCACTCATTCATTTTCAGTGATATCTCTTGGGATTGTTTATCAGTATGGCCAGCATGGCCTCAAGGAGCCCCTCTGTCATAGTTGGGAGCCAAGAGGCTCGGGGGCTGAAGCTTTTCTTGGACTGATGGACACTGGGTGACAACAAGGACTTGTACTGTCATTGTCTTTGCTTGTGTCCTGTAAGAGATCTCAGGGTGGTGTCCTCAGGGGCTCTGCAGGCCACCAACGTGACCATGACGCTATTGAACCTAATGTCGGACCATGAGTAGATTTTCCTTAAATTTAGTGATTCAACTCTATTTTAACTTAGTGGCAGTGTTCACATAGTCACTTAGTTTATTCTCAGATCAGTGGTGCAATGAAAATCCTGACCTTAATTTATTTGTGCTTAACCTCTGTTTGTTCCTGAGTTGTTTCTATACCCAAGAGTTAGTCTTTGGTTGTAATGCATGTATTATGGTTACAAGCCTTGTGATATTTTGCAAGTTGACCAAACGGTATTTGAATTTCATGAAGTGGCAGAAAGTCTTGCCAAGGAATCAGAGCTGCAGGCTTGACATCATTCCTCTTACTAAAGAGCAAGATTTCATTTCTCACATGATAAATAGTTCCTTATTTTCCTGAAACTAGAGTATTTTACTCATTTTGAAGATTGAAGGTTAGTAGAGAATGAGACGTCAACAGTGTGCCAATCTGGTGACAGATTCATGGAAAAAGTGAAAATCCCTCTAGGATACATTCCACATGAGATGTGTTTCATCTCTGAATGTTTCTGCCTGTCCAAGTTTTGAAGCGGGAAGAAAAACTACATTGAAATCAATGAATCTAATTATAGTAGATATGAGACAAACTCCTCAAAATAAGTAGCATTCATGAAATGCTTCAGAAATTACAAGTCATCACTGTCATTCTATACAGGACATTTTTACAATCCCATCTGTTTTAAGATTTAAATTCTAGATGATAGGAAAAGATTAGCATCTCTTCTGGAAATATTTGTTTAAAATGTTTGGTTTCTAAGATTTAAAAGATTTTAGTAACCCTTTAATTCTTGCAGAAAAAAATACCTTCTAGTAGTTTCAGTGTAAATTTTCTACACACTGGTTCACGTCTAAATGAAAACTATGCAAATGTAAAACTATGTCAAAAGCAGCCAAACTAATTTACTCTAAATTCTTATTAATTCCATGTATATGTTCAAGTTCCTTTTGACATGATTGTTCCATTGTAGCTGTTCACCCCACTCTGAAATGGAGCGATGCAACCATATTGGTTCTCAAACAGCTTTGAGGCAGCCACCGGTGTCAGAGCACCCTGGCACCCCAACTTTGTAAACATTGACAACATCAGGTTCAGCTTCCCTCAGGGTGGGTTTCCTTCACTGGAATCCAAGAGTGCAGACTTAGACCCACCCTCCGAAGTTCTTTTCCAAATGCACAAAACTGGCCACAAGTGATAAGGGAAGACAGGATACTGATTCTTACAGATTTGTCATTAAATCTTGAAAAATCAACTCAGCATCCAGTTGACCTTACTTCTTATGTTTTTTTCACTCTCCCTGTGGGCTTCCTGAAATCACCATACACCTTATTATCTCTTTGCCTTTGATTCCCTCTTCCCAGAATCCCTCTCTTTTTTGTCCACATCTCCCCTCCTTCAAGACCTAACCCAGATGCTCTTCTCTATGATGTTTTCCTGATTTTGTCTACCACTTGTTCCCATCCTGCCTCTGACAATCCCCACTCCAAGCAGGTGGACTTGTCCCTGTTCTTCTAACCTCCAGGGCACATGCTCTGTGCTTCGGAGATAGATAGCAGGTCACATTTCATGTGGCCACTGTGCCTTCTGTCCTAGACAGCATCCCATTCTTTGCATCTACCAAAAGGTGGACACTGGGGCTGGATGTGGTAAGTGCTCAGGGAATGTGTGTCCATGAATGAGTAGTGTTTGTCATCTGTTTGGTTCCACTGAAGCCACATGTTTTCTCACTCTTCTAGTGGGAAGGGGGGGAAGGTTCATAAATGTACCTTTTTTTTTTCTCTAATTAGAACTATATCTTTTTTAAAAAATTTTATTGACGTATAGTTGATTTACAATATCGTGTAAGTTTCAGGTATACTGTACAGTGATTCAGTTATACATGCAAATATGAATGTATACATACATAAGAATCTTTTCCAGATTCTTTTCCCTTATAGGTTATTACTTCACGCTACTATGTATAAAATACATAAACATACCTTTAAAGCCAGGTGAAATTCTGCGTCATTAGAACCATCAAAGTTCTACCTAATAAACGTATCACAGAATACTCCTTTCCTTCTTTAATAGTAGACATTCCTTTATTGGTATTTTGTTCTACAAAGTCATTCATCATAATCCCCTAGATTTTGATAAAAGGAGATTTGCATATTATGGCATTTTTGATAACTAGAAAAGAGATGGAATTGTTGGCATGTATTTTAAAATGTGCTTTAAGGGCAATAGGCAGTACCTTCTAAAATGCATTTGCTGATTATTTGAAGCTCTCACCTGTTCCACCCCTTGAGGGCAAGGACCTTCTCTTACTCCTCCGTGCATTTCAGTAAAGGCCAGCTAATCTGCCCATCACCCTCACCTCCTTGTTGCCTTAGGGCCAACTGCCCACAACTTCTGAAGCAGGTCCAGACCACCCCCTTCTTAGGGAAGGTGATGTCTTCCGGTGGCCCCAGCACACCCCCAGTTCCTAGGTGGTTTCTATGGAGGACATGCTACTGCCCAGTCCCTTGCTGGCCTTTCCTTTGCTGTCTCCTCCTGTTTCAGCCACACCTTCATTTACCTGTTGGGCTGCTCCTCCCACATGACTCAGCTCCAAACCACCGGATGGATGCCTCACTGATCCCCCAAACAGGAAAATAGACTTTTTGTTGTAAGGATTTTACTGCCAATCATTCCAGGGAGAGACGATGAAAAGAACAGATACAGAACACAAGTCCTTACAAAGGTCTACTATTCCTGGTACTTTTGAGATACAAGCCCCATTAGAATTTTAACCTCCATTTTAGAATAAAAAAATAATAAAACTTTAATTTTCTTCTGGCAGTGCTCTGCTCCTTCCCCAAGAATGGGTCTCCATGAAAAGCCTTCTCCCTAATACGAATGGTATTATCTTGGTCTATTCGTGTCTCCCGGCACCCCCAGGTGGGCTGTCTTCCATTCTCAGGAGACCGTAGACCACAGTCCATCCCACCTTGGCCCTTCTCATTCATCACGCAGGAACATTGAGCCCAACCCAGGCTAACGTGGGCCAGCTGCTTCACCCTGAGTCCACATTGCGAGTATTTCTTCAGGGAGCTCGGGAAGGGCCAGGAGGCTGGGTGGGAGTAGGGTGATGAGTAACTCTCTCTCCACTCCTTTCCCACCTTCTTAACTGCAGAGATGCAGAAATGACCAGGTGGTGGTGAAGCATTGCTGAGTGTCCTGCGTGGTCTAGAGGAAATGCTGGGATGGGTTTCAGTGGCTGGCGGGGAGCAGTTACCACCTCCTGGCATTTCGCTCCCAGACTGCCCTCAAGGAACAGAGACCAGTGCGGTGCACACCAACTAGGGTCTGTCTCTTCACTTTCTCCCTTCAAATGCATCATTTATTCTTTATTCTGCCACTTAAGTTGGGTTTCAGAAATGTGTCACTATTTCACTTAGAAATCACTTTTATTTCTCATTACCTAAAGGGTAAAGGCGAAATTCCTTTAATGGCTTGACTCTCATCTGCTTCCCATTCATCACCAGGTTTTCTTTCCTGTAATGATAAGGTGATAGGTAGATGCTGACAGGGATGAGAATGACAGCCACCTCCTCTATCTCCAGCTGAGCATGGGCCAGGAGTTGAGCGTGTGCATCCATTCTCTCCAGGACTTGAGTCCCACTAGTTTGCCCTTCTCAAAATACTTCAGCCACTCTTCAAGGCTTTGTATGTATGTTTTTCTGGCTTTTTGCCTGAGAAATTTCTACTCATTCTTGAGGCCCAGTTCAAATTCATCACCCCTCTGAAATCTTCCCTTTTGTGTCCTGTAGTAGTTTTGATTACAGCCACACAAACTTAACACTTAAAACAACACCCAAATGTTATCCCACAGTTGGGTCAGTCAGAAGTCTGGGTATAGTGGGGCCAACTCAGTGGGTACCATGGTTCCTTGTGGTTGTAGGACTGAGGTCCCCATTGCCTTGCTGGCTGTTGGCCAGGGCCCATCTTTTCTCCTAGAGGCTGCCCCTTTCTTCTCAGGCCTTCCCTGAAGTTCTCAATCAAGGGTGAATCCAGTCCTCATGCTTCAAATTCTCCTGGCTTTCAATTTCTGCCACATCTTTCAGACGTTCTCTTCTGCTTCGAGCTGGAGAAAGTTCTCTGCTTTTAAGGTCTCATGTGATTAGATTGGGCCCACTTGGATAATCTAGGCTACTCTCTCTATTTTAAGGTCCATGACCTTAATTATGTTTGCAAAGTCCCTTTTGCATAACATACTCAAAGGTCTGAGGAGAAAGGGGTGACATCCTGATGACCACACCTTTCCTTCCCCAAGCGTAATTGAGTGGTATTCTCAAACCAAGGGGGGGTGGGGAGGGCACCTCTGAGTCTTTTTTTGTGCCCTTGTGCCAGAGCCTGAGTGGCCCCAGGATGTTGGCAGCCCTTCCTGTGTCTAGACAACCTTGGTGTCTGGGGCCATCCTACCTGCAGTCCAAGCACCACTCAGAGAACTGCACGGGCCCCTACTCTTCGTTGGGAGTCTTCTCTCCCAACCTCACCTCCTGTACATCTACCTTAAGGCCTAGCCTCAGGCATGCTCCATGAAAGTTTAGTGGCAGACCAAAAAGTAAAATGGACCATTGGCGTCATCATGAAAGGTCTGAAGCTGTATTTAGCACAGAATAAAATGTTATTTTAAAGTTTGGCTCCGATGTAAGAAAGGACTTTAGCCTATCTTAAATATAGCTCTTAAAAAGGAGGTCTCCTGCCAGGAGCGGAATTGAGTGGGGAGATCGTATTTGGGTGGGGGTCTTTATCTAATCCACCAAGGTCATTAGGTGTGTCCATTCATCACAGGACTCGCTTGTTTCTTCATGGTAATTTGGATATTTTTGTACCATCAGAAAAGGAGACAAATCAGCTTCCAAAGAAGAATGGGAGAGTATAGTTTCTATCCAGTGTATAGTTGTGAAAAATGGTTATAATACCTGTTAACATCTTGAAAGACATTTGTACTTTAATTTTGTCTTCAATAAGGACTTGTACCCATAATGTGGAATTTCAATTTGAAAAGGGCCCCCTTATTTTATCTAATTTTCTACATGAGAATTTTTAAATCAAGGAAATCAAAACTCTAACCTGCAGTTAAGCCCACAAAATGACACTTTCCACTAAACTAGAGTGCTGGCTTTGACAGATGTGCAATTTCTCATACTATATGTGACATGGCTGCATGACGTAAGTCTGTCCTGGGTTTGTATGTAGAAATTAGGTTTATTGGCATGCTATGCTAGCTGTCTAACAATGTGTGTTTTCTTCCAATTAGGTGGATGCTCATGGAAATATTCTGTTAACATCGCTAGAGGTTCACAATGAAATGAATGAGGTCACAGGTGGCATTGGTGATACCAGGAATTCAGCAATATCCTTTGACAACTCAGGAATCCAGTACAGGAAACAGAGCATGCCTCGGGAAGGGCATGGGCGACACATGGGGGACAGAAGCATCCCGCACAAGAAGACCCATCTACGGAGGAGGTCTTCGCAGCTCAAAATTAAAATCCCTGATCTAACCGATGTGAATGCCATAGACAGATGGTCCCGGATCGTGTTTCCATTCACTTTTTCTCTTTTCAACTTAGTTTACTGGCTGTACTATGTTAACTGAGTGACTGTACTTAATTTTTCAAAGACTTCATTTAACACTGAGTGAAATATTACTCTGCCTGTCAAGTTTTTATACCTGTACACACACAGACACACACACACACAGACACACACATATATACATACGCAATTGTATATATATGTGAACTTTCTCAGCATATATATAAAATACACGTGTATATGAGGATGTATGTGTATATGTTTATACACACAGGTGTAAGTACCCATGTGTATGTCAAACAAATACACATACATATATACATTTTGCAGCTATGGACAATTTAACACAGGATGCATATTAAAGAAAGTCATAGTTTTTTCTTTTTTAATTGAAAGGGACAAGCATCGTCTAAATATTATGCCTTGAGAATGAGGGCGCGAAACACAATATCATCCCAAAATGTGTCTTTTACTATCATTAGTTAGATGTTTTAGTTTAAAAATCAGGAAGAAACTTAGTTATTCTTCGAAAACTCATACAGTGGTATTGCTAGTTTAAAACCAGTCACACTTCATACCCTCTCTTTCAGTTTATTAAGTGAAGGCTTTTCGGCTTTCTTGGCAATGGGATTTGTTTTCGTGGGGCAGACTTTTTCTGTACGGTTCCATGGGTGGGGTGAGCCTCTGGTATGCGCTCACCTGTTTCTTAAACATAGGTAGAGCCCACATTGATGTCTGCACGTCCATCTTTTGAAAGCCCATCGGGGATGGATGGCATCTCATTGTAAGTACTCTGCTGTACAGTGTATTTCTCTGCTCACTTGGAGTGGATCCAGCTTCCGCATCATGTGGGACACGGCAGCACATTTTGGCAAAGTTGAGTTGACATTTCAGTTAGTGAACACGTGCTCTACATCTCTTATGGATTTCTAGGCCTGGTATCTAACGGAAAGCTTAGACGTCTCAGGTTATTTGTTACTCTAAAGTAAAACCATCTAGGATGAATTTCCCCCTTGTCTTTAAGTTATCAATCACTCATAACATTGTATGTTAATATCAAATATATTTGCATAATATGCATATATATGTATATTTACCAAGATTTTCTTTCTTACTCTTGCTATCATGGCAGCATGCAATGTCATATTTTCTTTCTGTGTTGTAACTACTTTCTGTTCTCTAGAATTAAGATTGAAACGAAAAACATTTCTGTTCAATTTCAGAAACCAAGAAACATCCTCATGCCTTTATTTCTATATCTGACATATTTCACAAGCACATCCAACTACTCCTAGTGTAACTAGGATGCTGCAGGAACACGACCAGTCCACACCATGCATCACCCAGGGACCCATGACCGTTCTCTTGAGGCAAAGGAGAGCAACATGACAACAAACACAGTCACTTTTGGTTCCTTCTGATCCACAGCCTCATCAGTATTTGGACTTTTTAAAGCTCGTAGAAACAAGACAAGGTGCACCGGTTTCATAGATGCAACCTTAACTTACTATTTAGATGAGATCTTTCTAAAGAAAAAAAAAAGAGATGATATATTTTTTGTAAACAATATTTCTATCACAGGCATCCATAAACTGAAATGACTACAGTTGTGCAAACAGATGTCACAGTGAAGTTAAGCATTTGGAGAAACAAAAAAGCAAAATATTCAGGAAAGAACTGCTAAATTAATACTTTATCCCAAAATGCCACATATGCCTCACCCTCTCTGTTCTATCCAAAACCAATGACCAGAGTCTCGCCCAGTATTCTCAGAGCTGACCCCAGTTTTCCCCACTGGTAGGGGTACCACCCTCCTTGCGGGTGTATGTGCTGTGGGCTATCCCCAGCAGCTGACCACTACTTGATTTACCTTGGTGGCTGATGACAACCTTTAATTTGTAAGAGTTTGTAACAGGTCAAACCCACCATCAGGTAGTACACAGACCACAAAGTCTCATGCTAGAAGCAGTGACCAATTTTTATACCCTTTCCCCTCTTTCATTCTTATCTTTTTTCAGCATCTTCTCCCAACCACTGCTCTCTGGTTTTACTTTTATCTGGAGACTAGCCAGTGACTTCTTGTTCCTTGGCTTTTTTCTGACAATTTTTTTTCATGGGTAACAATGGGGGAATCCTAAAAGTTAAACAGATTGGGAAAAACCTTGTAAGTGGCCTTATCATTGTTAACATGTTAAAGAAAAAAAAAAAAGGACATTGTGAAGACCTTATCCCTTTCAATACTTCAGGTATCTTCTTCTGTATCAGTGATTCAAGGAGTGAGCTCCACATGCAGAAGAGGGACCCCAAAATGCAAATGAACATGGACAAAAGTGTCAACGGTTGATTTAAATGTACAATTTATATATTCAGAACTGTGACATTAATTCTTTCTGGGAGAAAAGTGATTCAAAATGTTTTTGATGCATAGTTAAGGTACCCAACTGTCAGAAGCAGAGACCCCGTGGGGCTCAGAAGAACTGCAGTCTACGTCCCAAGATTTTCTGGATATAAATTTGCATGGTATAGTCATAATAGCTTTTGAGCTTTTTATATGCATTTGGCACCGAGACTGGGATCCACAACTTTGTAGACACTACAATGACGTTAAACATAATAGCTATACTATAAATAGTGTTTGTAACTACACACACACGCGCGCACACACACACAATTACATACATATATTCTGTAAAAAAAAAAAAAAGACTTTTTGAGATCCTTGGGTATGTGTTTGCTTTACTCCATTTTAGAAGAAAATTACTCTTCTTCTAATAAAATTATTTTATAGCTTCTCCATTTTTAAAAGCTGTGAGAAATGTTGAGAAGCAGAACTCTGTGCTGCCAGAAGAGAGTCGAGGTTGGCTCTCTGTTCTATTACAATGCCCTTTCATTACTGCACAGCAGTTCCTGGAGCCAGTGAGTGTGGTGTATTGATAAATCTGAACGCGGACCCCTGGCATAATGTGAGGTGGTTGTTACCCTCGTCCAGACCTCTTGAGTAAGGAGAGAAAAGTTGAAATTGGAATCTAATGGTATCTCTTTCTCAACAACTGAACGTAATAAAAAGTTGATTTTCTACATAGCCCTGTCTTTCCAAAATGCTTCACAGGGGCTCAAAGCATACAGAAGAATCTTGTTATGAGTTTGTTATTACCCATATTCGAATATAAGTATATTCAAGACAATCCCAGAGCCCTACTACATAAAATCCCGACAGAGAAGGATGGATAACACAGAGTAATCTTTAAAACAAGTATTGTTCTTGTTCACCAGCCCCAGGACTGTAGGGGGTTTCACTGTCTATACCATGACCCACTCGTTTTCCTCTGATCTAAGTGACCTCAGTGTATATCATGATAATGTTCCTGTCCCATGTATATGTGTAGTACCATGTGTTTCTAGTGCCAGCACCCAGAACTTTGGACATGTTCAGTCGTTGACATCAAGACACTTCTCACCGTCCAGCTATGGGATTAACGTTTTCACCAAGGAGATCATCCTCTCAGAGGTGATGCCAAGCACGTGGGGACTGGTTTTAAGGGGACAGGCATACTGCAGCTGGAGGTGTTCATTTTCAGCATCTCATAGATAATCCCATTGGTGTTTGTCCCACAATAGTGTCTTCTAAAAAAGAGGATGTGTCCAACTTTGAATCTCCTGGCTTGAAATGATAAACCATCCCATAATTCTTAATTTAGCTCTCCATCTGAAAACCAGTTCATATTTAGGGCCATTTTAATGTAAGCAAAACTGAACAATCAGTGAAATATTTTGTTACTTGTGGAATAGAGTCCAGCTCTCACCTTACATGAGCTATTGGTCAGGGCAACATTGAATCGTGGAGCAAAGAGCTGCCCAGGTGGATTAAATTTTCCCAGGACACAACTAGTGTGCCTTGGATTGATTATTACCTCTTCTACTGCATTGAAAGGTGCCATGTTTTCCTGAAATTCCCAGCACCTGGGTAAATAGCAGCCTCCCAGAGAGTGACTCATGTACCATGCCTCTCCCTAGGGCAAGCCCCAGAAACAATTTTGTCATTCTTGTCTCATATTTCTACTTCATGAGTCAGTGAGTGTGTTCAAGGTAAGTACAGGATTATTCTAATAGGAATAGGCGATTGCTGTCATGATCAATTCCCGCATTGATTTCATTTCATTGTAAAGATCAATTAAAACCCAATTTTGCTTAAGCACATTGATGTAATTTTTTTGGTATTATTTGACATGAAAAAAACAGCAAAACTGAGTGATAGATACAATATGAAACTTGTTGATGAATGACTTCAAATTTATTAAAAAAGGACTAACTGACTTCAATGTGAAGGCTGATTTTTTTCCCCTTGTCTATTTTCAAACTAGTGTGATTATTTTAATTCTAGGTATTTTTAGTCATACATTCCCATTTCAATTATGCTGAAAGTAAAAAGAAATAAGCTCAAAACTGTATGAGACCAATTTGAACCATGACATTTTTTTTAAATTGTGATTTATTCTGAACATCAAAGGACAACTAGACACAGAGATCCACCTTGCTCCTCTCTTCAAAAAAGTGATTTCAGAGAGAATTATTTCTATATTAAAGGCCAGGAAACTAACCTACCAATAAGCTCTGGCACAGGTGGTGTTGGTCCCTACTCTTTAGCTTTTCAGGACTAAAAAGCAATTTCCCTTGTTTCCTCTCCAGTGGGAAAGTAACAAGCAGTGTCTCTGAGTGAGTGAGTGAATGAATGAATGAAGATGCTCAGACACCTCAAACCATACAGAACTTTTACTGACACACATTTCTAGGCCCCTGAAATGTTGCTGGCTCACGTGTATATGCTATATATAAAAGGAAAGTGTCCCACAGCCAGCTAGGGTTTAATAGAGGCTTAGCTTCCAATGTGCCTACTCTAAACAAAATAATACAGTCTTTGGTAATTCTTTACATGCCACGTTTTCATTTTTTAACCTATGGACAGGTTTTTTACCTCCCTCGTCTACTTTGGGACCCTGACATGGACACATTTCACACTAATTCTCTGTCTAGGACTGGCACTTCACAGTAGGGACATTTCTCACTTCATGAGGCTACAACACTATTCATTCAGATGCCAAGTTTAAATTACCAATAACTGCAGAAAAAAGGAATTTTGATCAAATTTCTTAAAGTTTCTTTTAAAAGCATCTCACTTTTGGTTGACAAAGAAAGCCTCACTGAATGCAAGGTCCACCCAGAATCCACTTACTCCTGGTCCGCGTGGCTGCCACGGGCCACGTACACATTTGGCACCATTTCACAATTCTTTCCTACCTCCTCTTACCAGCTTCTAAAGGAGAGGGAATGTCAACTCTCCTTTGAATGGGAAAACTATTCTTCAGGGAAGATTAACTCTTTGGAACCTGTGACATTTGGCCCCTTATAGGACTAAAGCAGCAATGGTTATCAATTGAGGCACTCCTGGCATTAGAGGGACTCACATTCCATGGCCCTTGCCTTTTATATAAATAGGTTCCACTTAGAATCCATAGGCAAGCAATGTAAAGGGAACCTGTAAGAAAAATGCAGTCCACAAAAATGGCTGACTTTAAAACACGTCTGCTGCAGGTGTGGGTGTGGGTGTATGTGTGTGCATCTTGAAACCAAATAGGAAACTAGTTAGTGGCCCTGGTAGCCATTGATTGCAAGAAAATATCTTGCAATGCATTTCTGATTTCCCTAGGGTCCAGCTTGACTCTCCATTCTTGAGGTAAAGGTGGTCACATCCCATCCTTCCACGCATTTCCCTTTCCCTTTTCTCATGCCCTATCTTCTTTTTTTGTTAGTTTGGGTTTTTGGGGAATTTCTCCTTTGAAAATTAAAAAGTGATTTTGATTACCTGTTGCTTTCAGAGCAATTGAGACCTTGATGTTAGCACTTCCAGTTCCTTTCCTGAAATAGAAGAATCAACTGTTCCTCTTGCATGTTGAAGCATTAGCTGTGCACAATCATTCACTTGTCAAGCCTTGAAATGCTGTATTATAGGCCATGTTTATCTCCTATCTTCTGTTAACTGTAACTATATTTTTACATTATCAAGGTCAAAAACATTTACATTCTGCCTACAATCATAAGATTTTACTGTTTAACATTATGTTTAAAGAGTGATTCTAAACTCTATAAGTAATAAACTCTATAGGTTGAAATGAACCTCTATAGGTTGTAATGAACATCTCACATCATTGGGTAAGTACAGTTCAAGGTTTAGTATTTCAGTTGAATGTATTAAGATACATATTAGAAGAAGGAAAAAACAGAACTCCTATAGTTAAGAGTTTTTCTGCCTGGAAAGTGTGATCAGTTGAGGATGTATGAAAAGAGAGATGTCATCTCTTACTGCTTCATGGAGGTTGAGAACTTTTACATTCAGCACTGTGACTGTACTTCAGCCTTCAGTATTTTACTTATAAATTATTCTAAAAGTTGAAAAATATTGAAAAACTTTGATGTTATCAACTATATAAGTATCATTCAAAGCAGAGCTAAGCAGTCTGCTCAGACCAATTTAGAAGTCCAGTGACTTCCTAGGACTATTTGAAGGAGAATATTCCTAAGGTCCAGATTAAATGAATTACTTTTTCCTACACTACTTTAGTTGATCCAAACCTTATCACATGCGTGTTTGCATTAGGACTTTCCTAGATTTATTCCCTCCCAATCACCCATAAACATCCATTCTGAGGTTTGTAATTTGCATTATTTTTTCTTAATTAAGAAAGAATGGTATGCTTTCTTGACCATGTATATAACATTATCTACCACCTTAGTCATTAAGTTTATTGTTTGTTATTGTTTTTCTTAATGAAAATATTCTTCTTGGCATTGACTGACTTCCCATACAAATGAGAACTGCTTGCCTTTTGGACCTGCTGCAAAACTCTCATCCTATGATTTCTGAATTAGTTCCAATATTTCTAAATAGCCCATGGCTTCCTCTTTCCTGGTTTTATTCTTCTTTTTTGCCAAAGTTCATCCTCAGTTAATGTCTGAGGAGTAGGTATGAGACAGAAGGTTTCTGAGGCTTTGATTACCTGAATTCATTCCCTGGTCCTTTATATTTAATTGGTAGTTAGCTAGGTATTGACGTGGATTGAAAGTAATTTCCCCAGACCTTTGAAATCACTGTACCATTGTATTTTACATTCCAGTGATGCTTATAATGAGTTTCATACCAGCTGATTCTAATTTACTTAAATGCACTAACCCCCAACTCCTCATGCCCCTACTCAACTTGCTTTTAGGACATCTTTCTAATATTTCATAAAGGTTTATTTAGTGTGAGTCTTTTTTGTATATTGTATTGGATCCTGGTTGAAACTCTAAATCTAAAGATCTATATCTCTGAGCTCTGGACACTTTTCTTATATTATTTTTTAGAAAATCCTCTCTGTCTTTTTTCGTATGCTCCTACTACTCAGATTTTGTACTTAATGGTTTGCTCCTTAATATATAATCTTTCTTTCCTGTCCTAGTATTTCATTTGTTAGCTATGTGTTTGGGGTGATTGACTTTTTCTTTTAACAATTCTATTTCATTTTCTAAATATATTTTTAGAAGTATAAATGACATATAAAAACTGTACATGTTGAAAATGTGTAATTTGATAAATTTTGACATATGTGAAACCATCATCACACTCAAAATATTGAACATATTCATTCCTCCCAAAGTTTACTTGAACCACTTTGTAAATCTCCACCCTACTCTAAGACACCCATTCCTATCCCCAAGCAACAACTAATGTGCTCTCAACAAATGACACACTAAAGATTAGTTTCTTTTTCTAAAATTTTATATAAATGAAATCAGAGTACACTCTTTTTTCTCTAACTTCTTTCACTCACTATAATTATTTTGGGATTCATACATGTTGTTGTACTTTTTATTGCTGAGTAGTATTCCACTGTACAGATACCCACAGTTTGTTTATCCATTCACTTGATGACAGACATTTGGATTGTTTCCACTTTTGGAACATCCATATACAACTTTTGCATAGACATATGCTTTCATTTTTTTGGGTAAATATCTAAGAGTGAAATAGTTGGATTTTATGATGGTGTAGGTTTAACTTTTTATAAAACTGCCTAACTGTTTTCCAAAGTGGTTTTACATTTCACCAGCTGTGTTTGAGGGTTCCAGTTTCTCCACATCTTCTCCAGCACTTAGTATAGTCAGTATTTCTAATTTTATCCATTCAATAGTTACATGGTCATATCTCCTTTTGATTTTAATTTGCATTTCCTTATTGACTAATGATGTTGAGTATCTTTCCATGTGTTTTTTGTCATCTCTTTGTCTTCACTAAAAAAAGGTTTGTTTAAATCTCTGTTCATTTTTAATTGGTTTTCTTGTTGTGTTTTGAGAGTTCTTTATATATTTTAGATAAAAATCCTTTATCAAACATGTTTTCTAACTTTTTTCTCCCTGTCCATGGCTTGTCTTTTCATTCTCTTAACAGCTTTTCAGAAAGCATATGTTTTAAATTTTGATAATTTATTTTTTCTATTTTTTTCATTTATGGGTCATATATATGGTATTGTTTCTAAAAAATCTTTGCCTAATTATAGGTCACAAAGATTTTTCCATATGTTTTCTTCTAGAAGTTTTATAGATTTAGGTATTACATTTAGACTTATAATACATTTTTTGTTTTGTTTTGTTTGTTTGTTTGCGGTACGTGGGCCTCTCACTGTTGTGGCCTCTCCCGTTGTGGAACACAGGCTCCGGACGCACAGGCTCAGCGGCCGTGGCTCACGGGCCCAGCTGCTCTGCGGTATGTGGGATCTTCCCGGACAGGGGCATGAACCCATGTCCCCTGCCTCGGCAGGCGGACTCTCAACCACTGTGCCACCAGGGAAGCCCTGGCTTTGTTTTGACATTTCCATATAAATTTTAGAATCAGTTTGTTTCTCTCTTTCTCTCTCTCTCGCTCTCTATATATATATGTTCATTCTCTCTATATATTCATATATATATGAATATGTAGATTCGTTCTTATAATTTGATTAGGGTTACAATGAATTTATGCACCAATTTGTGGAGAACTGCCATCCTAACAGTGTGGGTTTCTTGACCTTGGCATATTGATACTTTGGACTACATACTTCTTTGTCGTGGAGAACTGTTCTGTACACTATAGGATGTTTACCCACATCCCTGAGGCCTCTACTCACTAGATCCAGTGTCAAAATCTGCCTCCTCAGCTGTAACAACTGAACATGTCTTCAGATATTGCCAGATGTCCCCAGGGATGGACAGTTGGCTGAGAACCACTGCTCTGGATCTTTTAAAATTTCTCTTAGCAGTAGTTTTTGGTTTTAAATGTAGAGACTTGCACATCTTTTTGGGGGTTTATCCTTATATTTAATATTTCTTGGATGATGTAGTTTTTTAAAAAAAACTTCAATTTCTCATTGTTGCTAATAAGTGGATATGCAGTTGATTTTTGTATATTGATTTTTGTCTTAGTACAGACTGCTCTAATTTTTAAATCTCACTGAGAATAGAAAAGGTTTTCTTGATCCCCAAAGTATTAATTTTTAACACTAATTTTTCTGTTTTGTTTATTGTGGTATTTTTTATGCCAGTAGTTTTCTTTCTAAAACTGGTGGCCTTTTGTGAAATGTTTTGTGAGTTAGCTTTATCTGGTTTTCTTTGTATCATATATCTCGTGTGTTTCTCTTTTACAACCAGCTTTTTCCTGTAACTATTAAGACTAAATGAGTGGTCTGAGTATGTTTCTGGGGCTTCAGCAGGAATGTTTTATTTTAGAGTGAGCAGAGAGGTGACCTAAATGCTGGGCATCCCAGTACCAAAATAAAAAGGGCTTTTCTTTTCTGGGCTACTTATGCCCTCTCTAGGAGTCTAGCTCTTCATAGGTAATTGTTTTTAGTGTATTTATTAAAGATGTCTGTGCTTATTTGTTGTTGCTCATTTGCTTGTTTTATCCTGGTGATGATACACATTGTATGGGTTGGAGGGAAGGGGATGGAGTGGTGGTTAGTGTGGAGACCCGCTGGGACTGATTGTTCCAAATAGAGATTTCCAGTAACCCCTCAGCTTTTTGGACACCTTTTTCTCATTCCACTAACATCCTTTATATCCACTGTATGGGCCTATAAAATCCAAACTATTTACTTTCTGGCCTTTACAGGAAAAAAAATTGCAGACCCCTGCTTTGATGCTTTAGATGAATCAGAAGCAAATGGTTCGGAAACCAGCTTTTTAGACACAATCAAATTCTAGTCTTTGGTCCCAAAAAGGCTTTTCTCCTCAAATAATTACTATTATCTTTATTATACGGACTGAACACAATAAAATTTTCCAGTACACTACCTTGAGTTAGCAATGGATTTCTTTTCCCATCAAACCTATATCTGGTCACTTTAGCCAACTACTTCATTTATGGATCCTTTGCTCATTTTCTGAATGAGGAAACTTTCCTTCAGAAGACAAGTCTAATAGTAAGACTTAGAATAAAAAATATTCATAGTTTTAAATAAACCAACTAAAAATTATTTAGCATTACTGTTTCAGAAATGAAATGATCTTACTTACCAAAATGAACATAAAAAATTGCTGGATTCACCAGAGTGATTATTCTTCACTCTCAAAAGAATAAGTCTCTTAATAGAAGGAGAAAAAAACTACTTATGTAGAATCTACTATGTTGGGTTATTTACAAGATTTATATACAGTATCTTAATAGAAAAATAGTATTATTTCTCCAATGTTAAAGAAATGTGAGCTAAAGGGAAAAAATAAATTTCAGAGCCCTGAATCTTTGATAGATGATGTCCTCTTTCCATGTCCTATCTATTTAAGACAAAAATCATTATTTGTGGAGATTTATTGCAAGGCGTAACTTTTACTCTGAGTATGTCTCTGGGGTTTACAAATAATTTAAATAAAACTGACTGTCTCTAATAATGAGAATTGAGTTTTAATACAGAAAAATCAATGAGAACAAAAGCTTCTTCAAAAGATTAACAAAATTGAAAAAACAGACAAGTTTACCAAGAAAATAAGAGAAACTAGTTAAATTATTAGAATTAGAAATTAAATAGAAGACATTACTACCAACCTTACACAAATAAAAAAGATTATAAAGGAAAACCATGAACCACTGTACACCAAAAAATTAGATAAGTTAGGTGAAATGGACAAATTCTTAGAAAGACATAAACTGCTAAAACAGACTTAAGAAGAGATAGACCTTCTAAATAGACCTGTAATAAATGAAGAAATTGAACAAGTAATTTTTTTAATTACCCACAAAGAAATTCCCAGATGCAGATGACTTCACAGTTGAGTTCTACCAAACATTTAAAGAAATAATAGCAAATCTTCACAAACTCTTCCAAAATGTAGAAGAGAACACTTTCCAAATCAGTTTATGATTTCAGTATTACCCTTATACCAAAACCAGGCAAAGGTATCACAAGGAAATAAAATTAGAGATCAATATCTCTTATGAATATGAATATAAAAATCCTAGTAGACTAAACCCAGTAATGTATTAAAAGAATTCTATACTATGAGAAAATGGAACTTATCCCAGAAATCCAAGGTTAGTTTTAATAAATTAATGCAATACATCATATGAATAGAATAAAAAATAAAAATCACACAATCATCTCAATAGATGCAGAAAACACATTTGAAAAAATTTAAAACCCATTCATGATTTAAAAAAATATTCACCAAACCGGAAACAGAGGGTCTGCCTCAACCTGATAAAGGACATCTACCAAAACCCACAGCTAACGTCATACTTAATGGTGCAAAAGCAGGTATTTTTCACCCTAAAATCAGAAGCAAAACTAGATGTCTTCTCTTGCCACTTCTATTCAACATTGTGATGGAGATTTTAGCCTGGGCAATTAAACAAGAGAAAGAAATAAAGGGCATCCAGATTGGAAAGGAAGAAGTAAAACTAACTCCATTTGTAGATGACATGATCATATAGAGAATCCTAAGGAATTTACTAAAAACCTGTTAGAACTAATAAATAAGTTGAACAAGGTTGCAGGATACAAGATCAAAACACAGAATCAGCTGCATTTCTATACATGTAATGAACAATCCAAAAATGAAATTAAGAAGACAATTCCATTTACTATAGCATCAAGAAGAATAAAATATTTAAGGATGGATTTAACAAAGTGAAAAATTATACTCTGAAAACTATAAAGCATTGTGTTTTTTGTTTGTTTTTTCCTTCGAGTTTTGTTGAGAGTTAATTGACATACAGCACTAAGTTTAACATGTACAGCATAATGATTTGACTTACATACATCATGAAATTATTATCACAATAAGTTTAGTGACCATCCATTATCTCATATGGATACAAAATTAAAGAAAAAGAAAAAAATTTTTCCTTGTGATGAGAACTCCCAAGATCCACTCTTTTAACAACTTTCATATATAACATACAACTGTGTTAATTATATCTATCATGTTGTACATTATGTCCCTGGTACTTATTTATCTTATAACTGCAAGCTTGTAAATTTTGACTACTTTTATCCAATTCTCCCTCCCTGTACCTTCCCCCCTATATAAAATATTGTTGAAAGAAATTAAGGAAGTTCTAAATAAGTAGGAGAACATCCCGTGTTCACAGATCAGAAGCCTTAACCTCATTAAGATGGCGAATCTCCCTAATTAATCTATAGATTCAACACAATCTTTATCAGAATCTCTGATGACCATATACATGCACAAGATGATTCTAAAATTCATATGGGATTGCAAGGGACCCAGAATAGCTAAATAATCCTGAAAAAGAAGAGCAAAGTATGAGGATTCACACTTAATTTCAAAATTTACTACAAAACAATGACAATTAGGACAGTATAACATTGGTACAAGAATAGATATATAGATGAATAGAATGGAACTGAGTCTAGAAATAAATCCACACATCAATAGTCAACTGATTTTGACAAGGGTTCCAAGAGCATTCAATTGGAAAAGAGCAGTCTTTTCAACAGATGGTGCTGGGACATTTGAATAGTTACATACAAAAGAATGAATTTGGACCCTTACCTCACACTATATACTGAAATTAGCTCAAAGTGGATCAAGGAGCTACATGTAAGAGCTAAAACTGTAAAACTCTTAGAATAAAACATATGGATAAATCTTCATGACCCTGGATTGGCAAAGGAGTCTTGGACTTGTCATCAAAGCACAAATGGAAAAAGAAAAAAATAGACAAATTGGACTTTATAAAAATTTTTAAATTTTGTGCCTCAAAGAATACCATCAAGAAAGTGAATAGACAATCCATAGAATACAAGAAAATATTTGCAAGTCATACATCTAAAAGCGTCTTTATCTAAAATATATAACAAACTCTTACATCTCAATAATAAAAAGACAAAAACTCAATTGAAAAATAGACAAAGGATCTGAAAAGAAATCACTCCTAGAAAGAAATACAAGTGGCCAATAAACACATTAGTCATCAGGAAAATGCAAACCCCAATCACCACTTCATACCCACTGGGATGAATAGAATTTAAAAGTCAGATAACAAGTGTTGGCAAGGATGTGGAGAATTTGGAACCCTCATACACTACAGGTGAGAATGGAAAATGGTGCATTCACTTTGGAAAACAGTCTGGCAGTTCCTCAAGTGATTAAACATATAGTTACAATTTGATACAGCAATTCAACTCATAGGTATACGCTCAAGAGAAATGAAAATATATGTTTACAGAAAAGCGTGTACATGATTACTTATAGTAACATTATTCTTAATAGCCAAAAGGTGGAAATAAC
Organism: Globicephala melas; assembly: GCF_963455315.2. Classification (NCBI taxonomy): domain Eukaryota; kingdom Metazoa; phylum Chordata; class Mammalia; order Artiodactyla; family Delphinidae; genus Globicephala; species Globicephala melas. The sequence goes on from NC_083315.2 coordinate 52,541,723, forward strand.
TCAAACATCCAACAATGGATGAATGAATAAACAAAATGTAGTATATCCATACAATGGAATATTTGCCCATAAAAAGGAATGAAGTACATGTTACAATGTGGATGAACCTTGAAAACAGTATGCTAAGTCAAAGAAGCCAGTCACAAAAGAAAACATATTATATGATTCCATTCATATGAGAGTCTAGGAAAGTAGATTATTGGTTCCTCAGGACTGGTGTGGGGTGGGGTGGGTACATAGCAGAAAAATAGCTAAAGGGTACAGAATATCTTTTTGAAGTTTAACCATAGTGATGGTTGCACACTTCTGTAAATACCATTGAATTATACACTTTAAATGGGAGAATTATATGGTATATTAATTATATTTCAATAAAGCTACTAAAAATTGAGTTTGGTTGGTAGCAAGAAAAATTTTTAAAAATAACAGTGGTTTGAGTAAGGTATGTTTAATTTTTATTACATTCAAAATATTTGGAAGTAGCCCAAATATCACAGTCCAAATTTTCAAGGACCCAGGGTCCTTCCAATGTCTCATCCTCAACTGGCGGCTAGATGCCAGCTGTACTATCTGAGGTTTAAAAAACAGGAAGGAGGAAAGGTGTGGGGGAAGGTCAGGCCCCTCCCCTTTTAATGACACATCTCAGAATTGTACGTACCTCAATTGGCTGCAGCCTAGTTACATGGCCGTACTTCTATGAAGGTGAGGATGGGGAAGAAGAACAGTTGTAAGGGAACATTGGCAATCTCTGTCATGTTAATGAAGTAAATCTTTGACTCAGGGTGGCCACATAAAATGTAATACTCTACTAAAATCTAAAATGACTTTGTTACTGAGTTATGAGGTGGAGAGGGTGAGAATATTTAATTAAAAATATAAAAATAACAAAGATCTATATCAGAGATTCTGAGTGACATTTAGTCAATATAATCAGTTATCAAAAATAAAGGTTTGGGCTTCCCTGGTGGCAAAGTGATTGAGAGTCCGCCTGCCAATGCAGGGGACACGGGTTCATGCCCCGGTCCAGGAAGATCCCACATGCCGCGGAGCGGCTGGGCCCATGAACCATGGCCGCTGAGCCTGCGCATCCGGAGACTGTGCTCCGCAACAGAAGAGGCCACAACAGTGAGAGGCCCGCATACGGCAAAAAAAATAAAATAAAATAAAAAAATAATAAAGGTTTTATAAGCTACAAAGAACCAAGCTTAAGATTCAAGAAAGCAGCTGATATCAGGCAGCTCTGAAGTAATAGTAAGATAGATGACGTTTGGTCTCTCCACAAAAAAGGAAGCAATATAGACTCAAAAAAATCAAGTAAAAGAAAGCTCATTCAGATCAATTAAAAGTTCAGGAAGCATATATTCCTTTTTATATCCTGTCTCTGCTATCATGAAATAGAAATGTATACTAGGAAAAGCTTTTCATAAGTGATGACATTTGGAAATAAATTTTTTTTATTTTATTACAAAATCTTGAGAACCAGAACAAAGCAATTGTTGGTGTAGTTAGGAAAGTAATTTGATTCACAATCCTTATTTTCGCCTGATTTCAAATACTGACACTATCAACGGTTTGAGGGGGAAATTTAATAGCCAGATATGTTTCCTTTACCTTGAATTCATAGTTCACATTGTGGGATTGATACTGGTATCACTTCTGTCAACTGATGTATCAGTAAATAACACACGAGGAATCATTTAATAACCAGAAGAGGTATTGGTATTTAATGTGAATAATTTTTATTTGCAAACTAAACTAAGTAAAACAGTAGATTTGTATCCTCACACTTATAAATGTAAAAATAACTATCATAATAAAAATAATCATAAACATTGTAAATGATGGCTTACAATAATAAAATTCTTGGAAATAGAAGGAACTCATTCATAGACCTTATTTGAAAGTGTCTGGGAAAAGAAGATAAATAATGCATGGATATAAAAGGAAAGAACCAAATTTCTCTAACTTTTCTCTTGCTCTAGAAAAATGTTACGAGAATTATATGTAAGAACCTTTGATGAACCCAAAAAACCTGGATGCAAAATACTTTCTAGCTATGTTACCTTGGAGAAATTAATTAGTCTTCCTGAGCTTTAGTTGTGTCTGGTACAGAATGATAATAATCCTCATCTCCTAATGAGAGATTACATTAAAGTACTTGCAATCTAATAGGTACTAACTTTCCCTATTCCACTCTCCCTCTTTGCTCCTTTGTGGAAATGTGTCAAGATCACAGTAGAAAAAAGGCACAGAATCCAATCGTGTAGGCCACAGACATTTATTTTTCCCTTAATTGGTTCCCAAATTGGTACTGTTCTACAATTTGGTTGAGGACAACAGTTGATAGAAGATGCTCTGACTGAAGGGAGCTTTCATATGACGTTGGTTCTGGAGTCAGCCCCACATAACACAGGACATTTTTATCCCACAGCTTTGTGTCCCAGGCATGGGCACATCTATGCCTCCTAATTGACTCCAGGAAGCCTGGGAGCTGAGTAAATTGGCTAGAGGAGGGGAGCCAGGTTCCCTTCTTCTCCTGCCCACTAGCTGGCTGAACTTCTCCAGGGCCTCACCAGCCTTTCTTTTCTCTATGTGGCACTAACGACGGCTAAGGGACTAATAAGCACATCCAGACGAATGACTAATAATTTCTCTACCATCATCTCTCATTTATCACAACCAGATCATTTGACCTTCAAATTATCTCCAAGAAAACCTCCCTTCTGAATATTTATTGACATTTCAACAACTCTTCTTAATTAAGTACTTTATAGGAATGAACAAGATCTTTGTTTACTCTAGTCCAGCAGAAGCATGAAGAGTCAAAACAACACCATTTCTGCTCTGTAGAAGATGTCGAGAAGAACTTCACCAAGAAGGCTTTGTTGTGCTTCAGATGGGTTCCTCATTCACCCAGCTGGCATTGAGTGGGATTCTGGGCACGTGAAAAAAATACATTTGCTGACCTTGAGGAGAGAGACATGCAAAACGGTAATATACAAAGAAAAGTATCTCATGGAGGGCACAGTGGCGAACAGGAGACACATCTAAATCAGCCTCGTAGAATCAAAGGTGGGACAGAGGAGATGGTGCATGAGCTGGGCCTTGAGGCAAGGTTTGCATGGCTGCAAAACTGGGAGAATGCCTTGTGTCATGGCACTGCAGTGTGACAGAGGAAAGATCAGTCCTTTGTTTCTAATGTAAGCTTTCTGAGTAGTGAAGTAATGCTTTTCCTACAGAGAAGCCCTCTCTCTATGGCGGTTTCACTCTTTAATGTAACACGTGAATCTTCAGAATATCAGAGGCTCCCACTTTCATACTTTGATTTTAAATAAATCAAAATATTTAATTATTTGTATATTTATTATTTCAAGCTGTTTATGACAGGTTGTCTGCATTCACTGTTGTATGTCATTGGCCTCCATTTGAATTGTTATGCTGTGCGATTCTTATTTCACTAGTAAAGCATATACATTGCTACTTTGGTTGTCACCTGAGCAACGATAATAAAGGGCTCCATGTATTAAATTTTTACATACATTATCTCATTAAATAATATACACTAATGATTAATTTTAGTTATGGTTATTTTAAAATCTCTGCAAGCCCCTTTGTCAGCAAAAGAAAAATATTAAAAATTTAGCTGCTTTTCCAGAAACAGACTCACAGACATAGAGAATATACTTGTGGTTGCCAAGGGGAAGGGGAGGTGGGGGAGGGAAGAATTGGGAGTTTGGGATTAGCAGATCCAAACTATTATATGTAGGATAGTTAAACAACAAGGTCCAACTGTATAGCACAGGGAACTATATTTAATATCCTGTGATAAACCATAATGGAAAGGAATATGAAAAGAATATATATGCATAACTGAACGAGTTTGTTATACAGCAGAAATTAACACAACATTGTAAATCAACTATACTTCAATAAATTTTTTTTAATTTGCTGTTTTTCTTTATGTGAACTTTAGTTTTTTGAAAAAAGATTTCCTTTGAATTGAACCAATAATTCTATTTAGGTTTTGTATGATCTATAAATATATCGTTAATAAAAATCGTTTCCTTAACATTCATCATACTATGTACCTATGTGTTTCATGTTTTCAATAATTAATGAATAAAATTTTTATTTAAAAGATGTTTTTATGAAAATGATTGAAGAATCAATATATATATAAAGAATAAACCAATTCAGATGCATAGAGACAGTTTTTCAATACAGTCCTGGGAGTCAAGTGGTAATAGAATTTAAAGGTCATTTTCCCCACACCTACCCAGGGCAAGTCACCTTTTTTAAAGCTGATTTGAACAAAAGGGTAGAAGAAAAAAATCACCTCCCTGGGAGTGGAAGAGATGGCAAGGTGGATGTGCCGTATAGAGTCTGTGAATTGGCTGACACCCTCAGTGACATGTGGATGTTTTCCCTTGACTTGTTCTGTTCCCCTCCCCTATCGCTTCTCCAAGCCTGGCCATGTGAGTGGGAAGGGAACAACAGCACACACCAACATGGCCTGGATATATAAACGGCTCTGCATCCTCATGGCCTTCTGACTGATTTATGTCAGACTCTTCTCACTGCTGTTTGTGACTGGAGAATATGTAAATTACTTAACATTTTTCCTCAGGATAAATATTAACATTGCATCTTCAGTGACAAAAATGAAAACTTTTAAACCAGAAAACAAAGATAAAAAGAATATTTTCAGATTTTGCTAACAATCAATAGTTTAAGGCAGAATTTTCCCCTGGATTTAAATTTTTTTAATGTTATTGTTTTGTAATTATAATGTGATAACTAAATTCTATTTTATCTTGTGCATAACTATCTAGCATGGATGCTTTTCTTAAACAGAAATTCATTTTATCAGCTCTGCTTTAACAGGAAAGTATATTAGCTTCTGTTCACCAGTGAATATTAAGGATTAGGAATACAATTTTTGAAACAATGGTGTAGCTTGGTGGAAAATCACCAACTTTATTTTCCAGTTGCCTGAATTTCAGAATTAGTTGACATGAATTGAAAGAAGGGCCACAATGTACGCTGCTAGTGGGAATGTAATTTGGTGCAGCCACTGTGGACAACAGTAAGGAGATATTTCAAAAACCTAGAAATAGAGCTACCATATGACCCAGCAATCCCACTCCTGGGTATATATCCAAGAAAAACAAAAACACTAACTCGAAAAGTTACATGCACCCCAAATGTTCATAACAGCACTATTTACAATAGCCAAGATGTGGAAGCAACCTAAGTCTCTCAACAGAAGAATGGATAAAGAAGCTGTTGTATATATACACAAGCCATAAAAAGAATGAAATTTTGCCATTTGCAAGAACATGGATGGACTTGGAGGGTATCATGCTAAGTGAAATAAGTCAGAGAGAGAAAGACAAGTACTGCATGATTTCACTTATGTGTGAAATCTAAAAAATACAACAAAATAGTGAATATAACAAAAAAGAAGCAGACTCACAGATATAGAGAACAAACTAGTGGTTACCAGTGGGGAGAGGGAAGGGGGAGGGGCAATATAGTGGAAGGGGATTAAGAGGTATAAACTAGTATGTATAAAATAAGCTACAAGGATATATTGTATAACATGGGGAATGTAGCCAATTTTTTTTTTTTTTTTTTTTTTTGTGGTATGCGGGCCTCTCACTGTTGTGTCCTCTCCCACTGTGGAGCACAGACTCCGGATGCGCAGGCCCAGTGGCCATGGCTCATGGGCCCAGCCTCTCCACATCATGTGGGATCTTCCCGGACCGGGGCACAAACTCGTGTCCCCTGCATCGGCAGGCGGACTCTCAACCACTGCGCCGCCAGGGAAGCCCAGCCAATATTTTATAATGGAGTATAACCTTTAAAAATTGTGAATCACTATATTGTACACCTGTAACTTACATAATATTGCACATCAACTATACTTCAATTTTTAAAAATTAATAAATAAATAAAAGAAGGACCACAAAACAAAATAGAACAAAAATCTGTTATGAGTAACAGATTGGGATTATATTCCTTTAAAGATTTTCTTGATCTCATCTAGGGCTCATTGTCCCTCCAAGCAGAGCCAGAGACAGGCATTCAGGTTTAGCTGATTTATTGGGGATGTTCTCAGGTGAAGGGAAATCCCAGCATAGACTGGTTTCTGTCCCATCCTAGCAGTGTCTTTGTCTGCCTGTCAGTCAATGGCCCAGGTCTAGGGGGACATGCCTCCTCTTTGGAAGAGGGCGGTTCCCCAGAGACTGTGAGGGGCAGTGGACCCAGCTGTCCAAACACACCAGCAATGGCTCAGGCAGCCACCTGGAGGGGGCAAGTGGATCTCTGTGGAGCTGTGTTAGATGCCCTCCCAGAGCTGACCTCCAGGTGGCCCTACGGCCCCTCTAAATTGCGCTATTGACATCTTGGGAAGCGGAGATCTCCCTGGTTTGGTTTTCCTGTAGAAGCTCTCCCTAAAGGGGTGCCGTTTGGCAGGTAAACCACACACAGTGCCAGAACTTTCCCACAGAGACGTCAAGATTTTGGTAATGCACAGGTGAGAATAAATTAACACTGCTGAGTAAAAGGAGAATGACCCCAAAAAGGAGAATTGTTCATCAGTAACAACAACAAGGGGACTCTGTGGGTTCCCGAGTCACAGAAAACATCCTCATTTGCTGAGAAGAGGTCTCCCACCCGCTGGGCTGTGACACCCTAAATAATGCTGTAACCATCTGAGTGGGGAGGAAGCAGAGGCCTGCTGCCCAACAGCCCAAGGTCTGCAAGTGTGGGGGGGGACAAAGGGACTTATGTCAGTGCTAACCTGGGCAGTCTCTCTCCTTTCCCTCAGTGCGGGAAGAGCCAAAAAGCAAACGCTGTCCGATGCTGCCTCTCCAGGAGCTTTCCTGCCGCCTTCTGCCTCCCACTGCTTTACAAGCCACCAGTGATCCGGAGCGAGATTTGAGGAGCAGCTTCCTGGGGCTGCTGCTTTAGTCTCATGTTCCAATACAGCAGAGAAGCATTCTGGGCCTCCGATGCAATGCCCCATTCAGTTGCATAGAAGTCCAAAAGCAATTTAAAAATCATCACTGGATATTCTTCTCTAAGCTGGATGCTGTGCCTGGTGCTCTCATAGGCATGTTTATTGTTTTCTCACATCCTTAGAAGAGTTATAGGACAGCAGCATTATTAGCTCCGCTGACAAGTGAAAATCCTATGGCCGTGTCACCAAAGTAACCTAAGTTGAAGAGCTGAGAGAATGCTGGTCTAAATTGAATTAGATGGTGCTTGTGGGTTAAAGGTGATTAATTTACTAATGAACTTATTTGTTCATAGGTAGTTAGAAAGCAGAGAAGAGGGTAACCTAGGCCAGTCTAAAGGGGAAAGGGAGATGCCCTTGTTTGTAACTCTTGTAGTATCGCTGACCATTAGGAAGGATTCTGTTACCTGATGTGGAATGTCTGAACCAGTACCTCTGCCTTATGGCTAAAGGAGTAAAGGAGTCTTACCTCGAGGCAGCAAGGATTTTGGGGAAAATATATGTAAGTATATATAAAGATATCTATACTCACACTAAGTCTGGAGGAGTGACTCCCACCTGCCCAGGAACTCACTGCACCTGCTGTGCATGTGTGTCACAGCCAAGAAACCTTGAGCTTAGGAAACCTCCCTCTTATAAGAGGCCCAAGGAAACCTACTTCATCTTATTACCACACCCAGGAGATGAACATGGCCTCTGCCTTCCAAGGCTGCCACCAGACCCGTAAAAACCCCATGGCAACCGGCCTCCACCAGGCATCATCTGGCCCTGTTAGACATGCAAACTCCAGGGCCCGCCCCTCCAGCCTCCGCATGAGACTCTCTGCGGAAGGTTTAACAGGCCAGCAGGTGATTCTTTGAGAAGTTGGACTCTACCTCAGCGCCCCCTTGTTTCTGATTAAGTTACGTGCTGCTGTGTAGGCGGCAGAGTGCTTTCAGGCCCAGGAGGTGCTGATGTACAGTGCACCTTGCACATCCGCAGGCTGTTGGTCAAATTCGCGAGTATGTAGGTCAGACTGTACCACACCATTTACATAAGGAACTAGAGTACCTGCGGCCTTGGGTATCCGCAGGCATGGGCGTGGAGAGGTTGTTCTGGGACCAGTCTTCCACAGATGCTGAGGGATACCTGTATCTGCTGATGGGAGGTATCCTCCAGCTGACCCACATACCCTGGATTGCAAAGCGTTTTCTTAACTATGTAGTCCTCGAGATAATTTTATTACAGTGATCTCACTGATGTACAATCTCTCATTTTCTTTTAATTTCACACAATTATAACATTGAAAATGCAGATGACAGTTTTGACATTCACAAAAATGTAGTTTTAATTAGCATGTTGATTGCTTGATCTAAAAAGCCAGATGCCTAAATATCATGAAAGGTCACATAGAACAAATCTTCAGTTTTCATCTTTCAGTATTCTAATTTTATTGAATTAGAAGTGATTTTATTTAGTTGCTTTAGAAGGTGATTTTATTTAGCTCTCCACCCTACCTTTTAAAAATTTTATTCTTTAGAATAATTATGGAAATTCAAATCTCATAAAAGGAAGAAAAAAATAAGATTATGCAAGTCCTCCCCATATCTGCTTTCATTCCTTTTCCTTTCCTAGTATCAAACATTTATAATAAAAGCTCAGTGTATAAAAAAATTGTAACATATCGATACAAGGAAGAGTTCTTCGCTTGATGCAAATTATTAAGAAGACAAGTTTAAACAGAGTTTCATTTAGAAAGTGATTTTAGCAAAACTATCATTCTAAGGAGGTTAGAGCACCATGTCCATTTAGGTGAACTTTCCACCATCTAACTTAAAATTAAAATGTCATCGACACTCCCTGTACTTCCATTCAATAAGTGTGGCAATGGAATTAAATTAAGATGGGTACTTATTCTTGGGCAAATACAGTCTGAGCTATACCCAAACTGGGTTCACTAAACATCTCCTCATTCTTGCTCTATCATGCTAGAAAAAATAAAAGCTAATGGGGAAATTAATGTGAAAATTGAGATGCAACTTAAGTTCATATTAGAACAATTTCCAATTGTCTTCTGTAAAGTGAATCTGGTTGTATTATTAATTATGGAATGTTTCATCTCTACGAATCCCAAGGGTTTGGTCATCTTATAACCTTTTCTTCTTCATGCCTATAGCTTGCAGTTCTTCAGTAGTAATTGATCTCACTTTCTGCTCTGTCTTGAATTAGCAAGTAAAATGTTAAGTTTCTCTGATTGGATCTTATCTCCTTAACACAATATAAGAACACCCTCAACTGAAAAGAAACTTGATTTTAATCATTTAATCAATATTATAGCCTTCTGTAATACAAATAATCACCCACATTTTTAAAGTGTAATTTTGTATGTGTTGATTAATAAGCACAGTCAGACCCATCTGTCTTAGAGTTACTACCTCACAGGCTGAGTTCTGCCAAAGCAAAGTACTTGATGTTATTTGCCCAGAATCTTGCATTGGCATAGGCAGGAACTGAGTGGCAACATTTTTCCATTTATCTTTGTTATCTGATGTGTCAGCATACAGCTGTTCATAGTACTCCCTTATAATTCTTTATATTTCTGTAAGGTCAGTAGTGATGTCTTCTGTCAACTCAAACCTACTATTGAGCCCCTCTAGCAAATTTTAAATTTCTATCATACTTTTCAACTTCAGAATTTATGTTTGGTTACCTTCATAATTTCTATCTCTTTATTGGCATTCTTTATTATTCAATTATTGTTTTCATACCTTTATGTAATTCTGTAAACATAGTTTTCTTTAGTTCCATGAGCATTTTATAAGAGCTGTTTTTAAGTCTTCATCTGTTAAGTCCAACATCCTGGCCCCCTCAAAGGCAGTTTATAGGGCCTATTTTATTTCTTGTGTATAGTCCACACTTTCCTATCTCTTTGCATGTCTCATCATAATTTTTTGTTGAAAACTGGAAATTGTATATAATATATTGTAGCAACTCTGGGTAATGATACACACCCTACCCTTTCTGAGGTTTGTAGTTTGGGGTCATTTTGTAGTTTGGTCATTTTGTTTAATGATTTTTGGGGACAAATTCTGTGAAGTTTCTTTTGCCCACAGTATGCAGTCTTTGATGTCTTGCCTCAGGATTTCCCTCTTATTTTTATCTTTTAGCCTGGCTTTCTAGAGGTCACATCCTGAGTGTATTTTAACTACTTTTTAGTCAAAGTTGTGCTTAAGCCCTCTTAACCAGGTACGTTTTTACCTTTTACTATTTGAGGAACTTACTGTCTCGTGTCCTCCCCTCGTCTCACATCCCTCCAGAGACTAGTAGTTCTGAGGTTATATCCCCAGTTGCTCCTGACAGGGTGCAGCCTTTGGTATATGCAGTCTTCTGATCCCTAGGGATGAATGGAATTGTATTTCTAAGCCTGGCTTCCCGTGAGCTGCTCCATGTCCAAGCAGCTTATTTTTATACCAGTGTTTGATCACAGGTTGTTTTAACCCCCTGGGGCCTTTAAGAGTAAAGGACTTTTACTGATGGATGTACAGGTGGCTTGAAGAATTTTTTGAAGTCTGCATCACAGTGTGCTTTGATTTTCCTGAGTTGGTACGGTCCAGGGCATGTGTACATTCTTATGGTCCCTCATGAGGGTGATCCCAGTAAGGTTTTTCTTGTCTATCTCTTTCCTTGATTCCTCTGTTAACCTCAAATTCAATGTTTTTCCAATAGGGAGTTTTGGATTTCCTTAAAGTGGTCTTCTTTGCCCAGTTTTGTACTGATCAAATCCACTTCAGATTTACCAGGAGAGAAAATAATCTAGAGAACATCTAACATAATTACCAACGTTTAGCAAGCTTTCTTTTGCTAGAGTTATTCTGGGCTACATTATATGGTCCTTAGATATTCTGAATAGAAGGATACACAATGCATTGCTTCTGGCACTCTTCTCACCTTCACTCCACTTATACCAATCATATTTGTGAAGATTAAAGGCATACCTTGGAGATGTCAAGGGTTTGGTTCCACACTACCACAATAAAGTCAATATCACAATAAAGCACATCACATGAATATTTTGGTTTCCCACTGCGTATAGAAGTTATGTTTACATTATTCTATAGTCTACTAAGTGTGCAATAAAATTATGTCTTAAATAACCATTTACATACCTTAATTAAAAAATACATAGTGCTAAAAAAATGTTAACCATCATCTGAGCCTCCAGAGAGTCATAATCTTTTTGCTGGTGAAGAGTCTTGCCTTGATGTTGATGGCTGCTGACTGATCAGGGTGGTGGTGCTGAAGGCTGGGGTGGCTGTGGCCATTTCTTAAAATAAGACAGCACTGAAGTTTGCCACATCAATTGACTCTTCCTTTCATGAGCAATTTCTCTGTAGTGTACAATGCTGTTTGATAGCATTTTACCCACAATACAACTTCTTTCCAAATCAGAGATGATCCTCTACAACCCTGCCACTGCTTTATCAACTAAGTTTATGTAATATTCTAAATCCTCTGTTGTCACTTCTACAGTCTTATCAGTATCTTCACTAGGAGTAGATTCAATCTCAAGAATCAAATTTCTTTCCTCATCCATTAGAAGCAACTCCTCATCAATTAAAGTTTCACCATGATATTCCAGCAATTCAGTCACATCTTCAGGCTCCGCTTCTAGTTCTCTTGCTAGTTCCACATCTGCAGTGACTCCCTCCACTGAAGTCCTGAACCCCTCAAAATCATCCATGAGGTTTGGAATCAACTTATTCCAAACTCTTGTTGATGCTGTGTTAGCAGACATGAAAACAACATTCAACTCACTGTCTATCTCCACCAGAGCCCTTGGATGACAGGTACATTGTCAATGAGCAGTAATATTTTGAAAAGTATCTTTTTTCCTGAGCAGTAGTTCTCAACAGAGGGTTTAAAATACTCAGTAAACCATTTTGTACACAGATGTGCTGCCATCCAGGCTTTTTATCCATTCAGAGAGCACAGGCAGAGTAGCATAATTGTTAAGGGCTCTAAGATTTTTTGAATGGTAAATGAGCATTGACTTCAACCTAAATTCACCAGCTATATTAGTCTAACAGGAGATTCAGCCTGTCCTTTAATGCTTGGAAGCCAGGCATTGACTTCTCTTCTCTAACTATGAAAGATGACATTGAAAATCTGTTGTTCAGGGTAGCCACTGTCATTATTTTAGCTAAATCTTCTGGATAACTTGCTGCAGCTTCTGTATCAGCACCTGCTGCTTTACCTTGTACTCTTCTGTTATGGAAACAGCTTCTTTCCTTAAATCTCATGGACTAATCTCTGCTAGCTTCAAACTATTCTTTTGCAGATTCCTCACCTCTCTCAGCCTTCATAGAATTGAAGAGAGTTAGGGCCTTGCTCTGAATTAGGCTTTGGCTGAAGGGAATGTTGTGGCTGGTTTGATCTTCTATCTAGACCATTAAAACTTTCTCCATATCAGCAATAAACCTGGTTTTCTCTCTTATCATTTGTGTGTTCACTGGAGTAGTACTTTCAGTTTCCTTCAAGAACTTTTCCTTTGCGTTCACGACTTGGCTGTTTGGTGCAAGAGGCCTAGCTTTCAACCCATCTTGGTTTTTCACATTCTTTCCTCATTAAGTTTAATCATTCCTAGCTTTAATTTAAAGTGAGAGATGTGCAACTCTTCCTTTCACTTGAGCACTTAGAGACCATTGTAGGATTATTAATTGGCCTAATTTCAATATTGTTGTTTTTTAGGGAAAAGGAAGGTCTAAGGAGAGAGAGGGAGATGGGGAAACAGCCAGTTAGTGGAGCAGTCAGAAAATACACATTTATTAAGTTCACTGTCTTATATGGGTGCAGTTACAAAACGATTGCAATAGTAACATCAAAGATCACTGATCAGAGATCACCATTAATATATGTAATCACAATGAAAAATTTAGAGAATTACCAAAATGTGACACAGACATGAAGTGAATAAATGCTGTTGGAAAAATGGTGCTGATAGACTTGCTTGATGCAGGGTTGCCTCAAACCTTCAATTTGTAAAAAACTATCTGTGAAATGCAATAAAACGAGGTCTGCCAGTATATTTTCTAGGCGATAATGCACCCTCACTTCCCCCAACTCTCTGGCTATCCCGCCAAAAGAGCTTTTATGATTAGATGGATTGCCAGATATTTTTCTTACTAACATATATTTCTTAGACATTTGAGTTGGGTTTCTGGTAGTACACCCAAGACGATATTTTCTAAACACTTTCAGTTGGGCTTGCAGACAGAATCTTAACAAAAATGGTCACTTTTACATGTTTGCACTGCCCCTTCACTATAGTTTGAGTGTAAATTTCTTGGAGATTCTGGCAGAATACTGTCAATCCTATTGTTCAATATTGTTGTAAGTTTACATATTTTTCTGGATATTCACAGGTGTGCTAGTGATAAGTTAGAAGAGGTTGTGGTTGGGAATTCTTAGCCCTGTGGCATTCCATGTCGGAATCCCAGTGCATGCAATTTGGTATTAAGGATAATGTATAAGCCTGGATTGAGGGTAAATTAATTAGATCAGTGGTTTTCATAGTGAGTTCTATATCTGGCCTAAAAAGAAAGGTCACATAAATCTGTGATGCTGTGCCCCAACCATTAGAGATAAACAAAGCACGTTATCATTCGTAAGACTCTGAGAAGCCCTGTAGCCAGTAGACTTCTTGAATCCCCTGTCTTTGGCACTGCACTTTGCTTGTCACCTAAGTTAGCCCAAATAAAAAGAGACTGAGAAGATGTTAAAGGCAATATCATAGGGAACCAAATTTGCCACATAAAACTACAACTGGAAAATAAAATCTGAGGCTGTTTCTGCCATCTTTGGTGGAGCTGTCTGCTCCTCCTTGTATGTCTGTTTTGTTCTCCTGTTGCTCTGTGAAGAAAGACTTTTTCTGTAATTCTAATCATCCCTACTGTGCATATGATTTTGTATGGGAAAGTGGTGACTCCATCTCAGGATATATGCCATCTTTTAGTTCTAACTTCCTTCATAGCTTAAGTAGTCCAGACTCTCACTGTCTCAATCTCAAAGGCTCCAGAGAGAGTACTGACCCAGCATGGGTCAAAGGTCCACTCCTGGCCCACCAGTTGTTGAAAGAAAGGTCAGTGACACATAGGACGTTTACGGGTTATGTGCAGAGTCAGTTTTTAAAGGTGAAGCTTTTGAGTATGGAGGAGATAATTGGCATATCTGTCTGTTCTATTTCTCAAACCTAAGCTTATTTGACAGTTAACATTCCTTTCACATGAATGACACTTACTAACATTCATTTTAGATGGCAAACATTTGGAAACACTAGTGTAGGAAAGATGGTCACATGGAAGAATATAAATCTGTGAAGGTAAAGAAGATGAAAAAACTATTGGCAGTTCTAATGAGAGAAGGTTCTTCTGGCCTGGGTTTCCTTGTATTTGCCTTTAGTTTCATTTTGAGAAAATTAAAAAATGCGTCCATTAAGCAGTATATGTCATTTGTACAATGAAAATTCTGTGGTGGGAGATGGTATAGCTTAAAAGATAGAAATTTGTTAAGGTACAATTCACCTTTCCTCCCACTGGCTTCTTTGCTGAGGGAATTTATGTAAAAAGGATGAAAGACTAGATGGGAATCAGGGATTAATTTTATTAAAAACTAAGAAAAGTGCCTGGTGTTCTAATTTGAATTTCTCTGTTAAAAGCTGAATTTATGTTCATGGTGTTTTGTTTATTTGTTTGTTTATTCTGGGTTTCTTTTAAACCTTATAAAGTGGGTATTATTATGGTTGAATCATCCAAGACATCTTTTTTTCACTGAAAATTGCGTTGCTAAAATTAATTCATATAACTTCACTCATATAATCATAATTTATCTTTCCATTTCCTGGTATATTATAATTTATTTACCTATTTCTTGATCATGCACAATTTTTGTTATCAAAAAATAAAACATTTCCTTAGACATGCTTGTGCAGCTCTCCACATGCACATGTATAAAAGTTCATCTTGGATATGCTTAGAAAAAGAGTTGCTAGGTCGTAGGGAATATGATGGTCAACTTACAAGGCACTGCCGAACTGTTTTCAAAGATGGTTGTACAAATTTACTTTCCCATCAGCAATGAATAAAGAATTGCTTGCTCCCCATTTTCTCCAACATTTAGTATTGTTGTTTAGTATTGTTTAGTATTAGTTATTTTGCCAATAGAATGTCATCTCTTTGTTGTCTGTTTTGCGTTTCCATGATCACTGATGAGGTTTGAGTCTTTTATGATTTGGCACCAAACAGGTTTTCTCTTTTTTATGAAATGCCTTTTCATGTGTTTTACTCATTTTTCCTTGGAATTGTTGCTTTTACTTATTGATTTCTAAATCTCATATATAGTCTTATTAACAACCTACCATTAGTTATATGTTGAAAACATGTTCTCACAATTTGTGGCTTTTCACTTTCTTCAAAGCATCTTTTTATAAACAAAAATTCTTCATATCAAAATAGTCAAATGCGTCCATCTTATAAAGACTTTTTCTATTTGCATGTTAGGAGTTCTTCCTGATCCAAGATCAGAAAGATTTTTCCTTTGTTTTCTTTCAAAATTTCAAAGTTTTGCTTTTGATGTTCATGGTCTTTTTAGGAGGCCCCATGTGTTCTCATGCTTTCTTCTTCTCTGACCATTTTGTGCCGTACCACTAAGCATGCGTCATATAGGACCCTAACCACTGCAATTTGAGGAATGGCCTACGCAGGGTACATCCACAAGTGTAACACGTCATTGTGTGAGCCACCATGACACATGATGCATGATGCATAGCCCAGTCACTGTCAGGTTCTAACAAAGCAAATTAACTCTTCCTCCCGTGTGCAATGTTCTATAAAGGGTAGAAAGAAGGGCTAGGATTGTTTCCTCCACTAATTTCCAATTAGGGGAGAAGCTTAGGTAGAAGTTGCATGTTGCTTATAAAAGAGGCAGATACATGATGACTAAGGGAACGCTGCTCCCCCTCCCTTGACATTCTACTCTTCTGGGTAGAGATGAAAGTGTCAGGCACACTTAGGATCATGGCTTCGTCCAAGTTACCAGACCTCACCGAATCTCAGACTCTTCATCTATAAAATAAGCATGCTAACACTACCTCCCTTGAATAGCTCTAAATGACATAATGCATGTCTTGTGACACATGCAGTGCTTGAAGCAACAAAAGAGCTCAATACATATGTTAACAATTTACTATTACATCACGGTTTGTAAAGAATAAGTGCATCACTGTATGTCAGTGTTTATATATTCAATAGATTTTATGTCTTTGTTTCTTCTAACCATAAAATAACTTGGATAGATACATACAGAGCATTAAATTATTCAGTTGTTTCACAAGGTGTGTGGAAATGTTTTAACATCATGTCCAGAAGGATGACTTATGTTAACCAAAGATAGAATGCAAAAATTCAACAAGATTAGTAAGTTAAGGGAGCCAAAAATATTTTATCAGGTATTCAGTTTTGGGCTTGTTATGTAAAGTATTGCTGTAGAATAACTATCATATCTGTTACTGACAAATATTTTTAACTTGATTAATCCTTACTGTACCAGGAAAAAGAGTCATTAGAAATTACCATCTGGGTCCAATGGAACCTTTCTACTTTTCGTTTCAATGAAGGTTTTGAGTTATTATATGAATTAGCTACACAAAGATAAAGTGATAGTAAAAAAAAACTTTGTTCAAACTTTTAATAGAATTTTATATATTGCAAAATGAAATTTTTATTTTATTTTTTCTGGTTTTGGAAATTATATATACACCAAATGTACAACGTTTTTTTAATGCTACCATCTGTCATGCATAAACCTGTAAATACTGATTACAGATTTTAAATACATCTCTAATAGGTTCTAGGTTATTATTACTTCTGTTTTTCTCGTGCTTGTATCATCAAAATCAAATGCTTTTGAAACTTTGATTCATAATTTAAGAAAGAATAATCACCTTCTTTACACCATGGCTACAAACATTTTCACTTTTAGATTAACAATACCAACTCGGGAGACTGCGGGTGGCGGAGGGGGGAAGCTACGGAGCCGCGGAGGAGAGCGCAGCAACACAGGTGCGGAGGGCAAAGCAGAGAGATTCCCGCGCGGAGGATCGGTGCCGACCAGCACTCACCAGCCCGAGAGGCTTGTCTGCTCACCCGCCGGGGCGGGCGGGGCTGGGAGTGCAGGGAGAGGACTGGCAGCGTGAACACAGCCTCAAGAGGTTAGTGCACCATGGCTACCTGGGAGGGAGTCCGGGAAAAAGTCTGGACCTGCCGAAGAGGCAGGAGACTTTTGCTTCCCTCTTTGTTTCCTGGTGCGCGAGGAGAGGGGATTAAGAGCGCTGCTTAAAGGACCTCCAGAGACAGGCGCAAGCCGCGGCTATCAGCACGGACCCAGAGACGGGCATGAGATGCTAAAGTTGCTGCTGCCACCACCAAGAAGGCTGTGTGTGAGCACAGTTCACTCTCCATACGTCCCGTCCCGGGAGCCTGGGCAGCCCGCCACTGCGAGGGTCCCGTGATCTAGGGACAACTTCCCCGGAAGAACGCATGGCGCACCTCAGGCTGGTGCAACGTCCCTCCAGCCTCTACTGCCACAGGCTCGCCCCGCACTCCGTGCCCCTCCCTCGCCCCAACCTGAGTGAGCCACACCCCCGAATCAGCTGCTACTTTAACTCCGTCCTGTCTGAGTGAAGAACAGACGCCCTCAGGCGACCTACACGCAGAGGCAGGGCCAAATCCAAAGCTGAACCCTGGGAGCTGTGCGAACAAATGAAGAGAAAGGGAAATCTCTCCCAGCAGCCTCAGGAGCAGTGGATTAAATCTCCACAATCAACTTGATGTACCTTGCATCTGTGGAACACCTGAATAGACAACGAATCATCCAAAACTGAGGAGGTGGACTTTGAGAGCAAGATTTATTATTTTTTCCCCTTTTCCTCTTTCTGTGAGTGTATACTTCTGTGTGAGATTTTTGTCTGTATAGCTTTGCTTTCACCATTTGGCTTGGGTTCTGTCTGGCCATATTTTTCTCTTTTTTTACTTAAAAATTTTTTTTCTTTCTTCATAATTATTTTTTATTTTAATAACTTTATTTTATCTTACTTCATTTTATTTTATTTTATCCTCTTTCTTTCTTTCTATCTTCTTTCTCTTTCTTTCTTTCTTTCTTTCTTTCTTTCTTTCTTTCTTTCTTTCTTTCTTTCTTTCTTTCTTTCTTTCTTTCTTTCTTTCTAATTTTCTCCCTCTTATTCTGAGCCGTGTGGATGAAAGGCTCTTGGTACTGCAGCCAGGAGTCAGTGATGTGCCTCAGAGGTGGGAGAGCCAACTTCAGGACACTGGTCAACAAGAGACCTCCCAGCTCCACGTAATATCAAATGGCAAAAATCTCCCAGAGATCTCCATCTCAACACCAACACCCAGCTTCACTCAACGACCAGCAAGCTACAGTGCTGGATACTCTATGCCAAACAACTAGCAAGACAGGAACACAACCCAACCCATTAGCAGAAAGGTTGCCTAAAATCATAAGGCCACAGACACCCCAAAACACACTACCAGACGTGAACCCGTGCACCAGAAAGAAAAGAGACAGCCTCATCCACCAGAACACAGGCACTAGTCCCGTCCACCAGGAAGCCTACATGACCCACTGAACCAACATTAGCCACTGGGGACAGACACCATAAAAAACGGGAACTACGAACATGCAGCCTACAAAAAGGAGACCCCAAAAACAGTAAGATAAGCAAAATGAGAAGACAGAAAAACACACAGCAGAAGAAGGAGCAAGATAAAAACCCACCAGACCTAAAAAAAGAAGAGGAAATAGGCAGTCTACCTGAAAAAGAATTCAGAATAATGATAGTAAAGATGATCCAAAATCTTAGAAATAGAATCGAGAAAATGCAAGAAACATTTAATAAGGACCTAAAAGATCTAAAGAGGAAACAAGCAACGATGAACAACACAATAAATGAAATTAAAAATACTCAAGAAGGGATAAATAGCAGAATAACTGAGGCAGAAGAATGGATAAGTGACCTGGAAGATAAAAGAGTGGAAATAACTACTGCAGAGCAGAATAAAGAAAAAAGAATGAAAAGAGCTGAGGACAGTCTCAGAGACCTCTGGGACAACATTAAATGCACCAACATTCGAATTATAGGGTCCCAGAAGAAGAAGAGATAAAGAAAGGGACTGAGAAAATATTTGAAGAGATTATAGTTGAAAACTTCCCTAATATGGGAAAGAAAATAGTTAATCAAGTCCAGGAAGCACAGAGAGTCCCATATAGGATAAATCCAAGGAGAAACATGCCAAGATACATATTAATCAAACTGTCAAAAATTAAATACAAAGAAAACATATTAAAACCAGCAAGGGAAAAACAACAAATAACATAAAAGGGAATCCCCATAAAGTTAACAGATGATCTTTCAGCAAAAACTCTGCAAGCCAGAAGGGAGTGGCAGGACATATTTAAAATGATGAAGGAGAAAAAACTACAATGAAGATTACTCTACCCAGCAAGGATCTCATCCAGATTTAATGCAGAAATTAAAACCTTTACAGAAAAGCAAAAGCTGAGAGTTCAGCACCACCAAACCAGCTTTACAACAAATGCTAAAGGAACTTCTCTAGGCAAGAAACACAAGAGAAGGAAAAGACCTACAATAACAAACCCAAAACAATTAAGAAAATGGGAATAGGAACATACATATCGATAATTACCTTAAATGTAAATAGATTAAATGCTCCCACCAAAAGACACAGATTGGCTGAATGGATACAAAAACAAGACTCATATATATGCGGTCTACAAGAGACCCACTTCAGACATAGAGACACATACAGACTGAAAGTGAGGGGATGGAAAAAGATATTCCAAGCAAATGGAAATCAGAAGAAAGCTGGATTAGCAATTCTCATATCAGACAGTTAGACTTTAAAATAAAGACTATTACAAGAGACAAAGAAGGACACTACATAATGATCAAGGGATTGATCCAAGAAGAGGCTATAACAGTTGTAAATATATATGTATCCAACATAGGAGCACCTCAATACATGAGGCAAATACTAACAGCCATAAAAGGGGAAATCGACACTAACACATTCATAGTAGGGGACTTTAACACCCCACTTTCACCAATGGACAGATCATCCTAAATGAAAATAAATAAGGAAACACAAGCTTTAAATGATACTTTAAACAACATGGGCTTAATTGATATTTATAGGATATTCCATCCAAAAATAACAGAATACACATTTTTCTCAAGTGCTCATGGAACATTCTCCAGGATAGATCATATCTTGGGTCACAAATCAAGCCTTGGTAAATTTAAGAAAATTGAAATTGTATCAAGTATCTTTTCTGACCACAATGCTATGAGACTAGATATCAGTTACAGGAAACGATCTGTAAAAAATACAAACACATGGAGGCTAAACAATACACCACTTAATAACGAAGTGATCACTGAAGAAATCAAAGAGGAAATCAAAAAATACCTACAAACAAATGACAATGGAGACACAACAACCTAAAACCTATGGGATGCAGCAAAAGCAGTTCTAAGAGGGAAGTTTATAGCAATACAATCCTACCTTAAGAAACAGAAACATCTCGAATAAACAACCTAACTTTGCACTTAAAGCAATTAGAGAAAGAAGGACAAAAAAACCCCAAAGTTAGCGAAGGAAAGAAATCATCAAAATCAGGTCAGAAATAAATGAAAAATAAATGAAGGAAATGATAGCAAACCTCAATAAAATTAAGCTGGTTCTTTGAGAAGATAAAATTGATAAACCATTAGCCAGAGTTATCAAGAAAAAAAGGGAGAAGACTCAAATCAATAGAATTAGAAATGAAAAAGGAGAAGCAACAACTGACACTGCAGAAATACAAAGATCATGAGAGATTACTACAAGGAACTCTATGCCAATAAAATGGACAACCTGGAAAAAATAGACAAATTCTTAGAAATGCACAACATGCTAAGACTGAATCAGGAAGAAGTAGAAAATATGAACAGACCAATCACAAGCACTGAAATTGAAACTGTGATTAAAAATCTTCCAACAAACAAAAGCTCAGGACCAGATGGCTTCACAGGCGAATTCTATCAAACATTTAGAGAAGAGCTAGCACCTATCCTTCTCAAACTCTTCCAAAATATAGCAGAGGGAGGAACACTCCCAAACTCATTCTACGAGGCCCATCACCCTGATACCAAAACCAGACAAGGATGTCACAAAGAAAGAAAACTACAGGCCAATATCACTGATGAACATAGATGCAAAAATCCTCAACAAAATACTAGCAAACAGAATCCAACAGCACATTAAAAGGATCATACACCATGATCAAGTGGGATTTATTCCAGGAATGCAAGCATTCTTCAATATATGCAAATCAATCAACGTGATACACCATATTAACCAATTGAAGGAGAAAAACCATATGATCATCTCAATAGATGCAGAGAAAGCTTTTAACAAAATTCAACACCCATTTATGATACAAACCCTGCAGAAAGTAGGCATAGAGGGAACTTTCCTCAACATAATAAAGGCCATATATGACAAACCCACAGCCAACATCATCCTCAATGGTGAAAAACTGAAAGCATTTCCACTAAGATCAGGAACAAGACAAGGTTGCCCACTCTCACCACTATTATTCAACATAGTTTTGGAAGTTTTAGCCACAGCAATCAGAGAAGAAAAGGAAATAAAAGGAATCCAAAGAGAAGAAGAAATAAAGCTGTCACTGTTTGCAGATGACATGATACTTTACATAAAGAATCCTAAATATGCTACCAGAAAACTATTAGAGCTAATCAATGAATTCGGTAAACTAGCAGGATACAAAATTAACGCACAGAAATCTCTGGCATTCTGATACACTGATGAAAAATCTGTAAGTGAAATCAAGAAAACGCTCCCATTTACAATTGCATCAAAAAGAATAAAATATCTAGGAATAAACCTACCTAAGGAGACAAACGACCTGTATGCAGAAAATTATAAGACACTGATGAAAGACATTAAAGATGATACAAATAGATGGAGAGATATACCATGTTCTTGGATTGGAAGAATCAACATTGTGAAAATGACTCTACTACCCAAAGCAATCGACAGATTCAATTCGATCGCTATCAAACTATCACTGACATTTTCCACAGAACTAGAACAAAAAATTTCGCAATTTGTGTGGAAACACAAAACACCCCCAATAGCCAAAGCAATCTTGAGAATGAAAAGTGGAGCTGGAGGAATCAGGCTCCCTGACTTCAGACTATGCTACAAAGCTACAGTAATCAAGACAGTATGGTACTGGCACAAATACAGAAAGTTAGATCAATGGAACAGGATAGAAAGTCCAGAGATAAACCCATGCACATATAGTCACCTTATCTTTGATAAAGGAGGCAGGAATGTACAGTGGAGGAAGGACAGCGTCTTCAATAAGTGGTGCTGGGAAAACTGGGCAGGTACATGTAAAAGTATGAGATTCGAACACTCCTTAACACCATACACAAAAATAAGCTCAAAATGGATTAAAGACCTAAATGTAAGGCCAGAAACTATCAAACTCTTAGAGGAAAACATAGGCAGAACACTCTATGACATAAATCACAGCAAGATCCTTCTTGACCCACCTCCTAGAGAAATGGAAATACAAACAAAAATAAACAAATGGGACCTAATGAAACTTCAAAGTTTTTGCACAGCAAAGGAAACTATAAACAAGAGCAAAAGACAGCCCTCAGAATGAGAGAAAATATTTGCAAATGAAGCAACTGACAAAGGATTAATCTCCAAAATTTACAAGCAGCTCATACAGCTCAATAACAAAAAAAAAACAACCCAATCCAAAAATGGGCAGAAGACCTAAATAGACATTTCTCCAAAGAAGATATACAGATTGCCAACAAACACATGAAGGAATGCTCAACATTATTAATCATTAGAGAAATGCAAATCAAAACTACAATGAGATATTATTTCACAGTGGTCAGAATGGCCATCATCAAAAAATCTAGAAACAATAAATGCTGGAGAGGGTGTGGAGGAAAGGGAACCCTCTTGCACTGCTGGTGGGAATGTGAATTGGTACAGCCACTGTGGAGAGCAGTATGGAGGTTCCTTAGAAACTGTAAATAGAACTACCATATGACCCAGCAATCCCACTACTGGGCATATACCCTGAGAAAACCATAATTCAAAAAGAGTCATGTACCAAAATGTCCATTGCAGCTCTATTTACAATAGCCAGGAGATGGAAGCAACCTAAGTGTCCATCATTAGATGAATGGATAAAGAAGATGTGGCACATATATACAATGGAATATTACTCAGCCATGAAAAGAAACAAAAAAGAGTTATTTTTAGTGAGGTGGATGGACCTAGAATCTGTCATACAGAGTGAAGTAAGTCAGAAAGAGAAAGACAAATACCATATACTAACATATATATATGGAATCTAAGAAAAAAAAATGTCATGAAGAACCTAGGGGTAAGACGGGAATAAAGACACAGACCTACTAGAGAATGGACTTGAGGATATGGGGAGGGGGAAGGGTAAGCTATGACAAAATGAGAGAATGGCATGGACATATATATACACTACCAAACGTAAAATAGATAGCTAGTGGGAAGTAGCTGCATAGCACAGGGAGATCAGCTAGGTGCTTTGTGACCACCTAGAGGCGTGGGATAGGGAGGGTGGGGGAGGGGGACGCAAGAGTGAAGAGATATGGGAACATATGTATATGTATAAGTGATTCACTTTGTTATAAAACAGAAACTAACATACCACTGTAAAGCAATTATACTCCAATAAAGATGCAGAAAAAAATAAAAAAAAACAATTAAAAAAAAGTGTGGAAGTGTAGTCTCAAATGGCCATTTTTCTTTGATTTGTAAGTTATTAAAGAGACCTTAAAAAATTCAGTATTTGCCACTCTAAGATTGATTTGAAAAGAATTGGTTTTACTCAAAGCAATGTATTTGTGTATAAGTTTTTGAAATCTGGTAATGAATTCTGAAATTGATTTTAAAGAGTCCACTCAAATACTCATATATCCATTTTTCCTTAATTCTATGAAAAATTAATCGATATTTGGAGATACGATATCCTAACCAAGGCATCTATTAAAACTGATTTTTCGAAAAGCTGGCACCTTTTTTTTTTTTCTTTTCCTTTTTAAACCACGATTAAGTGGAATTTTGTGTTTTTCCTAGGGAATGTGTAATATTTTTCTGCCCCTCTGTGCCTACCATGAGCGCCACTCATAACACATGATGAGAACGTCTTGGTGGGGCAGGATGTGAGGACACTGGCAGGATGAATTCGTAATGAGCGGGACTTGAGTTCAAGGGATGGGTGATGAGGACTTGAAGATCTCTTTCACATCCACCACTGTAGTTACTTCATTACAGCCACTCCTCTGCGCAGCTTTTTTTTTGGCATGAATGACTGCAATTGAAAAATCGATATGTGTTATTGAAGCTTTGGAGAAAAATATGGATGGTTTATTCCTGCCAACTCCTGAGTCTCTCTTAAAGAATCACTCCTGTAATTATGGTCATGTCCAAGCTGCCCGAATGCAGGCAAAAATGCCCACAAAACAAAACAAAACAAAACAATACCAACTCAACAATCAGTACAAAAACTCTTCATTTCGACATTATTTACTTTATTCCAGTCACATTTGCATATATACCTGCCTTCAGAATTTTTGCACTTAAGAATTGTATCAAGTAAATAAGAGTGCATAAACATCATAAAAGAGGAAAGAATACTGTGATACATTCTTTGGCAAAATAGGATGGTACATATTTTTGTCAAAAAATACTGTGAAATTCTTACAGTTAAAAGACTAGCTGGATGAAAATGCTGTATTTTCTTTTTGTCCTTACAAATGTATTGTTAATCTATTGAGAAAATTCATCTAGGATACTGTCATCTAAAGACATATGGTTTAAGATTTTGTTAATATGATCAATTTCATCATTATTAGAACAATCTAGAGTGTTGCTATATGTATCTTTGAATTCATCTAGTAATCCATCCAATAAATGTGAAATGTTTTCCCCAACTAATTTCAATAAAGATCTTTCTAAAAAGTGATTACAATGATAAAGTTTCCAGACTTGTTTTATACTTTCTTTAAAAATGATGTGACATTTGGGGAAACATAACAAGAAAATTAAAAGATTAATAGATAATCTCCCCATCGCATCATTCTTGTAGGCAATGCCATTGCTATTAGTTTTCTATAGATTTAGCATTTTAAAGAAATACTCAAGGGAGATTGGATCAAGATGGCGGAGGAGTAGGACGTGGAGTTCACCTTCTCCTTACAGATATGTCAAAAATACATCTACAGAGGCAGAGTCAAGGTGGCAGCATGGGAGGATACAGAGCTCCTGTTTCTCCACAACTAGGGCATCTGCCAGATTCTGATGGGGGACCTTGATGCCCAAGGAGATAGGAGGAACCCCCGAGTGACTGCGTAGGATATGGGGGGGATTGGGGGGGAGGAGAAGTGGAGGTCAGACACTCTGAAGGGTGACTGGGAGAGGGAAGGGGTTCCCATGCCTGGAGGGACCCTCGGAGGCTTGGAGGGTCAGGTGAGGTGCAATGGGTGTTTTCCCTGCCCATTCGGGCCCTGGAAAGCCTGCTGGGGTCCTGGACCAGGTCCTATGCCTTCTGGGGGTCCCTCCAGCTCCATTGGGCCTGGGTGTGGGGGAGAAGAAAAGGAGAGGAGGAAGGGGAAGGACTCTTCAGGATTGGAGGATCAGTGGAGGCGCGGAGGGCATTTCCCCCATCCACTCAGCTCTGGAAGCCTGTTGGGCTTCCAGGTCTGGCCCCCTTCTTTTTGGGGGCCCTTCTGGCTGCATGGGTCCTAGGGGCATATGAGGGAGGGAGGGGGGAAGAAGAGAGGCCAACAGGGAAGGACCCTGTAGTACCAGAAGATCGGGAGGAATGCACTTAGCATTTCCCCCACTAACTCGGGCCCAGGGAGCCTGCTGGGGTCCCGGACCTGGTCCTCTTCCCTCCAAGGCCAGAGGCACTCCTGGGCCGCTCCTGCCACATTGACCCTAAGCCCCATCTCCCACCCACCAGGGCCTTTTCTGGACCTGTGGGTCATAAGCATAGGCCCCGCCCACCATCTAAATCCCACCCCTACGTAAGTCCTGCCCCACAACAGCCAAGGCTTTTTCTGGCTTTTTTTTCTCCTCTTTTTTGCTTCTGTAGTTTTGTTTTACCTTCGTTTTTGTTTCATCTACATTTTTATTTTTTCTAACATATCTGTTAGTTTTCTAATCTTATTTTCTTTTTTACTCTTTGTTATTGTTCTGCTCCTTTTTTTCTTTTGCCTATCCATGCAGCTTGTGGGATCTTGGTTCACAAGCTGAGTGTTGGGCCTGAGATCCTGTGGTGGGAGCTCCAAGTTTGAACCACTGGACTAACAGAGAACCTCAGAACCTAGGGAATATTCATCAGAGTGAGCTCTCCCAGACATCCTCATCTTGGCACCAAGACCCAGTTCTACCCACCAGCCTACAAACTCCAGTGCTAGAGGCCTCAGGCCAAACAACCAGTAATACAGGAAAACAATCTCACCCATCCAAAAAAAAAAAAAAAAATGAGATGACAAAAAAATATGTCACAGATGAAGGAGCAAGGTAAAAACTTACAAGACCAAATAAATTAAGAGGAAATAGGCAACCTACCTAAAAAAGAATTCAGAGTAAAGATAGTAAAGATGATCCAGAATCTCAGAAACAGAATAAAGGCAAAGACTGAGAAATTACAAGAAGTGTTTAACAAAGATCTAGAAGAACTAAAGAACAAACAAACAGAGTTGAACAACACACAATAACTGAAATGAAAAATACACTAGAAAGAATCAAAAACAGAATAACTGAGGAAGAAGAATGAATAAGTGAGCTGAAAGACAGAATGGTGGAAACAACTGCTGAGGAGCAAAATAAAGAATAAAAGAATGAAAAGAATTGAAGACAATCTCAGAGACTTCTGGGACAACACTAAATGCATGAACATTCTAATTATAGGGGTCCCAGTAGATGAAGAGAAAAAGAAAGTGTCTGAGAAAATATTTGAAGAGATTATAGTTGAAAACTTCCCTAACATGTGAAAGAAAATAGTCACCCAAGTCCAGGAAGCACAGAGAGTCCCATACAGGATAAACCCTAGGAGAAACACAACAAAATACATATTAATCAACCTTACAATAATTAAATTAAAAGAAAAAATATGAAAAGCAGCAAGGGAAAAGCAAAAAATAACATACAAAGGAATCCTGATAAGGTTATAAGCTGATTTTTCAGCAGAAACTCTGCAGGCCAGAAGGGAGTGGCAGGATATACTTAAAGTGATGAAAGAGAAAAATGTACAACCAAAATTATGCAGCGAGGACCTCACTGAGATTTGACAGAGAAATCAAAAGCTTGACAGACACGCAAAAGCTAAGAGAATTCAGAACCACCAAACCGGCTTTATGACAAATGCTAAAGGAGCTTCTCTAGGCGGGAAACACAAGAGGAGAAAAAGACTCACAAAAACAAACCCAAAACAATTAAGAAAATGGTAATAGGAACATATATATCAATAATAACCTTGAATATAAATGGATTAAATGCTCCAACCAAAAGACACAAACTGGCTGAATGGATGCAAACACAATATATATGCTGTCAACAAGAGACCCACTTCAGACCTAGGGATACATACAGACTGAAAGTGAGGGGAAAAAGAAATCCATGCAAATGGAAATCAAAAGAAAGCTGGAGTAGCAATACTTGTATCAGATAAAATACACTTTGAAATAAAGACTCTTACAAGAGATAAGGAAAGACACTACATAAAGATCAAGGGATCAAGCCAAGAAGAAGATATAACAATTGTAAATATTTATGCACCCAAAATAAGAGCACCTCAATACATAAGGCAAATGCTAACAACCATAAAAGGGGAAATCAACAGTAAAACAATAATAGTAGGGATTTTAACACCTCACTTACACCAATGGACAGATCATCCAAACAGAAAATTAATAAGGAAACACAAGCTTTAAAAGACACAATAGACCAGATAGATTAAATTGATATTTATAGGACATTCTGCCTGACAGTTGCAGAACACACTTTCTTATCAAGTGCTTATGGAATATTCTCCAGGATAGATCACATCTTGAGTCACAAACCAAGCCTCAGAAAATTTAAAAAAATTGAAATCATATCAAGCATCTTTTCTGACACAACACTCTGAGATTAGAAATCAATTCGAGGGAAAAAAAAAACTGTAAAAAACACAAATACATGGAGGCTAAACAGTGCATGACTAAATAATCAAGAGATCACTGAAGAAATCAAAGAAGAAATTAAGAAATACATAGAGACAAATGGCAATGAAAACACGATGACCCAAAATCTATGGGGCTCAGCAAAAGCAGTTCGAAGAGGGAAGTTTACAGCAATTAAATCTCACATCAAGAAACAAGAAAAATCTCAAATAATAATCTAACCTTGCACCTCAAGCAACTAGAGAAAGAAGAAAAAAGAAAATCCGAAGTCAGTAGAAGGAAAGAAATCATTAAGAACAGAGCAGAAATAAATGAAATAGAAAGGAAGAAAACAATAGCAAAGATCAATAAAACTAAAAGTTGGTTCTTTGTAAAGATAAACAAAATCAATAAACCTTTAGCCAGACTCATCAAGAAAAAAAGAAAAAGGATGCAAATCAATAAATTTAGAAATGAAAAAGGAGAAATCACAACTGACACTGAAGAAATACAAAGGATTATAAGAGACTACTACAAATTACTATATGCCAATAAAATGGACAACCACGAAGAAATGGAAAATTCTTAGAAAGGTAAAATTTTCCAAGACTGAACCAGGAAGAATTAGAAAATATAAACAGACCTATCACAAGTAATGGAATTGAAACTGTAATTAAAAATCTTCCAACAAACAAAAGTCCAGGACCAGATGGCTTCACAGGCAAATTCTCTCAAACATTTAGAGAAGAGCTAACACCTATCCTTCTCAAACTCTTCCAAAAAATTGCAGAAGGAGGAACACTCCCAAACTTGTTCTACAAGGTCACCATCACCCTGATACAAAAACCAGACAAAGATATCCACAAATAAAGGAAATTACAGATCAATATCACTGAGGAACATAGATGCAAAAAATCCTCAACAAAATACTAGCAAACAGAATCCAACAACACATTGATCATGCACAATGACTAAGTGGGATTTATTCCAGGAATGCAAGGATTCTTCAATATATGTAAATCAATCAATGTGATACCATTTTAACAAATTTAACAATAAAACCATATGATCATATCAATAGGTGCAGAAAAAGCTTTTGACAAAATTCAACACCAATTTAGGGTAAAAAGTCTCCAGAAAGTGGGCATAAAGGGAACCTACCTCAACATAATAAAAGCCATATATGACAAACCCACAGCTAACATCATTCTCAATGGTGAAAAACTGAAAACATTTCCACGAAGTTCAGGAAAAAGACAAGGTTGCCCATTCTCACCACTCTTATTCAACCTAGTTTTGGAAGTCCTAGCCATGACAATCAGAGAAGAAAAGGAAATAAAAGAAATCCAAGTTGTAAAAGAAGAAGTAAAGTTGTCACTCTTTGCAGATGACATGATACTATACATAGAAAATCCTATAGATGCCACTAGAAACCTACTAGGACAAATCAATGCATTTGTTAAGGCTGATGGATGAAAAATTAATGCATAGAAATCTCTTGCATTCCTATACACTAATGATGAAAAGTCAGAAAGAGAAATTAAGGAAACACTCCCATTTACCATTGCAACCAAAAGAATAAAATACTTAGGAATAAACCTACCTAAGGAGGCAGGAGACCTGTATGCAGAAAACTATAAAACACTGATGAAAGAAATCAAAGATCACACAAACAGATGGAGAGATATATCATATTCTTGAATTGGAAGAATCAATATTGTGAAAATGACTATACTACCCAAAGCAATCTACAGATTCAGTGCAATCCCTATCAAACTACCAATGGCATTCTTCATAAAATTAGAACAAAAAGTTTTACAATTAGTATGGAAACACAAAAGATCCTGCATAGCCAAAGCAATTTTGAGAAAGAAAAACACAGCTGGAGGGATCAGGCTCCCTGACTTCAAACTATACTACAAAGCTACAGTAATCAAGACAGTATGGTAATGGCACAAAAACCGAAATATAGATCAATGGTACAGGATAGAAAGCCCAGAAATAAAACCACACACATATGGTCACCTAATTTATGACAAAGGCAACAACATATAGTGGAGAACAGACCGCCTCTTCAATAAGTGGTGCTGGGAAAACTGGACAGCTATATATAAAAGAATGAAATTAGAATGCTTCCTAACACCATACACACAAATAAACTCAAAATGGATTAAAGACCTAACACTATAAAACTCTTAAAGGAAAACAGGAAAAACAGTCTTTGACATAAACCACAGCAAGATCTTTTTTGACACACCTCCTGGAGTAATGAAAATTAAAACAAAAATAAACAAATGAGACCTAATTAAACTTAAATGCTTTTGTACAGCAAAGAAAACTATAAACAAGATGAAAAGACAACTCTCAGAATAGGAAAAAAATATTTGCAAATGAAGCAATGAACAAAGGATTAATCTCCAAAATATAAAAACAGCTCATACAACTCAATAACAAAAAAACAAACAACCCTATCAAAAGCTGGACAGAAGGTCTTAATAGACATTTCTCCAAAGAAGACATATGGATGGTCAGTAGGCACATAAAAAGCTGCTCAACATCACTAATTATTAGAGAAATGCAAATCAAAACTACAATGAAGTAACACCTCACACCAGTCAGAATGACCATCATTAAAATGTCTACAAATAACAAATTCTGGAGAGGCTGTGGAGAACAGGGAACCCTTCTACAATGTTGGTGGTAATGTAAGTTCGTACAGCCACTATGGAAAACAATATGGAGTTTCCTCAGAAAACTAAAAATCGAGTTGCCATATGATCCAGCAATCTCAATCCTGGGAATATACCCAGACAAAACTATAATTCAAAAAGATACATGCACACCTATATTCATAGCAGCACTGTTCACAGTAGCCAAAACATGGAAATAACCTAAATGTCCATCAACAGATGAATAGATAAAAAAGATGTGGTAATATATATAATGGAATACTACTCAGCCATAAAAAAGAACATAATAATGCCATTTGCAGCAACATGGATGAAACTAGAGGTTATCATACTAAGTGAAGTAAGTCAGAAAGAGAAAGACAAATACCATATGATATCATTTATATGTGGAATCTAAAATATGGCACAAATGTACCTATCTACAAAAGAGAAACAGACTCATAAACATAGAGAACAGACTTGTGGTTGCCAAGAGGGAGGGGGGAGGGAGAGGGATGGACTGGAAGTTTGGGGTTGGTAGATGCAAACTATCACAATCAGAATGGATAAAAAACAAGGTCTTAATGTATAGCACAGGGAACCATGTTCAATATCCTGTGATAAACCATAATGGAAAAGAATATAAAAAAGAGTTCATATACGTGTATAACTGAGTCACTTTGCTGTATAGCAGAGATAGGCACAACATTGTAACTCAACTATACTTCAATAAAAAAAA
This sequence comes from Globicephala melas, assembly GCF_963455315.2. Classification (NCBI taxonomy): domain Eukaryota; kingdom Metazoa; phylum Chordata; class Mammalia; order Artiodactyla; family Delphinidae; genus Globicephala; species Globicephala melas. Next base: position 52,573,501 of record NC_083315.2, read on the forward strand.
AAGAAATAAGAATGTTGAAAAATAAAGAACTCATTTACTATCTCACAATTCTGTAGGTCAGGAGTCTAGGTACAGTGGGTCTCATCTTGGGTCCTCTGCCTAGGGTCTCATGAGACAGAAATCAAGGTTTTGGCAGTGTTGCGTCCCTTTCTGGAGGCTTCCAAGCTTATTAAAGTTCTTGGCCCACTTTAATTCCTTGTGGTTGTAGGATTGAGGTTGCTGTTTCCTTGCGGGCTGTCGGCCAAGGGCTGGTCTTGTGCCTAGAGGCTGCTGAGTCCCTTCTCAGCTTTCTATGTGGCTCCCTCCAGCAGTGTTGAGTTGAATCTCTCTCACACTTCAAATCTTCCAGCTTTTCCATCACCATATCTCTCTGACTCTAGCCAAAGAAAGTGCTCTGCTTTTCAGGGCTCATGTGATTATACAGACCCACTTAGATAATCCAGGATTATCTCCACATCTTAAGGTTACTGACCACTTTTGTCACATAATGTAACACATTCACAAGATCCAGCGTTTAGGGTGTGGATAGCTTGGGGGATCCATTCTGCCTGACACACTGTCTTTCTTCTACTTTCTTAATATCCTATAATTTTTTAAGCATATATGGATGTAATTAATGGGCAAGGATGAAACAATTACTAGGGTACTTAAAATATAAATGTTTTAATATACAGGAAAAATTAAATCACTAAGATCCCATATTGTATCTTAGATATATTAAAGGATCCAATGGGCCCATATGTTAATTATAAAATAAAATACTGTTCTGTGCCAGTCTTAGCCTTTCAATAGCCAACATTGTGGCTGGAGGGACCCTTGTGTTTCTTATTATGATTGCAAGATACCCTCAGCAATAACCATCAGGAGACTTTGAAAAAGTAACAAGTTTTATTACTCAGCTGAATGGAGAGTACAAAGCACGTCTGGGGCCACACAGTGAGATCATGGGCTCCAGGGTGGGAGTCTAGGGCTTCTCGGGCTCACTTTTTATTGGTGAGTTTAAAACCTAAGAGCTGGACGAAAACGAACAGAAAACAACAACACATGGTCAAACAGTCAGTTACTGAATCAACTGAAGATCTCTGAACAAAGGAGCTTCAAGGGGACGGCCTGGCTCTTTATCCAGTCCTGTGGCTGGCAGTGTGTTTATTTGAGACAACTTCTTTGAGGTGGAGGCCTCGGCAATCAAAGTCTAAGTCAGGCACTTGCATATGGAAAGAAACAAACAAAAAACAACAACAACAAAAAATCAACTGTCAGGCTTACACTACAAATACAGTTTATTTTATTAAAAATTAGTAAAACTGCTTTTTTTTTGGATGGCTCCTAAGAAAGGATGAAAGTGTTGTAAAATGTAAATCCTTATAGATAATTTGAACTGCTTAAAAAGAAACTCAAAAATTAAAAGTAGGTCAAATGGAACTTAATCATTTTCCAAAGGTTAAAATCCAAACTGTTGTTCAATGCGGACATCTGTGTAGATGGATAGAACAAAAAGAAAATTCTTAGATTTAACAGTTTGGGTTTAGGTCCATTATAATAAATTTCACTGAAACTTGTTAAGTACAGAAAGAGACTACCAAGTGAGATAATAGGTTTTCTTTTGCTTCGGTATCTTTAAGAATACATCTGAAAAGTGGAAAACCAATGTTATAATCTATTAAGAGTCTTTCTAATCCTCTCACTTTGGAATTTCTTTTTATGTCTTTTTAATGCCCCTTAGGAGTCTCCTCGCCCTGCCACCACACATATACACTTTGATTTGTTTGCTTTTTCATTGTGATTGGGTCATGAATGCTGTCAGTGAGGCTGCCTGGAATTATGAAAAGTACCCATAAAATTAAAAAAATTAGCTCCTAGTAAATTTCACTGCTTAATAGCTATATAGTCTTATTAATCACTAAAGCCATGCATATTTCAGAAAGTTGTTATATGTACTAATAAAATGATGGGGTTACACATGCTTTGTAATATGAAATACAGTTATTAAATAGTAAGAAGTCACAGAGACGTGATGTCCCCGCTCTTTCTTCTCATTCTTAGATGTATGGGTTCTTCCTTTTTTTTCTTCATGGGATTTCCAAGGTTCCTGCCCACTGCAACAATGTGTATATGAACTCACTTCACTTTCTCACTTTCTCTACTTGTCAGATATCTTGGCACATAAAATCAGTCAATGCAAGTGCTCTACATGCGGAATCCCCAGGACTGCTCTACATTACCTTGATAGGACAGAATTACATCACCAAGTCAGAATTTCTGATATAAATATATAGGTTGGTATTATTTTTCTAGTTAACAATTTGAGCTCATAGTTCCTGATCTCCTGTCAATAGGTAAAAATAAATAAGAAAAACATCCAAAGTATATTTTGATGTGTTTATTTTATGTGTCAACTTGACTGGATCATGGGTGACCAGATATTTTGCTAATCATTATTTCTGGGTGTGCCTGCCGGGTGTTTCCTGATGAGGAATCTCTGGATGAGATGAGCATTTGCATCAGTGGACTTGGTAAAGCAGATGCTCTCCACCACATAGGTGGGCATTATCTAATCCACTGAGGGCCTGAAGAGAACAACAGGTAGAGGAAGGAGGAATTTGCTCTTTTTCCTGCCTCACTGTTGAGCTGGGACAGCTCACCTCACCTTCTGCCTTTAGCCAGACTTACACCATCAGCTCCCTGTGTTCTTAGACCTTCTGACTCAGACTGAACTGTGCCACTGGCTCCCCTGGTCCCCAGCTTGCAGATGGCAGACTGCATGAGCCATTTCCTCATAATCTCCCTTTGTCTCTCTCTCTTTATACATATATGTATATATATGTATACACATACACACACATATATGTATATATATATTTGTATGTATTTTTAAAGGAAATACATATATTATCACATTGTGGTTTTTCTTATGTTTTTAACCTATATTTGTATGATATTTGTGGCAATAATGTTAAATAATTTATCACCCTGGCCTTAGAATTTGTTTACCTCAGCTTGAATAGAGTTTGCCACATAGGAGCTGTGCCTCCTTGGGTGGGAAACTAAACCTTCTAACTTCAGTTTCTTTATCTGAACAATACTGTGACGATTAAAAAGAATGATGCATGTAGAAGACCTAGCTTCATTTGCAGAGTTAATTAATTAATCTATCTCAGAATTATTAATATTGTGTGGACATATGAGTTAATAGTGAAACCCCAAAGTCAGTGAGTATTTGTACAGTTTTTTTTAAATGGGCTATATTTAGTTTTATACTGTGAAATATTGTGCTGTATTTGTCAAGATTACCTGTTTCAACATTGTATGGCATGAGAGGTAAATTTTCAAAATAATTATTCCTCTTTACTAACTTTAATAACTTGAATGAGGAAGGTCATCTTAAATTAAACTATGTGGGTAGAGAATAGTGAAGAATTTGAGGATTCAGATGTGCAGTGTGCAGCTGTTGAGGACTTTTCCTGAGGTGTCTTCAAGTTGTCACTCGGCTTCTCATAAAAGATTTCCCCATAGGTTACATAATTGTCTCCTGAGTTATAAATTCTAACAAGTGTAAAGTGTTGTACAAATAGCAAGTCTTACTTACAATGATGAGTGTGCTAGAGTTTTGTGGAAATTCAAATTATCAATCATTCTGAGAAGTAGTCAAATCGAAATTTCAAATATTTTAATATTTTAATGTTAAAAGGGAAACATTTTTTACTTAACGAGATGTTGAACACCACACCAGAAAAGAAGGGAAGATTTAGCAAACGTGTTGCTGGCCATCTGGTGTATTCAAAACACTTGAAATTTGTCAGAACCAAATGAACGTGGATCATGCCTTCTTCCTAGGCTGGCTATGCTCTGCGTGTAAAACATAGAAGGAACTCGCTCCTCATTTCACATCATGACTCAAGTCAAAGCATTGTTACTTACAGAAGAGGAATATATCTGTTCTCTACTCTTTCTAATCATCTCTGGGCCAACTTTGAGCTTCACAAAGTGGAAACTGTGTGGTTTTTGTAGGATGCTTTGTTAAGCAATTAAATATTTCCAGAGCCATAAAAATATACAAAGTTTCTAGCTCAATATGATAATATTAATTTCAGAAGGTCCTTATATTCATCTTAGCCAAGGATTTATCTAGTTAATCCTTTGGTTAGCTGCTGATTTATTCCATTTATTCATCCATTTGGTACCAAAGTTTCTGTTCTTCTCAGTCTAATCAATCAGAAATGTTGTCTACTACATAAAATTATTTTGATAATCTGTCAGTTACTGACTCTATTTTAGACTGACAGTGCTAACAGATTTGCCCTAGGTTAATTCTCCTAATTGTTTTGATAAAATAGTATATCATAATTTTTCCACATTTTAATGGATTTATTAAAGTTTGACAGAGATCTGAAAATCAATAAAAAGTCTTAATTTTATAGATAAGAAAACTCATTCATTTAACAAATACTTACTATGCATCTATTTTTAAAACTTGTTATTTTGAAATAATTTTGGACTTACAGAAAATTGCAAAGATAGTACTGTGAGTTCCTGTATGCCCTTCACAGAGCTTCCTTAAATGTTATCTTCTATGAGCACGATAAATTTATCAAAAGTAAGATAGTATATCACAAATTTACTAAACTCATACTTTATTCACTTATTACCAGTTTTTGCACTGTCCTTTTTCTGTTCCAGGGTCCAATCCAGGGCCTCACATCCAACCTGGAATTTAGTTGTCATGTCTCATTAGAGGCTTCCTTGGTCTGAGACAGTTCCTCACTCTTTCCTTGTCTCTCATGACCTCAGCAGTTTTAAAGAGTAGCAGTCACAATTTGGGTTTACCTGATGTTTTCTCATGGTTTGATTGAGGTTACCCTTTTTGTTCAGTGCATCATATCAGGTAATACACAATGTCTTATTACATATTGATCACTTGGTTATGATGGTGTCTTGTGGATTTCTTCACTATAAAGTTATGAATTTTCCCTTTGGAATTAATAAATATCCTGAGAGAGATACTTAGTGATTATGCAAATAGCTAGTTTCTCCTTTTCTCACTGATTTCAGCATCTATTAGTGGATCTTGCCTACAGTGATTTTACTTTGGTGTTTGCTTCATGGTAATTTTATATTTCTCTCAATCCTTCTACTTTGATTAATTGAAAATTTTCTGTAATGAATCTCTTTATTTAATAAATTATATATATATATATCAGTATTAACACAAGCATATTTATGTTATCTTATGACTTACTATTACTATTCAGTTTCTTAATCAAATTGTTTCTGTTTTGGCTACTGGGCATTCCTTCAAGTTGGCTCTTATCTCCTTTCAACATGCCACCATTACTTTTGTGTGTGTGTGTGTGTGTGTGTGTGTGTGTGTGTGTGTGTATGTGTGGCACGCGGGTCTCTCACTGTTGTGACCTCTCCCGCTGTGGAGCACAGACTCTGGACGCGCAGGCTCAGTGGCCATGGCTCACGGGCCGAGCCACTCCGCAGCATGCGGGATCTTCCCAGACCGGGGCACGAACCTGTGTCCCCTGCATCGGCAGGCGGACTCTCAACGACTGCGCCACCAGGGAAGCCCCACCATTACTTTTTAAGCTCTTCCTTACTTTCTGACACCAAAAGCTCTTCCAGGTTCATCTTGTATTTTTGCTGTCCCAGCCCTGGAATCAATCACTTCTCTAAGGAATTCTGGTTCCTTCTACTAGAAAACAGTATTAGAAACCAAGATATAGGTGCTAGAATTATCACCCATGAAGTGCTAGAAACTTGATGAATTATAGTGAACAAACAGAACAAAACTCCTGCTCATATGGAGCTTGCTTCTAGTGTGGAGTGTAAAGGGTCATCTTCTGAAAAAAGGTGCTAAATGCTAAGGGTAAAACTCAGCAGGAAGAAAGGAAACAAATGTGCTAGAGACAGAGGGGATGTTGATGGAGATCAGAATGCAACATTAAAAAGAGAGATTAGATTGTGCCTTATTGAAAAGGTGACATTTGAGCAAAGACTTGACAAGGTAAGGAAGTTATCTTGGTCAGCTTGGGCTGCTATAACAAAATATCATAGACTGGATGGATTAAAAAACAGACACTTATTGCTGACAATTCTGGAGGCTGGGAAGTCCAAGATCACAGTGCAGGCAGATTCAGTTCTTGGTGAGGGCCCTCTTTCTGGCTTGCAGACAGCCACTATCTCATTGTTTGCTCACACAGCCTTTCCTCAATGCATACAATTGGAGGGAGATCACTGTCTTCTAAAAAGGCCACTGATACCATCCTGAAGGCCCCACCCTCATGACCTATATAAAACTAATTACATCCCAGAGCCCATACCTCCAAATACTATCACATTAGGAGTTAGGGCTTCAATAAATGAATTTTGGGAGGACACAAATATTCAGTCCATAACATAAATTGACTGCCAAATATCTGGGAAAATTGCATTCAAGGAAGAGAAAGTCAGTGGAAAGCGATTAAGCATGAGAAGCACTCTGTGGTCTAAGAACGCCAGGAAGCCCAATGTGACTGGAGGGAAAAGATCAGAAGAAGAGGCCCAACAGGTAAAATAAAGGATCAGGTAGAGACAAATGACCTGGAGCCCTTGAGGTCACTGTAACCCTGGAAATTTTGAGCATAGGAGTGATCAGATTGAGAATGATCAGTGAAGTGGTGAGGGCGAGGGTAGGTTGACCAGGGGATTGCAGGAACCCAGGTGAAAGATGAGGGCAGCTCAGGTCAAGGTGGTGGCAAAGGAGGTTATCAGAAATAGCTGGATATTTTACATATTTTGATATAGAGTCAACAGAGTTTCCTGTTGCGTTAGATGTGAGATTTTTGTTTGAGCAGCTAGGAAGATGGACTTCTCATCAACTGAAATGAGGAAGACTTTATGGAGAGCAGGTTTGGGTGAAGGATCAGAGCCTCCATTTTCTTACTTCTTAAAAGTATTTTAAGAATGTTGTTCTCATGATCAAAAGATAAAATGTTGCCAAGGTGCAGAACATGGAGTCTGGCATATAGTGAGAGCTAAATAGATGTTAGAATTGTTTTCCTATTCATTGGTGATATGTTCATCATCATTGGTGACATCAATGTCATCACCTTTGAGATGTCCCAGGGTCTATGGTAGGAGAAGAGAGATAGGTGGAAAGGGCTGGATGTTTTCAGAAACAAGTAACTGGTTTAACCCCTTAATTTTACAAAAGAGAAAATTTTGAACTGAACTAGTGAAAAACTCTTCCATGACTCACCAGCTTCTCTTTTTCCTTAGAGTAGATTTTGATAGGAAAATTGATGTTTATGTATTAAAGCTACTGAGATTGTGAGATAGTGTTAAAGCAGTATGAGCTTAACCCATCCCGACTAACAAACATAGTAAGCCATCGTATAAGGTGGTTTCCTGATGTCCAGCTTAGAACCCCTTTGATGATGCCATGATATATGATTATGCAGTCTAAAATACTCCTCAATAAATTATGATGAAAATAGATAAGATGGTGTATATGAAGAAGGCAAAGCTTGGGAGAAATGGTAATCAAGACCACAAATATTTTAGGGGATGGGAATGGTAAAAAATTTGCTTGTGACAATTATCAATTCATTACCATGCAAGGGGTATCCATCCAGGAGTTAGGATATGGGATATTGTGAAATTCAGGAGGAAAGCCCTCAATGCTCTTATCTGAACTCCAGGTGAACTGCTTCTGGGGAAAGCAACTTCATCTTTACTTTGGACAACTGTGCAATTCCAGAGTGAGGTGAACTTAAATAGGAGCATTATCTAAGAACTGTTACAAGACATTAGAAATCTTTCTATTTTAGCTTTTCTTTCATCAATATATGCATCCATATAGTTTAAAAGAACCAATTTTACAAGGCTTATTATTGAAAAAATACTGTCTAATATACCCTCAATATCCTATTCCACAGAGCCCTTACATTTTTAAATGTTTCTTTTGGTTTTTATTTTTACAACTCTATATAACATGTTTATACTGCCACTTCTTGATTTTTTAGTTTTTGACATTATCTTTGAGAAGATAAAGTTTTAACTCACTCCTGCTGCCATCAACACACACACACACCATTTCCTCAACTCCAATGCTCTTAATATAATTTTAACATATTTTAGTTTAAACCAGTATTTATTATTTACCTCATTACTATTATGTAAATGTCATTCATAGATGAGCCAACTGGCATAGTACAGTTACTTTTCCTTTTTAGCATTAATTGTCATCCCCCAAAGTTAATTGTCTTGTTTTCAGTTGCTTAGTTTCTTATGAATTTATCACTTATTCCAACCCCAACCCTCCCCAAATGTCTAAATTTCGTTATGATGAATCAATTCCATGATCCTAAGGGAAGCTCTCCAGGAGATTTCAGGCCTGCTCCAGTGTCCTGGGGGCATCCCAGCTGTACCTGCCCTTCCCCCTCAGTGTCCTGAGGATGCCCTGGGCCACGGACTCACGTGACTTCCTTATGTACTGGAGGCCTAGGTATCATTACTGAATCACTCTCTTGTTTTGGTACAGCTCTTTTTCGAGTTGCTTCCTGAGAAAAGGGAGGTACCTTTATTCAACTCTCATGTTTAATAGACAGTTTTTCTGGGTTTAAGTTTGGAAGTTATTTTCCTTCAGAATTTCAAAAGTTTTGTTGTGTTGTTTTCAACTTTCATTTTTGCTATTGAGAACTACAAAGCCATTTTCATTCTTAATCCTTTGTATCTGACATATTTTTTCTTTCTCTTAAAAACGTAGGATACTTCCCATAATTGTGATATTTTACAAGGTTAGGCTTAATTTTTAAAACTCAATCGTGTGGGGTTCTTTATCAGCATTTACAGTTTGAAATTCATGTCCTTTAATTTTGGGAAATTTCTTTGCAGATTTGAAAAATCATCTTCTACTCTCTTAATGCTTCTTGCTTTCCAAAACTCCTTTTATTTGAATGTTGGTCCTCCCAAATTGATCCTCTATTTTTTTTAATCTTTTCTCTCCTATTATCCATACATTTGACTTTTTGTTCTACATTCAGGGAAATTTCCTCATCTTATTTTCTAACACATTGTGTTTTCTAAATATTTAATTTCAATTTACAAGAATCACAATTCTTGCCTTTTAAAAAATAGTATATTTTTAATCAACATTGTGTTCTTGTTTCATGGATGCAACACCTTCCCTTTTCTTTCTAGGGATACTATAGTAGTATAGTACAAGTATTCTATAATAGTGGTTTTATTATTATTGAGGTTTTATTTCCCTGTGTGGTTTCTCTTTTCTTTAAGTAGGGTTTTCCCTATTGATTGATAGGTTTTCATTTATATCTTTAATATAAGACGTCAAATATCTACACATATAAGTAGTCAGGTATTTACTCACTCTTGCTGTCTGCTCATGTTTAAGGATGGGCCATCAAGATAATGGTTGGTATATCTGTGCATGGATGGTGGGCTATACAAAGTGCAAATGGGATGGACAACTTCACTGGGGAGCCCCAAATCTCTTTGTAGCTTTTCAGAATCCCTGCAGAAGTCTTTCTATCTCCTGCCTGGAATTATTAGCCTATCTTACATATTTCTGGGTATCAAGTAGGGAAGAAGCTGGAGAACTCAACATTCAGTATATAAATATTCACTTAATGTCCCTGTTTTGAGAAGTATGCTCTGTTCCCTCTGCTCAACTCTTCCAGGAGCTCTTAGTCAAGTGACACCCAATGTTCTTCTCCTGAGAAGATAAGTTGGTGGACTTCTGCTGGGTTCATCTTGTTGTGGTGTGTGTGTGTGTGTGTGTGTGTGTGTTTACAGGGGGAGAAGGGATAGCTGGTAAATAACAGTTTCTTAAACAAGGTTTTTACCAATTATTTTTATTATCTGCTTTCATTTGCAAAGCTACTTTCAAAGCTATTTTCTAGTTGGGTAGTTCTGAGAATACTTCAGTCTTGAGCTGCTTCTATTATAAAATGGGAATAGTATTTCCAGTTTTGTATAAAGGCATCTAGCACAGAGTAAACACATAGGAAATAACCAAAAAATGTTGGTTAATTTGGATGTTAGCTTAATACAAAATTGGTATTCACCAAAATTGCATCCCAATAATCACAACAATCTACAGGAGAGAATATGTATTTAAATTTTCTTTTTATCTTGCTGGAAACTTGATGTCAATAGATTCTCCTTGAACTTGTAGAATAAAGCAAAGTACCCACTCTAGACACATCTGCATGGGACCTTTCCAGAGTGTCCAAGTTTGAGAAGCATTCCAACCATGCAGTGAGGGTCATCTATGGGCCCCTACACCTGTAAGTTCTCATCAGCACCTTAAGGCAAACTGTTGTTTGCTTTTCTTCACTTCATGCTTATAAATATCTTTTGAGGTAGTTATAACAGCCCATTGCAATTGGTGCTTAAATGTGACCTAAACCAGGAATATTCACTCTACTAATGCCAGTAAATTACTGTGCAAAGTTATGCATAGTTGAAGGTTTTTCCCATCAGAACCACTAGAATAAATACTGTTGTATGACAAGCATTGAGTAGATGCCAACAATGAGCTTTGGGGAAAGTTGGGGCAAAGGTGTTCTGAGGGACGAGTAGAAAATGCCAGGCTAATATGTCTCAAGTTAGCCCCACTGAAAAGTCTCCATACTTTAGTGCACAGATTCACATTAAAGACATTACAATAAACCTACATTGTTGGCCTTTCATGGGGTTGTTTGCTAATTTAAAGCAGAGGTTGGATAAGGATTGGCTTAAAGTGTATTCTAGGCTGTTCAGCTTCCCACCATGACTTGTCCATGGTAATTCCTAGGGAAGACAAGCAAACGCTTTAAACCACACCCCACCCTCCACCACACTTACAATTTCCACTTCCTAGAAATTGTATAAACCTGAATTAAGAAAGACCATTTAGATTCAAGACGGTGGAGGAGTAGGAGGACGTGGAGTTCATCTCTCTCCATGGATGCATCAGGAATACATCTATAGATGCAACAATTCTCACAGAACACTGGCTGAAAACTAGCAGAAGAACTTGGACACCAGAAAGGACTATAAAGATCCATGCATAACTGGGTAGGATGGAAAAAAAGAAGGGAGAAAGAGGAGGAGAGGAAGCAGGACAGGACCTGCACCCCAGGAGGGGGGAGCTGAAGTAGAGGAGAGATTCCCAAATTTGGGGAAACCCCATCTCCAATGGGGAAATCGATTGGGACAGAAGGGAAGCATTTGAGACTGTTGGAAGTGGGTGAAGTGGCTGATCTGTGACAGACTGGACAGAGTGAGAAATATACAGACGGTCCGTACTGTGGCCCAAAGTGCCCCGGACTGGGACATGCTTCACAGGTGTGCAAGGGGGCTGGGAGGTGGAACATGGGGATTGGACAACAGGCCTGGAGCAAGAAATTGCTGTTGGCTGTGGGGAGATGGACTGAGGGAGGAAATCCACAGCAGGGAATGCCTACGAGGAAGACTGGACTGCCATGGAAGCAGGGTGCTATTGCTGAGTCACGCGGGGGAAGGAGCCACTATTGTAACCTCTCTCTTCCCACACACCAGCACTGATTGCCGAGTAATTTAAAAAGCCCCCTCAGAGCTTGCCCTCACATGCCTTATGCTGGGCACCAGAAAAGACCGTCACTAGGGCCATATCTCTTTCACCTGTGGCTGCCGGCTTCCCTGTGCATTTGGTGCTGCAGGGGCTACCGTGAACCAAGCAGTCATACCGCATCTGCACCCTGTCCTAACTGGGGCAGAACCAAGAGCTCCAAGGCAGCCACAGGACCAGACTCCTATGGATGGACCACATGCAGAGGTGGGGATAAAACCAAACTGAACCCCAGGGATGGGGTGTCTAAGGAAGAAGACTGAAAATCTTTCCATCAGCTGTACAAGCTGCAGATTAAATGCCTGCAATCAGCTAGGTAGACCCTGCATCTGTGGAATATCTGAGTAGACAATGAGTGTTCCCACATATGAAAACAGTCTAGTTCTGGCTGCTGTGGACTTTGGGGACAGCACATGCAGGAATTGGGCAAGATCGGAGCCTGAGTGGCGCCCACAGGGACCTCAGCACATCCAGAGACCAGCCCAGAGGCAGAGGAGAGCCTCTTGGGGAGGCAGAGGTGGGCTCTGGCTCACAGAGTGTGCAAGGACACTTACAGCAGAGACCCCAGGGAAACATAATAATTACGATTAATTTTATTATGATTTGATTCATTCTGGTGTTGGTTCTGGCTTTTTGTTTGTTCATTTTTCCTTTCTTTTTTATTTGTTTGTTGTTTTAGTTTTTTTTAAATTTATTTAGTCTTTAGGGATCTCTGTGTTTTTTAACATATTTTTAATTTATATATTTTTATATATATTTCTATTTTTACTTTGCTTTTCTGTTGTTCTGTGTTTTTTACCTTATTTTTTTCTTCTTCTTTTTCTTTAATACATTTAAAAAATATTTCCATTTCTACTTTGCTTTTCCATTTTCCTGTGTTTTGTCCATTTTTAATTTATTTTATTATTATTTTTCTTCAACCATTTTTATTGGTTTGCTCTGTTTCCTTGTTTATTCTTCAGTTGGCACACTGCTTTTGTTTTGTTTCTAGGTTATGTGTTTTTGTAAGTTTTAATCCTAAGGGTTTGATTTTGAGTTCTTCTATTTGTCTGGTGGTTCTCTTGCTTTCTGTTTTATTTATTTATTTATTTCTGGTTTTGTTTCTTTTATGTGTGTGTGTTTCCTTGTTTCTGTTTTTGTTTGTTTGATTTTACTTTTTACCATTTGTCTGGGGTTTTGTGAGTCTTTTTTTTTTTTTAACTCCCCTTTATTGCTGGGATGAACAACTTGTGGGGTCTAGGTTCCTCAACCAGAAGTCGGGCCTGAGGCTCTGGGATGGGAGTACCAAGTCCAGGATGCTGCACCAATAGAGAATTCCCAGCCCCAGGGAATATTAATCACCAAGAGCTCTCATGGAATACTCTATTTGAATCCAAGACCCTGCTCCACCCAACCGCCAGCAGCTCCCAGAACTGGATCCCTCACACCAAACAACAAATTAGACAGGAACACAAACTCACCCATCAGCACACAGACTACCTAAAGTCATACTAAGCTCACAGACACCGCAAAACACACCACCTGACACAGCCTTGCTCATCAGAGGGAGAAGACTTAGCTCCACCCACCAGAACACAGGCACCAGTCCCTCCCATCAAGAAGCCTTACACAAGCCACTAGACCAACCTCACCACCAGGGGTAGGAAACAGAAGCAAGAGGAATTACTACCCTGGAGCCTGGGAAAAGGAGACATCAAATATAAATTAGACAAATGAGAAGACAGAAAAATATCTAGCAGACAAAGGAGCAAGATAAAAAAACACATGAACAAAATAAATGAAGAAGAAGTAAGCAAACTCCCTGAAAAAGAATTCAGAGTAATGATAGTAAAGATGATGCAAAATCTCGGAAATACAATAGAGAAAACACAAGAAACATTTAACAAGACCTAGAAGAATTAAAGAGCAAACAAACAGTAATGAACAACACAATAACTAAAATTAAAAATACTCTAGAAGGAATCAATAGTAGATGGCTTCACAGGTGAATTCTATCAAAAATTTAGAGAAGAGCTAACACCTATCCTTCTCAAACTCTTCCAAAATATAGTAGAGGGAGGAACCCTCCCAAAATCATTCTATGAGGCCACCATCACCCTGATACCAAAACCAGACAAAGATGTCACAAAAGAAGAAAATTACAGGCCAATATATCTGATGAACATAGAGGTAAAAATCCTCAACAAAATACTAGCAAACAGAATCCAACAGCACATTAAAAGGATCATACACCATGAATAAGTGGGGTTTATCCCAGGAATGCAAGGATTCTTCAATATATGCAAATCAATCAATGTGATACACCATATTAACAAATTGAAGGATAAAAACCATATTAAAAACTCAATAGGTACAGAAAAATCGTTTGACAAAATTCAACACTCATTTATGATAAAAACTCTCCAGAAACTGGGCATAAAGGGAAACTACCTCAACATAATAAATGCCATATGTGACAAACCCACAGCCAACATCATTCTCAAAGGTGAAAAATTGAAAACATTTCCTCTAAGATCAGGAACAAGACATGGGTGCCCACTCTCACCACTATTATTCAAAATAGTTTTGGAAGTTTTATCCTTGGCAATCAGAGAAGAAAATGAAATAAAAGGAATCCAAATTGGAAAAGAAGAAGTAAAACTGTCACTGTTTGCAGATGACATGATACTATACATAGAGAACCCTAAAGATGCTACCAGAAAACTACTAGAGCTAATCAATGGATTTGGTAAAGTAGCAGGATGCAAAATTAATGCACAGAAATCTGTTTCAATCCTATACAATAACAATAAAAAATAAGAAAAAGAAATTAAGGAAACAATCTCATTTACCATTGCAATATAAAGAATAAAATACCTAGGAATAAACCTACCTAAGGAGGCAAAAGACCTGTATGCAGAAAACTATAAGACACTGAAGAAAGAAATTAAAGATGATACAAATAGATGGAGAGATATACCATGTTCTTATATTGGAAGAATAAACACCGTGAAAATGACTATACTACCCAAAGAAATCTACAGATTCAGTGAAATCCCTATCAAATTACCAATGGCATCCTTCACAGAATTAGGACAAAAAATTTTACCATTTGTGTGGAAACACAAAAGACCCCGAATTGCCAAAACAATCTTGAGAGAGAAAAACAGAGCTGGAGGACTCAGGCTCCCTGATATCAGACTATACTACAATGCTACAGTAATCAAGACAGTATGGTACTGGCACAAAAACAGAAATACAGATCAATGGAACAGGATAGAAAGCCCAGCAATAAACCCATGCGTATATGGTCACCCTATCTTTGACAAAGGAGGCAAGAATATACAATGGAGAAAAGTCAACCTCTTCAATAAGTGGTGCTGGAAACTGGACAGCTACATATAAAAGAATGAAATTAGAACAGTTTCTAGCACCATACACAAAAATAAACTCAAAATGGATTAAAGACCTAAAGGTAGGGCCACACACTACACAACTCTTAGAGGAAAACATAGGCAGAACACTCTATGACAGAATTCACAGCAAGATCCTTTTTGACCCACCTCCTAGAGAAATGGAAATAAAAACAACAACAACAAAAAAAAAACAAATGTGATCTAATGAAACTTAAAACCTTTTACACAGCAAAGGAAATAAACAAGATGAAAAGACAATCATCAGCATGGGAGAAAATATTTGCAAAAAAAAACAACCAACAGAGGATTAATCTCCAAAATATACAAGCAGCTCATGCAGCTCAATATCACCCAATCAGCAAATGGACAGAAGACTTAAATAAGCATTTCTCCAAAGAAGACATACAGATTGACAACAAACACATGAAAAGATGTTCAGTGTCACTAATCATTAGAGAAATGCAAATCAAAACTACAATGATGTATCACCTCACACCAGTCAGAATAGCCATCATCAAAAAATCTGGAAACAATAAATGCTGGAGAAGGTGTGGAGGAAAGGGAACTGACCTGCACTGTTGGTGGGAATGAAAATTGATAGAGCCACTATGGAGAACAATATGGAGGTTCCTTTAAAAACTAAAAATAGAACTACCATATGATACAACAATCCCACTACTGGGCATATATCCTGAGAAAACCATAATTCAAAAAATATATGTACCTCAATGTTCATAGCAGCACTATTTACAATAGCCAGGACATGGAAGGAACCTAAATGTCCATTGACATTTGAATGGATAAAGAAGATGTGGCACATATAACAATGGAATATTACTCAGCCATAAAAAGGAATGAAACTGAGTTATTTGTAATGAGGTGGATGGACCTAGAGTTTGTAATACAGAGTTCAAGTAAGTCAGAAAGGGAAAAACAAATACTGTATGCTAATGCACATATATGGAATCAAAAAAAATGGTTCTGATGAACCTAGTGACAGGGCAGGAGTAAAGACACAGAGGTAGAGAACAGACTTGAGGACACGGGGGGGAAGGGGAAGGTTGAACGAAGTGAAAGTGTAGCATTGACATGTATACACTACCAAATGTAAAATGGATGGCTAGTGGGAAGCTATTGCATAGCACAGGGAAATCAGGTCAATGCTTTATCATGATCTAGAGGATAGGGAGGGAGGCTCAAGATGGAGGGGATATGGGGATATATGTATGCATATAGCTGATTCACTTTGTTGTACAGCAGAAACTAACACAATATTGTAAAGCAATTATGCTCCAATAAAGATATTTAAAATTTTTAATACCAGAAAAAGAAAAAAAGAAAGAACGTTTAGTCTTTCCTGAAGTTATAATCTGAGTCACAATGGTCCATCCGTTGTCTTGGGAACCTACTATGTGGAGTGAAACCCTCATGTGCTAAAGCCCCAATATAGGGCTCAGGCAACTTCTCTATCTTGATTTCCATCATTTTTTCTAGGACCTACATGCCCTTGTAGGACCACATGTTCCTGTTTTATTGCTTCAGTCAAACCTCCCCTATAAACATTGTACATTCCAGCCTCTTCCATTCCTAAATTTCTGCAAGATTACTGATGGCACAAATCAGGATTTGTGCTAATAAAGTGATTCTCCTGTTGTCTTCATCCTAAAACATGTTTCTCCTATTGTTTTAGTCAATCTTAGATGAAACTACAAACCAAACATACCAAGACACCTACATTTCTATGCCATGGGCTGCCTTGGTTTTCAGAAATCTAAGTGCAGATTTGACAAATCAATGACTGGAAAATTTTCAGGCAGATTTGAAAAATGCAAATTGCATATTATATCAAAATTATTTTAACATGGCTATATTTATGATTTATGATTAATTCAGGGTCACTTCTTCTACTTTGGAGAGTTCCAACATTTATGAAAATCAAAGAAAAATTAGTCATTGCAAATAGATGAAAACAGTTAAAGCCAGGCAGCTGGTTGAGTGGTTAGGTCTATGCTGTATATGCAGTGGTAACACTTGTCAGTCAGGAACGTCACTCCGCACAGGGGCAGGAGGAGTTTACAAAATGCACTTTCTGGGCTTCCCTGGTGGCGCAGTGGTTGAGAGTCCCCCTGCCGATGCAGGGGACACGGGTTTGTGCCCCGATCCGGGAAGATCCCACATGCCGCAGAGCGGCTGGGCCCGTGAGCCATGGCTGCTGAGCCTGCGCGTCCGGAGCTTGTGCTCCTCAACGAGAGAGGCCACAGCAGTGAGAGGCCCGCGTACCGCAAAAAAAAAAAAAAAGCACTTTCTGTCTTCTTCCCCAACATTTCTCTAATTTGCCTGACCTGTTTTCCAGCAGGACCTCCCTGTTATCACTACCTCATTCAGTTTTACTCTGTTTCTCTTTATGAACTGATTTCTCACTGCTTCTTCATGGATGATAAACTCATCCTCTTGTGAGAAGTATAGAAGTCTTGAGCTAAGAGAACAAAGGAAGATATCCTTGTAATTCTCTGAAGAGCTGAGAAATCAGGCATGTGCCCTCAAGGCAGGATAGCAGACCAGTGAGTGAAAAGTCTTGAGAACTCTCAATTACAGGCAGGCAAAAACTTCCCCTAAAACTTCCCCTTGGGCTAAAAAGTCAAATAGCTTCCAACTCCACAAAGTATGGGTTAGGGTGGGGGTGGCACTGAGGTGTGGTGCTTCCTAATACAAACACTGCAGATCAAGAGAAGCTTCCAGTACAGACTTGTGGTTGCCAAGGGGGAGGGATGGATTGGGAGTTTTGGATTAGCAGATGCAACCTATTATATATAGGATGGGTAAACAACAAGGTCCTACTATATAGCACAGGGAACTATACTCATAATCCTGTGATAAACCATAATGGAAAAGAATTTGAAAAAGAATGTGTATATATATGTGTAAATGGGTCACTTTGCTGTAAAGCAAAAATTAACAAAACATTGTAAATCAACGATACTTCAATAAAATTAAAAAATATAGAAGCATAGGGGGGACGAGGGGAAGATGGCGGAAGAGTAAGATGCAGAGATAACCTTCCTACCCACAAATACACCAGAAATACATCTAATGTAGAAAAACTCCTACAGAATAGCTACTGAACGCTGGCAGAAGACCTCAGACCTCCCAAAAGGCAAGAAAGTCCCCACGTACCTGGGTAGGGCAAAAGAAAAAAGAATAAACAGAGACAAAAGGATAGGGATGGGACTGGCACCAGTGGGAGGGAGCTGTGAAGGAGGAAAGGTTTCCACACACTAGGAAGCCCCTTTGCGGGTGGAGACTGGGGGTGGCGGAGGGGAAAGCTTTGGAGCCGCAGAGGAGAGAACAGCAACAGGGTTGCGGTGGGCAAAGTGGAGAGATTCCCACACAGAGGATCAGTGCCGACTGGCACTCACCAGCCCGAGAGGTTTGCTTGCTCACACGCCGGGACGGGCAGGGCTGGGAGCTGAGGCTTGGGCTTCGGTCGGCGCGCAGGGAGAGGACTGGGGTTGGTGGCTTGAACACAGCCTGCAAGGGGTTAGTGCACCACGGCTAGCCAGGAGGGAGTCCAGGGAAAAGTTTGGACCTGCCGAAGAGGCAAGGGACTTTTTCTTCCCTCTTTGTTTCCTGGTGCACGAGGAGAGGGGATTAAGAGCGCTGCTTAAAGGAGCACCAGAGACGGGCTTAAGCCGCGGCTAAAAGCGCAGACCCCAGAGATGGGCCTGAGAGGCTAAGGCTGCTGCTGCCACCACCAAGAAGCCTGTGTGTGAGCACAAGTCACTATCCACACCCACCTTCTGGAAATCCTGTGCAGCCTGCCACTGCCAGGGTCCCGGGATCCAGGGACAACTTCCCCGGAAGAACGCATGGCATGCCACAGGCTGGTGCAACGTCACACTGGCCTCTGCTGCAGCAGGATCGCCCCGCACTCCGTGCCCCTACCTCCCCCCGGGCTGAGTGAGCCAGAGCCCCCGAATCAGCAGCTGCTTTAACCCCGTCCTGTCTGAGCGAAGAACAGACGCCCTCCAGCGACCTACATGCAGAGGCGGGGCCAAATCCAAAGCTGAGCCCCGGCAGCTATGAGAACAAAGAAGAGAAAGGGAAATCTCTCCCAGCAGTCTCAGAAGCAGTGGATTAAAGCTCCACAATCAACTTGATGTACCCTGCATCTGTGGAACACATGAATAGACAACGAATCATCCCAAATTGAGGAGGTGGACTTTGAGAGCAAGATTTATTATCTTTTCCCCTTTTCCTCTTTTTGTGAGTGTGTATGTCTAATGCTTCTGTGTGAGATTTTGTCTGTATAGCTTTGATTCCACCATTTCTCCTAGGGTTTTATCCATCCGTCTTTTTTTTGTTTGTTTTTCTTTTTAAAAAAATTTTTTTCCTTAATACTTATTTTTTATTTTAATAACTTTATTTTATCTTACTTTATTTTATTTTGTCTTCTTTCTTTCTTTCTTTCTTTCTCTTTCTTTCTTTCTTTCTTTCTTTCTTTCTTTCTTTCTTTCTTTCTTTCTTTCTTTCTTTCTTTCTTTCTTTCTTTCTTTCACTTTTCCTCCCTTTTATTCTGAGCTGTGTGCATGAAAGGCTCTTGGTGCTGTAGCAAGGAGTCAGTGCTGTGCCTCTGAGGTGGGAGAGCCAACTTCAGGACACTGGTCCACAAGAGACCTCCCAGCTCCACATAATATCAAACAGCGAAAGTTTCCCAGAGATCTCCATCTAAACACCAGCACCAGGCTTCACTCACCAATCAGCAAACTACAGTGCTGGACACCCTATGCCAAAAAACTAGCAAATAGGAACACAACCCAACCCATGGCAGAGAGGCTGCCTAAGATCAAAATAAATCCACAGACAACCCACAACACACCAACAGACGTGGACCTGCCCATCAGAAAGACAAGATCCAGCGTCATCCACCAGAACACAGGCACTAGTCCCCTCCACCAGGAAGCCTACACAACCCACTGAACGAATTTTAGCCACTGGGGACACATACCAAAAACAACGGGAACTACAAACCTAAGCCTGCAAAAAGGAGACCCGAAACACAGTAAGATAAGCAAAATGAGAAGAGAGAAAAACACACAGTAGATGAGGAGCAAGATAAAAAAACATCAGACCTAACAAATGAAGAGGAAATAGGCAGTCTACCTGAAGAAGAATTCAGAATAATGCTAGTAAAGATGATCCAAAATCTTGGAAATGGAATAGACAAAATGCAAGAAACATTTAACAAGGACCTAGAAGAATTAAAGATGAAACAAACAATTATGAAAAACACAATAAATGAAATGAAAAATACTCTACATAGGATCAATAGCAGAATAACTGAGGCAGAACGGAGAAGTGACCTGGAAGATAAAATAGTGGAAATAACTACTGCAGAGCAGAATAAAGAAAAAAGAATGAAAAGAACTGAGGACAGTCTCAGAGACCTGTGGGACAACAGTAAATGCACCAACATTCGAATTATAGGGGTCCCAGAAGAAGAAGAGAAAAAGAAAGGGACTGAGAAAATATTTGAAGAGATTATAGTTGAAAACTTCCCTAATATGGGAAAGGAACTGTTAATCAAGTCCAGGAAGCACAGAGAGTCCCATATAGGATAAATCCAAGGAGAAATACGCAAAGACACATATTAATCAAACTGTCAAAAATTAAATACAAAGAAAACATATTAAAAACAGCAAGGGAAAAACAACAAATAGCACACAAGGGAATCCCCATAAGGTTAACAGCTGATCTTTCAGCAGAAACTCTGCAAGCCAGAAGGGAGTGGCAGGACATATTTAAAGTGATGAAGGAGAAAAACCTGCAACCAAGATTACTCTATCCAGCAAGGATCTCACTCAGATTTGATGGACAAATTAAAACCTTTACAGACAACCAAAAGCTGAGAGAGTTCAGCACCACCAAACCAGCTTTACAACAAATGCTAAATGAACTTCTCTAGGCAAGAAACACAAGAGAAGGAAAAGACCTACAATAATGAACCCAAAACAACTTAGAAAATGGGAATAGGAACATACATATCGATAATTACCTTAAATGTAAATGGACTAAATGCTCCAACGAAAAGACACAGATTGGCTGAATGCATACAAAAACAAGACCCATATATATGCGGTCTACAAGAGACCCACTTCAGACCTAGAGACACGTACAGACTGAAAGTAAGGGGATGGAAAAAGATATTCCATGCAAATGGAAACCAAAAGAAAGTTGGAGTAGCAATTCTCATATCAGACAAAATAGACTTTAAAATAAAGACTATTACAAGAGACAAAGAAGGATACTACATAATGATCAAGTGATCGATCCAAGGAGAAGATATAACAATTGTAAATACTTACGCACCAAACATAGGAGCCACCTCAATACATAAGGCAAATACTAACAGCCATAAAAGAGGAAATCGACAGTAACACATTCATAGTGTGGGACTTTAACACCCCACTTTCACCAATGGACAGATCATGCTAAATGAAAATAAATAAGGAAACACAAGCTTTAAATGATACATTAAACAAGATGGACTTAATTGATATTTACAGGACATTCCATCCAAAAACAACAGGATACACATTTTTCTCAAGTGCTCATGGAACATTCTCCAGGATAGATCATATCTTGGGTCACAAATCAAGCCTTGGTAAATTCAAGAAAATTGAAATTGTATCAAGTATCTTTTCTGACCACAACGTTATGAGACTAGATATCAATTAAGGAAAAGATCTGTAGAAAATACAAAGACATGGAGGCTAAACAATACAGTACTTAATAACGAAGTGATCACTGAAGAAATCAAAGAGGAAATAAAAAAATACCTAGAAACACATGACAACGGAGACATGACAACCGAAAACCTATGGGATGCAGCAAAAGCAGTACTAAGAGGGAAGTTTATAACAATACAATCCTACCTTACGAAACAGGAAGCATCTCGAATAAACAACCTAACCTTGCACCTAAAGCAATTAGAGAAAGAAGAACAAAAAAAACCGCAAAGTTAGCAGAAGGAAAGAAATCATATAGATCAGATCAGAAATAAATGAAAAAGAAATGAAGGAAATGCTAGCAAAGATCAATAAAATTAAAAGCTGGTTCTTTGAGAAGATAAACAAAATTGCTAAACCATTAGCCAGACTCATCAAGAAAAAAAGGGAGAAGACTCAAATCAATAGAATTAGAAATGAAAAAGGAGAAGTAACAACTGACACTGCAGAAAAACAAAAGATCATGAGAGATTACTACAAGCAACTCTATGCAAATAAAATGGACAATCTGGAAGAAATGGACAAATTCTTAGGAATGCACAGCCTGCCGAGACTGAATCAGAAAGAAATAGAAAATATGAACAGACCAATCACAAGCACTGAAATTGAAATTGTGATTAAAAATCTTCCAACAAACAAAAGTCCAGGACCAGATGGGTTCACAGGCAAATTCTCTCAAACATTTAGAGAAGAGATAACACCTATCCTTCTCAAACTCTTCCAAAATATAGCAGAGGGAGGAACACTCCCAAATTCATTCTACAAGGCCACCATCACCCTGATACCAAAACCAGACAAGGATGTCACAAAGAAAGAAAACTACAGGCCTATATCACAGATGAACATAGATGCAAAAATCCTCAACAAAATACTAGCAAACAGAATCCAACAGCACATTAAAAGGATCATACACCATGATCCAGTGGGGTTTACTCCAGGAATGCAAGCATTCTTCAATATATGCAAATCAATCAACTTGATACACCATATTACCCAATTGAAGGAGAAAAACCATATGATCATCTCAATAGATGCAGAGAAAGCTTTTAACAAAATTCAACACCCATTTATGATACAAACCCTGCAGAAAGTAGGCATAGAGGGAACTTTCCTCAACATAATAAAGGCCATATATGACAAACCCACAGCCAACATCATCCTCAATGGTGAAAAACTGAAAGCATTTCCACTAAGATCAGGAACAAGACAAGGTTGCCCACTCTCACCACTATTATTCAACATAGTTTTGGAAGTTTTAGCCACAGCAATCAAAGAAGAAAAGGAAATTAAAGGAATCCAAATTGGAAAAGAAGAAGTAAAGCTGTCACTGTTTTCAGATGACATGATACTGTACATAGAGAATCCTAAATATGCTATCAGAAAAGTACTAGAGCTAATCAATGAGTTTGGTAAAGTAGCAGGATACAAAATTAACGCACAGAAATCTCTGGCATTCTGATACACTGATGAAAAATCTGTAAGTGAAATCAAGAAAACACTCCCATTTACAATTGCAACAAAAAGAATAAAATATCTAGGAATAAACCTACCTAAGGAGACAAAAGACCTGTATGCAGAAAATTATAAGACACTGATGAAAGACATTAAAGATGATACAAATAGATGGAAACATATGCCATGTTCTTGGATTGCAAGAATCAACATTGTGAAAATGACTCTACTCCCCAAAGCAATCTACAGATTCAATGCAATCACTATCAAACTACAACTGGCATTTTCCACAGAATTAGAACAAAAAATTTCACAATTTGTATGGAAACACAAAAGACCCCGAATAGCCAAAGCAATCTTGAGAACGAAAAACTGAGCTGGAGGAATCAGGCTCCCTGAATTCAGACTATACTACAAAGCTACAGTAATCAAGACACTATGGTACTGGCACAAAAACAGAAAGATCAATGGAACAGGATAGAAATCCCAGAGATAAACCCACGCACATATGGTCACCTTATCTTTGATAAAGGAGGCAGGAATGTACAGTGGAGAAAGGACAGCCTCTTTAATAATTGTTGCTGGGAAAACTGGACAGGTACATTTAAAAGTATGAGATTAGATCACTCCTTAACACCATACACAAAAATAAGCTCAAAATGGATTAACGAGCTAAATGTCAGGCCAGAAACTATCAAACTCTTAGAGGAAAACATAGGCAGAACACTCTATGGCATAAATCACAGCAGGATCCTTCTTGACCCACCTCCTAGAGAAATGGAAATACAAACAAAAATAAACAAATGGGACCTAATGAAACTTAAAATCTTTTGCACAGCAAAGGAAACCATAAACAAGACCAGAAGACAACCCTCAGAATGGGAGAAAATATTTGCAAATGAAGCAACTGAAATAGGATTAATCTCCAAAATTTATAAGCAGCTCATGGAGCTCAATAACATAAAAACAAACAACCCAATCCAAAAATGGGCAGAAGACCTAAATAGACATTTCCCAAAGAAGATATACAGACTGCCAACAAACACATGAAAGAATGCTCAACTTCATTAATCATTAGAGAAATGCAAATCAAAACTACAATGAGATAACATCTCACAGGAGTCAGAATGGCCATTATCAAAAAATATAGAAACAATAAATGCTGGAGAGGGTGTGGAGAAAAGGGAACACTCTTGCACTGCTGGTGCGAATACGAATTGGTACAGCCACTATGGAGAACAGTATGGAGGTTCCTTAAAAAACTACAAATAGAACTACCATATGACCCAGCAATCCCACTACTGGACATATACCCTGAGAAAAACATAATTCAAAAAGACTCATGTACCAAAATGTTCATTGAAGCTCTATTTACAATAGCCCGGAGATGGAAACAACCTAAGTGTCCATCATCGGATGAATGGATAAAGAAGTTGTGGTACATATATACAATGGAATATTACTCAGCCACAAGAAGAAATTGAGTTATTTGTAATGAGGTGGATGGACCTGGAGTCTGTCATACAGAGTGAAGTAAGTCAGAAGGAGACAGACAGGTACCGTATGCTAACACATATATATGGAATTTAAGAAAAAGAAAATGTCATGAAGAACGTAGGGGTAAAACAGGAATAAAGACACATACCTACTAGAGAATGGACTTGAGGATATGGGGAGGGGGAAGGGTAAGCTGTGACGAGGCAAGAGAGTGGCATGGACATATATACACTACCAAGTGTAAGATAGATACCTAGTGGGAGGCAGCGGCATAGCACAGGGAGATCAGCTTAGTGCTTTGTGACCACCTGGAGGGGTGGGATAGGGAGGGTGCAAGGGAGGGAGATGTAGGAGGGAGGAGATATGGGAACATATGTATATGTATAACTGATTCACTTTGTTATAAAGCAGACAGTAACACACCATTGTAAAGCAATTATACTCCAATAAAGATGTAAAAAAAAAGAAAAAGAAAAAATAGAAGCATAAAAAAAGCAAAACTTCCATAGATTTGGGGATTTTTCTAAACACCTCTCTGAAATCCTGTTATCAACATCTTTTTCCATAAGATCCTGAATAAAGACACATGCAAAAATTAGATCAAATGAGATCAGCAGCAGGAGTTGGTTGTATATTTCACTTGGGCTGAGCAGCTGGTTCCTCGTTCTGGTCAAGTCTGGTTAACACCAATTCTAAGAGGTGCCTCTAATTCACTGTCTATTTTCACATAAGAACAAGAGGTTAGGTAACATAGCTAATTGGAGTGAGATAAAAACATAAGCAGTGAAAGGGGGTACACTTTGGTGCCAATCTGGCTTCTCTTATTCACATAATAAAAATAGCACCTAGTAAATCTCTCTTCCTTGAACTTAAGGCTTGTAGTTTGGCAGGCCTTGGTGTTTGTATAACCCTTTCTGCCTCAAAAGAGAGCTACACTGAAGGAATTTTGGCCTTGTTAGTGTCAGGAAATGGAACTCAGAAGCCTAAAGAGTTACTTCACATTAGTCTCACAAGAAAATTTACTAAAAATTGCATCCTGTCCTTAAATAAGATGTAAGTGCCCAGGTCCAGAAAAATCTCCAAATATTGAAGCCCATTTTAGAACATATTTAGGGAGGATTCTTCTAGCACTGCCCAGCAGATGAGGGTAATCTCACAGCTGCTTTTATGGAAAAGTGACGGCAGATGGTGTGCAGGAGGAGGGGGGAGGGGTGGTGAGCAGCCTGCAGTGGGGTAAGCCTGGCCACACTCATACACTCTGGGCAGCACAGGCTCTTTGCACATGAATGCTTCCTCCTTATCGGTGCAAAAGGGAAGAGAACAAGATAAATATTTACAGGAGCTGGGTTGTCCTGTGCCAGTCTCAGCCTACTGATAATGTTGTTACTGGCCAGAAATGCCTGGGGACACTCACCTGGGCTGTGGTTCCTTTCAGAACCAGTGTTGTGTCTGGGCTGGTCTTTGTAGTTCTTATGATTGCAAGACATCCTCAGCAACAACTATCAGGAAACTGAAGGAAACACAGTCTGTTACTTACATGTCCTGGAGGGTACATGCCTGGGGCCACATAGGGAGGTCTTCGGTAGAGAGAGCATGCTGGTATAAGTTTCTGTCTTATTGGGGTCAATGGTCTGGGCCTAGGGTTTCAGGGCTCACCCTTCATTGGTGAATTTAAAACATAAGCATGGGAATTAAAGTGCAGGGAAGAAAAGAAAAGAAAAAAGTGGCCAAAAGATCAGTTATCTAAATCAAACAAAGTTCTCTAATTAAAGGGGCCTGGTGGGGAGGTGAGGTGGAGGGGGAGGCCTGGCTTTTCATCTAGTCCTGTGGCTGGCAATGTATTTATTTACATAGCCATCTTTGAAGTGGATGCTTAAGTCAGGCATTATGAAAAAAAAAAAAAGAAAAGAAAAATAAAAACCAACTGTCAGGGCTTACAGTACTTGGATATGAAGAAAGGAGAGGCATTTCATAGCATTATCTACCAAAATGGACCTGCTTGTGTCCCCCTAGAATTCATATGTTGAAATCTAATCCCCAGTGTGATAGTGTTAGGAGGTAGGGCCTTTGGAGGTGATTAGGTCACAAGGTGGAACCCTCATGTATGGGATTAGTGCCCTTGCAGGAGAGACAGACCCCTTCCACCAGGTAAGGATGTAATGAGAGTTCAGCTGTCTGCAACCCAGATGAGAGACCTCACCAGAACCCAACCATCCTGACCCCAGTCTCCAGAACTGTGAGAAGTAAGTTGTTGTTTAAGCCCAAACAGACTAAGATACGAGTCCAGTGGGATCTTAACTTTCCAGGTAGAATACATTATGCTATTTTTCAAACTTTCTTATACAAAATGGATTTCCAGTTTACAGGTTAGAAGATGTTCTATCTGTGCAGGAAGAGAAAAATATGCCATAACATGAAAAGAATTTCTAGAAAATGTTACCTTGATGTGAATCATCTTTGAGGAGGGATGACCAGTCTAGAAATACTGGCAGGAGTAAACCATGGGAATGAAGAAAAGTTCTCTCCTGCAGCCTGACCTTTCTTGACAATTTGACTGGCCCAAGGGTGTCCCTGGGGTCTTGGGCACTCTGCAGTTCCCCTTGGCCTTCAGTTTGTTTCTTCTGTTTTCTAAACCTCTCCAGGCCAGTACTCAGGTTAACCAACAAAAACCAGATTTTGAATGACTTAGGCCTCTCTTCCAATCCCTTCTTGCAGGCTTTAAAATCCAGTCTTGGGGTTTGATGAGACCAATTCTTCCTTGTGGGTTTTGAATAAAGCAATGGAATGTTCTGCATCACTGAAGGAAGGACAGTCCTTCCAGCCTTCCCCCAGGAGCATGTAGGTCCCATGCCTTTCTTCAACATAAAACTCCAACAAGGCCTAAGGAAATTCTCAAAATTCTAAGGCTACCTAAGAGATTTCTGTATACAAAAAAGCTAAATGAGGCCCTAAAACATGTGACAAGAAACTTAGGTAAATCACTTCTGACCATATCTTTTCACAAGGAAGATGTTTACCAGCTTGTGTTACAATGTACCTATAACACTTTGAGTCTTCTCTGTCCCACATATGAGAAAAACATCGCCCCTGAGGTCTCCCAACACTGGGCCTGGGGCAGTGAAAATGAGCAGAATCCAGGTCCCTTTTGGCCCATTTGTAAGAATCAGGTTTCACTGCAGAAAACAGAAGTCACTCCAGAGATATTACTCAGGAAATGGCTTAACACACAGAGTAGATACTTACACTTTAGGTGGAAGGAATGGGGTCCAAGCTAGGCCTCCATGAAATACTCCCTGAACATTACAGATCTCACTCACAAGGAAGTTACTTCCTCTGAGGCCACTAAAGCTGGCTCTGCATTGCCCCTACAATTGCAGACTGGGTATCACAAAGCTGCCCTGGAAACCAGCTCCTGGTGAAATCCCTCCCCCTCACGCCGGGACCTTGCTCATCAACTGGACAGAGGTTGGCCTCTGTTGCACTGTGTCTTTCAAATCTTAACTCAAGTTCATCTCACTGGCTGAGACTAATTAACACTCTGAATCCTAGCTGCAAGGGACTCTAAGAAACAGAGTTTTAAAATGTCCAACTTCCACAAATGTAAGTCAGGTGGAGTGCAAACTAGTCCATGGCATCTTCTACCTATTTTTCTTCTGCTTGAGGAATGAAAAAGCAGCAGCAGAAAGAAATGACAAGTGTGAGGTTCTCACAGCCAACCACACAACTCAGGATGAGCAGAGAGTTAGTCAAAGAACAGCAATAACAACAAAGCCAAATGGCAGTCCTGGGGCACCCTGACCTAACACTGCCCTGAGGTCAGGGAGGTGCAGAGCTGGGACCTTTGCTAGGACTCTGCCAAGATTCAAACTGTTGCCCACAGTGCCTCACTGATGAGTCCCCAGAATGGGCCAGGACCCATCCCACTTTATTATAATCTATAATGAAGCTAGATTAGAGACAAAAAGGACTACCTGGGGTTTAATTGCTGCTGTAAAGGCTCAAAGACTGATGGACTAAGAAGTAACTTCACATTTGCTAATAAACAAAGACAATAGCAATGCTGTCAAATATCTAAAATAATGATTTTTTAATGTTTTTTTTAAATATATACATTTAAACTCAGGTTTTTGGATTAATATTTGACATTAAATTGTTTTCTCATATCAATGTATTTCTTATAACTAAATATTTTCTTTCATATGGCATATTTTAATTGATGGGTGATATAAGAAAGGTTAGTTCTATGACATGAGTTACCTAAAAACAGAGATGATGAGTGAGTAATGAAAATGACATTTCAACATCTTTGACTAATAAGCTACTGCCTTTCAATTCTTCTTTAAGATGAATGATGCTGCTTTCAAAAGAGAAACAAATACTAAGAGAATTATTTTCCAAACAGCATACTTAAGTAGGATCCTTGAAATTTCTGTCCAGTTGACTTATAACTAGAAAATTGTTTGATCTCTGTTCCTCCAAAGAATCCAGAATATTGCCTAGACAACCAACAAGTGCACAGAAAAAAATACGAGCCTGTTTGATGGGGACCCTCAGTTCCAGCAGAGGAGTTGTATCTGTGGCTTTAGTGACAAAGTATAACAGAGTCCTTTCTGAAATGCCTGCCTCAGAGGTTAGAGTTCCTCCAGATTTAGGACTAAATGTTTCCCCAGAACCTCATTTCATTTTGGGAAAGATACCATCATTTGTGACCTGTGACCCTCTGTGAATCTGTCTACCTATTAACCCCACGTTTCATGGACTTCTTTCCTTAGTAGTCATGGCTTCCCTTGCTCTAGAGGTAATGTTAGGACTTGAGAAAATGGGGCCCATATATCGAAATACTTTTATTCTAACTTGCTCTCAGCCTGCAAACAAGGAGCACAGTTCCTGGCACCTGCACAGGAACCCCAATGTGGCCAGATTAGACAAAGTTCAGCAAACAACTGGCTAACCCTTCACACAGGATGTTTTTTGGTGTTTTGTGTTGTTTTTTTCTAAAATCCCTTCCCTCTGCACATTCCTCACCCCTCTGATTTCTTTTGCTTTTATCTACCCCCTCTCCCAATGTCCTATTATCAAATTTCCTTTCTGGAACCAGTCAGTTCAAATTGGTTGCCTAGCACCTGCACATCCTCCCTATGCAGCGGAATCCCCATCTTATGCACTTTGGTGGGAGGCAGAACCTACTCCCACATCTATTCTGCAGAAGCTGGTTACACCTGGTGGTCTGTTTCAGCATTCTTTGCAGCAAGATGCAGGTTTTGGCCGTTTCAGACACCCAGACTCTGAATTAGAAACAGTGAAGCAGGGAAGCAGGGCCACCAGCAACATTGGTGTCTGGCAAAATATGCAGAGAGATCAAGTTTCTGGAAGTATTAATCTCTTTGGGCTGCCATAAAAAAATACCACAGCCTGGTGGTGGCTTAAATATCAGATACTCATTTCTGGGGGACAGGAGAGTCAAGGTCAAGGTCCCTCCTGAGACCTCTCCCTGGCTTGCAGACAGCTGCTTTCTCTCAGCTGGTCTTTCCCTGTGCACACACTTCTCTGATGTCTGTCTCTCCCTCTTCCTATAAGGCCACAGTTTTTTTGGATCAGAGCCATACCCTATGACCTCATTTAAACTTAATTACCTCCTTAAAGGCCCATCTCCAAACATAATCACATTAGGGGTCAGGGCTTCAACATATGAATTTGGGGAGGACCCAATTCAGTCCATAACACTGGGCAACAATGTTGCTGTCCACATCCAGTGCCCAGGCCAACTGGCTACAGGCAGCACTGTGGTCACTGCATGGCCAGGTGGGTGGTATCCTCACTGGGCCAGCTGTGTCACATGGTTTGGGACATAGTCCTGGCCAAAAAGCTCCAGATCTAGCCCTCTGGCTCTCCTGGAGAGAATTTTTTTCAGCAGGTCACTAAAGATGTTGCACCACAGAGTGACCTCTTAACCTCACCCCATTCCATACTGTATAAATGCAGCTATCACTTTGGAAACCATCTTAACTTCCTCAATTCCTGGACTTCCACTTAGCCATAAATCATCCTCCCCCAACTAAAATATACTAATGGATTGGAAATCATGATTCTGCTCTAATTGTGGGAATTTATGTAAACCAAATCATGCTGTTTACCAGAGTGGTTCTCAAGGTGGGTCCCTGGGCAAACAGCAAGGCTGTCACTTGCACACTCAGTAAAGTTGCAAGTTCCTGGTGCCACTCAAACCCCAGAAATCCTCTGAGGGTGGAGCCCAGTAAGTTGTTTCAACAAGCCCTCCAGGGCATGCTGATGCACAGTCAAGTATGAGAACCACTGGTTAAGAGAAACCTTCACTTGAGTATAAAACACTAGGGACAAAAGCCATAATAGAAAACAATGCAATCATCACTATGAACCTCCTTCTCCTGTATTCCCCCACCTCCTACACATGGCATCACGATGCTACTTATCTGCCTAAAAATCAGGATTATTATGCATTCATGTGATTAGAAATTTGTTCTCCACATATTCAGGACTATGTTTTTGATCGAAAGTGTGTCTATTTACTGCACCAACTACTATTCAGCTTCATGGAAGTGCCACTCTGGGACCATCTGTCTGCACAAAAACCTTAAGGATCTATCACATGGTGGAGTGAGGTTTTCAGTGCTCATCAAAGGAAGTGGAGCTTCTTGTTGCCGTGGCCATGGCCTGCCAAAGCAAGCAACCTATGTCCCTGAAACTCCACACACCCTCCTGGTGTCCCTAATTACTGAAAGACATTTTCTGTGTGAACATGAATAAGGTGCCAATGAATTTCTTCAGCAGAAATATTCTACAGTTTGAAAATGTGTCTGTGCTTGGTTTGGAGACGACATGTTGAGAGAAGCAAGAATTTCATACTTACAACTGATTCGCGTTCAGACCCCCATCTCTGACACCTGAGAGATTTGTTGGGATACCCTAAAAGTATTCTCTCCCAACCTCATATAATGTCACATGGTTAGGTA
Source organism: Globicephala melas (assembly GCF_963455315.2). Lineage (NCBI taxonomy): Eukaryota > Metazoa > Chordata > Mammalia > Artiodactyla > Delphinidae > Globicephala > Globicephala melas. The sequence continues at coordinate 52,605,212 of NC_083315.2, forward strand.
TAGCAGTGAATGTTTGTTAATTCAGACTCTGTGAAATCACCATACAGTGGCTAAGGAGGGCCCTGGGATCAGAGGCCCATTCTCCTTCTTTGGGCTGTGAATCTCTGTAGACCTCTGTGTCTCCATCTGTAGAATGGAGATAAAGAATTATAGGGCTATTCTAAGAGTAAAGAGAAGGAGAGTATTTAAACCCTGGCACATCCTGAGTAGCAGCCACTGGTGGCCTGGTTGGAAGGCCATGCAGGGCATCTTCTGGAGTTGTCTTTGCACATTGTTCCAAATCGGTTTTGAAAGAGCAAGGGAGTAAATATCCACATCAGAGGGCAGGGAGTTGGTGCTGAAAACTCTGCTCCTGACCCTGTTCTGCCGTCACACTCCTACTTACTGCTCAGTAAGTGGTATCTGTTTTAAAGAAAAAAGAAATGAAATAAAATGGGCAAAGAAGAGTTGTGTTGAGTCCAGACCAGGTAGGAGATGACCTGTAGGAGAAACATGCTGTGTGAGGAGAGTGCTGGGCTGCAATTTGGAACAGCTGGGTTCCTCTTCCTGTGTGTCCAAATAAGCCAGTTAGACCTCAATGGGCCTCTTTTCATTCATACACAAGATAGGAAGACAATATGGTATCTAAGGTTATCTCCATGATATGATTCTAATTTTTTAAAAAGTATCCAAAATGTCCCAGCAGAGTCACTAAAAAAAAAGTATCCAAAATGTTTTCTTCCTTTTTTTGTTTACAGGCAATCTGTGAGCTAATTAAAAATATTTTTGCCTAGAAACATGAAGAAACTCTGGGAGATGATGGAAGTGTTTATTACGGTGACTATGGTGATGGTTTGACAAGTGTGTGTATATGTCCAAACTCATCAAGATGCACACATTAAATATGTGCAGTTTTCATATTTTAATATATTATGTTTGCCTCAATAAAGGTATTAAAAATAAATGTTTGACTCTCCATTAGACAACTTCTCTACCAACAAGACTTCATTGGCTGAGCCTTTGCTGTTGTATGCATGAGAAAAGAAAGTATAACTATAGAATTTTAAATAACACATTAATTTAGAAACTTTTATCCTTACCCTTTAATCCTAATTAATATGACTTTAAAACATTAGTTGTAGCCATGACACTTTTTCAACAGAAAGTTTCAATCATTTGTCATATTTAGGTGAATCACTGTTACACCAGCACAGTTATTAGTTCTTTCAGCTTGGTTTAATGAAAGCCATAGCTCTTCAAAAAGAAGAGAAACTTAAATTCTCTTGTGAGTTGTTAAAGAAAGTAATCATTTCAAAGTTCTTGGCAAAAGCAAAATTTTTCACTATATGAGATATAAATTATGGTCCATGTTTTATATTTAAGTTAACAGAATTTTTTTTTTGTCAGATGCTGTGGGAACCAGACATTTCCTAATATCATACCTCTATTTTGGTAATGGGGCTGATCAGTGATAAACTTTTATAGTGTTTCATTTATGGAAACTTTTTGTCACACCTGGGGGTGTGCTGTATATATTGTGATGAAGATGATGCCACAGGCTGAAAGATGCTATCATTGTAGAAGACAACTGCTTTTAAAAAATGCTGACATTCTCAGAATGAACAACTTCCACTTAGGACACTATCAGCAAGCGTTTTCTAAAGCACTCAATGGAGTATACTCCAGCCCTAGAAAGAAAGATGTTGACATGGTCAAACAAGGAAATTAGTGTTACAGACAGTAGGAAAAATGCATGTAGTCTTCTGCGAGCACTCTTCAGGATTTCATTTATTTGCTTTAGTCATTGGCCAAAGCATTGGAAAGAATCACTTTCTCGCTTTGTTAAGGAAATGAATCAAAGAATGTATTATACATAAGGAAGGAAATGAGGATGGTCTACTTTCTTTGTTAGAATAGCCATGGGAAGAGGCAGCCAGAGGAAACTGCCTTCTGTGCGAGAATCCATGGAAACCTCTGACTCCACTCTTGTTACCCATTCACTCATGCATTCACTGATTCATTCCTTCCACAAACATTGTTGGGCACCTCCCAGCTCTAGGCTTGGGGCACTGGGGATAAGCAGTGTACAAAACAGAACCATGAGCTCCCATTCTAGTCACTGAAAGGATCAGAGAGTAGAAGGACTCTCCTCAGCACTGAGCAGGGTAACTTGCTAGAGAAATGATGTGGCTATCCCTGACTGTGGTGTGGGTGGTGGTAAGGGCTCTGCTGCTTGGCCATGTGATGTTGCCCTGCTGCACGCCAGCCCCCTACCCTTGTACAGAGCTTTGCAACCTGGTGCCAAGGCAGCCCCCTCGCTTCTAGAGAGGGAAATACCAAGACTATGGGGTGGGCAGTCCAGGAGAGTGGATATTGTACATTTGACTAAAAATGAAAAAAATTAGAGCTGGCAGGGACCTTAAATAGCTAGTCCAAACCCCTCACTTGCACAGAAGATGTTACAGGCCACTCGACATTCCTAAATGACTATTGGAGCCTCCTAAGCTTACAAAACCCAAATGACAGCTGGGTTATTTTATACAGACACATTTAGATCCATGGTACCTCTTGGGGCCTCCCCAACTCTGCCAGTGAAAAGGTTGCCCCCTTGAGAACTCTGTGTGTGCACTTCTGTTGGCCTTTGAGGACAGACACCCCTGCACCACTGCCCATGTCTCCTCAGGGACCACCTTCTGCTGGCACTCTAGGGTCCTCTGCACAGGCAAGACCCCACCAGTTCTCCATTCCCTCAGTGAGTATGCTTCTTTTCCAGTCTTCTCTAGGGACTCTGACAGATTGGAAAAGTACAAAAAACACCGAGCTCTTTAACATCTCTTTGTAAAGAGAGCTCTCATTTTTTCTGTTTTCCGTATATAAAATGTGCAAAAGCCACCCCAAGGGAAGGAAGGTGTTTGTGTCTAATCTTTGTGCTTGTCCTGTGCTCTCCTGAATGAAGTTGAGCACCTCTCCTCTGCAGAACTCAAGTTCTCACTGTAACTTTCCTTCATCCCATACATGTTGTGTATAATGAGGTATGTACGAGTGTTCTGTTTATCTTGCTTCACCCACAGGCTGGCTTCAGGTACAACTAAGACTCAAAAGCAGGTGAAGGGGCCGCAGCAGGATTTTTAAGTATCTTAGGTACAGTAGATGAGAATATGAGATAATATATCAAAGTCTAGTAAGGTCAGGTGATAGAAATATATATATACAAATATATATATACACATATATATGCTCAGCATATACTTCAAACCCTTCAGTAAGTAATTGCTTTAGGAGAGATTAATAATTGCAACAACATGGATGAAACTTGAGGGCATTATGCTTTCTCAGACAAAGACAAATATTGTGTGATCTCACTTATATGTGAAATCTAAAATAAATAAACAAATAAACTCATATAAAAAGAGATCAGATTCGTGGTTACCAGAAGCAGGACTGGGGGGATTGGATGAAGGTGGTCTAAAGGTACAAACTTCCAGTTATAAGAAAAATAAGTAATGTAAATAAGGTATGTAATGTACAACATGATGACTGTAGTTAGCACTATTGTACAGTGTATTTGAAAGTCATTAAGAGATTAGGTCCTAAAAGTTCTCATCACAAGGAAGACATTTTTTTTTCTTTTTGTATTTATATGAGATAATGTGTGTTAACTAAACTTATGTGGTAATCACTTCACAGTATATGTGTCAACTCATTATGCTGTACACCTTAAAGTTTTACAGTGCTGTAAGTCAATTACATCTCAATAAAACTGAAAGAGAAAAGAAAACTAAGTAGTTCTGAGGCTCTAATATATAGCATGGAGATCATAGTTGATAATACTGTACTGTATAATTAAAATTTGTTAAGAGAGTATATCTTAAGTGTTGTCATACATACAAGAAAAGGTAACTATTTAAGTGATGGATGTTTTAAATAACTTGATTGTGGGAATTGTTTCCCAAGGTATATATAATCAAACTGCCACATTATACACTTTAAATATATTACAATTTTATATACGTCAATAAAGTTGGGACAATAGTAAAAAAAAGTATATGCTATTGTGCTTGGATTTATCATTTGATTTCCCCAGAAGGCTATAAGTTCCTCAAGGAGATCTGACTTCAGGGAAGCTGAGCTCAGTCATGGATTCTCTCTTCAGTAAAGAAAAGAAGGGAATGGAGGTTTCTTTAATTCTAATCTCAAATTTAGATAGGTTGGAGTGGAAGTTATTATACATGACATCCTTTTTTTAAATCCTTTGAACTTTGAGACCAGCAGTATTGTTACCAGTGTTCCTCAGAATGGTCCAAGGAGCCTCTGAATCAATGTGCCTGGGCAATCATTAAAAAGTAGATTCCTGAGCCATGTGTAGCTGTTGCACCGAATGTGCAGGCAGGTCTTGGGAAACTCCCTGTTTTCAAGGACATGGGGTGACTTTTATGCAAACTAAATATTGAGAAACCCATTCTGAAAAATGGTTGAAACTGAGTGAAACCATAGTGAAACCAAGCAGGACACTGTGGGGTTCCTGGGCATGGAAGCCTTTCTGTGTCCTCTGTTTCTTGTTTGTAGGCAATAGCTTTCAGCCTCCATGACCATCCCTGAGTTCCAAAGGGCACATCCAAACAGTTGCTAATCATGGAAGGGAGGGGATGCAGAGACAAGGGAGGAGCAGTCAAGAAACGATAGTGAAGCCTTGGGGCAGGGTCCTGGTTCCCCCTCAAGAGATACACATAATGATATCTTTGAACTCGTCTGCAGAACTAAAACCCCCAACAAATGGAAGATGAACTACTTGATGAAGCATTCTTCATTCCAGAGAGAAGGTCATAGTTTGATAACCTTGAGAAGCTCAGCTCATCAGGAGACCACTTGAGGCCAGATTAAAGGCAGGCAGGCCCTGCACACCCTCTGATCCTTATTAGCAACCCAACCCTTGAACCATTTCTATAAAACTCCTCACCAAATCTCTCCGGGTTGGGACACAATTTTGAGGGGCATGAGACCAATATGTCCTCCTTTGCCTGGCAAAACAATAAGCTATTCTTTTCTACTTCACCCAAAACTCTGTCTCCAAGATTCAATTTGGCACCAGTACACAGAGGTTGAGTTTTTGGCATCAGTAGCTGCCATCCAATAAATGGATCTAGAAGGGAATGGCTGGGTTTTCTCCCAGCTATTAGGATTTGAAAAATACCACAACTATACACTGGACAGCAACCCAGGGATACAAAATTATTGCCCAAGGAGTGGGTTAGATCCAGCCAGGAAACACTTCTTTGACCCATACAGTGTCTAAAATAATTTGTGTTTGCAAGGTTTTAGGTAGATCCTGTTTTCTGTTTTACCACAGTCCCCAGCACTCCCTGTTGTCTCACACTGAATCCGCTTCATCTGGCTGACTCTTGCCAGCATTTAAAGCTACAGTCCTTGAAATGTGGACATTTGATAAAAGCACTTGGACCTACAGACTGAAACTAACAAGTTCAAAAGAAATTGATGTATAAAGTAGAATGTCAATGTATTTCAGTTGTAGGGAGAAATAGTTGAAAGATGGATGGATATTCATGCAACCTGACCCTGGACTTCTTGCCCTCTAGGTAAATGGTATTATCAAAGATTTCCTGGCAAGGAATCAGCATAAGAGGAATAGGTTCTATAATTTAAATACTGAATGATTGTAGGATAAAAACCTGCTGCATCCTCTTCCACAGTGTCTACCATACGGACAAGAAAATTGGAGTGGCCTGGGCAGTCTTGTGTAAAGGATTTTCATTCAGTCATGGTATTCTTTGTAAATTTAGGTATCCTTGCTGTAGGCAGATAGGGTAGGGTATCCCCGGAGGAAAAGAACCAGATATGGCTTCTCTTTTTTTGATGTAAAAGAAGCCATTTTGGCCTAAGCCTTTATGATTTAAGCCTGGCTACAATGCTTGCCCTTGAACAGGTCTCAGTAATTCATGATCTTAAGGTAACAAAGGAACGTAGGAACAGAGAAAAGGCAGTCAAACAACAGTGCAGTGATAAAGCAGAGTCCTAGTTCCTCTTCAAAGATTATACATAACAATATGTCTTTGAGTTCTGCAGGAAATAAGGCCCCTACCCAGGTGGAGGATGGAATGAGGATATTGACCCTCCTGACTTCAATCAACTAAAGCTTGGACTCTGTTGACCTTTGCCCCAATTCTATGCTGAATTCTCCTCTGCTGAAGCTCTTCATGAATATGCATGTATGCTTAGCTTAAAACTTCCCCAATTTTGCTGTCAGGGAGATGCTGCTTTGGGAAAGACCCCCAGTGGTCTCCTTACTCACTGCAAGTAATAAATCCTCTTGTTCTTTGGCTTGGTTGTGTCTTTTGGCTTGACAACAAGAGGCAAACTGTGTTTTTGGGGTAATACTGCTTTGGTTATTATATGTTGGTGCCATAGTTTAACTTTCAAAGAGAATCCTTACTTTAAATCCTGAGTTGACATTTAAAAATCTCCCTTCTATGTCTCCTATAGAAGGAAAAAGTAAAATGGACACTTGTTGAGGGTCTGCTGTATTGTGTATATGACCTCATCAATGTTTACATTAACTTGGTGATGTGGGCCTTATTGAATATGTCCTTAACATGTGAGGACATTGACCCTCAGGGTGATTAAATAAACTGTCCAAGGTCACATAGTGAGTGGTTGAACTGGAATTCAAACCCACGTGTATGAACTTCAAAGTCTAGACTAGTCCCTGAGTTCTGTGGCCTCAGGATCCAGCGTAATGCTCTTCCAACATAATAAAGTGGCAGTATAAATGTTCAATGGCCCATCCTAATATTTACATACTTTATTGAGAAAAGAGACTATTTAGAGCGATATTTATTGCAGCACCTAAGTACAAATTAGTCCATCTATAAATCTATATTGAACAACAAATATATAAAATCAGCTGTGTCAAGTCCCATAGGGGATACGGGATTTACAATCTGATATCCCAGGGTTAAACAACTGTTCAGTGTAAGAACCCTAGGAATGCTATAGGGCAGAGTCTGATTAAATTATAAGAGTAAGATATGGGAATTCGAGACACTGTCCACCTGAAATGATGAGAACAGCCTTCAAGGGTGCTGGGGATGTGCCCTGAGTCTTGAAGGATTTAGGAAGCAGAGGAAGAGTAGTGACTTTCCAGTGTCTCAGGCCAAAACTCAGAAAGCCTGGGATGTGGAACAAGGCTGCAGTAGGGATAATAAACAGCCCTTCTCTGTTTAAAGCCCAGAGTTGTAGGTCACTAGCTTCTTGAATTTTTACCTGTAGGTTTCAGTGTTTTTAAGGAGGCCTCCAACTGTTCTTGCTCTGACTCTCACAGAAGTTCTGGTTGAAATGCAAATACCCCCAGCCCTGGCTGTGCCACATTATTTCCATAAAAAAATGAGTGTTTGCAATCTGCTTCCAGCCCCTGATCCCAATTGATTTTCTCCTCTCTATACCTTAAAAATAATTTTAAAAAATAGTTTCAGATCTTTTAACTGAGACACAGTGGTTATTATACAATGAGAAATGTGTGTTTTATATTGTGTTTGTAAAACTACTTCTGATTTTGCCTTCTTTGGTTCAGTGGGGCTATTTCCATGTGAACCCATTTTCATTCTGAAAACTTCCATAGTAAATGGGCAGAAATGCTGCTTTTGGCTCACACAGTCCCAGTAATGTTGCCAAATCTGGATCCCTGTGCACCGATGCCAAACAAAAATATGGAGACAGAGAATTGGAAGATAAATAGAGAGGCTCTTTATTTTCTTTGCCAGGCAAAGGGAAGACATAGCAGGCTAGCTCCTCAAGAACTGTATCCCCACTTGCTGGGGAATTACAGGGATTCTGATAGGGGAGTTTGCAGTCGGAAGTGAGTGATAAGGATCAAAATGGTGAATGTCTTGCATTCTTCTTCTTCTTGAATTATTTCAAAACAGTCACTGCTGGAGTCAGGCAACCTGGTAATTGGGTGCAGCAGTTTCTGGCTTATCAATCCGTGACCTCCGTTCTGAAATGAAGACAGCTACAAGGGGTGATTTGCTACAAGAGATTACAGGGGGAGCAAATACCAGATGCAGAATGTAAATTACCTGAATTACACAGGATTAGGGGTGACAGGTTAGTTTTGTGAAGAACAAATCTACAGACACTACAGATTAGTAACAGTTAAAATAAAACAAGGATTGATTAACTCAGGCCAGTTTATGCTTCTTCTCTAGCCTGCTCACCGTTACCTTTTTTCCTTGTTCTCAGGAGAGAGAAAACTTCATTTCTATTTTTGCTGCAACAGTAATCAAATGCTTAACAACAACAACAAAAGCATATTGATGGGATTCAGGATACACTACCCCAAAATATGGCACTTGGCAAATTGAATATTTTAAGCTGATTTAGTTTGAGAATTTTCCTCACTTTCTCTCCTGAAACAGGTCATAAAATCTCCCTATGACTGGAGGAAAGGTGCATCCTTATCTCCAAGACAGGGACACCAAGAAGAATACGAAGGAGCAGTCCTCGCTAAGTTTCCCCCAAGACATTACCCTTTGCTCATACCCTCTTGTCCTATCACATTTTTCTACGGCTTTCCACCCTTCATCAAACCTAGCGCAAAAGCACTCAGCTTTAACCACTTCTTTGGGTCTCCCTTTTCTTATGAAGACTCCCCTGAGTCACATAAAACTCATACTAGGGCTTCCCTGGTGGCGCAGTGGTTGAGAGTCTGCCTGCCGATGCAGGGGACACGGGTTCATGCCCCGGTCCGGGAAGATCCCACATGCCGCAGAGCGGCTGGGCCCATGAGCCATGGCCGCTGAGCCTGTGCGTCCGGAGCCTGTGCTCCGCAACGGGAGAGGCCACAACAGTGAGAGGCCCGCGTACCACAAAAAACAAACAAACAAACAAACAAAAAAACTCATACTAAATAAGTCTGTGTGTTTTCTCTTATTACTCTGTCTTGTTAAAAAAACAAAATTCAGCTGAGTAAATTTTAAAGATCTTGTTGGCTCTATTCAAAGAATCATGAATTGAACAGTATGCAGTTTACCAGATAGTAAGGAGCTCTGAGGAGTTGTACAAGATGAAGACTTTTATAAGCAGAAGGGACCAGGAACAAGGAAGTTATACTAGGCCAAAAATTGCGTTGGCTATTGCAAGGTTACTTTCCCTTAGGGCATGGGGGGGTCTATCAGGCAGATGACCTCACTAGGGCTGATCAGGTGATTCCTGATTGACTGAAATTAAGATGTAATTTCTGGAAGAGCAGAAACTGTAATTTAGTTGTCTCAGTTTGGTGACATATGACTTGGCATAAGCAACTCCATTTTGGGCCTTTTGTCATATTTTTAACATAGGGTTGATAGAAGGTGAATTTTATTTTATTTTTCTCATTTTAAGGAAGCCCAGGGGTGGGCAGTAAGGTAGCCAGGAACCCTTGGTTCCTCCAGCTCCCATCTCTGTCTGCCCTTGGCTGTGGTTCTTAATCTCATGTTTCAAGGTGGCTGCTAGGACTTCAGCAGCATGATGGAGAAAGAAACAGAGAAGGGCATCCAGCCTCTATTTAAGGAGACTTCCTGGAGGAAGAGGTAAGATTTCCACTTACATAAACCTAGACACAAGGCCAGTGTCAAGACGGGCTGGGAAAGGGAGGCTCTTTCTGGAGGCGGCAAGGTCCCAGCTAAACCCCGCCTTTATTTCTGACTTAAGATGGGAGAGTGAGTATTGGGAGACAGCAAGCAGTGTGTTCCTCCCGTGAAACACTCTGTGCCAGAACAGAGACACGTGCTTCCTTATGAGAAGGAAACCTTTACTTGCAGTGAAAACCTATGGTATTGACCTGCTGCAGGTTATAAGGATCAGAGATATTTTCAGGTAGCTTCAGATGAGCACTTTTTTGTAAGGGGATGTAGAAAATAAAGGAACTCTCTAAACAGCCACATCATCTATCATAAACATTTACTGAGAAACCAGTGAGTGCCTACTCTATGCCAGACTTTATGCTAGAAACTGCATAAATTAGTTCGGCATGATCCCTTTCATCTCAGAATTTACAGGATTTATGGATGTATATGTATTTAAATACAATGCAATGGCATGTGAGTGAGGAGAGGAGAGGTCTAGGGGGACCCAAGAGGAACAATTATTTCAGACTTTACAGGGAAGATATACCATTTCTTCTAGCTGCAATGTATGGAGAAGCATTACAGGAAGAGAAGGTGATAGGATTCAGGACATACTACCCCAAAGTATAGCACCTTGGCACATTGAATATCTAAGACTGAAGGAACTGGGGGAAATGGCAGAAGAAAGAAAGTCACTCTGACCTCCCCCACCTCATGCTTCTTCCCTGAAAAAGGCCATAAAACTCCTGTGTGGAGGGTGCCCTCCCTGTACCAGGAGGAGGGAAGGCATTCTTATCACTGGAGGTGGGGAATTTGGGGCCAAGAAATGTGTACAAACAAACCTTAAAAACTAACTTTTCCTCCTAGTTACTTCTTCACCATTTACTCCCCCTCGCCCAAACTCCTTTGCCTTGTCCATTCTTCACAAATGTATTGTTTCTTTGTCTAAAAGGTATCAAAGTTTCCCACTCTGGTCACTTCTCTGAGTGTTCATTCTTTGGCAAATATTCTCATGTACGTGTAAAAATTCAGTAAAATATGTATGCTTTTCTCCTGTTAGTATGTCTTTGTCAGTTTGATTTTTAGACCCAGTCAAGGACCTTGAAAGAGTTCAGAAAGACTTTTTTCCTCCCCTACAAAGCACCAGCTATGCCAGTGCAGAGACAGGCTGTGGCCGGCATGTCTGCGGCCTCTGCAGACACAGAGTGCAGGGCAGCTGGGTGGATGCTGGCCTTCACCTGCCACAAGGCAGGGCCTCCCAAGTCTGTGCCCTCTCTCACGACCACAAGCTCCTTATTTCCTTGCACTGAACTTCTCACTGCTTCTGGTTAGGGTGCTGGTTCTGACACAGCTGTGACCAGACTGTTCAGGATACATAACTCAGCTCCAGAAGGCATGTTCTTCCAAAATCTCTATTTCCTCTCCTCCTATTCCTTCAAACCTGTTCCAGACAGGTTTAGTCTTCACCAACCCACCAATACTGGTTTCATCAAGGCCAGTGACCTCCATGGTGCCACACCCAGAAGTCTTCATCCCACTGGATCTTGTGGCAGCACTTGGCCCAGCTGACCCCAGACCCCCTCTGACATCCACATGGGTTTGGCTCCTGCCTTCATAGCCTTCAGGTCTCTGCTAGAATGTCACTGGACCTCTGACCCTCTCCTCTCAGCACACAGGGCCCTCCCTCCATTGGTTGCCCTTTGTGGCTGTTATTGTATGGATACATCATCTGTTTACTGTGTAAGGGAAGAGAGACATTCACCAACTCTTTTAGGTTCCATGGCTGGGTCTATAAAGCAAACTGGCAATAGGTAGATTAATATGAGAAAAAGTATACAAATTTATTAATTTTTTATATTATGTGCTTGGGGACATCACAGGAAACAAAAACAAATATCCAAAAAGGTTTTGAGATTTGAGACCTTAGTATCCTCTTCTTAGGGGAAGAGAAGAGGAGATGTAGGCCACTTAGGGGAGAGTAAATGATGTGGGGGAAGGATGAATAAGCCCTTAGAAGAATAGGTGAGAGCTGTGATAATTTGTGACAAAGTCTGGGTGTGATTTTGACTTCTGGTCTCCTCTCCTGTGATGAATCAATTCTTCTCAGTTGATGAAACTCCAGGAGGGAATCTATGACAGTTTCATTCTTTTTGGAGGATCAGTCTTTAGGCAGATATGGAGAGTTCAGAGAAAGCCTCTCCCTACATTTGCTGTTTTTCAAGTGCCTACAGCTCAAAATAATCAACATACCGAAGCAGTCTATTTTGGGGTGGCATGTCCTGAAATCCCTCCTGAATGAGAGCCTCAGAAGAACAGAGGCTTCGTCTTTCCTGCTCACTGCTGGACCCCTGAACCCAGAATTGTCTGACCCCCAGGAAGCATCTGAGACATATTTACTGGCTGGAAGGAACTGGGGGGTTGCCACCAAGGGGACTGAGTGTGTGTCAGACACTGAAAGGCTCTTGGATTCCTCTCTGCAGTACAATCATGGCATAGCAGTTGTAATTGCCAACTTGTTTTAGAGGCTGCTTTTTAGGGACATGAATAAATTCAGTCACCGAGACGAACACTGTCCTTTCCGAGGCATGAACTTGGTAAGACAAATGTGCACTCACCCCACTGAGGCTGCCATCCTCATAGTGTTTGAGATTCCCTCTCACAGGTTATTATAGAACTCTGAGTACATTTCATGGTGGAAATATCTAAACTTCTAAGAGTCTATTATACTTTTAGAGACAGGAAAATGAGGTTTGAAATTATGTTGTTTAACCTGAATAATTTTTTCTGTTTTTCCTTTTCTGGGTCAAAACAAGATCTGAAAATAAAATACTGAGACCAATCATTTTGTGCGTGGTGTCTACACTGGACCAGAGGTAATTACACAAAAGGTAGTCTGAAAACGTTGTAAATAGAGGCAGCAACCTCACAACAGGCACAGAAACTACCAGAAGGCCACCTTAAAAGGTCTTCACTTTTGTTTATTTCTAAAATTACATTGTGAAATTACAAAAATGTCAATTGTTTCATACCTGAACCTAATGTACATTTTACTCTGACCTCCAAATCGTGTATGTTACGATGTTCTCAATTTTACCTGATATTGCTATAGATCTTCACATGATGTGAGTTATTAGGAGAAAATGTTTTATCAAGGGACCTAACTTAAAACTGAGAGGTGACCTTGTCATGAAAAACAGGGTTTTGTGTATGCTAGTATGATCAAAGGTATTTTGAAAGATAAAAAATCAACAATTTCAAAATAAGACTCATTGTCTTATATGCTTGATCTTTCTCTCTGTATTCCATCCTTTTCTACCTTCAGTGTTGTTCAGGGTCAACTACAATTTTTTTCAACATTAGGGAAACCCCCCCTTTCTGTAGATACTAGAACTACCCAACTCCATTTAAAATATCACATGTAAAATATCTTTAAAAAGTGATCTTATTAACAATGAAAAAGTCTTCAATTAATCTTGGAGTCAAAATTAGGATTTTTTAGAAATCTGTCTTGATTTACAAAATTAATGAAATGCTATTATAGGAAAATCATCACTTGCTCATTATACCTATAAACAGAAGAATTTTTAAAATTTAATTTAAAAAATTCTTCTGTTTATAGGTATAATGAGAGTTGTCCACTAAAGAAAATCATCTTTACAAAATGGTAAATCCTGGCTAATTTCCCTTTATGTAAATCTATAAACCAGATGATTCCCTCAGTAAGCCCTCTTTGGGTCTCAGACCCTTGTTCTGTTTTTTCCTGGAGGTTAACTAGAAAGGAGTAGCTGTGACATCTTGAGTTACTATAGCATCCTTACCTGTACAAACTGACAGCACATCTGCAGATAGTCCATGGAGTATAATCACAAAAAGTTTACATTTTGTTACCACTGTAAGCATATGTAGAAAGCACTCAGCAAGATCTGGTGTCTTTCATTTCTGTTACAATGGGAAGCTTATCTGCTCTTTTAAACAATTAATTCTAAATTCTACTCAAGTCAGTAATACATAATATCTGTACATGTAGATAATTTAAATGGCAATTAGAATATTGAAATATGCCAATAACAGGATACTGGATTTGTTACCAAGCTCAGGTTTGGGTGCTTGCTGCTTGAAAGCCAATACTGGAGAAACAAGTTCTGGTAGGAACGGAAATATTGTTTTATTCAGGAGGCTGGCAACTTGGGGAGAAGTCAGACTCATGTCCAAAAACCAACCCCACAGATTCTGCTCAACCATGAAAGTTTTTAAAGGGAGAATCAGTGGGGGAGGGGGTCAGAGTCTTCATTATCTTCCACTGTGTGCACACTTTCTTTTGATTGGTTAGTGAGGTAACAGGGTGGTGCTCCAGGAATCTTGTGCTCAGCCTGAAGTTACTGTCCTCCACCTGGGTGGGACCTTAGTTCCTACAGAAGAACTCGTAGATATTGTTATGTATATTCTTTGAGGAAGAACCAGGATCCTGCCCCACGGCTGCACTATTGTTTCCTGACTGCTTCTCCTTCTTTTCTGCCTTCCTTTCTTTCCCTGATAAGCAACTGTTTGAATCTGCCCTTTGGAACTCAGGGAAGGTCAAGGAGGGTGAATGAAGCCTGATTCCTACAAATAGAAAATGGGGGACACATAAAGGATTTGTACCTGGGAGGGCCCCACAGGGTCCTTCAATGTTTCAGATTGATAAATGACCTGGAAGGTAGTTCAGCGATCATAGAATCTGATGCCCTTATTTGATAGACAGGACTCCAAGGCCTGGGGAAGTAACATGTTGGCCATTCCACATGAATAATTTATGGCAAAACTGAAATTACACTCAATTCCATTGATATGTATCCCATATGCCAACTCAGCAGGTCACTGAAGCAATATGCCAACTTGCACATTACTCACATGAGAAGACATTTTAGGTAAAAATAGGTTTTATTTTAAAAGTGGGTAAATTCCTTTATATGGAATAATGTGGGTGGTAATTTTTTCCATCTCAAATCATTGCAAAATTTATCTTTATTATTTCAGCTAAAGGAAGGGAAAAAATTGAGATTTGTGTTCTAAAGCATACCTAGATGATGATATCAACTGTTACTTTGTGAAAATCTGTGGTCTGTGCCATCAAGTTGACTTAATTTTGGAAATTAGTAAAAACACTGGAAGTAATTATTTGGCCTTATCCTTTTTTTCCCAATCTACTCTTGGCTGTTTTATCTTTATTATGTAATTATTTATGTTAGAGTTTTCTGAAAGAACATTGAAACCTCATTATTTTCAAATTAGAGCTTTCAAATCCATCTATTCAGTGAATAGAATGATGAAGTGAGTTAGTGGCTATCCCAGGCTGTCTATTACAGCACCAAAACATCTACCCAACCATTACCTTGATATTTCTATTGGTTGGTTAAGAATTAGTGTATTAATTTATGTATTCAATTGACTTGTTTATTGCTTCATTCATTTATTTTATTTATCCTGTAAATGTCCAAGTGATATGTCAAGTACTAGTGATTAAGAGGAATTACACAAAACAATATAACCTGAGTAACTCAGAGTTTCTTAGAATCCTAATACATATAAACAGATAGAATGCGAACTAACACATGTGGTTCAAGATAAGCACAGGGTGTTGAAACAGTGTCCATTTAGGGTGGTTTTGAAGGCCTCAAGGATGTTTCTCAGGTGAAGAAGGCTGGACCAGACATTAATTGTAGTGATTACATCTACAAGTGGCACAGCATTACATCCAAGAAACAGGAAGACATTTTGTAGGAAGATAATGTAGACTTTGGTGACATGGCTTAAAAATGTTGTGACAGAAAGTGACTAGCTTTGACAAAATAAGGAGACTTCTGTCTATTTAAGCAGAATAGCAAGTCTTTGGAAGATAATCTCCAATTGCTTTTTGAGCTCCAACTGGAAATTCTTCCATAAATGCAGAGTATTCGTATTTTAGTACTGAGCATTATCTAAAATCTAGATTAAAAACATGTCAACCAGAAAGTATTTTATAAACTAATGTATGGCAATTATTGACATTCTGAATATTGCACTGGGATGCCAGCATGAACCCTGTGAATCTGAATCAGCTGAATCTCCAAGGGTTTAGGTATAAATATATTTTGTTTATCATTTTAATTCTTTGCTAACCAGTGTTTCCTTTATATTCTGAGTGATCGTTAATTCTTTGTTAACCAGAAGGTCTAAGTAAGTATAACATCCCAATTCCTTTTTTTTTAACTTTTTAAAATTTATTTTTTATTGAAGTATAGTTGATTTATAATGTTGTTTTAGTTTCAGGTGTACAGCAAAGTGACTCAGTTATACATATATATAAATCTATTCTTTTTCAGATTCTTTTCCATTATAGGTTATTACAAGATATTGGATATAGATCCCTGTGCTATACAGTAGGCCCTGTTGGTTATCTATTTTATATATAGTGGCATGTATATGTTAATCCCAAATTTCTAATTTACCCCTCTCCCCTCTCACTCTTTCCCCTTTGGTAACCATAATTTTGTCTTCTATGTGAAACTGAGTGGGACCTTGTGGGGCTCCCAGGCACGGAGGCTTTTTGTCGTCTGTTTCTGGTAGGCAAGACTCCAGCCTCCATGAGTTCCAAATGGCAGATTGGAAAAGCAGCCAAGAAACCACCTGAGGCAAGATTAAAGGGACCTAAGAAGCCCATCAAGATTAGGAGACCCAACCACCTGAGACCCTGCACATACCCTAATCTTGTCAGCAACCCCACACTTGGGACTACTGTCATAAAACTCCTCATCAAATCCTCCTGTGTTGGGACATATAGTTTTTTGAGGCAGGCGTCCTCTGTGTGCCCCTTTGCCTGGCAAAGTAATAAAGCTATCCTTTTCTACCTCACCCAAAACTCTGTCTCCAAGGTTTGATTCAGCACTGGTGTACACAGAAGCTGAGCTTTCAACATCATGTGTCTGTGAGTCTATTTCTGTTTTGTAAATAAGTTCATTTGTATCATTTTTTTAGATTCTACATATGAGTGATATAATGTGATATTAGTCTTTCTCTGACTTGCTCCACTTAGTATGGTAATCTCTAGGTCTATCCAATAACATCCCAGTTCTTAACTTATCAATAATAAAGTATTTACCATAACTTATTATAAAAGGAATATTATGAAGGAAATTTCCAAGTATATCTATGAGATGTTTTTAGATCTCTTTGTATGTGTAACAGGGAAGAGCCAATCTTGACTCCATATTTGGTCTGTTTCTTTGACTTTAACCTTTGCTTTTCATTGCTTTTGTTATTATAATCATACATAATGGCCTGCAACAGGGAACCCTGCCCCTCTGCATGAATGTTAAACTAAAGTTCCTTTGTTCAGCTCACAGGGAGACAATCTGACCCTGCCCACCTGTGAATGGCT
Source organism: Globicephala melas (assembly GCF_963455315.2). Taxonomy (NCBI): domain Eukaryota; kingdom Metazoa; phylum Chordata; class Mammalia; order Artiodactyla; family Delphinidae; genus Globicephala; species Globicephala melas. The sequence continues at coordinate 52,622,204 of NC_083315.2, forward strand.
GCAGAAAAGAAGAAATTAACACATCCCCTCCCAGATACTGGCCAAGTCAGGCAAAACTAACCTTTATACTTTACTTCCTCACCTCCTTCCCCTCTCTGTTCTATAAAAGAAACTGGCATCTAGACACTGAAAGATGTTTTTGGGGGGCCCTAGTCCATCATCTTCTTGGTCTGCTGATTTCCTGAATAAAGTGGCTATTCCTTGCCTCAACACCTCATCTCCCAGTTTATTGGCCTGTTGTGCGGTGAGCAGAGCGCGCTTAGACTTGGTAACATATGTACATTTCAGAGAAGAAAATATATCGGATAATGGGTGACAACACAAGCCAGAAGTATAAATAACATCAGCTGATAAGGATTCTTCCACAAATAAGTCTCCAGAATGCAACCTCCCTGAACTTTGCTGTCATTTTTAATAAGACACAGATTACTTATTGGCCAATAGGAACCATTTTAAAATATTTCTTAGAGCTACTGAGATGTGGGGAGTGAAACCTGAATTAGGCTGAATAAGTTTTTTTTTTTTTTTCCTGTGTCTGAGGTGAACAAGGCCTTGGAGTTAACTGACTCTCTGCTGCATCTGAGGACCTAAATTTGCAACAGCGCAGAAGCTGGGTCCAAGACTTCTGTGATAAGGAAGGTGGGGAGCAGATTTGTCACTGCAAATTTTGTCTTTCTGGCACCTGGATAAATTTGAGGTATTTTGAGAAACAGCAGATGCTGGAGAAGCTCTGAAAACAGAAAAGTTAACTCTTTTGTAAGGGAAATTTTACATTGATAAGGGAACTCTCCATTTGTAAGGGTGTTTCTCTCTCTGTACCTGGAAGAGAGGGTGACTAAATAAGAAACAGGTATCAGTGGAGGAGGCTTGGACTTAAATCTGCATAACAAACCTCATACTTTTTACCTTGCTTTTCTGTTCACCTCCCCACAACTTGCCTCCCCAACCCTCCTTTCTTTTGTCTTTAGCAAAACTGGTGTTTAAACTGGTGGCCTGAGGGGAGGGGGGCCTCCTTACTGAAGGACTTGGAGGGAGTTCTGGCTCCCTACTGTGATCTGCTGATACTGCCTGGCTGGAAGGGGCCCTCACTGGTTTCTTCACACGTCCTCCAAGGACAGCATGTGGGAGAGATGAAGTCTCCTCACCAGTGGTGGAAGTTGCAGGTTTTCACTGGGCTTCCTTAGACACCATACTGGGAGGGAGGGGAAAGGCTCCTTTGAGCCACCAAGTGGGGATGGAAGTCCCGGCTCTCCTCTTGCATTTTCTAACACAATCTTTGCAGGAGATGATGGTCACACGGTTACATCTGAGTGAGGATGGAAATATAGGCTTCCCTCTGAGCCTTTAATTTTGGGGAGGGAGATCGGGCTGCAATTTTTTCCCATGTGTAGTTATTTTCTGAAAGTTTTCTGCCTTTTCAGGCTGCCCTTTTCTTGGTCCTTTGGTAAGAGAGAGCAGGCCTTTCCAAAGCTTTTCTTGTTGCTGTTGTCTGTGCCTGTTGGCTTTTCCAGGCTGCCGGCTTCTCTAGTACACCTGTTACTGAACCAAGCTTGGGTCTCCTTCCCACATGCTATAAAGCCAGTCTACTGGCACTGGGTTGTGGTGAAGAAAGTACAGCATTTATTGTAAAAGTGCAGGTTTATTGTAAAGGAGAATGGGTGGCTCATGCTCTAAAATCCTGAACTCCCCAAAGAGTTTCAGCAAAGCATTTTTAAAGGCCGGGTGAAGGAGGGGCATCCCAGGTACATGATCATCTGGAGCACAATACTCTGATTTGTTGATGGTGAAGTAACAAGGCAGTGTCACAAGGGTTAACATTATCAATCCTTAGGTGCCAGTAGGTCTGGGGCCTATGTGCTCATGGTCATCAAGAAGTCTTCCATTTAATGGTGATTTTAGCCTCTGAAAATCAACTCAGGAAATGTGTAACAGATACTATTATCTAGGTACTTCAGAGAGGAGCTAAAGTAGAGGATATGTGGTCTGTCCTGGGAAGGCCCCATAGGGTCCTGCTCGGTTACACACATTCTGGGATACACCAGGTAAAAAGAAAACATGGGTACTAATCACAATGTGGGTCCTTAGGTCCCCAAACCTCAGATGGTCTTCCTTCTCTACACCCTTCAGAATCACCTTGCCTTATCACCTTGATGTATATAGTATCCAGCTATTTTAGCTGTACTGAGTGAACTATTCCAATTTTCCTTCTAGCATTTTTCTCTTCTGTTCAAAGAATTTCTTTTAGCAACTTTTTTTAGAGCAGGTCTTCTGACAATGAATCCTCTTAGTTTTCCTCCAACTGAGAAAATCTCTTTCCTAAAGGATAGCTTCACTGAAAATAGGATTCTGAGTTGACAATTTTTTTCTTTCAGCACTTAAAAAATATTGTGCCCCTTCCTTTTGGCCTTCATGATTTCTGATGAGAGAGCCACAGTTGTTTGAATTGTTATTTCTCTATAGATAACACATCATTTTTAATGGCTGCTTATACAGCTTTTTCTTCATTTTACTTTTTCAGCAGTTTGATTTTAAGTATCTGGATGTACAGTTTCTGAGTTTATGCTTGTTAGGATTCACTGTATCTCTTGAATCTGTAGTTTCATTCTTTTGCCAATCTTGGGAAGTTTTCATCATTATTTTTTCAATTTTTTTTTCAGCCCTGTACTCTTTCTCCTCTTCTTTTGGGACTCTGATGACATGAATGTTGAATCTTTTATTGTTATGCCACAGGTCTCTAAGACTTTTCCTTTTTTTTTCCCAATCATTTTTTCCTCTATTGTTCAGATTGAATAATTCCTACTGTTTCCAGCATCTGTCATCACATTGTCAGTCTATCTTGATTTTTTTTTCCCATTTGAGTTGAAATTTTCATGATGCTTCATACGTCAAGTGATTTTTGTTTGTATCCTTGACATTTAGAGATTTAAATAATGAGATTCTGGGTCTTGTTTTTATTTTTTATTTTGATTTCTGTGGGCTTCTTCTAATGTCAGTTCAATTCTCAAAGCCTTTGCAGAACTTTTCAGGTCTGTCCTCCATATACCACATCCAGTGGTCAGTCTGGGAACTATACGGAGGGTCTCAAAGTCTTTGGTATACTAATTACCATCAAATTCATGCCTGCACAAGTCTAGGGTGAACCCAAGAGTTCAAAACAATTTATTGGTCCATTTTCCTGAGCTCTTCCCTCTCCATTATCACCTTATTATTTTCCAGTTCCCCAAATTCTCTGTTTGGTCCTTTGGTCAAAAACTATCCACTCCTATGGTTCTGACACATTCAAGACCAAGTGGCAGGAGAACAGAAAGCTACATGATCCCACCCTATTGGCACCACAGTTCCTCCCAGTGAAAGATTTCCTTTCTTCACATATTTGGCTCCTGGAAGCTATTGTAGGGGAGCAGAACTTTGCTACCCTAAAAAATGTCTCCTTGGCATATTAATTGTTTTAAGCTGGTTATTTTCTGAGAAACAGCAGACCCAGAAAAGGCTCTGAAAACCAAGTAGGAATTGCCCTTTTGTAAGAAACATGTACATTTGTAAGGGAAATCTCCACTGTAAGGGTGTTTACCTCTCTGTACCTGGAAGAGGAGGATGACCAGATCTCTAGAAACCCTTATCAATGGAGAAGGCAGTGACTTAAATCTGCATCACAATCACCCTTGTTTACTTTTGGCTTTCCTGGTCATCTCCCATAACTGACTTTCCCCACCCTCAACATCCTTTTTTGTCTTTAGCTGAGGATGGTATTTAAGTTTAGGGCTTTAACCATTTGGTCAAGTTACTCAGTTCTCCTGGATCTTTCCCATGTACACACGTTATTAAATTTTTATTTGATTTTGTCCAGTTAATCTGTCTCATATCAATTTAATTCTAAGACCAGCCAGAAGAACCTAGAAGAGCATAGGAAAATGTCTTCCTCCCTGACACTGTTTTCCTCTCCACTCTTGCCATCACCACTGGGACATTGGAAACCCACTGTGGGCCACTGCTGCACTGAGTATGAGAGAGAATAAAGAAAAAGAGAAACACCCATCACCCCCAGTGATTCCTCTCATTGTCTCTGAGTTTGAAGAGTCCCTTTTCTGCTCCCCCAGACAAAATTAAAGGGTTTCTTCTGTACCTCACTATGTCTACACTGTAGTGCTCACTTCCAAGTTTTGGGATGTGCTGAGTTCAGGCTAGGGATACCAGAAGTAAAAATTACTGAATTTACTGTTTTTGGTGGTTCTCATATTCTTGTGTTCTTCTCTGATTTACCTGCTTGTGTTTATTTTCCATATTTTCAAGTAGTTTTCCTTCCATTTTTACCAGGTTTTATATCTGGTTTATTAGGAAATAAAGGGAGGTGAGTTTTCCCCACCTCTGTAAACTGGAGGATGTATTTATACTTAAAGAAGACAAAGAAGAAGGGAAGGGAAGAAATTTAACAGTTATATGATCAATTTATCAATGTAAACTCACGTGGTAATGCACAACCTGAGTGGGTTTTCTGAGCTCATTAAAAGGGAGAAGTATGGACTTTATAATATTATGGTTAGTTAATTAGGTCACAATCCCTGTGAATTGTGAAAATTCTCCTTACATGTGGGCAGTGTTTGCTTTGAGATAAAACCCAGTGATGCCCTGGTAAAACCTTTTCCTTTTCAATTCCCACATCAACACATAGATTTCAAGGATGTACAAGACATCTATCCAAAGGCACAGATGAACTGGGTGTTCTATTTGATTTTCTTTAATCTGTTCAAAGGGGATCTTACTATAGTGAAAATTCAGTGGGATTAACAGTTTTTTCCATTACTCCTCTGTTTCCTCACATTTAGTTTCTTTATTGATATTAAGTAAGTTAATGGCCTGGAAAATAATATAAACTAAGCTAGGAAAATATATAAATTAAGTTTCTAAGTGTTATGGCTTGAATTTTGTCTCCCCACAAACCGAACTTCATATGCTGAAGTTTTAAGCACCAGTAACTCTGATTGTGATCTTATTTGGAAACAGGATGGTTTCAGATATAATTATTTAAGATGAGGTCATACTGGAGAGGGTGGGCCCCTAATGCAATATGGCTGGTGTTCTTATAAAATGGGGAAATTTAGACACAGATAGCACACAGAGGGGAAAATGTGAAAGAAAAAAAAAAGGAGTAGAGATGGGAGCGATGCTTCTAGAAGTCATGTCATGCCAAAGATTGCCAGCAAACCACTAGAAGCTAGGAGGGAGGTGTGAAACAGATTCCCTCCCATAGCCCTCAGAAGAACCAGCCCTGCTGACACCTTGACCTAGAACTTCTAGATATCAGACTGTAAGACAATACATTTCTGTTTTTTAAGCTAGTTTGTGATACTTTGTTGTTGCAGTCCTAACAAACGGAGACACTGAGAAATACAACTCAAGAAATATATTTTTAGAAATCCATTCAAACAAGTTAGATTTTTTTTTTGCAAGTGAATAACAGTATCTTTGAGGGATTGTACTAAACCCTATGGAAAATAATAACAGTAAATATTTTTTTAAAACTTGCAGGTTGGCTATCTTAAGAGTAGACATGAAAAAATGTGTAAGAGTAGCTAGCAGAAATATTTTAAGTTCTCAGTGCTGAGAACTTAGAAAAATTAGCAAAGACAGTCACTCAGAGTCTTTGGGGATTGATCAAAGGGCTTACAACAAATGGAGAACCACTTATGCAATAAAATCTATGTAAACACAGCAAGAACAGTGAGAGGCTATGACATAGGAGCTAGTGATTCTACTCATTTTCCTTAGCTCTGCCTTGTGGAACAACTGTTCCTATGACCTTTGAAGCTGAGTGGCAGTTCCCATCCTCCCCCCACTCCCTGTAGAAAAGCTACCCTAGGTGGTTCTGGCCACCTTAAAAGAGTCCCCTTTTCCTCCAAGCTCTGTGTTACAGGAGAGCTGCTTCAGTGGCTGGGAAGTTGAGTGGAAGCTCCCTCCCCACCAGCTTCCTAAGGCAGAAGATCTATTCCAGGGTGACTCAGCAGCCAGGAGACATTGGCTCATTCCATCTTCTCCGGTCAGGCTGGGCAGTTTGGCAGAAGTTGGGTCACAGCACCAGTGCCTCTCCTGTACTTCGCTTCCCATTTCACATAATTCTTGCTACATAGAGGGGACCTGTGTGAAGCAGCCAGCAAAGGGCAAAACTCTCTCTCATCCCCCCAGGTTTGCACCACAGTGCAGAGATTCTCCTCAGGGGAGAGGGGAGAAAGTCTCAAAGACTGGTAATTCTCTGCTCCTGCTAAGGGAGTGGATTCAGCTTGATCAGATTGTGGAGCAATCTGTGTGCTCCAGAATCATTGCTCTGTGTGCTCCAGAACAATGTTGAAAACAATACAGTAATTAGCTAGCAATCTGTGAAATCTAACAGCTAGGTGTGATAAAAATAGATGCAGAAGGCCAGAAGCTCTATGAGGAGACAGGGTAAGAGACAATCAAAAGAGCAAGATAAAATTACAGTCCTGGTGAACAGAACTGCATGAATTCCCAAGGCTGCATTCAGTGAGGAGTAACAGCACAGGTTTCTCACTGCAGGAGAAATAGATGTCTCTGAAATAGAGAAAAAAAGACAATAGAGAACAGGAACCAAAAAATGTTGATTCTTTTGTAAGACCAATGAAACTGACAAACCTTTAGCTAAACTGACAGTAGAAGATGAGAAGGTGCAAATGACTAAAATCAGGAATTAAGAGGGGACATCACTACCAATCTTACAGAAATATGATGGCCTAACAGTGGATACTTTGAGCAACTGACACCAAAAAATTAGATAACTTAGAGGAAATGAACAAACTCCTAGAAAGACACAAATTACTGAAATTGAATCAAGAAGAAATATAAAATATTAAATGACCAATAACAAGTAAAGAGATAGAATTAATAATTTTAAAACTCCTCAAAAAGTAAAGCCCAAGGGCCAGTTAACTTCACAGGTAAATTCTATTCAACATTTAAAGAAGAATGAACACCAAAGCTTTACTGACTCTTCCAGAAAATAGAAACGTGTGAACATTTTCCTACTGATACTATGAGGTCAGTCTTACACTGATACCTAAATCAGACAATGATACAAAATACAAAAATTAACACAAAGTGGACCTTCCACCTAAATGTAACAACTAAACTTTAAAAATTTTAGAAAAACACACAGGACTATATCTTTATTATCTTGGTTTACACAATGATATAACCCTCAAAACACAAATGATAAAGAATATAGATAAGTTGGACTTCTCCAAAATTAAAAACTATTGTGTTTTAAAAGACATCATCAAGAAGGAGAAAAGAAAACCCACAGACTGGAAAAAATATTTGTAAGCCATACATCTGTGAATGGACTTAGGTCCAGAATGTAGGATAAAGTCTTACAATTCAATAAAGGAAAGATTAAAAACACAAATAAAAAATGGGCAAAGGATTTGAATAGACATTTCTCCAAAAATATACATGAGTGGTTATTAAGGATGGAAAGATGCTCAAAATCATTACTAATTAGGGAAGTGCAAATCAAAACCACGACTTACCACTTCACACCCACCAAGACAGCTAAAATAAAAAAGATAGACAAAGCAAGTACTAGAGGATCTAGAGAAATTGAAACCCTTATACATTGATGATGGGAATGTAAAATCGTTCAGCCATTTTGTAAACAGTTTTGCAGTTCTTCAAAATCCTAATATAGTTATTATATGAACTGAAAATTTCTATCCTAAGAAATGAAAACAGGTAACAACACAAAAACCTAAATATTAAGGTCTATAGGAACATTATTCATAATAGCCAAAAAGTGGAAGTAAATCAAATGTCCATCCACTGAGGAATGGATAAGAAAAATGTGGTATATCCATAATGGAATATTATTTGGCAATAACAAGGAATGAAATACTGTTGTGAATTGGATGAACCCCATAAACATTATGCTAAGTGAAGTAAGCCAATCAAAAGACACCGCATAGGGCTTCCCTGGTGGTGCAGTGTTTGAGACTCTGCCTGCCGATTCAGGGGATGTGGGTTCGTGCCCCGGTCCGGGAGGATCCCTCATGCCACAGAGCAGCTGGGCCCGTGAGCCATGGCCACTGAGCCTGCACGTCTGGAGCCTGTGCTCCGCAGTGGGAGAGACCACAACAGTGAGAGGCCCAGGTACCGCAAAAAATAAAAAAATTTTAAAAAGACACCACATGTTTTATGATCCCATTTATGTGAAATAACTAGAACAGGCAAATCCATAGAGACAGAGGAAGATTTTTGGTTGCCTAGAACTAGTGGGGAGAGCCAAAGAGAGGGAGGGTGGGAGGAACAATTAGGAAGTACAAAGTTTCTTCACGAGAGAATGAAAATGCTTAAAAATTAGACTATGGAGATGGTTACAAAACATTGTAAATATACTAAAAACTATTGTTCACTTTTAATAGGTGAACTTTATGGTATGTAAATTATATCTCAATGAAGTTATTTAAAAATATATGGAGAAATAAAGATATTATTAGACAAACAGAAGCCAAGAGAATTCATTGCAACCAGACCTACTCTACAAAAAAAGTTAAAGGAAGTTCTTCAGGTGGAAGGTATATGGTATAGGTTAGAAACCTGGATCCACACAAAGAAATAGAGCATCAGAAGTGAAATAAATAAAGGTGAGAGAAAATTTTTCTAATTTTAAATTGTCCTAAAATAAGCTGTTTAAAGTGTTAACTTTACATGCTTTTAATAACACATATTATTGTGTTTATCACACTTGTAAAAATGAAATGTGTGACCACAAGAACAAGCCATGAGAAGAAAGAGCAGGAGATGTACTGTTATAAAGGGCTTTATGCACAATGTGTTTGAAGGTGTAATACATTTAATGGATTTAATTTAATAATAAATAAATACATTTAGTAATTTAACAGATTATTTTAAAATGCATATTTTAAACCCTCGGGCAACTACTAAAAACTATTAAAAAAGGAATATAAATAAGTTAACAGAGGAGTTAGAAAGGAATCATAAAAATTACCCAAATAGGGCTTCCTTGGTGGTGCAGTGGTTGAGAGTCCGCCTGCCAATGTGGGGGACGCGGGTTTGTGCCCCGGTCCAGGAAGATCCCACATGCTGCAGAGCGGCTAGGCCTGTGAGCCATGTCGGCTGAGCCAGCATGTCCAGAGCCTGTGCTCTGCAATGGGAGAGGCTATATCAGTGAGAGGCCCATGTACCACAAAAAAAAAAAAAAATTATCCAAATAAACTCAGAAAAGGCAGTAAAGGAGAAACAAGGAAACTAAAAGGAATGGAACAAATAAAAATCAGCTACCAAGAGAAATTTTTTCCTTTTAAAAGAATTCCAGATAATGTATGTAGATACTCTGCTCTCCAAAAGATGAACTTTCATTCCCCTTCTAATGACTGTGGGCTGTACTCAGTGTCTTGCTTCCAAAGAATAGAAAGAGAAAAAGAAACACAGAAACTTTGCATTGGAGAAACCTACCAGAAAACACCTTACTCAAGTGACCAAGTGATGTCATGTGGATAACATGTGCCCACTGATGTGGAGGAATGGGAAAGGCACCTCACTTGTGGCATTCTTCCCCAAAGTGCCTAATCTCACTCTAATGGTGAAAAAACATTCGGCAAACCCAAATTCTTTTATGACATTGCTGCCGTTCATTTTACTATCCATATGCTATAATCACCCAATGCATTGTTACTATTATTTATTTAGGGTTATCTTTTAGATCATTGAGGAATAAGAAAATTAAAAAATTTTGTTTATTTCAGCTTCAGTGCTTTTCCTGTCTTTATGTAGACCCACATTTCTGACCTATATACTTTTCCTTCTGCTTGAAGAAATTTTAACATTTTTTGCAGGGCATGTCTATAAGTGATAAATGATCTGAGTTTTTGTTTGTCTGGAAAAGTATTTCTCCTTCATTTTTGAGGAGTAATTTCTCTGAATATAGAATTCTAAGTGGGTCATTTTATTTCTCAACACTTTTAATTTTTCACTCCACTCTTGTAATTCTTACTCTTGTTTTTCTCACTCTCGTTTTCTAAATGTAGGGTGACCTTTTTCCCCTCTGGCTTCATTGAAGATTTTCTTTGTCTGTAGTTAAAATATGAAGCTATGTCTAGGTTTTTTGATTGCTTTTTTTTGTTTTGTTTTTAGGTGATTGTCCCACTCAGTATGCTTCCTGTTTCTATGGTTTTGCACCTACCTTTTTTTTTTTTTTTTTTTTGTGGTACGCAGACCTCTCACTGTTGTGGCCTCTCCCGTTGCAGAGCACAGGCTCTGGATGCACAGGCTCAGTGACCATGGCTCACGGGCCTAGCCGCTCCATGGCATATGGGATCTTCCCAGACCGGGACACGAACCTGTGTCCCCTGCATCGGCAGGCGGACTCTCAATGACTGCGCCACCAGGGAAGCCCCAAAACCTACCATTATTTTTAACAAGTTCTTAGCCACTACAAATATTTCTTCTATTTCATTCTCTTTCTGGTATTTCAATTATACGTATTTATACATTTGGAAACTCTCCCACAGTTCAGGGATGTTATGTTCCCTCTCAATTTTTTTATTCTTTAAACTTTTTTTCTTTGTATTTCACTTGAGGACACTTCTATTAGCTATCTCAAGCTCACTGATTCTATCTGGTATCATTCATATCCAATCTACTAATGAGCCCATTTAAGACATTTTTCATTTCTGTTGGTGTGCTCTTGATTTTAGCATTTCTTTTTTATTTTTTCTAGGGTTTCCATCCTTGCATATATTGTTCATCTGTTCTTGTATGTTGTCTACTTTACAACTTTTGAATTCTCAATATATATAAATCTTATTAATATGATTATTTTAAATATTTTTATTTTTAAACTATTTAAATTCAAATTCCGTATCTGATAACTATTTAAAAGTCTCTGTCTGATAACTCTAACATCTCTGTCATATCTGAGTCTACATGACAGTTTGACAGTAACTCAAAATGTTAAATGCAGAGTTGCCATATGACCCAGAATTTCTATTCCTAGGTGTATATCAAAACATGTCCACACAAAAACTTGTATACGAATGTTCATGGCATCATTTGTTATAATATATGTAAAAGTGGGAACAACAATATAATAATATATCACAATAATATATATTATTGTGATAATATATCACAATAATATAATCACCCTCAAGGTACTCACGTTAAAAGTGGAATAGGGAGTCAGAAGAGAGTCGGAGTGAGATGTGACTATGGAAGAATAATCAGAGAGATGCAACATTGCTGGGTTTGGTGGTGGAGGAAGGGGCCACCAGCCAAGGAATGCAGGCCGACCATAGAAGCTGGAAAAGGTCAGGAAATGGGTGTTCCATTAGAGCCTCCAGAAAGGAAGGCAGTCTGCTGACACCTTGATTTTAATCCAGTGAGACCTATGTCAGCCTTCTAACTTATAGGTCTGTAAGATAATAAATTTGTGTTGTTTTAACTCACTAAATTTGTAATGATTTTTATGACAGTAATAGAACACTAATACAGCAATAAAAAAATAAAAATATTTTGGGGGACCTTCAAGATGGCAGAGGAGTAAGACATGGAGATCACCTTCCTACCCAAAAATACATCAAAAATACATCTACATGTGGAAAAACTCCTACAGAACACCTACTGAATGCCGGCAGAAGACCTCAGACTTCCCAAAAGGCAAGAAACTCCCCACGTACCTGGGTAGGGGAAAAGAAAAAAACAGAAAAAAGAATAGGGATAGGACCTGCACCTCTGGGAGGGAGCTGTAAAGGAGGAAAAGTTTCCACACAATAGGAAGAGCCTTCACTGGTGGAGACAGGGGGTTCACTGGGGGGAAGCATCAGAGCCACAAAGGAGAGCTCAGCAACAGGGGTGCAGAGGGCAAAGCAGAGAGATTCCTGCACAGAGGATCAGTGCCGACCAGCACTCACCAGCCTGAGAGTCTTGTCTGCTCACCCGCCAGGGTGGTAGGAGCTGAGGCTTGGGCTTCAGATTTCAGATTCCAGGGAAAGGACTGGGCTTTGTTGTGTGAACACAGACTGAAGGGGGCCAGTGTGCCATGGCTAGCTAGGAAGGAGTCCAGGAAAAACTCTGGACCTGCTGAAGAGGCAAGAGACCATTGTTTCGGGGTGCAAGGGGATTCAGAGCACTGCTTAAATGAGCTTGAGACAGGCATGAGCCACAGCTATCAATACAGACACCAGAGATGGGCATGAAATGCTAAGGTTGCTGCTCCAGCCACCAAGAATCCTGTGTGTAAACACAGGTCACTATCCACACCTCCCCTCCAGGGAGTCTGTACTGCCTGCCACTGCCAGGGTCCTGTGATCCAGGGACAACTTCCCTGGGAGATCACATGGCACACCTAAGGCTGGTGCAATGTCATGCCAGCCTCTGCCACTGCAGGCTTGCCCTGAATTCCATATCACTCCATCCCACTGACCTGAGTGACCCAGAGCCCCATAATCAGCCACTCCTTTAACCCTCTCCTGCCTGGGTGAAGAACAGATGCCAGAAGGGGACCTACATGCAGAGGTGGGACCAAATCCAAAGCTGAACCCCAGGAGTTGTGAAAACAAAGAAGAGAAAGGGAAATTTCTCTATCCAGCTTCAGGAGCCGTGGATTAAATCTCCACAAGAGATAGGTCCATGAGAGACCTCCTGGTCCCATATAATATCAATTGGCAAGAGCTCTCCAAGAGATCTCTGTCTCAATTCTAAGACCCAGCTCCACTAAACAACCAGTAAGCTCCAGTGCTGGACACCACATGCTAAACATCTAGCAAGACAGGAACTCAACCCCACCCATTAGCAGAGAGGCTACTTAAAATCATAATAAGTTCACAAACACCCCAAAACACACCACTGGATGTGGCTCTGCCCACCAGAAAGACAAGATACAGCTCCACTCACCAGAACACAGGCACCAGTCCCCTCTACCAGGAAGCCTACACAATGCACTGAAGCAAACTTACCCACTGGGGGAAGACACCAAAAACAACGGGAACTATGATTCTGCAGCCTGCGAAAAGGAGACCAAAAACACAGTAAGTTAAGCCAAATGAGAAGACTGAGAAACACACAGCCAATGAAGGAGCAAGGTAAAAACCAACCAGACCAAACAAATGAAGAGGAAATAGGCAGTCTACCTGAAAAAGAGTTCAGAGTAATGATAGTAAAGACGATCCAAAATCTTGGAAATAGAATGGAGAAAATACAAGAAAGGTATAATAAGGACTTAGAAGAACTAAAGATGAAACAAACAATGATGAACAACACAATAAATGAAATGAAAAATTCTCTAGAAGGAATCAACAGAGGAATAACTGAGGCAGAAGAATGGAAAAGTGACCTGGAAGATAAAATAGTGGAAATAACTACCACAGAGCAGAATAAAGAAAAAAGAATGAAAAGAATTGAAGACAGTCTCAGAGACCTTTGCGACAACATTAAATGCACCAACATTTGAATTATAGGGAATCCCAGAAGAAGAAGAGAAAAAGAAAAGGACTGAAAAAATATTTGAAGTGATTATAGTTGAAAACTTCCTTAATATCGAAATGAAAATAGTCAATCAAGTGCAGGAAGCACAGAGAGTCCCATACAGGATAAATCCAAAGAGAAACATGCCAAGACATATTAATCAAACTATCAAAAATTAAATACAAAGAAAAAAGATTAACAGCAGCAAGGGAAAAGCAACAAATAACATACAAGGGAATCCCCGTAAGGATAACAGCTGATCTTTCAGCAGAAACTCTGCAAGCCACAAGGGAATGACAGAACATATTTAAAGTGATGAAAGAGAGAAACCTACAGAAAAGTTTACTCTACCCAGCAAGGATCTCATTCAGATTCGACGGAGAAATTTAAACCTTTACAGACGAGGAAAAGCTATAGGAATTAAGCACCACCAAACCAGTTTTACAACAAATATTAAAAGAACTTCTTTAGGCAAGAAACACAAGAGAATGAAAAGACCTACAACAAACCCAAAATAATTAAGAAAATGGTAATAGAAACATACATATCAATAACTACCTTAAATGTAAATGGATTAAATGCTCCCACCAAAAGACAGAGATTGGCTGAATGGATACAAAAGCAAGACCCATATATATGCTGTCTACAAAAGACCCACTTCAGACCTAGGAACACAAACAAACTAAAAGTGAGTGGATGGAAAAAGATATTCCATGCAAATGGAAATCAAAAGAAAGCTGGAGTAGTAGCAATTCTTGTAACAGAAAAAATAGACTTTAAAATAAAGACTATTACAAGAGACAAAGAAGGATACTACATAATGATCAAGGGATCAATCCAAGAAGAAGATATAACAATTCTAAATATTTATGCACCCAATATAGGAGACCTCAACACATAAGGCAAATGCTAACAGCCATAATAGGGGAAATCAACAGTAACACAATCATAGCAGGGGACTTTAACACCCTACTTTAATCAATGGACATATCATCCAAAATGAAAATAAATAAAGAAACACAAGCTTCAAATGACACTTTAAAGAAGATGAACATAATTGATATTTATAGGACATTCCATCCAAAAACAGAATACTTTCTTCTCAAGTGCTCATGGAACATTCTCCCAGATACATCATATCTAGGGTCAGAAATCAAGCGTTGGTAAATTTAAGAAAATTGAAATTGTATCAAATATCTTTTCCAACCACAAGGCTATGAGACTAGATATCAATTACAGGAAAAAATCTGTAAAAAATACAAACACATGGAGGCTAAACAATACACTGCTAACTAACCAAGAGATCACTGAAGAAATCAAAGAGGAAATCAAAAAATACTTAGAAACAAATGACAATGAAAACACAATGGCCCAAAACCTGTGGGATGCAGCAAAAGTAGTTCTAAGAGGAAAGTTTACAGCAATAAAATCCTACCTTAAGAAACAAGAAACATCTCAAATAAACAACCTAAACTTACACCTAAAGCAATTAGAGAAAGAAGAACAAAATAACTCCAAAGTTACCAGAAGGAAAGAAATCATAAAAATCAGATCAGATAATAAATGAAAAAGAAATGAAGGAAATGATAGCAAAGATCAATAAAACTAAAAGGTTTTTCTTTGAGAAGATAAATAAAATAGATAAACCAATAACCAGACTCATCCAGAAGAAAAGGGAGAAGACTACAGTCAAGAGAATTAAAAATGAAAAAGGTGAAGTAACAACTGACACTGTAGGAGCACAAAGGATCATGAGAGATTACTACAAGCAACTATATGCCAATAAAATGGACAACCTGGAAGTAATGGACAAATTCTTAGAAAAGCATAACCATCTGAAACTGAACCAGGAAGAAGTAGAAAATATAAACAGACCAATCACAAGCACTGAAATTGAAACTGATTAAAAATCTTCCAACAAACAAAAGTCCAGGACCAGATGGCTTCACAGGCAAATTCTATCAAACATTTAGAGAAGAGATAACACCTATCCTTCTCAAACTCTTCCAAAATATAGCAGAGGGAGGAACACTCTCAACTTATTCTTCGAGACCACCATCACCCTCATCCCCAAACCAGACAAAGATGTCACAAAGAAAGAAAACTACAGGCCAATATCACTCACGAATATAGATGTAATAATCCTCAACAAAATACTAGCAAACAGAATCCAACAGCACATTAAAAGAATCATAAACCATGATCAAGTGGGGTTTATCTCAGGAAAGTATTCTTCAATATATGCAAATCAATCAATGTGATAAACCATATTAACAAACTGAAGGAGAAAAAATATATGATCATCTCAATAGATGCAGAAAAAGCTTTTGACAAAATTCAACACCTATTTATGATAAAAACCCTCCAGAAACAAGGCATAGAGGGAATGTACCTCAACATAATAAAGGCCATATATGACAAAACCACAGCCAACATTGTTCTCAATGGTGAAAAACTGAAACCTTTTCCACTAAGATCAGAACAAGACAAGGTTGCCCACGCTCACCACTATTATTCAACATAGTTTTGGAAGTTTTAGCCACAGCAATCAGAGAAGAAAAGGAAATAAAAGGAATCCAAATCGGAAAAGAAGAAGTAAAGCTGTCACTGTTTGCAGATGACATGATACTCTACATAGAGAATCCTAAAGAAGCTACCAGAAAACTACTAGAGCTAATCAATGAATTTGATAAAGTAGCAGGATACAAAATTAATGCACAGAAATCTCTTGCATTTCCATACACTAATAATGAAAAATTTGAAAGAGAAATTAAGTAAACACTCCCATTTGCCATTGCAACAAAAAGAATATAATACCTAGGAATAAACCTTTCCTAAGGAGATAAAGACCTGTATGCAGAAAACTATAAGACACTGATGAAAGAAATTAAAGATGTTACAAACAGTTGGAGAGATATACCATGTCCTTGGATTGGAAGAATCTACTTTGGGAAAATGACTATACTATCCAAAGCAGTCTATAGATGCAATGCAATCCCTCTCAAACTACCAATGGCATTTTTCACAGAACTAGAACAAAAAATTTCACAATTTGTATGGTAACACAAAAGACCCCAAATAGCCAAAGCAATTTTGAGAAACAAAAAAGGAGATGGAAGAATCAGATTCAGAGTATACTACAAAGCTACAGTAATGAAGACAGTATGGTACTGGCACAAGAATAGAAATATAAATCAATTGAACAGGATAGAAAGCTCAGAGAAAAACCCATGCACATATGGTCACCTTATCTTTGATAAAGGAGTCAAGAATATACAATGCAGAAAAGACAGGCTCTTCAATAAATGTTGCTGGGAAAACTGGACAGCTACATGTAAAAGAATGAAATTAGAACACTCCTTAACATCATACAGAAAAATGAACTCAAAATGGATTAAAGACCTAAATGTAATTCCAGACACTAACAAACTCTTTGAGCAAAACATAGGCAAAACACCCTATGACAGAAATCACAGCAAGATCCTTTCTGACCCACCTCCTACAGTAATGGAAATAAAAACAAAAATAAACAAATGGGACCTCATGAAACTTAAAAGCTTTTTCACAACAAAGGAAACCATAAACAAGAGGAAAAGACAACCCTCAGAATGGGAGAAAATATTTGCAAATGAAGCAACTGACAAAGGATTTACCTCCATAATATACAAGCAGCTCATGCTGCTCAATATCAAAAAGCAACCCAATCCAAGAATGCGCAGAGGACTTAAATAGACATTTCTCCAAAGAAGATATACAGACTGCCAACCAGCACATGAAAGGATGGTCAACATCTCTAATCATTAGAGAAATGCAAATCAGAACTACAATGAGGTATCACATCACACCAGTCAGAATGGCCATCATCAAAATATCTACAAACAATAAATGCTGGGTAAAGTGTGGAGAAAAGGGAACCCTCTTGCACTGTTGGTGGGAATGTAAATTGATACAGCCACTGTGGAGAACAGTATGGAGGTTCCTTAAAAAACAAAAAATAAAACTACCACACAACCCAGCAATCTCATTGCTGGGCATATATCCTGAGAAAACCATAATTCAACATGAGTCACGTACCACAATATTCACTGCAGCTCTATTTACAGTAGCCATAACATGGATGGAACCTAAGTGTCCAACGACAGAGGAATGGATAAAGAATATGTGGTACAAATATACAATGGAATATTACTCAGCCATAAAAAGAAATGAAATTGAATTATTTGTAGTGAGGTGGATGGACCTAGAGTCTGTCATACAGAGTGAAGTAAGTCAGAAAGAGAAAAACAAATACCGTATGCTAACACATATATATGGAATCTAAAAAGAAAAAAAGGTTTTGAACAGCCTGAAGGCAGGGATGGAATAAAGATGCAGACATAGAGAACGGACTTGAGGACACAGGGAGAGGGAAGGGTAAGCTGGGATGAAGTGAGAGTGTGCCATGGACATATATACACTACCAAATGTAAAATAGCTAGTGGGAAGTAGCCTGATAGCACAGGTAGATCAGCTCGGTGCTTTGTGTCCACCTAGAGGGGTGGGATAGGGAGGGTGGGAGGGAGACACAAGAGTGAGGGAATATGGGGATATATGTATATGTATAGCTGATTCACTTTGTTATACAGCAGAAACTAACATACCATTGTAAAGCAATTATACTGCAATAAAGATGTTAAAAAATATTTAACAATAATAAATAAATGAAAGTTAAAGAAAAAAGTTTTGACCCTGCTAACATAGATAAAAATGGTGAACACAATGTTAAGTGCAAGAAATCAGTCATAAAAGATCACATATTATATGATTCCCTTCATATGAAATGTCCAGAATAGGCAAACTTATAAAGACATAAAGTAGATTAATTGTTGCCAGAGGTTGGGGGGTGAGGCAGAATGAGAAGTGATTTCTAATGTGTAGAGAATTAATTTGGGTGTGATGAAAATATTCTGAATTTACATTGTGGTGATGGTTGCATAATTCTGTGAATATAATAAAATCCATTTAATAGTACACTTTAAAACTGTGAATTTTATGTTATGTGAATTATACAAAGCTTTTTTTAAAAGAAAAAGAATAACCAAAGGATGGAGACATAGGATTGACTCAATCGGTCTTTCATTTTTATTTTTAATGAAAAAAAACACTGCTGTACTTTGAAAACACAAGTCTTCTGAGAAGCACTAGATTCCATTTGCCCCCAAACTCAGTAGATACCTCTTCTTTGGATTCCCATGGATTTCTCTTCTCCATTGTTTAACTTCTTGTGATGTAATTGCTGGTTTACTGTTTGGCCTCACCCTTCAGACTGTGAACTCTTTGAAGGAAGGAATAGTGCCGATCTTTTTATTTGCAATGCTTTATATATGAAGGAGCCTAGTCAGGGTTTTGTGAAAAATAATGGAAAAAAAGAAAAAGAAATAGAGCAGAAGAGAGGTTAGGGGATAATGAAAGAAAAGCTCTAGGAGATAAGCAGACCTCTTTACAGCTTATCATCTATTCAGAATCCAAACTGTACGTTCCCATTAACCAGAGCATGACCCAAGAGTTAGGTAAAAATCAGATTCAGTATCCAGAGACCCAAACAGAAAGAGAGCAGGAGTGCTCAGTGGGGAATTGGTTTAATTGGTACAATCTTTCTACCCTGGATGAGTTGGAGAAAAGGAGGAAATAGCACGTACTGGTAGAGACGGAAAGGCAGGTGTTCTAATTTTCTAGTGAGGAGAGGGAGATGGAGTGACAGAGTAAGAATGCCTGTTATGGAGGCTGGTAGGTTTGTTAGGACAGAACTGTGTTTCAATACGACTATTAGTGCTGCTATCGCTGGGGCTGCTAGCAGCTAATGTTGCCTGTGTGCTTGCCTACTTGCCAGGCTCTCCGCTGAGTGCAGGCTACCTCTCTAAATCTCAGAATGTCAGTGTCAACTCACTTTGCATACATGGAAGCTGATCTTGTCACTCAGCTGATCTGCCAATGGTCAAGCCTCGACTGTCTTTTCAAGACACGGTGCTGGGTGGGACCAGGACACAGAGAAGACTGGGCTCTATCTGGAGGCACTGAGGATGGAGGTGAATCTGAGAGTGGATACTGGAAAATTACACACCGAGTTCTGCCCTTCTCGGGGAGGTGGCATCCTGACTGGTAAAGGGATGAGAAAAGAAAACAGTAATTAGTAGAAGGCACAGCACAAGACAAAGAAATATTGTAGAAAAATCTCCAAGGCTGAATAAAGGCTCACAAGGGAGGCAGTCGGCAATAAGTTGGAAGATTGAGCTGGGTTTGGATGTCTGGGTCTGGGAAGGGTCTGAAAAGGCCATGTTAAAGATTGTTTTGTGTACTAGAGGGAAATACTGAAAATCTGGGGAAAGTCGAAAGAAAGCAACTGCATCCACCCAGACCCCCTCTCATAGGATCATCTCTTAATTCCGGGATAGAGGATGCCCTTATTTACCCCAAGATGAAGGCCACAGCAAGGGTTGGCACATCTCCTGGACAGCGCCTTTCACTGTGCCCCAAAGTCATTACAGGTGGCTGATGGCAATTTGTTCTAATATGTGATATGTCTGTGCCCACAGAGGGAAATGCCAGTTTCGTGTGGTTTGTCATCATTTACAATAGAACCCGATCAAGGCTCCTTGGGGTTTCTACTCTAGAGAAATGGGACTCTTAGGGAGACCAGGAGTCATGGATGTTGCTGGGTCAAACCTGAAGTGGGAGGTATGACTCTGCTGTTGTGTTGGCCCCAGGCTCTGGAGCTGCACAGGGTCTCGATGTATCACAGAGGCACTCTGTGTGTAGAGTAACAGCCACATGTTCCTTCCACCCTGGTATTGTGCTCGGAATGTGACTTGATCTCTCATTCCACCAAAGGTAAATTTTACTTCAATTCACTCCTTTTTGCTGGGCTGGCTGTGTGACTTGCTTAATCCAGTAGAATGTGGCAGGTGTGGCGTTGGAAGACTTCTGAGGCTAGGCCTTAAGGGACTTTGCAGCTTCACCCTCTTAGGGTGCAGCCCTGAGAGCCCTGTGAAATGAAGCTGGCCTGACCTACACAGAGGAGAATGACTGTAGGGGAAGCGGGGCCCTTGTCCACAGCCATCACCAAGAGCCAGACGTGTGAGTCAGGCTACTGTGGTCCTCCCAGGCCGGCTGCCCCTCACTGACTATGGCTGTGTGCATGACCCCAGGTGAAGCCAGTCCGCAGAAATCTGAGGAATATTATATGGCTGTTATTTAAATCCACTAAGTTTTGAGATGGTTGTTTGTAATAGGCGACTGATACAGCTAGATTGGATAAAATATCAGCACATTTCATTCCACACAGATGAATTTTGTGGAGTTCTCCTCTGGTACATTTCCCTCCAGGGCCTGCAATCTCCCCCTTCCATAGCAGTGCCACAGACTTTAGGTGGGCAAGTCTGTGGAATCTCAGCACTGAGATGGAAAAGAAAACGGCATTTCTAACACATTATTTTCCGTTTATAAATTTGGATGAGAGTGAGAAGTAGTAGTCAGATAAATCAATACCACATATATTTAAGGAACTGTTACAAGTGTCCAAGCCTCTTTGCTAGGTGCTACGAATAATGATAACAAGGAGGACCTTTAAAAAGCTTCAGTCTAGAGGGTAAAATAGATATAGACACAAATGAGTTTGATTCGAGGCAAAATGTGCTGCTTCATAAGCACATTTTGCTTGATACCTTGATAATAAGGTATCAAGGAACACAAAGAGATGAGTTGTGACAGATGTGGAGACATGTAGTGGGTTTCAGTGATGAAGGAACTGTGGAGCGATTAGTCCAATTGCCTCAAAACATGAAGCCAGTTCATTTTTGTGCCATTCCGCAAGTGCATTTTGTATTTCAGAGTTGAGTAAATGGTGTGCCACCGACCCCTTCAGTCATGGCCTTACACTGGGATGGCCTTGATCTTGATTGTGACAGCCTTATAGTCATAATTTACAGAAGCAGCAATGGGGCTGAACCAGGGGCTGCCATCCAGGCAAAGACTTCATGGGAGACCAACACTCTAGGTGTGGTACAGCCCTGATGGGCATTGGCCAACTAAATATGCTATTGAGATGGGAGTGGCTGGGATCCTTCATGTGTTATTTCTCCACAGAGCTTGAATGTGTGGCTGCTATGGGAAAATGAACCCAGGTATTCTGCACTTCTGAAAAGGTGCAACTAAAAAAATTGTCAATCTTGTAATAACTTATAATGGAAAATAATCTGAAAAGAGTGTATATATAACTGAAAAAAAAAAGAATTGTCTGAGCTTCTTGTAGTCCTTGGGTTGTGCTGTTGGTTTCCCATATATGCTGATTTGAAGCTTGAGGACAGCAGACTGGCTACAGGCACAAAGTGCTGGCTTATGTGGTCAGGGGGCCAGACCAAATCCCTGGAGTTTGGTGTGGTGGAGGGAGGTTTTCCCTGGAAGGAAATGTTATTATCACATCGCTCATGCAGGGATTAGGACAAACCTGGGTAAGGAAATAGACTGGAGTCATTTTTCCTTGACCCTGGAGTTGAGAGTTGAGCTGCCTATGGCCAGTGAGGAAGGTGAGAGTGAGGCAGGGAACTGACTCAACCCAGGACCCCAAGCCCGGGACCCCAAGTGCAATAGAGTGAACCATTCTGTAGAGGACAGTTGCCTTCCACTGTTCCCGACTCTTCACTAATGTTTTGTAAAAATGAAAGTGTGTTCCCTGTTGTGTTTGCGGGATCATGGATGGGCTGCCCCATTTAAGGGAAGAACCAGACCCTCATTTGACTTGTTGGCTTATCTCAGACTGGAGGGACCAGAGATACTGGGTCTACATTGTTTCCTCTGTGATGCTGCACAATTATACTAACTAAATCAGCTAGAGAGACTAACACAGTGGTAACTGTTCTCAAATAACACATATATTCTCACATAAATTTTAAGGGAGATTTGATTGCATTGAATCACATCTTAAAATCTTATTATTATTCTTTTTATGTGATTTTAAATTTTTATTTTTTTATTGAGATATAGTTCATGTGCAATATTATATGTTTCAACATATTGATTCATAATTTTTAAAGGTTATATTCAATTTATAAAATAAAATATTGGCTATATTCCTTGTACTGTACAATATTTTTAGCACTGATGGGAAAACTGTTAAGTCAAAATTACAAAACAGATTTAGTAATATCTTTCTTTGGTTACTACTGAATTATCATGATTTCTATGTTGTTGGGTTTGTCTCCTAAATCAAAACCTTGGGCCTTACCATTCATTCATACACTTAGGATTTCATTCATTTGTACATTTATGATTTTATCAAAACTTTCATTGAACACCTACTATGTTCCAGGTGCTGTGTTTTGTGTTGGAAAATGTAAGTAGCATAGTCTTTACCTCCTTGACCCTGGGGTCTTTGCTTCAATATTAAACCATAAATTAGCTTAGGCTTATTTTTCCTAATTAAAATATAGTAAATCACAAGCTTGCATGTATCTTAGATTTTTTAGAAAGACTGTGGGTTTTTTTCTTTTCCCAACCAAGAGATGTCTTTAGTTTTTCTTCACTCAAAGTTATTAATTTATTTTATTTTGCCACCTGTTGTAATTTGTATTTGTTTTATTTTAATCTTTCTAGAAAGTCAATGTTTTGCCAAAGGGTTTCACCCACTCAATATGTCTAAATATTTGGAGGGAGTTGTGTTGGAAATCATGAATAAATAGAAAGCACATGAACTTGGGGTTAGCCTGTATTGGATGTAAATATTTGCATTAAATTAAAGAAAATAATATATATTCATACTGACAAATATTAGCATAAAATATCTCTGAAGGATAAACAAGAAACTAGGGGGAAAGCAGGACAAATAGTATATGGCTGAATCCAAAGGCAGGAGGCAGATTTTTCAAAATCCCTTTGTACCTTCTATTTTTCAACCATGTGAATGATCATTTGCATAAAAAATATAGCAATTTTTTAAAAGAAAACCCCCCTGTGGATTCTTGAGCTCCACCTACCAGTAGAATCAGAATCATTTTCATCATTTTCTGCAGGAGGTTGCTACACTCACCAAAATTTGAGGCACATTGAAGAGAGTCTGGCCCACATAGCCCTTGGATTTCACACTGTGGGCAGTGGGATACCGTATATATATAGGAGATGTGGCATGGGCAGACTGAACCATAATCTGATGAGTTTGGAAATTGTGTTGATGATAGGTTCCAGGAGCATAGTATGGATGGAAGCAAAGAGTGTGATAAGTGACCTTTAGATTGGCCAAAATAGGAGATTGTGAAGATCTGAACCAGGACATTGGCAACTCCTGTCCCAATAGTAACTCAGGAATCCAAGGGAGGACCCTGACCACACTGGTAACCGCTCAGCCACTCCCCTCTGTGGCTCTCACCCTACTGACTGCGTGGCTTGTGGCTCAGTTCACCAATCTGAGTTTCTGCTGTTTTGGTCCTTAAGTCCCTGCTTCTGCTGCCATTGCCAATTCCTTGTCTCTTTTCCTCTTCACAGTTTTGTGTCTGAGGCTTCTACTACCTCATGGATTCTCTAGAACTGTCTGTGTGCTTAATACTTTTAAAAGAACTTACATTGAGATATCTGAATGGGTTGACCAGTCCCATTCAGTATCGCACTGCACCTGGAAATCCTGTTGCCGAAACTTAGCCTCTGTTCACCGGTGCCGAATAGAAACATGGAGGGAGTTTTGGGTGAAGTAGAAAAGAGCAGCTTTTTTTTGCTTTGCCAGGCAAAGGGGGCCACAGCGGGCTAATGCCCTCAAGACTGTGTGACCCACCCTGGAGGGGGTAGTGAGGAGTCTTATAGAGTTCAAGGAGCTGGGCGTGGTCAGCTCACGGACATTCTTCTGATTGGTTGGTGATGAGGTAATTGGGAATCAACATCGTCAACCTTCTTGTTCCAACCGGTCTGGGGTCTAAGTGCTTGTGGGCAGCATACAGTTAACTTCTATCTGGTGGGGGTTTCAATATCTGCAAAACAGCTCAAAGACTATGACTCAGAATATTATCTATAGTCCTTGAGGAAGAACTAAAAATCCACGACTTTGTTTAATGGCTAAAGTATTATTATTTTGTCTTGTTTGACTGTTTTCCTTTCTTTCTTCATTTTCTCACTTCTCTGATTAAATTTATTCTTTGACTAAAATTTTTCTACAGACAAAAGGCAGGTGGAGGACATGGGTGGGGGTCTATTCTGGGAAGGCCTCATAGGGTCCTGCTTGTTTATACTCCCACAGAGCTGCTGCCTGTATGGTGGCCCCTGGTCAGCCCCACCCCTACTTCTGTAATTGTGATGAGGGCTGTGGAGGCTAGACACCAAGTGTAGAGAGATCCAGGTGTAAGGAATTACTGAAGGGGTCTGTGGACACATACTTAACTCCCAATACAAAATACATTTATGGAATGGCACAAAAATGTAGGGGTTTAACATATGAAAATATGTCAAGTAGTGCCCACATCACTTCAGTTTTATTTGTATTAATAGAATCATATTGGACTGATGAGAAATGACGTCTTCCACTCGGACCATCACAGGACAAAATGTTTTTTTCTTGGAAGATTCAAGTGCATATGATCCCTTTCCCCCCGCCATGTGCCTGCCTTGTTTATTCACTCCTATATTAACAATCCCTCAGGCTTATTTAGACTGTCTCCTGGAGAAAGAATAATTGTATATCCTTTGCATTTAACTCATGTGAACGAAGTGACATTTCCCAAAAGTGCAATGTGGCTCAGTGTATAATACTTAGTCTATAGGGTACTGCACATCATGACTGGAAAATGGCAAATGTTTCCTATCATGAGATCTGTCACTTTTTAGCAACGTCTTAAGGTAGAGCTCTTTTGCTTAGGAATAAGTTGCTGTTACTAGGAGGGGCTCATTGATCTGCTCCTATTTTACTGTTCTTTCTTTTTTGGTTGAAATTTTTCTTGTGATAATTGCAGAATCACATGCAGTAGAAATAGTATCAAGAAATCATTTGTATGTGTTGCCCAGTTTTTCCCAATGGTAACATTCTTCAAAATATAATGTCACAACCAGGATATTAACATTGATGTGATCCACCAGTCTTATTCAGATTTTCCATTTTAGTTATATTCACATATGTGTGTGTTTATTAGGTTCTACACAATTTTATCACCTGTGTTGGTTGGTGTAGCCACTGCAATAGGAAAGATACTGAACAGTTCTAACACCACAAAGATCCCTTGCATTTCCCTTTTATAACTCCACCCACTTCCTTCTCCCAACACCCTGGCAACCACTAATCTGTTCTCAATTTCTTTTTTTTTTTTAATTTAAAAAACTGTTAATGAATGAAAAATACAGTGTGTAACCTTTGGGGATTAGCATTTTTTTCAGGAAGCATAATTCCCTGGTGATTCATCCAAGTTGTTGTATATATCAATAGTTTGTTCCTCATTTCCCTAGTAGAATTCCATGGCATGCATGTACAACAGTTTGTCCATTTACTTGTTGAAGGACGTCTAGGTGATTCCAGTTTTGGGCAATTACAAATAAAGCTGCTGAAATTCATGTACCTACGTTTTTTATGTATGAACATAAGTTTTCATTTCTCTGAGATAAATGCCCAAGAGTGCAATAGCTAGTTCATATGGTAATTACATATTCAGTTTTATAAGAAACTGACAACCTGTTTTCCAGAGTGGCTGTACCATTTTCTATTCTCACCAGCAATGTATGAGAGACCCAGTTTCTTTGCATCCTTGCCAGCAGCTGGTGTTGTCAGTATTTTTTCTTTCAGCTATTCAGATATGCATGCAGTGATATCTCATTGTGATTTTAATTTGCATTTTTCAGATGGTTAATGATGTTGCTCATTTTTTCATCTTCTTATTTGCCATCTGTATATGCTCTTTGGTGAAAAATTTCTTCATGCTTTTTGCCTATTTTCTAATGAGGCTTCTTGATCTACTTCTGCATTTTAAGAGATCACTATATGTCCTTTGTCAGATATGTTGTTTGCAAATATTTTCTTTAAGTCTGTAACTTGTCTTTTCATCTTCTTTACATAGATTTTAACAGAGCAAAGTTTTCTATTTTAATGAGGTCTAATTTCTCAATTTTTCCTTTTATGGATAGTACTTTTGGGTTAAGTCGGAGAACTCTGCCTAGTCCTATATCCTAAATATTTTCTCCTGTTTTTTCCTAAAAGTTTTATAGTTTCATATTTAAAAATTAAGTTTATGGTCCATTTTGATTTACTTATTACATAGGGTATGAGGTTAATGTCGAGGTTAATTTTTTTGACTATAATTGATTCTGTTGATTATGAACCAATTCGTTTGGTGGCACTGCTTGAAAAGCTGTTCTTTCTTTATTAAATTGCTTTTGCACCATTGTCAAAAATCAATCAAGCTTATGTGGGTGTCTACTTCTGTGTTCTTATTTTGTTCCATTGCTCTATGTGTCTATCCCTCCACACTGTCCACACTATCATGATCACTGTGACCATATAAGAATACTTCATATCAGGTAGAGTAATTCCTCTCACTTTATTCTTCTTTATTGATTGCATTAGGTACTCTAGGGTCTGTTCAGCTTCACATCAATTTTAGACTCAGCTTGTCTATGTTTACCAAAAACCTTAATAGGATTTTGGTAGGTATAAGTGAAACCTGTAGATCAGTTTGGTGAGAATCAACATTTGAATATGTTGACTCTTTCAGTTCATGGACATAGTATACCTCTCTATATATTTAGGTCTTCTTTGATTGCTTTCATCAGCATTTTGTCATTTTCATCATACAGATCTTGTACATCATTTGTTAAGTGTATACTTAAGTATATCATTTAATTTATAGTGATTTTGAATGGTATTGTGTTTTTAATTTTAGTTTCCACATGTTCATTGTTAAGTATATAAATATTTGGTTGATTTGGTGGTGTTAATCTTGAGTCCTGTGATGTGCTGAACATACTTCTAAGTTCTAGGAGTTTGTTTGCTTTATAGATTGCTTGAAATTCTCTATTAAATAATCATATCATATGAAATGGGGCAGTTTTATTTCTTCATTTCCAATCTGTATATCTTCTACTACTTTTTCTTGCCTTGTTGCATTGGCTAGAACTCCCAGCACTATGTTGAATAAGAGTAGTGAAAATGGACTCCTTGTCTTATTTTCAGGGGAAAAGTATTCAGTCTTTCACCATTTGTATGATGTTTGCTGTAGGTTGATAGATGTTCTTTATTAAATTGAGGTAAATCCTCTTTATTCTTAATTTGCTGGTGATTGACATAGTGATGCTTCTGGGGTTTTGGTAATTTTCTTTTTCTTCTTGTGGGTGGTGTTATACAAGTGATACACAAAGTATTACACTTTGTGCTAACTCACTGTACATTTATATTTTGTGAAGTTTTCTGCACATGGGTCATATGTTAATAAAAGTTTTATATACCTGAAAATTTCCCAGAATCAAGTGTAAAAACAACCAAAACAAAAAAGCAAACATGAAAAAAATTCTAAAAGTATTTATTACCAGAGAGAAAAACCTACAAATAGCAAGATTCAGATTAACACTAGTCTCTCATTAACAAGAATAAGCCTAAGAAGATAATGGAATGTGCTTTAAAGGTGAAAGAAGGGTTTTTTAAAGTAGAATTCTATATTCAGACAAATCATTCAAATGTAAGAGCAAAATGATAACTCTTAGATGATCAAGAACTCAAGATTTTTACCAAAGACAGACTCTGTGAAAATGAGCAGAAGTTATAGTTTAACAAGGAAAATAAATGCAAGAAGAAGAAATAGGATACCAAAAACATAATGATCAAAGATACTAGTGAAAGATACTTTTGCATAAATGATTTGCTTTTCAGTTTTACATTATAAATCTGGTAACAAAATGCCAGATAATAACACAGAGGAGGAGAAGGAGGAGTAGAGATATTATAGCAAGACTTTTGTCTTGTTTGGGAGGATACAGACATTGATTATTTATTTTGTTCAAGTATGTGTGTTAATAACTTAAAGGCAACACCAAGAAAGAAGGAGAATGTATAGGTTTCATCTAGTAGCTCAAAATTGGATGAGGAATTATGAAAGATAAAACAAATAATGATTTGAAGCTATTCCATTAAAATCTAAAATCTACTTCTTTGTGTATATTTCTATTTCATTCAACAGATCTAATTATATGAAAACAGTACCTGCCATTGAGAATACATCACAAGCAAGAGTTTTCATTATTTTGAGTGCAGTAGCAAAATTCTTATCTGGGATCAGAGTTGTGCTTATTGAAATATCTCCTAAAAGATTTAAAGTGAATTTCTGAAGTATGGTTCCTCTCACAAGTGAAAACTCAAATTCACAGGAACTCTATTAAAACCACTGAACTTTGAACTTCAGAAATCAAAGAAGAAATTCTCTTTTTCTCTCCAGTATTGGTGCTGAAGTCAAGGGGAAAAGACTGCAGAATAGGCTGACTGGAAGCTGTTCATATTGTCTAATGACAGTGATAATTAATGACCTATAGGGCTATCTCACACAGCTCATTTAGATAGCAAGTCACATTAATAGCCATATTAACAACTTCTAGATGAAAATTTGAGTATATTATCATTTTTACAGAGAAATAAAAGATAAAATATGATGAGAACACAGGTACTCTTAAAAGAGCTATATTTTCCCTTTATAAATATTGAGAAAAATAAATCAAACTTAAATGTCAAACTAAAAAGGATGTTTTAAACATATTTATACAAGATAACAACTTAAAGGATAATTTGGATATAAAATTTTTGAAAGGAAAATGTTTTTATAATATAATAAATGATAATCAGTTTATAAAACAGGATATGTAAAAAGATTCTATATTTTTTAAATATGCACTTTAATAAAAATGTGTATATCTCTCTATATTCATACTTATATACAGAGAAGGTACAGGGAACATGAAACATGAAAATAAGTGCCTGCTTCCGGTACTGCAATTTTGGTGCTGTAGTTTCTTTGTTTGTTTTCTTAGTTTCACTTTTAATTTTCCTAATTTTCTATTCCAATTAAAATATATAGGGCTTCCCTGGTGCCACAGTGGCTGAGAGTCCACCTGCCGATGCAGGGGACACGGGTTTGTGCCCCGGTCTGGGAAGATCCCACATGCCACGGAGCAGCTAGGCCCGTGAGCCATGACTGCTAGGCCTGTGTGTCCGGAGCCTGTGCTCCACAATGGGAGAGGCCACATCAGTGAGAGGCCCGCGTACTACAAAATATATATATATATATATATATATATATATATATATATATGGTGAGTATATGAAAAACAAAAGAAGGAATGTAGCCATGAAAAGAATAGTAAAAGAGATTACGGCAGCTACCTAATTAAAATCTCTCCACAATCTTCAAACATACTCCAAAACCCAAAAAAAAGAAAATAATCAACAACTATTCAGATTAACAAGAAAACTAAATAAAACCACACAAAATAACAAAACTGTAAGGTTAGGAACACTATAAAAGAATACTTATAAACAAGCCCCCAAGCATTCAATTCAGTGGAGCTCAAGCTTCCACTGGAAGAATTTGGGGTGAGTAGAGGAATTTAAATAAACTCTATGGAAGAGAGAAGAAACAAGAAACCCTAAGATTGAACAAATACACCTTGAAGGGGACTCTTAGTATTTTGAAGAACTGGTTTCAGAGAAGAGACTCAAAAGTACATGAGGCTTCAGGTGACGGTCTCCAAAATGCATTGCTTCTGCTGTGGAAAGTGGGTAATGATGTTAGAAAGAGAGATGATGATGAGCATTTTGGTACTGGTTGATGCAGAGAAGAAGAAGCAAGAAAAGAAATTTAGGATTCTGAAAGACAAAAGAAAAGCAAAAATTCAAAGGGCCCATAGCTGATCCCTTCTTATGTGGACAAGTGTTAGTAGACTTGAGTTGCTAAAACATTGCACATTCCTAGCAAAAGTCTTTGGACAGCTTCTGGGAGACAAGCTCTAAGTCTTAGGAATATTCTAGCTGATAAGAATGTTTTTGCAGGCAGACCAGTTTGATCAGAGTTTATGCTAACAAAAGTGATTTATGTGAATGCTTGTTTTTGCTCAAAAGAGGCTGGAGTCTGGGTAGCAGAGATAGGTAATGCAGTTGCTGAATGACTGTATGAGTGACTCCTAATAAAAATTCTGGACATCAAGGCTCAAGTGAGCTCCCCTGGTTGGTACTATTCTGTACTTCTTGTCACACATAATTACTGCATTAGTATCATCCTGCTGGGAAGAACACCTGGAAGCTTGCACTTGGGTTCTCCTGGACTTTGCTGCATACATCTTTTCCTGTTGTTCATTTTAAGCCATCATTTTGCTGTAATAAACTGTAACCAGGAGTGCAATAGTTTTTCTGAGTTCTATGAGTCCTTGGGGATCCCCAACCCACTCATTTAAAAAAGTCGCCTATTAAATAAACCACACTACTACACTTCACTATACTGAAAAAGAAAAGTGTGCTCTAGAATTAGTAATCTTGTAATTTACCCTCAAACACCAAATATGTTCACAAAATGAATGAACAAACTTAATCCTGATCTATTTAAAGCTACTATACGAAGAAAAAAAGAAAATGAGAATCAATATATGTCAATTGAAGAACATTCCTAATCCAATAAACAACCAAGAATCAGAAAAAACCTTTAACACAGCACTCTAAAGTGAACTAGAGATCCTTCAAAAAATATTGACTCAGACACAAAAAAACTAAGAACAGAAAAGAACCAAAAAAAAAGGATGGCTTCCCTGGTGGCACAGTGGTTGAGAGTCTGCCTGCCGATGCAGGGGACACAGGTTCGAGCTCTGGTCTGGGAGGATCCCACAATTCCACGGAGCAACTGGGCCCATGAGCCACAATTACTGAGCCTGCACATCTGGAGCCCTGCTCCACAATGAGGGGCCATGACACTGAGAGGCCCATGCACCATGATGAAGAGTGGCCCCCGCTTGCTACACTGGAGAAAGCCCTTGCACAGAAACGAAGACCCAACATAGCCAAAAATAAATAAATAAATTTATTTAAAAAAAAAAAAAGGAAAGAAATAGAAAGAGATTTTTTAAGTCCAGGAAAACAATGACATAGAAAAATCAAATTAGAAATGAAAACTAGCTTACAAGTTGCCCAGGGAGAATATATTTGAATAAAAATATAAAAATTTTCACTGAAAAAAAAAAGCAGGAAAACATCCAAGAGAAAGAAAATTTGATTTATGAAAAGGGGAGTCAAAAGGATTGGTCAAAACAGTTGAAATAGAAAATAGGTGCAAGAGATCCAGCATTCTTATAATCTCTGAAAATGAAAACAAAACAATGGAATAGAACCAACATTTAAAACTATGGTCCAAGACTCATTTTATTAATAAAAGAAGAAAGTAGCCTGGAATTAACATACTGAAAAGTTCTACAACATACATGGAAAAATCTAACCCAGAGTGATTAACTCCAAGACAAAATTTTCAGACTTTAAACATCAGAAAGCAACAACAACAAACAACCCCCAAAATCTCAGGGCCTCCAGGATAAAAATCCCCAAATAACATACAAAGGCAAGAGAAATAGGTTGCCATCAGACAGCTTAAAACTGACATAAAACTCAAGCAACACAGTTAAACCATTTTCAAGACACTCAAGAAAATAAAGTGTGCCAAAGTATTCATATCCCGTCAAGCTATCTTTTAAACTACAAGGTTACAGAAAATACGTTTAAATAGGTAACAATTCAGAGAATACTGTACTCATGAGCTCTTCTTGAAGAATATGAGCTTGATCCAACCAAGGGATGACTGGAGACACTTTGTTTAAGGGGCTGCTAACTATGTGATGCTTAAAGGGTGCTTCATGCATGTTTCTACAGTCCTGAGACCAGGGCCTAGTACAGAGCCGTAAGCTGCATTTTTACCATGCAACAGATCTTGTGAGAGGAAAGAAAAGAATGATAAACACTCTCATGTGTGGCATTTGACTAGGCTTGGCCCTGGGGCATAAGGAAACCTCACTAGTGGAGGAAGACGTAAAAGGGGATGATAGAAAACTGATCCAGACAAAGTAACCCAACTACGGAAGTGGTTCCAAAAGGCTACCAGCAACTGAACATACTGTAACCAAAGTGCCTGGGCAAGTCAGGCTGAATCCAAGCCAGTATGAAAGACTCCTTTTTTATGTGAAATGCCAGGCAAAACACAGAGAGACAAATGAGTAAGATTCAGGCAACAATGATTACACACTACTAAAGCCAAAATTGGCTGGACCTGAGTAGCTATTTCCTTCTGTAAATGGACATGGGGTCTCTTACTCTAGTCCCTACTACTCATTATTGTACCTCTAATATAAGTCCAAATGCCAAATGCCATTCATCATCTTACTTTCCCAGTTCCTCTGACTACTTCTCTAATGTGAGCTAACTATCTGGCACCTGTATACACTTGAGAAAAGTTTTGAAAATCATCATTAAAATGCAGAATTTTCCTGTTCCATAGAGCAAATAACAAACCTTCTCTCACATCAATGTCTGAGCTTTCATAGGGCTGTAAAGCAGTAATATGGTGTGTGACTGAAGTAAAGACTCAGCACTTCTGCTCAAAGATTAAAATTTAGTCTTACTATCTTTCTGGAAGTTACAAGTCAGTTTAGCCAATAAAGAAAATAGCTAAAGTATAGCTCTTGTAGTTCAGTCAAAGCTTCTGCCACTTCTAGTTTCTTTTTCAGAAGTATCGCTATCATCGGTATGATATGTACCCTTTCACATCTTTCTCTGAACATTTGCATACATCTATATGCTCCAACTGGGAATATAGAATATTTGTGGTTACAAATTTTACAAACTTAATGTTGAATAAATACACCAGTTAAAAAAAAAAAGCAAATAAAGTTAAACACACAGTCAGAATTATAGTGTTTAGGAATGTCTGCTTAGGTGCTAAAACTACAAAGGAAGAAAGACATGATTACCATAAAATCAGGATAGCAGTTAACTTTCAGAAGAAATGGGCAGATAAGTAAAGGGAACACAATGGTGGTTTTTAGGTTGGTGGCAACATTCCCTTTCATGACTGGGGAAGTGTTTGCATACGTGTTCCCTTTGTGATAAATCAATAAAATGGATATCTTTATTTTGTACACCTTTCTGTATATAGAATATAAAAAGAAGGAAATTGAATAGTAAAAATGTAAAACAAATATGTTGACTGGGGAAATAAAATAATACAAATACTTTATTAATTTGAATGAAAGTAATAAAATGGAGAAAGGAACTTATAATAACATGGGGATCAAATAGAAATAGACAGTAAGCTGACAGACATAATTTCAATTATATCCATGATAACATTACATGAAAAGGCACTGAATACCTCAAATAAAATAATGAAATTGTTAGAATTAATTTTAAAATGACATATTATATAATGCTTATAACAAGTGGTCTTTAAAAATGAAGAAACAGTAAGGTTGAAAGTAAAAGCATGGGAGATTTTCAGAGCTAGACAAAGGAAAGAAAGCTATACTCCAAAATGTAAGATGAACACTCTTGAAGTGAATGACAAGAATGAAGTTTTCAGCAGAGAAATAGAAACTGTAAAAAAGAAACAAATGAAAAATTCAGAAATGAAAACTACAATGTCTGAAATCAATCCACTGTATAAGCTCTGTATCTCTATAGACTAGAGATAACGGAGAAGAGCCATTTGACTTTATGTTAGATGAATGGAGATGAATGGAAATTAGCTAATTTAAAGAAGAGATAGAAAATTTTGAGAGAAAAAAATGCACATATCAAAATCATATCAAAATGTCTAATGCTCATATGATTTGATGCTCAGAAAAAGAAGAAAAAGAGATTGGTGTAAACAAAAGCTGGAGTGAGTATACTAATAACAAAGTAAACTTCAGAGCTAGGAATATTACCAAGGATAGGGAGGTAAATTACACAATAATAGAACAGTTGATTCATAATAGTCTTAACAACAGTAATTCACCAAAAAGATGTAACAATTCAACAGCATAGCTTCTAAAGACATGGAGCAAAAAACTGACAGACTGAAAGAAGAGACAGACAAATAAGTTATAGCTGGAAACTTCAACATGCCTCTTTCATTAATTGAAAAAACAAGTAGACAGAGTATCAGCAAAAATATAAAAGACCTAAACAGAATTATCAACCAATTTGATCTAACTGTCATTTTACCCCCAAACAGCAGAATATACATTCTTTTCAAGTGCACATGGAATATTCACTAAGAGAGAACATATTTTGAGCCACAAAACAAATTAAAAATTTTTAAAGAATGGAAATTACATGGGATTAAACTACAAATCAGTAACAGAAGAATATGTGGAAACTCTCCAGTGTCTGGAAATTAGATAACTTATGCTGACCCCTTTGACAGGGGTAATGGAAATAATAAAGCATTTTGAATTGAATGAAAATGCAAATAGAATATTTCAAAATTTGCGGAATGCAGCTAATGCAGTGGCTACAGGGAAATATATAACATTAAATGTTAGAAATATTATATTAGAAAAAATGAAGACCTCAAATCCACCTTAAACAACTAGAGAAAGATTAGTAAGTTAAACCTAAAATAAACAAAAGGAAAAAAATCATAAATCAATAAAATTTAAAGTAGGAAAACAATAGAGAAAATAAATAAAACTAAAAATTGATTCTTTGAAAAGGTCAATAAAATTAATAAATTCTAGCCAAGAAAAAAGAGACAGAAGACACAAATTACCAATATGAGGAATGAATGAGGACTCATTGCAAGAAGCCCTAGAGACATTGAAGGCATAACCAGAGAATCCTACAAACATCTTTATGCCTGTGAGTTTAACAACTTAGACGAAATAAGCCAGTTACTTGCAAGTTATAAGCTACTAATTAATGCTCACTCAAGTTTAAATTGATAACATAACATCCATTTAAATTGAATAATCCTATATGTGTTTAAAAATTTGTAATTTGCCATTAAAAACCTTCTAACAAAGAAAATTCCATTACAAACATTTAAGGAAAAAAGTCATAGCAAGTCTACATGATCTCTTCTGGAAAATCCAATAGGAAAGAAAAGTTCCAAAGTCATTTAATGATACCAGCATTACCCTGGTACCCAGCCACAAAGATATTAGCAAGGCTGCTTCAATATTCAAAGAACCAATCAATATAAATCAGCAAATCAACAACCTAAAGTAGAAAAACATAATATTTCAATATACTAACATATATTGTGAAAAAAATCAAACATTTATTCATGATTAAAAACTAGGCATCTAAAACCCTATAGATAAATCAATTTAAGGGTGAAAAACTGAATGTTCAGACACCCAATTAGGACAAGGTGGTTTAAATACATTTCTCCCTGCATCTCCACAATACATAAAACCAAACCCTGGAGAAATGCAAGAGGCAGCCAAAGGAGAACTCTGAAAGGTGGAACAAGAAAGGCAAACTGGTTAGAAACTAGAGGAACAACAGGGTGGCAGGGCATCTTACATCCCAATGCAACAGAAGACAGCAGTGCAGGCCTGGCTCTTCCCTAGCACCAGCCCAGCAAGGGAAAACTGTTCACACAGACTCATTCCTCACCTGGGTTGAAGGGAAGTCGTGATCATAACACAAGGTGAGCCCAATAGCTCTGGCCTATGGGGTCAACAGCCCTGCTAACATTAATCAGCCAGGGGAAGCATGTTTCCTCCCTGCTGCACTGGAGACTCCACTTCCCCACTGGCAGACCCTGGACAGCCAGCCAGGAAGTACTGGGAAGGAGGTGTCCTGCTAATAGTCTGGCCAGGAAGCCTCTCTGTCCCAAGGGCAAACCTGAGATTCCTCTTCCCACAGAGAGAGCCTGGGTGGCCAGGAGTACTGGAACAGAGGAACCTATCACACCTGGACTGGGAAACCTCTTTATCTCCATGGGACTGAGAGTTCACCTTCCCCTCAGAGACAGCAAGCAGCAACTGCAAGGAGAATCCCTCCAAAGCAAGTGGCCTGGGAAGCCCTCTCTTTTCTGCAGAGCAGAAGAACCAGAACCTCCAGCCTGTCCTCTCTGTCCCTGAAGGAAGCGTCAGCAGGCACTAGCGGTGGCTGCAGCAGCCACATAATCCAAGTCAACTGAAATAGCACAACAAAAGCTCTGAAAATTAAACTATGATTGGAACCATGGCCATAAATATAGGCCATGACCTGTGTGCTGACCCTCATGAGTAGGACTACCTGTAAATAAAGATTAGGTAGGATTCACAGTCTCACAATATAATTTCCCAAATGCCAGGATACAACTGAAAATCACTTGTATTTCCAAGAAGCAGAAAAATCACAACTTGAACCAGAAGTCAATCCACTGATGTCAGTAACGAGATGACTTGGAGTTGGAATTATATGGTAAAGATTTTCAACAGCCACTGTGAAAAATGCTTCAACAAGCAATTACAAATTATCTTGACAGAAATAAATAAATAAGAATTTGTCAGTCAAGAAGTAGAAGTTATAAAAAGTACCAAATGGAAATGATAAAACTGATGATTTTAATATCAGAAAAATAAAAACCTGATAGATGGGCTCAGAAGTCTGGAGGTGACAGAAGGTAAAATCAATAAACTTGAAGAGAGATCAAGAGTTACCCAATCTGTACAACAAAGAGAAAAGAGACCCCTTCTGCCCACTCCAAAAACAAGGAAACAAAAAATAAAAAAACAAAACAAAACATAACCCAGAGGCTCATGATCTGTGGGATAATAACAAAAATGCCAACATTCATATAATTGGAATCACAGAAAAAGAGAAAGATGAGGGTGGAACTGAAACATTATTTGAAGAAAGAATAGCTGAAAACTTCTCAAATTTGGTGAAAGACATACACCTAGAAATTCACGAAGCTGAGAAAAGCCCAAATAGAATAAACCTAAAGTCCACATGAAGATGCATCATAATCATAAAAACTTCAAAAAAACAAAGAAAAAAATCTTGAAAGAAGCCAGTGAGAAATGGCATAATAGGTGTCACAGGGTAATTCAAATGATAGCAGATTTCTCACCCAAAAAAATGGAGACAGAAAGGAGAGGCACATCTTTGTAAGCTGAAAGGAAACTCAACTCTGGATTTTATATTCAATGAAACTGTACTACAGGAATCAAGGGGGAAATAGTCATTTTTAGACAAGGTAAAATTATAAGAATTTCTTGCTAAATGACCCATCTTTTTTGTTGTTGACATTAGATATTTGAAACTTCTTTATTTTGTCCTCAGTTTAGTAGCTAAAATCAAGTTCTTGGATTTTGTTTTATTTTTAAAGTTTATTTGTATTTTTACTGAAGTGTAATTGATTTAAAATATTATATTAGTTTCAGGTGTACAGCATAGTGATTCAATATTTTTACAGATTTTACTCCATTAAAAGTGATTACAAGATAATGGCTATACTTCCCTGTGCTCTACAATATATCCTTGGGAATTCCTCTTGCGTCCTTACCAGCATCTGATATTGCCAGTTTTTGGGGTCATAGCCATTCTGATAGGTGTGTAGTGGTATCTTGTTGCTTTAATTTGCATATTACATGTTCTGAAGGACAAATGATACTGAACAACTTTTCATATGCGTATTTGCCATTGGTATATCTTCTTTTGCTCATTTAAAAAAATTATTGGAGTATAGTTGATATACAATATTGTGTTAGTTTCAGGTGTACAGCAAAGTGTATCAGTTATACATATACGCATATCCACTCTTTTTTATTTTTATTTATTTTTGGCTGCACCATGTCACATGCAGTATATTAGTTCCCCAACCAGTGATCAAACCTGCACCCCCTGCAGTGGAAGCATGGAGTCTTAACCACTGGACTGCCAAGGAAGTCCATATCCAATCTTTTTTAGATTATTTTCCATATAGGCTATTACAGAGTATTGAGTAGAATTCCCTGTGCTATACAGTAGGTCCTTATTAGTTATCTATTTCATATATACTAGTGTGTATATGTCAGTCACAATCTCCCACTTTATCCCTCCCCACCCCATACCCCCTGGTAACCATAAGTTTGTTTTCTACATCTGTAAATCTATTTCTGTTTTGTAGATAAATACATTTGTACCCTGTTTTTCAGATTCCACATAAAAGCGATATCATATAATGTTTGACTTTGTCTAACTTACTTCACTTAGTATGACAATCTCTAGGTCCATACATGTTGCAGTAAATGGCATTATTTCATTCTTTTTCATCGTTAAGTAATATTCCATTGTACATTTCTTTATCCATTACTCTGTTGATGGAAATTTAGGTTGCTTCCATATCCTGGCTATTGTAAATAGTGCTGCAATGAACATTGGGGTGCATGTTTCTTTTTGAATTATGGTTTTCTCTGGATATATGCCCAGGAGGAAATTGCTGGATCTCAAGGTAGCTCTATTTTTAGTTTTTTAAGGAACCTCCATAATGCCCTCCATAGTGGCTGTGTCAGTTTACATTCCCACCAACAGTGCAAAAGGGTTCCCTTTTCTCTACAGCCCATCCAGCATTTATTGTTTGTAGATTTTTTGATGATGGTGTGAGGTGATACCTCATTGTAGTATTGATTTGCATTTCTCTAATAATTAGCAATGTTGAGCATCTTTTTCTTGTGCTCTGTAGCCATTTGTACGTCTTCTTTGGAGAAATGTCTATCTAAATCTTCCACCCACCTTTTGATTGGGTTGTTTGTTTGTTTTGCTATTGAGCTGCATGAGCTGTTGGTATATTTTGGAGATTAATTCCTTGTTGGTTACTTCATTGGCAAACATTTTCTCCCATTCTGAGAGTTGTCTTTTCGTTCTGTTTATGGTTTCCTTTGATGTGCAAAAGCTTTCAAGTTTAATGAAGTTCCATTTGTTTTTATTTTCATTATTCTAGGAGGTGGATCCAAAAAGATCTTGCTGCGATTTATGTCAGAGTGTGTCATGCCTATGTTTTCCTCTAAGAATTTTATATTATCTGGTCTTACATTTAGGTCTTTAATCCATTAGGAGTTTATTTTTGTGTATGGTGTTAGGGAGTGTTCTAATTTCACTTGTTTACATGTAGATGTCCAGTTTGCCCAGCAACACTTATTTGAAGAGACTATCTTTTTTTCATTGTATATTCTTGCCTTCTATGTCGTAGATTAGATGCATGGGTTTATCTCTGGGTTTTCTATCCTGTTCCATTAATCTATATTTCTGTTTTTTTGGGCAAGTACTATAGTGTTTTGATTACTGTAGCTTTGTAGGATAGTCTGAAGTCAGGGAGCCTGATTCCTCCAGCTCTGTTTTCTTTTTCAAGATTGCTTTGGTTATTCGTGGACTTTTGTGTTTCCCTACAAATCACAAAATGTTTTGTTCTAATTCTGTGAAAAATGTCATTGGTAATTTGATAGGGATTGCATTGAATCTATAGATTGCTTTGAATAGTATAGTCATTTTCACAATATTGATTCTTCCAATCCAGGAATATGGTATATCTCTCCATCTGTTTGTGTCATCTTTGATTTCTTTCATCAGTGTCTTATAGTTTTCTGAGTACAGATCTTTTGCTTCCTTAGGTAGGTTTATTCCTAGGTATTTTATTCTTTTTGTCACAGTGGTAAATGGGAGTGTTTCTTTGATTTCTCTTTCTGAAATTTTGTTGTTCACGTATAGAAATGCAGGAGATTTCTGTGTATTAATTTTGTATCCTGCAAATTTACCAAATTCATTGATTAGTTCTAGTAGTTTCCTGGTGGCATCTTTAGGATTTTCTATGTATAGTATCATGTCATCTGCAAACAGTGACAGTTTTACTTCTTCTTTTCCAATTTGAATTCCTTTTATTTATTTTTCTTCTCTGATTGCTGTGGCTAGGACTTCCAAGAATATGTTGAACAACAGTAGTGAGAGTGGATATCCTTGTCTTGTTCCTGATCTTAGTGGAAAAGTTTCCAGTTTTTCACCATTGAGAATGATGTTTGTTGTGGGTTTGTTATATATGGCCTTTATTATGTTGAGGTAGGTTCTCTCTATGCCCACTTTCTGGAGAGTTTTTATCATAAATTTGTGTTGTATTTTGTCAAAAGCTTTTTCTACATCTATTGAGATGATCATATGGTTTTTATTCTTCAATCACACTGATTGATTTGTGGATATTGAAAAATACTTGAATCACTGGGATAAATCCCACTTGATCATGGGGTATCATCCTTTTAATGTGCTGTTGGATTCTGTTTGCTAATATATTGTTGAGGATTTTTGTGTCTGTGTTCATCAGTGATATTGGTCTGTAAGTTTCTTTTTTGTGATATCTTTGTTTTTGGATATCAGGGTGATGGTGGCCTCATAGAATGGGTTTGGGAGTGTTACTTCCTCTGCAATTTTTTGGAAGAGTTTCTGAAGTGTGGGTGTTAACTCTTCTCTAAATGTTTGACAGAATTTGCCTGTGAAAACAACTCGTTCTGGACTTTTGTTTGTTGGAAGATTTTTTTTTTAACATCCTTATTGGGGTATAATTGCTTTACAATGGTAAGTTAGTTTCTGTTGTATAACAAAATGAATCATTTATACATATACATATATTCCCATCCCTCTTCACTCTTGCGTCTCCCTCTCTCCCACCCTCCCTATCCCACGCCTCTAGGTGGTCACAAAGCACCGAGCTGATCTCCCTGTGCTATGCAGCTACTTCCCACTAGCTATCTAGTTTACGTTTGGTAGTGTATATATATACGTCCATGCCACTCTCTCATTTTGTCACAGCTTACCCTTCCCCCTCCCCACATCCTCAAGTCCATTCTCTAGTAGGTCTGTGACTTTATTCCCATCTTACCCCTAGGTTCTTCATGACATTTTTTTTTTGATTCCATATATATGTGTTAGTATACAGTATTTGTCTTTCTCTTTCTGACTTACTTCACTCTGTATGACAGACTCTATGTTTATCCACCTCATTACAAATAGCTCAATTTCATTTCTTTTTATGGTTGAGTAATATTCCATTGTATATATGTGCCACTTCTTCTTTATCCATTCATCCGATGACAGGCACTTAGGTGGTTTCCTTCTCTGGGCTATTGTAAATAGAGCTGCAATGAACATTTTGGTACATGACTCTTTTTGAATTATGGTTTTCTCAGAGGATATGCCCAGTAGTGGGATTGCTGGGTCATATGGTAGTTCTATCTGTAGTTTTATAAGGAACCTCCATACTGTTCTCCATAGTGGCTGTACCAATTCACATTCCCACCAGCAGTGCAAGAGTGTTCCCTTTTCTCCGTAACGTCTCCAGCATTTATTGTTTCTAGATTTCTTGATGATGGCCATTCTGACTAGTGTGGGATGATATCTCATTGTAGTTTTGATTTGCATTTCTCTAATGATTAATGATGTTGAGTATTCTATCATCTGTTTGTTGGCAATCTGTATATCTTCTTTGGAGAAATGTCTATTTAGGTCTTCTACCCATTTTTGGATTGGATTGTTTATTTTTTTGTTATTGAGCTGCATGAGCTGCTTGTAAATTTTGGAAATTAATCCTCTGTCAGTTGCTTCATTTGCAAATATTTTCTCCCATTCTGAGGGTTGTCTTTCGGTCTTGTTTATGGTTTCCTTTGCTGTGCAAAAGCTTTTAAGTTTCATCAGGTCCCATTTGCTTATTTTTGTTTTTATTTCCATTTCTCTAGGAGGTGGGTCAAGAAGGATCTTGCTGTGATTTCTGTCATAGAGTGTTCTGCCTATGTTTTCCTCTAAGAATTTGATAGTTTCTGGCCTTACATTTAGGTCTTTAATCCATTTTGAGCTTATTATTGTGTATGGTGTTAGGGAGTGATCTAATGTCATACTTTTACATGTACCTGTCCAGTTTTCCCAGCACCACTTATTGAAGAGGCTGTCTTTTCTCCACTGTACATTCCTGCCTCCTTTATCAAAGATAAGGTGTCCATATGTGCGTGGGTTTATCTCTGGGTTTTCGATCCTGTTCCAGTGATGTATCTTTCTGTTTTTGTGACAGTACCATACTGTATTGATTACTGTAGCTTTGTAGTACAGTCTGAAGTCAGGGAGCCTGATTCCTCCAGCTCCGTTTATCGTTCTCAAGATTGATTTGGCTATTCAGGGTCTTTTGTTTCCATATAAATTGTGAAATTTTTTGTACAAGTTCTGTGAAAAATGCCAGTAGTAGTTTGATAGGGATTGCATTGAATCTGTAGATTGCTTTTGGTAGTAGAGTGATTTTCATAAGGTTGATTCTTGCAATCCAAGAACATGGTATATCTCTCCATGTATTTGTATCATCTTTAATTTCTTTCATCATGGTCTTATAATTTTCTGCATACGCTTCTTTTGTCTCCTTAAGTAGGTTTATTCCTAGATATTTTATTCTTCTTGTTGCAATGGTAAATGGGAGTGTCTTCTTGATTTCACTATCAGATTTTTCATCATTAGTGTATAGGAATGCCAGAAATATAGGTGCATTAATTTTGTATCCTGGAACTTTACCAAATACATTGATTAGCTCTAGTAGTTTTCTGGTAGCATCTTTAGGAGTCTCTATGTAGAGTATCATATCATTTGCAAACAGTGTCAACTTTACTTCTTTTCTGATTTGGATTTCTTTTATTTCCTATTCTTCTCTGATTGCTATGGTTAAAACTTCCGAAACTATGTTAAATAAGAGTGCTGAGAGTGGGCAACCTTGTCTTTTTCCTGATGTTAGTGGAAATGCTTTCAGTTTTTCACCATTGAGGATGATGTAGGCTGTGGGTTTGTCATATAGGGCCTATATTATGTTGAGGAAAGTTCCCTCTATGCCTACTTTCTGCAGGGTTTTTATCATAAATGGGTGTTGAAATTTGTCAAAACTGTCTCTACATCTATTGAGATGATCATATGATTTTTCTCCTTCAATTTGTTAATATGGTGTATCACATTGATTGATTTGTGAATATTGAAGAATCCTTGCATTCCTGGAATAAACCCCACCTGATCATGGTGTATGATCCTTTTAATGTGCTGATGGATTCTGTTTGCTAGTATTTTGTTGAGGATTTTTGCATCTATGTTCATCAATTATATTGGCCTGTAGTTTTCTTTCTTTGTGACATCCTTGTCTGGTTTTGATATCAAGGTGATGGTGGTCTCGTAGAAGGAATTTGGAGTGTTCCTCCCTCTGCTATACTTTGGAAGAGTTTGAGAAGGATAGGTGTTAGCTCTTCTCTAAGTGTTTGATAGAATTCACCTGTGAAGCCATCTGGCCCTGGGCTTTTGTTTGTTGGAAGATTTTTAATCACAATTTCAATTTCAGTGCTTCTGATTGGTCTGTTCATATTTTCTATTTCTTCCTGATTCAGTCTTGGCATGTTGTGCATTTCTAAGAATTTGTCCACTTCTTCCAGGTTGTCCATTTTATTGGCATAGAGTTGCTTGTAGTAATTTCTCATGATCTTTTGTACTTCTGCAGTGTCAGTTGTTACTTCTCCTTTTTCGTTTCTAATTCTATTGAATTGAGTCTTCTTCCTTTTTTTCTTGATGAGTCTGGCCAATTGTTTATCTGTTTTGTTTATCTTCTCAAAGAACCGGCTTTTAGTTTTATGGATCTTTGTTATCATTTCCTTCATTTCTTTTTCATTTATTTCTGATCTTATTTTTATGATTTCTTTCCTTCTGCTAACTTTGGGGTTTTTTTGTTTTCCTTACTCTAATTGCTTTAGGTGCAAGGTTAGGTTGTTTATTTGAGATGTTTTCTGTTTCTTAAGATGGGCTTGTATTGCTATAAACTTCCCTTTTAGAACTGCTTTGCTGCATCCCATAGGTTTTGGGTCTTCATGTCTCCATTGTCATTTGTTTCTAGGTATTTTTTTATTTCCTCTTTGATTTCTTCAGTGATCACTTCGTTATTAAGTACTGTATTGTTTAGCCTCCATGTCTTTGTATTTTTTACAGATCTTTTCCTGTAATTTATATCTAGTCTCATAGCATTGTGGTCCCAAAAGATACTTGATACAATTTCAATTTTATTAAATTTACCAAGGCTTGCTTTGTGAC
Source organism: Globicephala melas (assembly GCF_963455315.2). NCBI lineage: Eukaryota > Metazoa > Chordata > Mammalia > Artiodactyla > Delphinidae > Globicephala > Globicephala melas. The sequence goes on from NC_083315.2 coordinate 52,666,737, forward strand.
CCAAGATTTGATCTATCTTGGAGAATGTTCCATGAGCACTTGAGAAAAATGTGTATTCTGTTGTTTTTGGATGGAATGTCCTGTAAATATCAATTAAGTCAATCTTTTTTAATGTATCATTTAAAGCTTGTGTTTCCTTATTTATTTTCATCTTGGATGATCTGTCCATTGGTGAAAGTGGGGTGTTAAGGTCCCCTACTATGAATGTGTTACTGTTGATTTCCACTTTTATGGCTGTTAGTATTTGCCTTATGTATTGAGGTGCTCCTATGTTGGGTGCCTAAATATTTACAATTGTTATGTCTTCTTCTAGGGTCGATCCCTTGATCATTATGTAGTGTCCCTCTTTGTCTCTTCTAATAGTCTTTATTTTAAAGCCTATTTTGTCTGATATGAGAGTTGCTACTCCAGCTTTCTTTTGGTTTCCATTTGCATGGAATATCTTTTTCCATCCCCTTACTTTCATTCTGTATGTGTCTCTAGGTCTGAAGTGGGTCTCTTGTAGACAGCATATATATGGGTCTTGTTTTTGTATCCATTCAGCCAGTCTGTGTCTTTTGGTGGGAGCATTTAGTCCATTTACATTTAAGGTAATTATCAATATGTATGTTCCTATTCCTATTTTCTAAATTGTTTTAGGTTCGTTATTATAGGTCTTTTCCTTCTCTTGTGTTTCTTCCCTAGAGAAGTTCATTTAGCATTTGTTGTACAGCTGGCTTGGTGGTGTTGATCTCTCTCAGCTTTGCTTGTCTGTAAAGTTTTTAATTTCTCCATCAAATCTGAATGAGATCCTTGCTGGGTAGAGTAATCTTGGTTGTAGTTTTTTCTCCTTCATCACTTTAAATATGTCCTGCCAGTTCCTTCTGGCTTGCAGAGTTTCTGCTGAAAGATCAGCTGTTAACCTTATGGGGATTCCCTTGTGTGTTATTGTTGTTTTTCCCTTGCTGCTTTTAATATGCTTTCTTTGTATTTAATTTTTGATAGTTTGATTAATATGTGTCTTGGTGTTTTTATCCTTGGATTTATCCTGTATGGGACTCTCTGTGCTTCCTGGACTTGATTAACTATTTCCTTTCCCATATTAGGGAAGTTTTCAACTATAATCTCTTCAAATATATTCTCAGTCCCTTTCTTTTTCTCTTCTTCTTCTGGCACCCTTAAAATTCGAATGTTGGTGCATTTAATGTTGTCCCACAGGTCTCTGAGACTGTCCTCAGTTCTTTTCATTCTTTTCTCTTTATTCTGCTCTGCAGTAGTTATTTCCATTATTTTATCTTCCAGGTCACTTATCTGTTCTTCTACCTCAGTTATTCTGCTATTGATCCCATCTAGAGTCTTTTTAATTTCATTTATTGTGTTGTTCATCATTGTTTGTTTCATGTTTAGTTCTTCTAGGTCCTTGTTAAATGTTTCTTGCACTTTGTACATTCTATTTCCAAGATTTTGTATCATCTTTACTATCATTATTCTGAATTCTTTTTCAGGTAGACTGCCTATTTCCTCTTCATTTGTTAGGTCCGGTGCGTTTTTATCTTGCTCCTTCAACTGCTGTGTGTTTTTCTGTCTTCTCAGTTTGCTTATCTTACTGTGTTTGGGATCTCCTTTTTGCAGGCTGCAGGTTCGTAGTTCTCGTTGTTTTTGATGTCTGTCCCCAGTGGCTAAGGTTGGTTCAGTGGGTTGCATAGGCTTCCTGGTGGAGGGGCCTAGTGCCTGTGTTCTGGTAGATGAGGCTGGATCTTGTCTCTCTAGTGGACAGGTCCATGTCTGGTGGTGTGTTTTGGGGTGTCTGTGGACTTATTATGATTTTAGACAGGCTCTCCTCTAATGGGTGGGGTTGTGTTCCTGTTTTGCTAGTTGTTTGGCATAGGTTGTCCAGCACTGTAGCTTGCTGGTCATTGAGTGAACCTGGGTGCTGGTGTTGAGATGGAGGTCTCTGGGAAATTTTTGGCGTTTGATATTATGTGGAGCTGGGAGGGCTCTTGTTGACCAATGTCCTGAATTTGGCTCTCCTACCTCAGAGGCACAGCACTGACTCCTGGCTGCAGCACCAAGAGCCTTTCATCCACACGGCTCAGAATCAAAGGGAGAAAAAGTAGAGAGAAAGAATTAGTAGAAGTTGGAAGAAAGAAAGAAAGAAAGAAAGAAAGAAAGAAGAAAAGAAGGAAAGAAGGAAAGAAAAGAGTGAGAGAGGGAGGGAGGGAGGGAGGAAGGATGGAAGGAAGGAGGGAAGGAAGGAAAAAAGAAAGAAAGAAGATACAGTAAAATAAAATAAAGTAAAATATAATAAAGTTATTGAATTAAGAAATAATTACTTAGAGGAAAAAAAAAGGATGGATAGAACCCTAGGACAAATGGTGGAAGCAAAGGTATACAGACAAAATCTCACACAGAAGCATACACATACACACTCACAAAAAGAGGAAAAGGGGAAAAAATCATAAATCTTGCTCTCAAAGTCCACCTCCTCAAATTGGGATGATTTGTTGTCTAAAGGAGGGAAGGGAGGAAAGAAAGAAAGCAAGCAAGAAAGTAAAGTAAAATATAATAAAATTATTAAAATTAATTATTAAGAAAAAAAATTTTAAAAAAAAGGACGGATAGAACCCTAGGACAAATGGTGGAAGCAAATCTATACAGACAAAATCTCTCACAGAAGCATACACATACACACTCACAAAAAGAGGAAAAGGCAAAAAAATCATAAATCTTGCTCTCAAAGTCTACCTCTTCAATTTGGGATGATTCGTTGTCTATTCGTGTATTCCACAGATGCAGGGTACATCAAGTTGATTGTGGAGCTTTAATCCGCTGCTTCTGAGACTGCTGGGAGAGATTTCCCTTTCTCCCCTATTATGATTTTCTAATGTCTGTCTTTACCCTGAGAATCTTCATTGTTCTAAAATCAGCTGTGTCTTGAAGTAATATAACTATTGCAGTTGTCTTTTAATTAGTATTTTCATGATATATTTTTCTCAATCTCCTGACTTTTAATCTATCTGAGTCTATATTTAACGTGGGTTTTCTTAAACACAATATGGTTTGAGTCTAATAAAAAATCCAATTTGATAATCTCTGTCTTTTAACTGGGGTATTTAGACCATTAACGTTTAGAATAGTAATTAATATATTGATACTTGGATTAAAATCTAATATCTTGGTAGTTGTCTTCTATTCATTGCATTTTTTCCCTCTGTTCTTTCCTCTTCCCTGTTTCTTTTCCTGCCTTCTGTGATTTAAATTGCATATTTTATACACTTGCATTTTGTATCCTCACTTCATAAATAATGTATGCTTTTAAAAAATTTTTAGTAGTTGTTCTAGGGTTCACAATATACATTTTAAATAATTTAAGTTCTCTTCGAAAAGCACTATACTGCTTCATGTGTAGTGTTGGTTCTGTATAACAGAGCATTCCCAATTAACCCTCCCATCCCCTAGGATATTGTTTTTGTTTTCATTTATCCATATGTTGTCACCACCAATATCTTGTTAGTATTATTGCTTTAAAGAGAATGTTATATTATAGATGAATAAGAATAGGAAAATAAAGTAATTTACCTTCATTTATTCTTTTGCAATGTTTTTCCTTTCTTTTTTACTGACATAATTTTCCTTCTGCCTGAAGAGCTTTTGTCATTTTTATATGGCAGAGCTACTGGCAATGAGCTGTCTCAGCTGTTTTCTTTGCTGAAAAATATTTTTCCTTCACTTTTAATGAAAAATCATGTATGAAAATAATCAGATGTAGAACTCCAGGTTGGCAGGTGTTTTTTCTTTTAACAACTTAAAGATTTTATTCTATTTTTTTCTTGCTTGAATGGTGTCTGATGAGAAGTCTGCGATAATTCATATGCTTCTTCCTCTGTTAATAATGTGATTTATTCCCTCTATCTTCTTAAAGGTTTTCTCTATTTTTTATGTGTGCAATTTGAATATGATTTGGCCAGTTTCTTTCTTTTTAAATTTTCTATCCTGCTTGTTACTCTGTAAGTTTTTAAAATCTCTGGTTTGGTATCTGTCATTAATTTTGGAAAGTTTTCAGTCATTATTTCTTCAAATATTTCTTCTGTCCCATTCTCTTTCTGCTCCTTCTGTTATTCCAATCATCTGTATGTCACACTTTTTGATATTGTCCACAGTTCTGGGAAGCTTTGTTCTTTACATTATATTTGTGTTTCCATTTGTGAAATTTCCAATGACCTATCTTCAGGTTCACTGATTTCTTCTTGAGATGTTTTGAATCTACTGATGAGCCTGTCAAAATATTCTTCATTTCTATTAATGTGCTTTTGATTCCTAGCATTTCCTTTTGATTTTAAATTTTTTTCCTAACTCTCTGCTACCATTTCCATCTTGGGGTATATTTTGTCTACTTTTTCTACTGGTAGCTTTGCCATGTTAATCATAGTTATTTTAAATTCCTTGTATGATAATTCCAACATCTGTGTTATATCTGAGTCTGGTTCTGATAATTGCTTTGTGTCATCAAGCTATGTTTATTCCAGCTTATTGACATATCTTTTAATGTTTATAGAAATCCAACCATGTTTATAGGGTAATAGGTACTGAGGTAAATGCTTTTTGTATGAGAATGTATGCTAACCTAACTATCAGTTGTGCTGCACTTAATGCTTTATGTAACCATAGGTAGTAGAGGCTTCAAATTCCTCACGTGGACCTATTTTTTTTCTCACCTCCTGTCTTTTGGATTTCCCTTTGTACTGCACCTTAGAAATTGTGTGTCTTGCATTTCTTTAAACTGTAATCCACTGTTATTAATGGATTGTTTGTTTCATCTTAGGATATGGGGAATGAGGACATTTGCTAATCTTCTGATTAAATGTCAGTATTTTAGTTCACCTTTGACTCAGGAATGTGGTCTTCAGAAGTGTTTTAAGGCTGTCCTTCTTTGAGGTGTCAAACATCCCCCACAAGCCCCTCTTCATTTTCCTGGTTCCAGCTTTCCTGGTCTACTCCTTTAAGCCCTGTTCTCTATTCACTGTAACTTTCTTTTTCTTTTGATGAGATAGGAAATCTGGAGCCTTCTGGAGTCAGGCAGAAGTCCCTTCCTCCAACAGGGCTAAGGTTTCAGAATTTCCCCTTATTTGAAAGAAGCCTTTCGAAGGGTTTCAAGATGGCTACTCTTACCCCTCTCCTGTCAGGATTATGTTAGGAGCTTTCTTGGATTCCTTTTATGAGAAACTGGGAGAGTCCCTAGAGGAAAAGCCTGCAGAAATATGGGAGTTCTCATTGTGATTGCAGTTCCCAGGGAGCATCTCAGCCTCCGGCAAGTCATCAGAGTTACTATTTAAGTGTTCCTACTGGTATATGGCATCCAGTGCCTTCTGCTCCAAGTGAGTAAATCTTGAGAGCTGTAGCTCTTTGGATGTATCAGACTCTCCTGATTTTGTAATGATGATTCACCCTGCAAATTCAGTTTTCTTCTGGGTTCAAGAAAAGTCACCAATATTTTGTTTGTCCAGCTTTTTCTTAATATAAGGCTCTGCATGTCTGAGCTGAAATTGGAAGCTTGCTTTTCATGACACTCCATTCTATTGGCTTCCAAAAACTCAGGCCATTATTTTCCAACAAGTTTTTTTTTTTTTTTTTTTGGTGCCATATAAATGTCACTGTTGCTCAGAGTTCTGTCCATGAATCTCATCTTCATGAGATAAGATCTGTTTGACCCAGTATATTCACCTCCATGACTTCATCCATAATATACTGCAATAAACTTCCAAATTTCTTTTTTCAACTCTGTCCACCTTCTTCAACCTCAGACATGTTGTTTCAGATTCATCTCAGCATCTTATAAACACCTCAAGCTCATCATATCCCAAACTGAAGTTGTAATGTTACCCCCTCCCTTCTCAGTTCCCCAAACACTTCCTTCTGGATTTATTCCCTCAGCACCAAACACCTTCTCCTCAGTTATCCAAACCAAACACGAGTCAGCCTTCATAATGAGCCCATATATCAAGTCAGTCACCATGTCTTGCTTCTCCAGTTTTAACTTGCACTATGATTTTACTCTTGCCCAAGGCAATAGTCCCCTAAGTCAAGTCCCATTCAAGTCTCCATCTCTTCTGCACAGGCTCTGCAATTAACTCACAATTCTCCAAATTAGGTTACATTGTAAGCCCTAGTAATATTCTCTAGGCCTTCCTTTTGGCGTCCAAGATAACTTCCCACTGCCCTAATCTCCCCAGACACAGCCCTATATGGCCCTTATGCTCCAGCTCATCAAGCTTCTTAAGCAGGTTGTTTTCCCAAGCTTTTCATCTGCTTTACTCTCTTCTGGACAGCCCCCTTGTCTCAGGGTAATGACTACACAACTAGCTCCTCAAGACTCAGCTGTTGAGTGGCCTGTTTATGAAAGGCCAATGGTATTGGGCAAGGAGTCCCTCTTCTGTGCCCATAAATCACATGGGTGATTTTCTTATTTGTGTCCTCAGTAGGCTCTGAGCATGTTGAGGACAGGGCCTGTCTGCTGAGCCCTATAGTACATGCTCAATAAATATTTGTAGAATGAATGAAAGAATGAATGAAAAAGTGTTCTTGAAAGCTCTCTTTCTTCCCAACTGAAAGTCCCAAAAAAGCAGCCCTAGAGTGAGTCTGTGATGACAACATGCCTGCCACTTGCTTTCTTGGGCACCTGGCCTGACCTGCTGCCTTGGATGTGATCACACCTCTGCAGAGAATGGATGATCAGATTTAGTCTGTTTTTCCTAACTCAGTGACAATGATCACGTCACTTCACACTCTGTGTCATATCTGTGGATTCAGAAGGATGATGGTGGTAACAGGTTTCACAAACTTTCTTTTGATCTGGATAATAATAGGATATTTCCACAGCACTAACCCTATCCCTTTGAGTGAAACATATGGAAAGTGTCACCTGAAATTTGGACGAAGGAGAAATACTTTGATCTGTACATGCTCAGTCCTTCCTTGGGTCATGTTAACTAACATTAGGCAGCATGCCATATTCCATTACCACTAATAGTCCTGTGTAAATACTGCAAGAAGAACATCTGTCAGGAAAAACACTTGATTTCCAGGTACTGGTTGTCTTTACAAAATAGCATTACACAGAAAGTTGTGTGATATAAGGGCAAGCAGAGGAAGGAGTGAAGGTAAGATCAGACTGCTGTGAGGGGTATGATCAGATGTTCTGAGAAAGTGGTACCAGCTGTATATAACAGGAAACACTATTTGTTTGGGTACCACCGAAACATGACTAGTTTGAGACTCTACATGGAAATTCTGTGCATGGAATTTTGCTGTATTGGGGAAAACAGAGTAGCATACAGGTATTTTACAATATTTTTGCCATATATTTGTATGCAGGAGTTTGCTATATACTTGGAAAACATAGATTGAGGGTTCCCATTTGGGTCTCATTCCTGTCCCTACCATTATGAGCTATATGACCTTGGGCAAGGTATTTAATGTCCCTGAGCATCAGCTACTTGTACAAGAGAGATTATAACAATATCCACCTCCTACAGTTATTTTGAAGATTAAATGGGGTAATACCCATAAAGTTCTTAGAACAGTACTTGTACACAGCATCCACCTAATAAACTTAACTATCCATCCATCATCATCATCATGAGCACCTTTATTGTTTTTACAACACAAACAATCCTAACGAGTTGGGGGCATAAAACAGTCCCATTTTGGCTTCTCTCTATAGGTTTGCATTGAAAGCTGAACACTGTGAAACATAATACAGCACATCTGCACATATAATGTCAGTTTCACTCTTATAATCTGCTCTTATTACTAAGTTATATATTATCCATTAATGTGTAATATCTTTCTTTTGGCTGCATTGGGGTTTTGTTGCTGTGCGCGGGCTTTCTCTAGCTGCAGCGAGTGAGGGGTACTCTTTGTTGTGGTGCGCAGGTTTCTTATTGCAGTGGCTTCTCTTGTTGCAGAGCATGGGCTCTAGATGCGCGGGCTTCAGTAGTTGCAGCACGTGGGCTCAGTAGTTGTGGCTTGCAGGCTCTAGAGCACAAGCTCAGTAGTCGTGGTGCATGGGCTTAGTTGCTCCACTGCATGTGAGATCTCCCCAGGCCAGGGATTGAACCCATGTCCCCTGCATTGGCAGGCAGATTCTTTTTTTTTTAATAAATTTATTTATTTACTTATTTTTGGCTGAATTGGGTCTTCGTTGCTGCACACAGGCTTTCTCCAGCTGCGGCGAGCGGGGGCTACTCCTCGTCGCGGTGCGCAGGCTTCCCACCGCGGCGGCCTATCTTGCTGCAGAGCACAGGCTCTAGGTGTGAGGGCTTCAGTAGTTGTGGCTGGCGGGCCCCAGAGCGCAGGCTCAGCAGCCGTGGCGCACAGGCCCAGATGCTCCACGGCATGTGGGATCCTCCTGGACCAGGGCCTGAACCCGTGTCCCCTGCACTGGCAGGCGGACTCCCAACCACTGCGCCACCAGGGAAGCCCCGGCAGGCAGATTCTTAACCACTGCACCACCAGGGAAGTCCCTAGGCATAATATCTTTAAAAAAGCTACTTCTTTCATTTATTCTTGCCTGGGTCACCTACTGCCATTCATTTCCTATCAGCTATGGTATTGTCAAATCTTTTTCTTTTTATAAGACTGCTAAGGAAAATCTGGCATTCCAATTCTTGATGGCCACACTTTCTATGAAGTGTGTTTGGTACATGTTTGGTCTGTGTACCTTTTGGTGGATATTAATTTTAGATATTTCCACTGAAGCTGGAGTGGTCCCAACCATCCCCAGACCTCCACTGCACAGAATGGTCTAAGGCCAGCTGAAGGAGCCAAGAATGATATGTTGCTGTTTTATACCTCATGGAAGGTTCTATTCCTCTTTTGAACATATTGACTAAGAAACAGAGTAAGTTGTGTCTTAAAATCTAGTGAGAACATTTCTAGTGGGTTTTAAGTATAATGATGGTCTCCTAATTCAAGTCCAAGTAATTATTTTCAAAAGCTTAATCTTTCTTCTGAGGTTGACTCTTGTCTATCTTAAGAAATCTGCTTGACAGTTTCTGGGTTAACCCTCCTTGGGATTGATGTTATGGATCAGAACACAGAGCGTGCTGCTTGGGCTGTATTCTACTTTCTCTATATTGATGCAGGCTGGCAATTCTTTTTCTTTTTTTTAAGGTGAAATCAGACCCATCAGCCTTTTCAGAGTATCTTTTGACAAGGTTGCAGTTCAGAACACATGACCCTGTGTGAAAGCTGTCAGTCCCATCATTTGACAGTTTATATGTTGGACGGAAAGACCAAGTTTTAGTTGAGAGTCTCATCTAATGTTATAGTCACTGCATTTACTAATATCTCTGTGGTTACAGCTAAATATAGTTCCATGGATTTTTAAATTGAAAAAATGTTTTCTATAAACATATAGACAATAAAAGCAAGAATAATTGCTGTAAATTCCCAGAAACACACTCTGAAGTCTTAACTTTTTAAAAACAGAATCATATTAAGGGATTCTGATAGAGTAACTAAAAAAATCCTGATATAAGCAGAATAGAGTTCTAACTCAAAGTTGATTTATAGTTGATGATAGAAACCAATAAATGTACCAGGAAAAGAGACATGCTGAGAAGGCAGTTCAGTCTCTTTTTCTTTTCTCCCAAGGAATCTCATTGGATTGTGCTATTTTCAAAATGATATTCTGCTTATAGCAGATGAACTCAGGTGCACCCGGATAAGGAGCCTCCCTCACTGTGACACGATGCCCTGTGCCTTCACTTCATCACCTTCAGCTATTGACAACCTTATCTTCTCTACGGAAGGTAATTACTTGTCAGAGGATGCCTGGTTCCCCATCTCCCTCCATATACTAATGGAAGAGATTACAACTGTGGAATTCTAGTGAAAAATTTCAAGGGCTTTTGGATATTAAAACTTAATTTAATCTCTTGATTCATTTCATTGAATAGAAGCCAAGAGTACTATCCTGTGGGTACACATGAAAGTCATCTGGGGAGCTTTTAGGAAATATTTATGACTTCCTTCCCCACTTGAGACTTTCTGATTCAGTTACAGCCCAGGTATCAGCAGTTTAAGAAATCTCCCCCAGGAGATTCTACTGTAGTGTTAGGATTTAGAACTCTGCAGGCTGGGAAGAGAAATGTACAACAGAGTTTTTAATGGCGCCTTCCTAATTCCTAGACTTTGGATCTATATAGCTCTTGAATCTGAGAATTTATTAAAGGTTTTTAAATTATTAAGTAAAGATCCCTTAAAAGTATGATTATAGAAAATTGCAGTCTGTAAGACATGCTACATTTAAATAGCCTTAAGGAATTATCTAAGAAATAATATCTTACAAAAATCAAGACGCACTGCTATGTTGATGAAACAGTAAAAATAGAGAAAGTGACCTGTTTTATTAGTTACAAGTGTGTGAGATCATTTTTACTGGAAAATGACGGATGAAATTTTTACTACTTCTCTGAGAACAGATGTAAGCACACAATAGTCTGAGATTCTGGTAGACCTGAGAACAGATGTAAGCACACAATAGTCTGAGATTCAGGTAGACCTATACCTCCCAGGTTACAAGAAATACTATCTCAAATGGAGAGATCCATTTCAGAGACTTTGACAAGTTAAATGCATCTTTGCCAATCACACCGCAAAATAAGTTTTATGCCTACAAATAATGTGTTTAGTTTACCTACTTTATTCTGTCTTCAGTCATCTTTGCATGACTTGAACCACCGAGAAGGTAGTGGACTCAGTGATCCCTTGGGAGGATGTGGGCTCTATTCAATAACTCACGATCCGTAATTGTGAATAACCCACCTCTCCCTGGAAAAAGAGAGCAACAACTGTGCTTCCCTTCTAGTTCACACAGTCTAGTGCACAGGTGGCTCATGCAGCATTAGTGAAATAATGTACATCTACCATGAAGGAAATAACACATAAGCAGATGGAGTGTAAAATGGAGGCATTCCCATCACCTTGTAGTCTCCTGGCAGTGAAGGACAACAGCTTTGTATGATGCAGCAGTCTTCTTGGCTCTCTGATTGCTCAAAAACTGGGCTGTCCTGGGTGATGAGAATAACAGATGCCAAAGCACAATGGAACTGAAATGGAATTGAATATTGTCTTTTGAGGAGCTAGAAAAAACTCAAAGCTCCCTTTGTCATCCATCTTTGAGTTACAAGGGAGGAAGCCCTCTCCTTGTCCCACTTCCCTTCATTCATGTATCTGATGGTTATGAGTAAACTCTCATATGCCTGTGCCAGAGTTTTGGGTACACATGTGAGGGGATTTAGTTCTTCCTGGCACCCGAACTTCCTGCCATAATAAACAGAGGTCAGCTACTTCACAAGACTGACTGCTATTTTTTTAATGTGACACATCTACATCATCACAACAGGAATTGTTAAACTCACTCCTACAATTTTGTAGAAATATTATTGTTCCTCTAGACAAATATTCATTGAGGACTGACTATATACCGTACTCTTCTACGTACCAAAAACACTTTGCCATATAGAAAATTAAAGGTCAGAAAACAAAGCCTTATAATTATATAAGATTCACTTCATGATTTAATGAAGTGTAAATGGTGGCTTTGCTTAGTCTGTCCCTTCAATGTTTCTAGCTCCCTCCATCCCATGTTATTCCAAGCTATTCAGCTGTTATGGCATTACATATCAAACAGTCTAATTCATCCTTCACATTTTGCACAGTGATTGGGGCTCAACTCTATTCTTTATTTCTGAGTTTCTGTCCTTTTGATATTCATTCTTGACCAGCATCTCAGAACTGCCTATTGCAATGGAGGCATAATAGATGATCTGTGTCTATTTCCAGATCCATGTCCTCTTCATTCAGACTTAGGAAGCACAGAGTGACTCAGCATCATATGATCTGCCTTCTGAAAAATGCCAGAGTCCTTTACTAGCAAAACCAGATTCTCACAAGTGATTACATTGCACTCATTTGGTGAGAATACATAAAATTGATTCTAAGCCAGGTGGCAACCAGTGAAAGTTCGTGCTGGGAGTGTTAGAAGAACAGTAAAGCTCATTTAGTCCAATGCCTATCTTATGTTTGAGTTCCTCTACAGAGTTCCTAAGGATGACCTCCCAACTTTATTGATGTATGCAATTCTGCACTCTGATTTGAGGTCATTTTAAGCAACCCTACTAAATAATTTTGGTGGAAAGCAGGCTATTAGAAAGGGTTTTTTATATGGTCACTTGCATCTCCTGGTATTTTCTGAAATTGTGATGGTTAGAATCAGTATCCCAACAGGAAATAGATGGCACCCTGAGGAAAGCTTTAATGAAACAGCTATTCACTATAACATGAGCAAGGTTATGGAAAATGACAAAAAATGGATGCACTCCAGGGTGAACAATGGCAAGAACCTCAAACTTCCTGCAGTCCTGCAGGGGTTGCTGAAGAGAGGGGCCACTAAACTTTGGAAAGGAAACCAGAACTTTTTTGCAAGGCAGAAATAGAGACACAGATGTAGAGAACAAACATATGGACACCAAGTTGGGTAGGATGAATTGGGAGATTGGGATTAACATATATACATTGATACGTATAAAATAGATAACTAATGAGAACTAATGCTGTATAGCACAGGGAACTCTATTTCGCTGTACAATAGAAGCTAACACAACATTGTAAAACAACTATATCCCAATTAAAAAAAAAAAAGACCACTGTGCAGAAGGTGTGCTCCCAGAAGAGCAAGGTAGCCACTGCCAACCCAGGAACCCAGTGTGGAAAGCTCCAGTGGAATGATCACACTCTCTCCCCATATAGCTTATAAGCCCAGAAGAAAAGGGTGTCTGTGGAAATGCTCCATAGAACAACACATCCTGGGCATTGATGTGGAGGGTGGGTGCAGAAAGGCAAAGGCAGAGAGCCCAGCATAGTCTCCACTTTCCTTTGTCAACATTTATTTATTTCTGTGTTTGTATGAGAAACAAGTGTTCCAACCAGGAGAAAGCACTACGTCCCATCAGCTACAGCATTATCTTGGGGAAATGTCAGTTTAGTCACTCTCATCTGAAACCTAACAATGTTAAGCCACAGAGTGAACTTATTTAACTGCATGTACTTTCAGTGGCATGTGGAGCCCCAAATGGATGGTCTCAGCTTAAGGCCACCAAGACTATGTTCTTTAGTGGAACCACTTCTCTCTTGATCACCGGAACCTCTAAACCTATAAGCCTAAGAAAGCAGAGATGGAAGTAAAAATTTCTGATGTGTGCTATTTGGGGTGAAATTGACACATTCCCCTGCATCCCATCTGGGCATGCATCCCACAGACAGGTTTCAAAAACAAACCAAAAAATACTTTGTACCCTGAGATAAATAAAAAATAACCTGTATAGTTCTAGTCTGCAGAATAAATAAAATGATGAAAATTTCCTATCAGTTGTTGATTCTCTAACAAAAAGGAATTCCACCTTGATCTCTAATCACTGAATATATCTGAAGATATGTTGTGCCTTTGCGGATATAATAATCATGTGAGAAAACTACTCTTCCTCCATCATAAACAAATTAAGTATAAACTCATTAACCTTGACAGTTTTGTAGAAGTCTTTCGCAGTGAAATGCTTGCTATGATTTGACTTGCCAAGTCTTCTGAAGTCTGACTCTCTTGCAGTTCTTCAAGGAAATGTCTATTTTTACTTTTCTAAATGCTTTTATATTTCACTCTTCTTTTCACATGCCCCTGGACACCTCAGTGATATGTGAGGTCCTTGAACTTTTGCAGGACTTGTTTCCACGCGTCAGATATGCATGGGTCTCACAAGAGCTGTTCACTATATTCCATTTTCAAGATTCATTTAGCATGATGACATCATTATAACAGACCAGTGTGATGTTTTGTGGGTCATTAATATAATCAAATTATTTCCAACAATATTTTAAAAGAGAACAAGAGAGTAAATATAGCCTGGGGTTAAGACAAAAAAGGTGTATTGTTGTTCTTGTCACATAAAACAAACTGCATAAAACAACTGTCTTCGCTGATGAGATTTAGAAAGAAGTTATTAGGTCAAGAACTGCATAGCAGTGCCAGGTACTACACTGATATACTCCAGTTAAAATATTATATCCTGAGCAATACCACTATCTGATTAAGTGTTCAGTAGACCCTGGTCATTCTGCAAGATCCTTCCAAGTTTTCCATTGGTCATAAAAGACAGTGAAATGAGATACACTAAGAATCACAAACCCTTCATCTTTCAGGAGTTGTAGAATAGCACTAATCTCTGAAATTTCCCCAGGAATATGGCATTGCTTTGTTAAATAACTCGGAGAAGGGATATTTCAGGGTCTTCCTTCTATCTGGACTTTCCTACCAAAATAACCTTCATTATAGAAATCAAGAAACCAATGTGGGGACTATACATGCTACTAAATAAAACTATTCCCAATTACATCCTGGACACTAAGAAATGAAGTGTGTCAGCAATACCACAGGATCCAGTATGTGTTGAATTCAAGCCAAGTACATTTCACTTATATTACACATGGCACACATTCTGAATGAAGGACCACAGTGGCTTTCCAAGGGTATGAAAGCTAAGGTTTGAGTATTTCCCTTTCCTTACTCTACAATAACTCTGGCAAATGGCAGCATATCCTTCTGGGGAAGACTTAGAGGAAGGAGCACTCTTCATACCTATAGCTATGTGGCTGGGTCCTTTCTCGCAATGATCCAACACATTTCTCAGTCAAATTACTTCCATATGTGAACCCGCACAATGTAGGAAAAGATTTTCTACATTGAAAATCTTTTCTTTAGTGTAGCCACCTTTATTAATTGTCTTCTGAATAACTTGCTGTAGCTGCTACATCAGCACTTGCTGCTTTACCTTGCACCTTTCCTTTAACCTCATGAACCAACCTCTAGCCGTTTCAAAATTTTCTTCTGCAGCTTCCTCACCTCTCTCAGACTTCATAGAATTGAAGAGAGTTAGGGTCTTGCTCTGGATGAGGCTTTGACTTAAGGGAATGTTGTGGCTGGTTTGATTTTCTATCCAGACCACTAACACTTTCTCCATATAAGCAATAAGGTTGTTTTGCTTTCTTATCATTCATGTGTTCACTGGAGCAGCACTTTTAATTTCTCTCAAGAACATTTCCTTTGCATTCACAAATTGGCTAACTGTTGGGCACAAGAGGCCTAGCTCTTGGCCTGTCTTGGCTTTCAACATGCCTTCCTTCCTAAGCTTAATGATTTCTAACTTTTGATATAAAGTGAAAGATGTGCAACTCTCCCTTTCACTTGAACACTTATAGGCCATTGTAGGGTTATTAATTGGCCTAATTTCAATATTGTTGTATTTCAGGGAATAGGGAGGCCCGAGGAGAGGGAGAGAGATGGGGAACCGGTTAATAAAGAGTTTGAAATACTGCAAGAATTACCAAAATAAGACACAGAGACATGAAGTGAGCAAATGCTGTTGGCAAAATTGTGCCAATATAATTACTTGATGCAGAGTTGCCACAACTTTCAATTTGTAAAAAATTCAGTAACTGTGAAATGCAATAAAGTGAAGCATAATAAAATGAGGTCTGCCTGCATTGAAATATTCATTGATAGCTGGAGATAACAGTGGAAGGTCCTACATTGGAACTGGATTCCTCATTTCCAGTCAGAATAATATGAACCTGGAATGGTAGAGACCAGATAATGGAACTAAAAAGCAAATGGATGGATTGGCAGTTAGAGTGCTTTAAATTTTTTTTTTTTTTTTGGAATAATTTTAAATTTACTGAAAAGTTTCAAAGAGTACAGAGAGTTCTTATATACCCTTCACCCAGCTTCCCTTAATACTAACGTCTTTTATGTCATGGTAAACCTGTCAAAAGTAAGACATTAGCATGATATTTATAATACAATTAACCAACAAAGACATCATTGGAATTTAGCTAGTTTTTCCTCTATTCTCTTGCTCTGTTCCCAGATCCGATTCAGGAACACCACATGGCTTTAGTCATCTCATCTCATTAGCCTCTGCTGATCAGTGACAGTGTTTTAGTCTTTCTTTTCCTGATCTTGACAGTTTTGGAGAGTATTTTGGTATTTGGTCAGGTATTCTGAATTTATCTGATGAATTCTAATGATCAGACTGGGGTTAAAGGCTTTGGGGAAGGATACCACAAAGGTGAAATGCCCTTCTCATCACATCATTTCAGGGGTTACAAGATAGCAACTGACTCATTACAGATAATAACCTTGATAATTTTGTTAAGGTAGGTTCGGTCAGGTTTCTCCTCTGTAAGTTTGCCATTTTTTCTCTTCCCATACATACTCTCTGGTTTAGGCGCTAGTCACTAAGTCTAGCCCAAACTCAAGAGAAGGGGAATTAAATTCCATTGTCTATAAGGAGAGTATCTATGTATATTATTTGGAATTCTTCTGTAAAAAAGATTTGTACCTTCTCTCAGGTTTATTTACTCTTTCAGTCATTTATTTATATTATTATGGACTCACATTTTTAAAACTTCTTTGTTGGATCGTAATTCAATACTTTTATTATTTATCATATTCAAAATGCCTCAGCTCTTTCAAGATGGCGCCTATATCCTTTTGACATGCAACAATTTTTATTTAAGCACTTGAAAATTACCTTCTGGTACTGCAGGAGGCTCAAAGCCCATCTTGTGTTTTCCTTTCCATAGCCCATTTCTTTATGGAGCCCTGGTTCCTTTTAGTAGAGAATGGTATTAGAAAGCAAGATCTGGGTGCTGGATGTGTTCATTAATATTGCTTTGTTACTGTTTCTAGACCCTCTCAGCAGACATAGCTAGAAAATACACATATGTTTATTATCCATATACACGTATATGTATACTTATTTATTTATATATAGATATACAACAGATATAGGTTTACAATTGAATGTATATATCTATGCATATATAAAGACTAACATGGGTTCAGACTGATATTTCTAACTTGAACCCAGCACCTAAAGGTTTATTCTAGATTTTTTCCTCTTACATATTACTAACTTCATTTCTGACCATGAGACATCTGATTCCCATTTTCTACAATTTAATTAGTCATTTATTTTACAATATTATACATGTAACTTTAATTCAGAATTGATAACCCATACCCACTACTGTACATTATTATGTACAGCTCTTTTTGTCTTTAACATTACAGTAGTCAGTCAAAACAGTTTTCCAAAGTTACTTAGGTCATTTTTGCCTCACTTTCTTTAATGAGATTATTACTTATATACAATAAATATATATACATTAAATAAATATAATTCATTTATTATGAATCCAATCTGGGATCTCCTAACATCCTGAGTGGTTTATTTTATATCTGCATTGCAGTTAAATTCACTCTGTAGCAGACAGAGTTCTATGGGTTTTAACACTCATAGATTCATGTGTCTACAATCATAAGACCATACAAAACAGTTCCATTACCCTAAACTTTCCATGTGTGGTACCTTTGGCATCAACCCCACCTGTGTCAACACCTGGCTACTACTGGTCTGTTTTCTGGCCCTATGGATTTACTTTTTAAAATAAAATTATATTAATGGAATCACACTACATGTATCCCTTTGGGTCTTCTGTCTTTCACTTGGCACAACTTACTTAATATTGATCCATGTTCTGTGGGATTCAGGAACTCGTTTTTTTATTGCTGAAAAATATTACATTGTATTATATACTAGAGTTTCTTTATATATTCATCAGTTGAAGGGTATCTTGTCAACTATCTGGACCTGAAAAAATTTTTCAGAGTTTTTTCCTAGAAATTCAATTTCTTTAATAGATATATGGCTATTCAGGTTATCTATTTCTTCTTGAGTGAGTTTTAGTAATTTGATTCTTCCAAGGAATTGGTCTATGTCACATAAGTTTTAAAATTTAGGGCCATAATGATGATTGTGGGATTCTGTTGTTATTTTCTTTTGTTGTTATTGTTATTTTTTAATGTCTGTGGGATAGTGCTAATGTTGCCTGTTTGTTTCATGATATTGGTAATTTATGTTTTCTTTCCTTTTTCCTTTATGATCCCCACTAGAGGTGTATTAATTGTATTGATCTCTTTTAAGAACCAGCTTCAACAGGGAACTGTATTCAATATCCTGTAATAAACTATAATGGAAAAGAATGTTAAAAAGATATATATATCTGAATCATTTTGCTGTACACCTGAAACTAACACATTGTAAATCAATTATACTTCAATTAAAAAATAAAAAAACCCCAGCTTTGCTGATTTTTTTATTTTGTTTTTCTTTCTATTATCAATTGTATTGACTTGCTATAATTTGTACTATTTCATTCTTTCTGCTTACTTTAGTTTTAATTTTATCTTTCTCTAGTTTCTCTAAGTGGAATAAGTTACTGAAGTTAAATCTTTCTAATAAAAACATTTAATGTTATAAATTTCCTTCTAAGCACTAATTTAGCTGTATTCTTCAAATTTTGATGTTTTCATTCTCTTTTTTTCATGATTTAAATTAATACACTTTACTTTTTAGAGCAATTTTAGGTTTACAGAAAGATTGAGCAGTAGTACAGAGAATTCCCATATGCCCCACATCTCCCCCTACACACACACTCAGCTTACCTTATTATTAACATGTTACATTAATGTGATACCTTTGTTACAGTTGATGAGCCAATATTGATACATTCTTATCTAAAGTCCATAATTTACGTTAGGATTCACTCTTTGTGTTATACATTCTATGGATTTTGACAAATGTATAGTAACATGTACCTCTATTACAAAGCCATACAAGATGGTTCCACTGCCTGAAAAATCACCTGGGCTCTACCTATTCATGTCTTTCTACCCCTAACCCCTGGAAATTACTAAATGTCATTTTCTGTAGTTTTGCATTTTCCAGAATGTGGTATACTTTGAATCATTCAGTATGTAGAATTTTTAGATTGGCTCTTTTCACTTAACAGTATGCATAATATTATTGCACATTTAATAGACTACAGTACAGTGTAAGCATAACTTTTATATGCACTGGGAAAACAAAAAGTTCATGTGACTTGCTAATTGTGATATTCACTTTATTGCAGTTGTCTGGAACTGAACTGGCAATATGTCTAAGGTATGCCTGTGTACTAGTACCATCACAGCAATGCATTTCTTTATATCTTGGTGAAAAGAGTGTCTTCTGGGTCCTCTGTGGAAGCTGTTTAAAGAGTAGCTGAGCAGTTTGACATAAGAGATTCATTCCAACATGCCCATCTCCTGAGCTGTTGTCCTCCTTCCTCTAGAGACGGCCAGGAAATTTCTGGTTTCTCAGTCTCGTTCATTGTAAGTAACCGTTAAGTCCAGCCTTCAGTTACACAGCTTAACAGACTGTTAATGCCATTCCTAGTGGCTACGCCAACAATTACATTCATGTGAATACATGTATATTAATAATTTCAGTCCAATGTCATCTCACATTTTGTCCATTTTGGCCAAGTATTCTTAAACTTCAGTTCCATGCATATTTTCCTGCAGACATGAAGAGTGCTGTGAAAAAGTAGCATCTCCTTCTGAGGCAATTGCCTTGCTGCAATCCACTGAAAGGATTTTTTTTGCTGGAGAAGATTGGTCCCTCAGATTTGGGGGTGGGAGGGTAGGGGGAGGAGGAAGTGTCAGGTGGAATGTGGGATTCAAAATTCTCAGCTTTCTCTCTCTTTAGCCAAATTCTACCCCTCCATTAGTTATCTATTGCTGCATAACAAGACCACCACAAACGTATTGGCTTAAAAAAAACCTAAATATATCATCTCATGGTCTCTGTGAGTCAGGAAGCTGGGCATAGAATAGTTGGATCCTCTGCTTCAGGGCCTCACAAGCTGCAAACAAGGTGTCAGCTGGGGCCAAAGTCTTTTTTTTTTTTTTTTAAACATCTTTATTGGAGCATAATTGCTTTACAATGGTATGTTAGTTTCAGCTTCACAACAAAATGAATCAGTTATATATATACATATGTTCCCATATCTCTTACCGCTTGCGTCACCCTCCCTCCCACCCTCCCTATCCCACCCCTCCAGGCGGTCACACAGCACCGAGCTGATCTCCCTGTGCTATGCGGCTGCTTCCCACTAGCTATCTACCTTACGTTTGGTAGTGTATACATGTCCATGCCTCTTTATTGCTTTGTCACCATTTACCCTTCCCCCTCCCCATAGCCTCAAGTCCATTCTCTAGCAAGTCTGTGTCTTTATTCCTGTTTCACCCCTAGGTTTTTCATGACATTTTTTTTTTCTTAAATTCCATATATATGTGTTAGCATACGGTATTTGTCTCTCTCTTTCTGACTTACTTCACTCTGTATGACAGACTCTAGGTCTATCCACCTCATTACAAATAGCTCAATTTCGTCTCTTTTTATGGCTGAGTAATATTCCATTGTATATATGTGCCACATCTTCTTTATCCATTCATCCGATGATGGACACTTAGGTTGTTTCCATCTCTGGGCTATTGTAAATAGAGCTGCAATGAACATTTTGGTACATGACTCTTTTTGAATTATGGTTTTCTCAGGGTATATGCCCAGTAGTGGGATTGCTGGGTCATATGGTAGTTCTATTTGTAGCTGTTTAAGGAACCTCCATACTGTTCTCCACAGTGGCTGTATCAATTTACATTCCCACCAACAGTGTAAGAGGGTTCCCTTTTCTCCACACCCTCTCCAGCATTTATTGTTTCTAGATTTTTTGATGATGGCCATTCTGACTGGTGTGAGATGATATCTCATTGTAGTTTTGATTTGCATTTCTCTAATGATTAGTGATGTTGAGCATTCTTTCATGTGTTTGTTGGCACTCTGTATATCTTCTTTGGAGAAATGTCTATTTAGGTCTTCTGCTCATTTTTGGATTGGGTTGTTTGTTCTTTTGTTATTAAGCTGCATGAGCTGCTTATAAATTTTGGAGATTAATCCTTTGTCAGTTGCTTCATTTGCAAATATTTTCTCCCATTCTGAGGGTTGTCTTTTGGTCTTCTTTATGGTTTCCTTTGCTGTGCAAAAGCTTTGAAGTTTCATTAGGTCCCATGTGTTTACTTTTGTTTTTATTTCCATTTCTCTAGGAGGTGGGTCAAAAAGGATCTTGCTGTGATTTATGTCATAGAGTGTTCTGCCTATGTTTTCCTCTAAGAGTTTGATAGTTTCTGGCCTTACATTTAGGTCTTTAATCCATTTTGAGCTTATTTTTGTGTATGGTGTTAAGGAGTGATCTAATCTCATACTTTTACATGTAGCTGTCCAGTTTTCCCAGCACCACTTATTGAATAGGCTGTCCTTTCTCCACTGTACATTTCTGCCTCCTTTGTCAAAGATAAGGTGACCATATGTGCGTGGGTTTATCTCTGGGCTTTCTATCCTGTTCCATTGATCTATATTTCTGTTTTTGTGCCAGTACCATACTGTCTTGATTACTGTAGCTTTGTAGTATAGTCTGAAGTCAGGAAGCCTGATTCTTCCAGCTCCATTTTTCGTTCTCAAAATTGCTTTGGCTATTCGGGGTCTTTTGTGTTTCCATACAAATTGTGAGATTTTTTGTTCTAGTTCTGTGAAAAATGCCAGTGGTAGTTTCATAGGGATTGCATTGAATCTATAGATTGCTTTGGGTAGTAGAGTCATTTTCACAATGTTGATTCTTCCAATCCAAGAACATGGTATATCTCTCCATCTATTTGTATCATTTTTAATTTCTTTCATCAGTGTCTTATAATTTTCTGCATACAGGTCTTTTGTCTCCTTAGGTAGGTTTATTCCTAGGTATTTTATTCTTTTTGTTGCAATGGTAAATGGGAGTGTTTTCTTGATTTCACTTTCAGATTTTTCATCCTTAGTGTATAGGAATGCCAGAGATTTCTGTGCATTAATTTTGTATCCTGCTACTTTACCAAATTCATTGATTAGCTCTAGTAGTTTTCTGGTAGCATCTTTAGGGTTCTGTATGTATAGTATCATGTCATCTGCAAACAGTGACAGCTTTACTTCTTCTTTTCCGATTTGGATTCCTTTTATTTCCTTTTCTTCTCTGATTGCTGTGGCTAAAACTTCCAAAACTATGTTGAATAAGAGTGGTGAGAGTGGGCAACCTTGTCTTGTTCCTGATCTTAGTGGAAATGCTTTCAGTTTTTCACCATTGAGGACAATGTTGGCTGTGGGTTTGTCATATATGGCCTTTATTATGTTGAGGAAAGTTCCCTCTATGCCTACTTTCTGCAGGGTTTTTATCATAAATGGGTGTTGAATTTTGTCAAAAGCTTTCTCTGCATCTATTGAGATGATCATATGGTTTTTCTCCTTCAATTTGTTAATATGGTGTATCACGTTGATTGATTTGCGTATATTGAAGAATCCTTGCATTCCTGGAATAAACCCCACTTGATCATGGTGTATGATCCGTTTAATGTGCTGTTGGATTCTGTTTGCTAGTATTTTGTTGAGGATCTTTGCATCTATGTTCGTCAGTGATATTGGCCTGTAGTTTTCTTTCTTTGTGACATCCTTGTCTGGTTTTGGTATCAGGGTGATGGTGGCCTCGTAGAATGAGTTGGGGAGTGTTCCTCCCTCTGCTATATTTTGGAAGAGTCTGAGAAGGATAGGTGTTAGCTCTTCTCTAAATGTTTGATAGAATTCGCCTGTGAAGCCATCTGGTCCTGGGCTTTTGCTTGTTGGAAGATTTTTAATCACAGTTTCAATTTCAGTGCTTGTGATTGGTCTGTTCATATTTTCTATTTCTTCCTGATTCAGTCTTGGCAGGTTGTGCCTTTCTAAGAATTTGTCCATTTCTTCCAGGTTGTCCATTTTATTGGCATAGAGTTGCTTGTAGTAATCTCTCATGATCTTTTGTATTTCTGCAGTGTCAGTTGCTACTTCTCCTTTTTCATTTCTAATTCTATTGATTTGAGTCTTCTCCCTTTTTTTCTTGATGAGTCTGGCTAATGGTTTATCAATTTTGTTTATCCTTTCAAAAAACCAGCTTTTAGTTTTATTGATCTTTGCTATCGTTTCCTTCATTTCTTTTTAATTTATTTCTGATCTGATTTTTATGATTTCTTTCCTCCTGCTAACTTTGGGGTTTTTTTGTTCTTCTTTCTCTAATTGCTTTAGGTGCAAGGTTAGGTTGTTTATTCGAGATGTTTCCTGCTTCTTAAGGTAAGATTGTATTGCTATAAATTTCCCTCTTAGAACTGCTTTTGCTGCATCCCATAGATTTTGAGTCGTCGTGTCTCCATTGTCATTTGTTTCTAGGTATTTTTTGATTTCCCCTTTGATTTCTTCAGTGATCACTTCGTTATTAAGTAGTGTATTGTTTAGCCTCCATGTGTTTGTATTTTTTACAGATTTTCTCCTGTGATTGATATCAAGTCTCATAGCGTTGTGGTCGGAAAAGATACTTGATACAATTTCAATTTTCTTAAATTTACCAAGGCTTGATTTGTGACCCAAGATATGATCTATCCTGGAGAATGTTCCATGAGCACTTGAGAAAAATGTGTATCCTGTTGTTTTTGGATGGAATGTCCTGTAAATATCAATTAAGTCCATCTTGTTTAATGTATCATTTAACGCTTGTGTTTCCTTATTTATTTTCATTTAGCATGATCTGTCCATTGGTGAAAGTGGGGTGTTAAAGTCCCCTACTATGAATGTGTTACTGTCGATTTCCCCTTTTATGGTTGTCAGTATTTGCCTTATGTATTGAGGTGCACCTATGTTGGGTGCATAAATATTTACAATTGTTATATCTTCCTCTTGGATCGATCCCTTGATCATTATGTAGTGTCCTTCTTTGTCTCTTCTAATAGTCTTTGTTTTAAAGTCTATTTTGTCTGATATGAGAATTGCTACTCCAGCTTTCTTTTGGTTTCCATTTGCATGAAATACCTTTTTCCATCCCCTTACTTTCATTCTGTATGTGTCTCTAGGTCTGAAGTGGGTCTCTTGTAGACAGCAAATATATGGGTCTTGTTTTTGTATCCATTCAGCCAATCTGTGTCTTTTGGTGGGAGCATTTAGTCCATTTACATTTAAGGTAATTATCGATATGTGTGTTCCCATTCCCATTTTCTTAATTGTTTTGGGTTTGTTATTGTAGGTCTTTTCCTTCTTTTGTGTTTCTTGCCTAGAGAAGTTCCTTTAGCAGTTGTTGTACAGCTGGTTTGGTGGTGCTGAACTTTCTCAGCTTTTGCTTGTCTCTAAAGGTTTTAATTTCTCCATCAAATCTGAATGAGATCCTTGCTGGGTAGAGTAATCTTGGTTGCAGGTTTTTCTCCTTCAACACTTTCAATATGTCCTGCCACTCCCTTCTGGCTTGCAGAGTTTCTGCTGAAAGATCAGCTGTTAACCTTATGGGGATTCCCTTGTGTGTTATTTGTTGTTTTTCCCTTGCTGCTTTTAATATGTTTTCTTTGTATTTAATTTTTGACAGTTTGATTAATATGTGTCTTGGCATATTTCTCCTTGGATTTATCCTGTATGGGACTCTCTGTGCTTCCTGGACTTGATTAACTATTTCCTTTCCCATATTAGGGAAGTTTTCAACTATAATCTCTTCAAATATTTTCTCAGTCCCTTTCTTTTTCTCTTCTTCTTCTGGAACCCCTATAATTCGAATGTTGGTACGTTTAATGTTGTCCCAGAGGTCTCTGAGACTGTCCTCAGTTCTTTTCATTCTTTTTTCTTTATTCTGCTCTGCAGTAGTTATTTCCACTATTTCATCTTCCAGGTCACTTATCCGTTCTTCTGCCTCAGTTATTCTGCTATTGATCCCATCTAGAGTACTTTTAATTTCATTTATTGTGTTGTTCATCGTTGCTTGTTTCATCTTTAGTTCTTCTAGGTCCTTGTTAACTGATTCTTGCATTTTGTCCATTCTATTGTCCATTCTATCTCCAAGATTTCAGATCAACCTTACTATCATTATTCTGAATTCTTTTTCAGGTAGACTGCCTATTTCCTCTTCATTTGTTAGGTCTGATGGGTTTTTATCTTGCTCCTTCATCTGCGGTGTGTTTTTCTGTCTTTTCATTTTGCTTATCTTACTGTGTTTGGGGTCTCCTTTTTTGCAGGCTGAAGGTTCGTAGTTCCTGTTGTTTTTTGTGTCTGTCCCCAGTGGCTAAGGTTGGTTCAGTGGGTTGTGTAGGCTTCCTGGTGGAGGGTACTAGTGCCTGTGTTCTGGTGGATGAGGCTAGATCTTGTCTTTCTGGTGTGCAGGTCCACGTCTGGTGGTGTGTTTTGGGGTGTCTGTAGACTTATTATGATTTTGGGCAGCCTCTCTGCTAATGGGTGGGGTTGTGTTCCTGTCTTGCTAGTTGTTTGGCATAGGATGTCCAGCACTATAGCTTGCTGGTCGTTGAGTGAAGCTGGGTGCTGGCGTTGAGATGGAGATCTCTCGGAAATTTTTGCTGTTTGATATTATGTGCAGCTGGGAGGTCTCTTGTGGATCAGTGTCCTGAAGTTGGCTCTCCCACCTCAGAGGCACAGCACTGACTCCTGGCTGCAGCCCCAAGAGCCTTTCATCCACAGGGCTCCTTAATTTGGGATGATTGGTTGTCTATTCAGGTATTCCACAGATGCAGGGTATATCAAGTTGATTGTGGAGCTTTAATCCGCTGCTTCTGAGGCTGCTGGGAGAGATTTCCCTTTCTCTTCTTTGTTCTCACAGCTCCCAGGGGCTCAGCTTTGGATTTAGCCCCGCCTGTGCGTGTAGGTCGCCGGAGGGCGTCTGTTCTTTGCTCAGACAGGACGGGGTTAAAGGAGCCGCTGATTCGGAGGCTCTGGCTCACTCAGGCCCGGGGGTAGGGAGGGGCACGGAGTGTGGGGCGGGCCTGCGGCGGCAGAGGCCGGCGAGACGTTGCAGCCTGAGGCGCGCCTGTGCGTTCTCCCGGGGGAGTTGTCCCTGGATCCCGGGACCCCGGCAGTGGCGGGCTGCACAGGCTCCCCGGAAGGGCGCGTGGCCAGTGACCTGTGTTCGCACACAGGCCTCCCGGTGGCGGCAGCAGCGGCCCTAGCCACGTCCGTCTCTGGGCTCCGCACCCCTAGCCGCGGCCCGCGCCCGTCCCTGGAGCTCTCTCAAGCAGCGTTCTTAATCCCCTCTCCTCGTGCACCAGGAAACAAAGAGGGACGTAAAAGTCTCTTGCCTCTTCGGCAGTTCCAGACTTCTCCCCGGACTCTCTCCCGGCCAGCCGCGGTGCACCAACGCCCCGCAGGCTGTGTTCACGCCGCCAACCTCAGTCCTCTACCGGCGCTCCGACAAAAGCCGGAGCCTCAGCTCCCAGTCCCGCCCGCCCCCGGCGGGCGAGCAGACAAGCCTCTCGGCTGGCAAGTTCCGGTCGGCCCGATCCTCTGCGCTGGAATCTGTCCGCTTTGCCCTCCGCACCCCTGTTGCTGTGCTCTCCTCCGCGGCTCCCAAGCTCCCCCACTCCGCCTCCCGAAGTCTCCACCCGCGAAGGGGCTTCCTAGTGTGTGGACACTTTTCCTCCTTCACAGCTCTCTCCCGCTGGTGCAGGACGCGTCCCTATCCTTTTGTCTCTGTTTAGTTTTTTCTTTTGCCCTAACCAGGTACGTGGGGGGTTTCTTGCCTTTTGGGAGGTCTGAGGTCTTCTGCCAGCGTTCAGTAGATGCTCTGTAGGAGTTGTTCCACGCGTAGATGTATTTCTGGTGTATCTGTGGGGAGGAACGTGATCTCCGCGTCTTACTCTTCCGCCATCTTCCCGGAAGTCCCAAAGTCTTATCTGAGGCTCGACTGAGGAAGGAGCTGGTTCCAAGCTCAGGTGGTTATTGGCAGAATATCTTACAGCTTCTTACTGGTTGTGTGTCAGCTGATTGCCAAACGATCCTTTCCATATGGCGGCTCACTTCTTCAAAGTCACCTGGAGAGAGAAAGACTCCTAGCAAGACAGATAACAATCTTATGAAATGTAACCATGTACATCCATCACCTTTCTCATATTTAGAAGTTTGGAAGCAAGTTACAGGTCCTGCTCACACACAAGGGGAGGGGATTACATATCCTCCTAGTATGAACACTAGGAGGTGGGGGTCATGGAGACCACCTTAGATTCTGTCTGGCACAACCCCCATCCCTCATCTTAGACTCTCTCCTTCTCTATTGGTACCCTGATCTTAGCATTTGGAATCTGACAAAGCTCTGTATTTAAATGGAACTACAACCCCTGTTGTTGGAAATGTAAATTGGTGCAAGTTGTAGGGAAAGCAGTATGGAGCTTTCTCAAAAAATCAAAAATAAGACTGGGGAAAGATCTGGTTCCAAGTAATCCCACTTCTCAGTTTATATCTAAAGGAAATAAAATCACTGTCTCAAAGAGATTTCTGCACCCCTATGTTCATCACAGTGTTATTTACAATAACCAAGACATGGGAACAACCTGTGTCCATTGATGGACGAATGGGTAAAGAAAATGTGGCATATGTATATAATGGAATATAATTCAGCCATGAAGAAAGAAGGGCATCCTGCCATTTGCAACAGCATGGATGGGCTTTGAAGACATTATGATAAGTGAGATAAGTTGGACAGAGAAAGACAAATACCTTATGATGTAACTTATATGTGGAATCTAAAAAAACAAACTCATAGATAGAGAGAACAGATTGGCAGTTGCCATAAAGGTGGGGGGAGGTGGAAGTAAAATGGGTGAAGGTAGTCAAAAGTCCTGTCGTTTCAGAATAAAACAGCAACAATCTAGAGAAATCATCTCTATAAACACATTCTATTTCTGGGTTGGAATATCTGACAGCTCACTTAACTATTTTGTTCTGTTTTATTCTGAAATGTCAGAACAAGCTTCCACTTATAAGTCAGGGAAAGTGGTATACAGCATTTGTTATAATTAACAATACTATAGTTAACTACAGTTAACAATACTGTATTGTACACTTGAAAGGTGCTAAGAGAGTGGATCTTAAAAGTCTCTTTACAAGAAAAAAAGTTTGTAACCATGTTAAGCGTTGGATGTTAACTAGACTTGTGGTAATCATTTTGCGATATATACATATGCAAATCATTATGTTGTACACTTGAAACTAATACAATGTTGCAGATCATTTATATATCAATGAAACTGGAACAAAAATGTCCAACCGCTCCTCTCTCAACAATAAAATAAATAAATGGAACTGCAACTCTACAACTGTATCTGCCCTGCAGCAAAAAGTAAGGAAACCCTTCACTGCTCTCATAGAAATGATGATTTTTCTATCTATGTTCTGAGCTGGGCACTTAAGACCATCAAATATCCCTTTTCCTTTTGTAGACTTTCTAAGCCCACCTAGCACAGTCACATAACCCCCTTCATTGTAGTCACCATTGTCATCATAGTAACTAAATATCACAGCCACCTGGTTGCTCAACAACTTGCTGTCATACTTCCTGGTATTCATAATTAAACTCATACTGTATTGTGTAAAATCCCTCTACATTTGAAGCTTTGTTTCTCTTTTCTATTACTGACAATTAAATGTAGACTTATTATAAAGCTGAGTAACTCAAGGAAATTAGTCCTTATGGAAATTACACTTTTTTAACAAAAAGAGTAAGCACCTGCAGTTTTACCAATGTGGAATTACACTCAGCCATTGTATGCTATAGCTTTTCCAATGAACCATGGGAAGAATCTTTTAATTCTTAAAAGAAGTGCTACTTCTTACCTTCTGGAGTAAGCCAGGCATGTTTCCTGCTCCCCACAGTGTCTACAAGAAACAGCAGTAACCGTGTGAAGCAATATCATTTCTATTTCCCTCCATGGGTCACCTGGCTGGAGCCAAGAGAATAAAGACATGGGCTGAGTGAAGATGATGGAAAGAAGTGCAGTGTTACCACCAGAGCCTACCAGAGGGTGGAGGCATGGGAGTCAAAGTAGGAAGAGCATCTCCAGGCCAGAGGGGTCAAGGGATGCTGCACAGAGAAGTTGGGCATTGAACTGGAGGACAAGAATTTTTATTTATAAAAATAAAACCTAGTCATTAGAAATCAAATGAGACCAGGAATCAGGAGATCTGGGTCCCCAAATCTGCACTGCTAAGCTATCTCTTTCTGGATGTCAGAGGAAGTCTGTAACTAGATAGGTGTTCCCCAATTTCTCCTCCAGGCCACCATTTTATGTGCATATCTTAAATGACCCCAGCTGAATGTCTCATGGGTGCCACAATGTTTTGTTTCTCTTTGTGTCTAATAGTTTCTCTAGCACAGTCAAATAAAGACACAACATGCCTTTGCAGTGAAGATGATGTTCTCTTTGCCACTGTAATTAGTTTTCCATTATGGCCTCATTTTTCATCTTGCTTTATGTTCTGTGGAGCTGAATCAATCACATCCATCTCCCTCTACTACAAATCACAGTCTGACGGGGTGGAAACAAATTTGGATCCGTTTTAAACCCTTAAAACAAAATACTTAAGTGAATTGTCAGATATTCCAACCCAGAAGTAGGATGTGTTTATAGAAATGATTTCTCTAGATGGTTGCTGTCTTATTCTGAAACGTCAGAACTCTTCATCTTACCACCTGACCCCATTTCAATCATGTGCCCTGAGTCAGTAGGACCATCTCCCCACTCAGCTAGGTGTTCCAGATAGCAATGTCCACACTGTCAGGAACACAGAAAACCCTTTTCTAGCTTTGGAAGTTGTTTCTGAAATTCTAGGGCTCAGGTGACTTGGTGTTTACCACTGTTATTTTGTTGTTGTCTAGTTTGCAAGATTTTGACATATAGTGGAAGAATCCATTTACCCCAAACAAAATAAAATCTAAAACCCCTACCTAAGTGGGAATGTAAAGTGGTACAGCCACTATGGAGAACAGTATTGAGATTGCTTAAAACACTAAAAATAAAGCTGCCATATGATACAGCAATCTCATCCCTGGGTATATATCTGGAGAAAATTCGAAGAGATACATGCACCCCAATGTTCATAGCAACCTTATTTACAATAGCCAAGACATGGAAGCAACCTAAATGTCCATCGACAGATGAATGGATAGAGAAGATGTGGTGTATATATATACAATGGACTATTACTCAGCCATAAAAAGAGTGAAATAATGCCATTTGTAGCAACATGGATGGATGTAGAATTGTCATGGTAAGTGAAGTAATTAAGAAAGAGAAAGACAAATATCATATGATATCACTTATATGTGGAATCTAAAATATGATACACATGAACTTATCTATGAAACCGAAACAGACTCATAGACATAGAAAATAACTTTATGGTTACCAAAGGGTAAAGAGGGGAGAGGGATAAATTAGTATAGCAGATACAAGCTACTATATATAAAAACAGATAAATAACAAGGTCCTACTCTATAACACAGGGAATTATATTCAATATCCTATAATAAACCATAATGGAAACACATTAAAAAAAAAGCAAAGTAAAACAACAACAACAACTAACTAACTAACTAAATAAATAAATAAAACCCCTACCTAAGGAAAGCCCTAAGATGTTGGGTTCCCGAGTGTCACCAAGCTCTCACTTGGTGGCCTAATCACCTACTTGGCCTTGTAAGATTCTCTGGTGACAAGGAGGGCTGGTGGCAAGCTGCCGCTTCTACCACTGTGTGTGTGCAGAGTTGATGCAGGAACACTCAGGCCTATACTATCATCTGCAGTTCACTGGCTCCTATCAAATGGTTCCATGAAGCAGGAACTACCATCACCAGCACATTACAGGTGAGAAAACAATGGTCCCAGCGTTCAATGACTCATCTCTCCCAGGTCATAAAGAGGGGAAGCTTGGGGCCTAGATGCAGGCTGGAGTCTGACTTCCTGGGACACAAACTGAGCAACTGAGGTCCAGCTGGCAGGCTGTCCTGAGGGTGTCTTCCATCCACCCACAGTCCTGAGGGCACCAAAACTTAATCCAAGTCACTCAGCTTATTCCCCAAAGCCAGTGACTCTGTTTTTTGATTACCTTCCTCTCTTGTGAGTACCAGGACCAGAAACTTGGGAGTCATTCTTTATTGCTTTCTCACCCTCATGCCTTACAATCAAGGAATTAGCAAATTCAAAGGTTTTACTCCCTAATATTCACCACTGCATTATTTGCCTCCTTAACATTTCATTTAAAGGCAGTGTTGAGCACAAATTCTGGATTGAGATTACTTATTTTTTTAATTGAGAGTAAACTTTATTAAAATTACTTTCCAGAAAATATATTCAGTAAATATGGTAATATAGCAACAAACTCGTGCTCATAAACCTTTGAAATTTTTAAGAAATCGTCAGTAATGTTGATTAGGAAACTCTTTCATCGGCAGAAAGAAATTCATTCTGTCTCCAGAATTGTATCACCTAGGAGTTTCCTGGCTTCCTTCCAATGATGCCTCTTGAATAGCTGTGTGACCTTGGGTTAGGTACTTAACTTCTCTCTGCTTCAATTTCCTCACCTTTAAAAAGGAGTTACTTCATAGGGTTGTGTGACAATTAATATATGTAAAATTCTTAGAATAGTACATGCAAAAAGTAAGCAATCTATATCATTATGTACATGTTTGCTAATGTGTAATTGTGGCTGATTCTTGGGTAGTATGCTCTTCCTACACCCAGATTCAAAAGCAAGAACTCTTTAGGCATTTTTCTGAAGACACTGTTATCCAGGCAATTCAAGAGCACAGGAGCATGTTGATAACCCTGTGCACTTGACTGGGAGAGAGCACGAGGACTCAGTGTCACAGACTAGGTAGAGAAACTAGGTTTGGGGAGGGTGGGAGCTGGAGGAAGGTGCCTAGAATAGAGGCTGGAGCCCAGAGAGATGCAGGGAAGTAGAGGCAGGCAGCACCAGGAGCAGAGAAGGCCAGCTGGACTCAAGGCCTCTAACCAGGGGGGCAGTTCTGGAGAACCGGTGCCTTCTTTGAGAGCAGTAGCTGTCCTCAGCTTCTCTAAAAAAGACTTTGACAAGAGTTGTTCATCAGGAGACCAGGAGCCTAGCCAAATACTTCAGAACAAAGCCACCAGCTTAGTAGGAAACTAGATGTTGAAGAGAACAGAAGAGAAAGGGCTGGTGAAAAATGTGTGACTTGGAAGACATTCAGGGGCCGGGGCTTGTCCACAACTGCCAGGACATTGGGACAATGGCAGGGAGGGTATTGTCACCCTCTGAGGTGCATCTTTCCCTGGGGAATGTGAGTCAGGTTCTTCTCTTCTCCCCTCCCTTCCCAGTCTCCCTTGTGATGTGGCCCATGGGCCCCAGTTGCTGACCCTGCCCTCCAGGACCAGCTGCCCTCTCCCTGCTCACCCTACTCCCTCCACTGCCCTAAGCCCCATCAGTTCCATGGCCCATCATGGTGATGCAACAACAGAAGGCCTGCTCCCACCTCAGGCTTCAGTGCAGGGGTCACCACGACCTTCCATAATCCCATTTGTCCCTGTGTAAGTAAAGCCAGAGCCATCCCATTGTGCTGAGGAATCAAAGCAAAGCCAAGCCGGGAGGCAATTTTGCTGGTGGAGTACCAGCAGCCAGACTGACTGTCAGAGTCCCTAGGGTGAGGATTACTTTAAATCCTGCTTTGCCAAGTCCATGCTCAGAACAAAAACGTTTCTTTGAAGACTGGAGGACAGAAGACAAGCAAGCTGGAAAGAATATGCACCCTAAATTTCCTCTTTCTCCCTTTATAAATAAATAGGAGGGAGGAGGACAGTTTGGCAGTATCTATTAAAACATAAAATTTTATGATTTGCACAAAGTGTAAGCACCCTCCTAGTGGGAACTTGGCTTTCTTCACTGCTATTCACTGCTATGATCCCCAGAATCTAGAATACTATGTGCAAAATATCCCACTTCAAAATATTTGTGGAATCAACCTAAACTTATAACTCAACCCTTTTTCTCCTCAGAATTCAATAGCACTTTTCAGCTTGTCCTATGTATGGTTTTGAATGACCCTAATATCTCAGTGTGAGATAACAGTAAACATCTCTTTCTCAGTCACCCAACATGGGGCTTTGGGTCAGTTCTGGTCCTCTCTGCATGTGCTCACGTTCTGGAGCCATGGTGTAGGGAGAAGCAGCCTTTATCTCAGATGTGCTGGTCCCAAGGCAGAATGGAGAGATGGACCACACTGCCACAAGCAGAGCATCCATTCTGATGTGGCAACCGCCACATGTCCAAGGCCAGTGATGGGACAGGGAATGTGATTTGCCTGCTGAGAAGCATGGCAGGGGCAGGATAAAAATGATATGTGAATCATTAGAACACAACCTACCACATGATCATAAGGAAACCCAATACGAACAAGCAGGCATGGCCAATGGTGGCTTTCAGAGCCTAGTTTGTGAACAGTAAGAAAATTGGAACATACTATCAATAATGGAATGGATAATGCATGCTAGAGAATATACTGTAGCAGTTGGACATGATAAGGTAGAGTTTTATGGAATGAACAAACCCAAAAACATCCTACTGAGTGAAAAAAAACACATTGCAAAATGATATCTAAAAAAGCAAACAAAACCCATTACTTTTAGTGGGTACAATTATGTGTCTACATGCCTTTAAAAAGTATGGCAATATGGTAGATCCATTTTTAACTTTTGTGAAGCACCTCCATATTGTTTTCCATAGTGGCTGAACCAGTTTACATTCCCACCAACGGTGCACAAGGATTTCCTGTCCTCTCCAATACTTGTTATCTATCAATACATCTTCTTGATCATGGCCATTCTAACAGGTGTGGGGTGATATCTCATTGTGGATTTGATTTGCATTTCCCTTATGATTCGTGATGTTGAGTGTCTTTTCATGGGCCTGTTGGTCAAGTGAAATATTATTCAGCCATGAGAAATGATATCCTGCCATTTGTGCCAACATGGATGGATCTTGAGAGCATTATGCTAAGTGAGATGAGTCAGAGAAAGAAAGACAAATATTATATGATGTCACTTGTATGAGGTATCCAAAAAAGGCAAACTCAGAAAAACAGAGTAAAACAGTGGTTACCAGGGGACAGGGAATGGAGGGATAGGACACATGTTTAAGGCTGCAAACTTGCAGCAAGTAGTACACAGCAGAATGTATATGGACAGCAGTATTGTATTATAATCTTCAAACAGGCTAAAAGAGTAGAACTTAAGTATTCTGATCGCTAAAAAGAAATGATAAATATATAACATGATAGAGATGATTATTAATTATCACTACAATGGCAATCATATTACAATATACAAATGTACTAAATCAACATGTTGTACACCTTAAACTTACACAATGTTATAGGTCAGTGGTCCCCAACATTTTGGCACCAGGGACCAGTTTCATGGAAGACAATTTTTCTGTGGACGGTGGTGGGGGTGGTGGTATGGTTCAGGCCGTAATGCGAGCGATGGGGAGCAAACAAATGAGGCTTCACTCGCTCACCCACAGCTCACCTCCTGCTGTGCAGTCCAGTTCCTAACAGGCCAAGGACTGGTACCAGTCCTCGGCCTAGGGGTTGGGGAACCCTGTTATAGGTCAAATGTATTTCAATTTTTAAAAAGATAAGTATGGCAAGATATTACCAAACCAATAGATGGCAGGGTGAAATGCTGGTGGGGGTTGGGGTGGGGAAAGTTTCAATAAACACCAGGATAGAACTGGTATTCTTTTCACGTGAGGGGATTTGCTTACACTGTTCTGCCCAAGAAGATAAGAAAAACTAATTTTTATGGAGACTACCTCTTCATCTAGTTAGACAAAAAGGACAATTGAAAAATGGCCAGATGGCTTTGGTTATTGAAGCCAATTCCAATGTTAACAAGTTCCTTTAAAAGTGAATCTGAAATTGGGGGCTAAATTTGGTTTAATGAAATGTTAAAATTTTTGGCAATGGTTCGCTTTTTCATGGGAATAATTCTGATTTAGCTCCAAAAGTTTGTGTGAGTGCTTCTGGGTCACTCCACGTTTCTCCCTGGACCCTAGTGGGAGCTCTGAGCCACTGGGCTCCTAGTCACTAGGTGATCTGTGTTCATTCTGCTATCTCTAATTTTAAGGAAAAAAAAGGAGCATGTGAACTTTTCTATCCTCAATGAACTCTGGTTGAACCTGACAGATGTTGGAGCTTTTTATTTCCTCCTCGAGCAAGGCTTAATGGCGATTTTGTTACCAGGGTAATCACCATCACTCTGTTTGCTCTATTAATCTAGGCTCTGTAAGTGTTGACAGTAGATATATAAATGCAGCTTAAGTATCCATTTTCCATGGACTTATCAGCTTGGGTTTCCATTTTACAGTTTTATTCTCTAATATCAGTCCTCTAATTTAAAAAACAATAGAAAAATCTGCCACTGCTTTAGCTGTAAATCACAAACTTGGGGAAAGGAACTGTACTTGTTTGTTGGGCTGTTTCATGATGAGGCTATTGCTCTAACTAACCACTTCTCAAGATGTCTGGGCTTTGGAGTCACACAGACCTCCATGCACTCACTTCCTGACAGGGAAGAACCATCACTGGACTTCTTTGAGCCTGTTTACCTCCCCAGTAGTGCAGAGATAATTACTACCTGACACAACATCATTATGAGGATTAAATAAGATGATGTAAGTGTGAAAAGTACTGACCTACCATCTTGAATATGACATGTTCCCTAAATGTTAGTTTCCAAGATTCTGTCTCAGATTTTGTGTTGGAAGATGGGTGATACTGACAGGGATTAAGTTACTCCCTGTCAGTTGCATCAAAGTGAATGTGGGGCATACCACAAGGGTGAGTAGAGGAATTGCCCTCTACTGAACGGGAGGGAAGTGTTCAGGGTGGGAAGTGGATGCTTCCAGACCCACATTTCTCCACACACTGATAGCCTGCTTTCATCACCACAGACCTCAGGGCAGCTGTCCACTGAGCCTGTGGAACCACCAGTGTTGGCAGCCCCTGGACTCCAGGCTGAAAATTGGGTGAGATACTGGACAAGAGGTGTTAACCAATGCAAGTTTCTGTGCCAGACACACAGTGAGGCCAAACAAACTGAAAAATCAGAGTTTGGAGCAGAGAAAGTTTTATTGCAGGTCCATGCAAAGAGCCAGGTGTCTTGTACCCTCCCAAACCCCAAACTCCCCAAAGGGTTTCAGCAAAGCATTTTAAAGGCAAGGTGAGGGAGGGGCATGGTTAGTTGTTGCAAACTTCTTGGTATAGTTCTTGCAGCTGTCCACATAGATCAGATAATGATATTCCTGTAAACCTCCAACAAGACAAATGTTATTCTCTTTTCTGCAACT
Organism: Globicephala melas; assembly: GCF_963455315.2. NCBI lineage: Eukaryota > Metazoa > Chordata > Mammalia > Artiodactyla > Delphinidae > Globicephala > Globicephala melas. Next base: position 52,702,961 of record NC_083315.2, read on the forward strand.
TTTTATCTCTATATGAATGGGAAAGTGTTATACCTTTAAAAGGTCAGAGCCTTGAATGGGTTATCCTGTATATTTCAGGCTGTAGGCAACATTCTTTTAGTGATTAACTTATAGCAAAAGCAGTAGAATACAAAGGTTAAAGTAAAAGAAACAGGTCTAATATGGAGTCAGACTTTTTTTCTTTCCTACTACGGAGAAATTCTATTCTTCTCTTCCACCTCAAAACACGAGAACTTAGCTAGACATTTTACCTTTCAGGGTCTCAGTGTTCTCATCTGAGAAATTAGGGTTTAAGTTAAATAACCTCTGAGATTCCTTCCAGGACACACAGACAAATAATGACCCTGGGGTTCTAGTCCGCTGATAATATAAAGAACACAACTAATTGGTAGGTGCAGTGTAACTGGACAGCGACTCACCAGCAGTGGATTCTTGGCTTCCTGAAGCTGCTTCTTTCTAGGATCCCACTCTCAGAAAATCACAATTTCTTTATTGATTCCCAAGTTCTCTCCTGCAGAAATTTGCTTTCCCATGTACAAAAAAATGTGGTTACACCACTGATTGAGTCTACCTTGTAGTAAATCCTCTGGGAGACAAACTGACAAGGAATGTTAGATTGACTGTGCTTAACTGTTTAATGACCTTTTTTTGTTTGTTTGGCTAACTCTAGACAGAGCACTAGAGTTATATGACCTACTTGTCTAAGAGCAGACAGAAAAGAGCACAAATACATTTTCAGCTTCAACAACCAGCTGGTGATATACTGGAAGCTTCATACCCATAATGATATTAGTGTAATAGGGAAGAACAAATCTGACTCCATATTGAATCTATTCCATTAGCTCTAAACCTTGTACTCTGTTGCCTGTGCTTAGTCATACTGACTCTGCACCTTTTGTAAAAGAATGTCGCCTATAGCCTGAAATATATAGAGTATCCTATTCTCAGGGCTCTAACTTTTAAGAGTTCATTCATGCAGAGATATAAATTGAAGAAACATTTGTCTTGGAGGTTTATAGGAACGTCATGATCTGACCATGACCTGACCTACATGGACAGCTGTGAGAACAAAGGATTCCTACACCAAGAAATTTGCAATAACTAACCACACCCCTCCCCCACCTTGCCTTTAAAAATGCTTTGCTGAAACCTTTTGGGGATTTTGAGGTTTTGGGGGGTATGAGCCACCTGTCTCCTTGTATGGCCCTGCAGTAAACCTTTCTGTGCTCCAAACTCCAACATTTTGGTTGGAGTGTGCCTCACTGTGCGTCAGGCACACAAACTTGTGTTTGGTAACATTAGTATATTCAAACTCAAAACAGAGCAAATGAGGGTGCCCTACATTCTGGAGTCCAGTTGGTTTGTGTTCAGATTCTGACTTGTTTACTTGTTAACTATGTCACCTTGGATAAACTTATCAGCTATTGAACCTCAGATTTCTCATCAGTAAAATAAGAATAAGCCCTTGCCTTACAAGGTTTTGTGTAAACTAGAAATGGTACCTGTAAGCCACAGCACGCAGTGAGTGTCCCTCCTCTGTGGGCATCAGCACCATCTCTGAGCACCATGTGGGGCATTGCAGGATGCTAATGTCTTGTCTCTGTTCTCTGCACTTATGTGATGGTCAGCATATGGTTAGTTTCTCAAAGTCCATTTCTTCATGTTTAAAAAAGGTTAACAATAGTATATACCTCTCAGAGTTGACATGAAATGCACTTGGCAGAGTGAGTCCTGGCAAATATCAATAATTAGTGCTCAACTCATAATTGCTACTATACATTATGTGTCCACTTTCCCCTACATCTTCTATTAGGTTCAATAATGTTACATTTAGCAGAATCTTTCTTACCTGACCCATGTCATTCTCCAAATAATTTTTGTTCAATTAAGTGATTGAAATAAGCCCAAAGCTGTAAAGCAGTCTGTGATGTCGGAGATTGTGCTAGGAGTTACCACACCCTCCCCTTCCTGCTGACATTTCATGCTCAACAGGAAAAACACTGCACACGTTTTTCTGTGCAGAAAAAAAAAAAACTTATGTTTGCCTCTGCTATCTTCCTGCCCTACACAGCTGGTTTCATTTGCCACGCACAGGACCAGGTAACAGATGAAAACATGGAAAGACAAGTGTCTGACAAGATGATATCTAAATAGGAAGTTGCATTTCAAACGTGCCTCTGAGGTAGAAGTATTCTTTAAAGAACAGTTCTTTTCATTTTTTTTCATATTTCTACTATGAGCTTTCGCTCTGAGATGAAAAGGAAGTCACCTTGCAACAAGCTTTTCTTTCCATTTTCTGTGCTATTTTTATACTATTTTTCTACTAGTCAACACTGCAGTTCTTTTTCCCTCAGTCTTGATGCCTTTCTGACTACACATTATTATCACTTTGTCTTTGGAACTGATCTCTAGAAGCCCAGAATCTTGCATCTTAATTTCTAGTCCAGGCAAGGCTTTCTTACCTTTTGACTGTCTGCCTCTGACTTAACTTTTCACTTGCATCTCCTTGGGACAGATGGCTCATTAAAAAAAAAAAAATCACTAGATTTTATTTCTTAGAGAAGTTTTAGGTTTACAGTTTTAAAAACTGAGTGGATACTGCACAAATTTTGCATGTATCCCCTCTCCCAGTGCAAAGTTTCCCCTATTATTATTTTAACAGCTTTATTGAGGTATAATTGATATACAAAAAGCTGCATATAGTTAATGTATACAATTTGATGAGTTTGATATACCTGTGGAACCATCACCACAGCCAAGGTAAGCTCCAAAATGTTCCTGTGCCCCTTTGTATTTTTTATAATGTGGTAAGTGCACTTAACATGAGTTCTATACTCCTAACAAACTTTTAAGTGACTAACACAGTATTGTCAACTACAGATACTGTGTTGTATGGCAGATGTCTAGAACTTACTCATCTTGCCTAATTCGCTCTTTTTAATCGAATGCATTTTACTTTAAAACGTTGCCTTCCATTGCTTATCTGTCAATGATAAAAGTTAAAATACTTGGGACCCATTCCCATAAGGTACATTTTAGATCTTGGTCCCTTGAGATGCTTCCTACAGGGGCTATTTAAGAATGAGGCTGGGTAAAGAGAGGAGGGAGACACAGAGGGGCAGACACCATAGATGCTGGGCTTTTTTTGAGATGTTTTGTTTAATCTTTCTTCTCTATCTTTGCCCTTGGTGTCATCTCACCCTTACAAGTTGATATTTGCTGGGAAAGAATGACATCTTAGCTTGGTTTCCCTGGAAAGCAAAGCCAGAGGCAAAAGTTATACATTGCCATTTACAGAACACAATTCCAGGAGGGAAGGAGAGAGAACTGGCTGCCTGGTGCAAATAACAGCTGACTGCTCAATGTTGTGGGCCCGTCTGCTGGGAATGCCTGAATCTCAGGGCCTCCCAAACAGAGGAGGAAGAAGGAAGAACAGGTTAACAGATCCTCACCTCCTATCAGTCAGAGGGTCATCCTTATAGTATTTTGATGCTCTGCATTTCCAGTGGCATGGATGTGGGCTCTTACACCTCAGCATGAGTAGATAAACCCAGTGAAGTCACTGCCTCTGAGACAGTGGGTCTGGGACTGTGCAAGGACCTGGAGGCAAGAGGATTTGATGCAACACAGTCTGGTAGGTGGAGTAGGGGAGAAACACTGCAAATGTCTCTGGCATTCAGATCACTAAGCCAGAAGCAATCAAGGCCCAAAAGACTTAGGAAAAGACTTTGACCTTCCTTCTAACTGCCTGAAAAGAATTTAGACAGAGGGCCTGTTATAGGAATAGAGTGATTACCAGAGATGTCTGCAGAGAATATGGGCTACATGTGGTGAGGAGACTCTTAGAGTTCAGAGTCCACTCTGTGTCCCATTGTCTCTGCTGGCTTAGCAAACATTTATTTATCAAATGTTTGCTCTTCCATCTCCATGTGAACTGCCATCTTCCTCTTTGAAGTCCCAAACCTTTACCCCAACATCCTTTTTTATCTCTAGCTGAAGATGGTTTGTAAGGTGAGGGTTTTGGCCATTTGGGGAGCTACTCAGTTTTCCTGGGTCTCTCCCATGTATACGTGTTATTAAACTTTTGTTGTTGTTTTGTTTTTTTGTGGTATGCCGGCCTCTCACTACTGTGGCCTCTCCCGTTGCGGAGCACAGGCTCTGGACGCGCAGGCTCAGTGTCCATGGCTCACGGGCCCAGCCACTTTGCGACATATGGGATCTTCCCGGACCAGGGCACGAACCCCTGTCCCCTGCATCGGCAGGCGGACTCTCAACCACTGTGCCACCAGGGAAGCCCTTATTAAACTTTTGTTCTATTTTTCTCCTGTTAATCTGTCTCATGTCGATTTAATTATTAGACCAGCCAGAAAAACCTAGAAGGGTAAGGGAAATTTTATTCCTCCCCAACAGTGGTGATGTTTGGCCATTTTCGAGGGAGACTCTAAATCACAGACAGAAATCGTGTCTTCACAAAACAACCTGGCTGAAGCACAGCCAGAGTGAGATTCGATGTATTCATAACCACAAGTAAGCTACATAAGTAAGCATGAAGTCTTCATGATAGAAATTCAATGAATTTCTGGTTCTAGATTTCAACCTAGGAGGCTCCTGAACTCATCCTCCTTTGGACAACCAAATCGACAGCTATATACAGAACAATTCTCTCTGAAAGAAATCCAGACACTAGCTGAGTGACTCCTACACATCAGAAGAACAAGAAAAAAATCCATATCAAAATGGGTAGGAGAGGCAGAGACACAGTCTCACCACAACTGCACATCCTGCATGGCAGTGTATGATCAGGAGCAAAATCACAACTCCCAAATTCTCCCTGAGGAGCAAAGGGTTTGGGATCTAGCACCCCAACTTTTAAGACTTCCACCTGAGGGTCAAGCCCCCAAAACATGTAGCTCTGAAAACCAATGGAGTTTGCATTCATGAGACCCACAAGACTATAGTAAAAAAAGAAACAGTTCTTAACAGGCTTGTGAGGACTCTTGTTCTAATTTAAAAAATTCAAGGGGCCTGCTGCCATCCTCTTTGGAGATGGGGGAGGCTGATGGGCACTGTCTTCATGCTGTCCCTCTGCCCTGCCCTAGGTCACCAGCATCTCCTTGGAAAGAGTTTGTGTGCATGTCTGGTGCCCCAGCTTTTGTGGCTGTCACTCAGGGGAGGCACCCCTTAATCCCTTGGGTCTGTTGGCCAGCGTTCCCACAAGATTGTACCAAACAAACAGTCCTTAACCAGCTCTTCACCCAGAGCTCAGAGCAGAGGAAGCAGTCACAAATGTTCATCTCCCAGCGTTTCCTTACTTGCATTTCCTAGTAAAGAGTGCCTCAAAATCACAACCAGACCCTCTATAATATTGGCATCCTAACTAGAAAATGGAGCGGGATGATCGGCCAATTGTGGTTGTATTATCTGATTACCTCACAGACTTAGGATGAAGAAGAACCACAAAACACAAACTTTTTGAGGGCAGGGGTTTCTATTCTCTTTTGTTCATGACATTATTCTCAGCCTGGCATACATTAGTCACTCAATAAATATTTGCTGAGTGATAAAATGACTAAAATGAGTGAATAATATGGACACATGCACAGAAAAGAAGCTAGTTCATCTGTGGAAAGGGCCTGGACTTTGTTTGCTGAGTGAGGAGAAAAGAAAGCCCTGGTGATAAGAAACCAAACAGGGCACTAGAAGAACCAGAAAACAGGCACACTCTTCCAGAGTGGATGGAGCAAGGGAGACTTCTAAACCCCGGGGGCAGGAGTCATCTCCCTAGGAAAATGCAGGCGTGGGGACTTGAGGGTGGCCCTTCTTTAAGGCTATACAAACACGACCACCAACTAGACTTAACTGCTATTTGCAGGGCACCCCAAACATCAACACTGGAAAACTCTTTCTTCTCAAATGCACACAGATCACTCACTGAGACAGACCAGATTCTAGGTCACAAAATAAACCATGATGAAGTTAACAGAACAGAAATCATACAAAGTATGTGCCAGATCATAATATAACTAAACTAGAAATCAATAAGAGTATCCAAAAAGCCTTCAAATATTTAGACAACACACTTTTAAATAACTCAAGGATCAAAGAGGAGGTCTCAAGGGACTTTTTTTAATGAAATAAAGGAAAATGAAAATACAACATGTCAAATTTAGTGGGCTGTACCTAAAACAATGGTTAGGAGGAAATTTATAGCATTGAATGACCATTGCAGAAAATAAGAAAGCTCTCAAGTCAATTATCTAAATATCCACCTTGAGAAACTATTGGGGAAAAAAGCAAAATAAATCCAAAGCTAGCAGAAGCAGCAAATTATAAATATGAGAGCAAAAATTATCAAAGGAGAAAATAAGAAAATCAATAAAACTAAAAGCTGATGCTTTAAAAAGATTTTTACAAGATTGATAAAATCTACCAGATTGACAAAAAAAAAAGAGAGAAAAAAACACAGACTTCTAATATCAGAAATAAAAAAGGGAACATTAGTACTGACTTCATAGACACTAAAAAGATAAATAGGCAATACTACAACTCTGTGGCCATAAATTCAACAAATTAGACAAAATGGACTAATTCCTTAAAGACAAAATCCAATCAAAATTTACTTAAAAAAGATAATATACATAGCCCTATATCTATTTTTTAAAGTAGACTTTTCAGTTAAACATGCTCCCTCTCCCTAAAGAAAAAGAAAGAAAACTCTAGGTCCATATGATTTCACTAGCAAATTCTATATGATCTCTTCAAGAAAATAGAAAACAGTTCCTAACCTGCTTTATAAGACTAGTATTACCCTAATACCCAAAAAAGACAAAGAAATCACGAGAAGAAAGACTAGAAACCAAAATCCCTCATGATCATAGATGTAAAAATCTTCAACAGAGTATTAATAATAAATTGAACACAGAATATATAAAAGGATATTCTGTCACTAGTTCATGCTAGAATGGAAGATTGGCTCAGTATTTGAAAATCAATCAATATAATACACTATATTAAAAGACTAATTAGAAAAACCATATGATGATCATTAATTGATGCAGAAAAAGCATTCAATACAATTCGATATCCGTTCATGAAAAAAAAAAACTCTAAGCAAATGGAATTAAACAAAACTTGCTTAACCTAATAAAGATTATCCACAAAAGAAACCCCACAGTTACCATCATGCTTAATGGTAAAAGATGCAGTATCTCCCCTACCCCCCAGAATCTGGAACAACTTTGTCCTGGAAGCCCCAGCCAATGAGATAAAGAGGGGAAAAAAGCAAAGGAAAAGAAACAAAGTTGTTTTAATTGCCAGGCATCATGATTGTATATAGAAAATTCAAAAGAATCTACCAAAAAAAGCTACTAGAACTAACGTCAGTTTAGCAAGTTCATCTTTATACATGACCAATATACAGAAGTCATCTGTACTCTTTAGTAGCTTAGGTACCAGCATGAACAATTGGGATTTGAAATGATAAAACCATTTCCAATAGCAATACACACACACACACATGCAATGTACCTAGGTACAAATCGAACAGAACAAGTGCAAGATTTGTATGCTGAAAACTGCAAAACACTGATGAAAGAAAAAAAATTATTTTTTAAATTCTAAATGAAGAGGTATAATATGTTTAAGGATCAGAAGAATTTTAAGAAGATTTTTAAGATGTTAATTCTTCACTACATGATCTGTAGATGCATCACAGTCTTAAATAAAATCTCAGTAAACTGTTGTAGATATTGGCAAGCTAATTTTAAAATTTATATGGAAAGTCAAAGAAATAAGAGTGGCCCAAATAAATCTGAACAAGAACAAAGTAGGAAGACCCAGATGATCCACATGAAGTTTATGAAGAATGATAGATCAAGGAACAAAAATGGAATCCAGAAGTAGACTCACACAAATATAGTCAACTAATTTTTGACAAAGGTGCTGAAACAATTTAATAGACAAAGGACAATCGTCAATAAATGGTGCTGGAACAATTGGACATTCACATGCAAAAAAATGAACTGACACATACCTCACACTTTATACAAATGGGTCATAGACCGAAATATAAAATTTTAATTACAAAACTTCCAAAAGAAACCATAGAAGAAAACCTGATACAATAAAAAAGTCATTAAAAAAAAAAGTTATGACCTGTAAAAGAAAAAGCTGAGAAATTGGACTTTGTCAAAATTAAAATCTTAGCTCTGGGAAATACATTGTTAAACAAATGAACATACAAGACACGGACTGGGAGAAAAACATTTTAAAAGTTATTTTTATGATAAAGGACTTGTGTCTAGAATATACAAAGAAATCTTAAAAACTCAACCGTAAGAAAATAAAGCATGCAATTTTGAAAATTGGGCAAAATATCTGAGCAAACACTTCACCAAATAAAATATAAAGGTCACAAATAAGCATATGAAAAGATGTTCATCTGACAAAGTTGACAATATTTGTCATTAGGGAAATGAAAATTAAGCCCACAATGAGATACCACTACACACTGATTAGAATGACAAAACAAACAAAAGAGGACAATACCAAATATTGGCAACGATACAGGGCACCAGGAAATCTCATTCCTCACTGGTGGAGATACAAAATGATAGCACCACTTTGGAAAACAGCTTGTTATAAAATTAACCATACAATCAAGCATTCCCATTACTAGGTGTTTACTCAAGTGATTGAAAGCCTTTGCTGATACAAAAACCTGTATAAAAATGTTTATGGCAGCTTTTTTCATAGTACCTCCAAACTCTAAACAGGCAAGATGTCCTTCACCCCATAATGGATAAACAAACTGTGAGAGTCCATAAAATGGAATAATACTTAGCAATAAACAAAAATGGACTACTGATTCACTCAAGAACATGGATGAGTCTTAAAGGCCTTTTGCTAAGTAAAGAAGTCTAATCCAAAAGTCAAACCCCATGGCACGTTCTGAATCAGTATCTCTGGGCGAGGCCTGGGAATTTGTATTTTCTAGCCTGTTCCCTGATGTTGATGCTACCGACTTCAGGCCACATGTGAGTGGCTCTCTTCAAACATGTATCCACCCTATTGGCCAAAAGTCTTGATTGACAGATCTATAAGGCAAGGACACAGATTGCTGAAAAGGGAAAAAAAAAACTTATGCATATAGGGATGTAATTGCAAAAACTTAAATACATTCTATCTTTTGGTTTATGTATGTGTCTCTGAATAGACAGGGGCATGGGGAAAATATTTTCTTCAGTTTTACATTCTCACAACTTAGTACAACTATAATCAATTAGTAGGGACTAAATATATAGATTAACTGTGTGAATGGAGTCACAAAGCTAGAGCCCTCTTTCTTCACTAGTATTATAACGTTGGGAAACACTTAACTCCTCTCTCACTTTATCCAACTATAATATGTGAATAATAATAGTAACCGACATTACAGTGTTCTTACAAGGATACAAGGAGTTAATACATGTAAGTTACAAGAAGTGTGCCTGACACTTAGCAAGTGCTCAGTAAATGTGAGTTATTTCATTCTGCAGAAAAATATAAATAGTAATATAAATAATATAAATTTTGTTCAGTAACTAACTACATTGGAAGGAAAAGCATATGTGCTGTTTTGTTGCTAGGGAAATACAACTTGCACCAGCAGACTGATTGAATAAAACATTTTCAGAGATCTTGGGACTAGCACTAACTTTTATGTTGCCAGAAGTAATTGTGATTGAATTTTTCCTCCTCTTGAAGTTTCTATTTTTGAAATACTACAAAGGCATAACATTTTCCAAAACTTTTCCTTCTCTTTATATTGGCGATGAAAATCTCCTTAAATAAATGTAAAAGGCACAATATTGTTTCATTAGCCTCATGTACGGAAAAGACAGTGTCATTATATCTCCACTGGAAGTTATATCAGATTAAAATATAGTTTGCAGGTATGGCTTCTTTACTTATCCAAATATAAGCACAATGTGATAAGCATTTGACTCAAATGGCAAAATTTATCAAGTTCTATTATACTCCTTTTTCAGTTACAAATAACAGAATAACCCAAATATATGTAGGGTTGGCAAGAGGATGATTTTTTAGTAATTACATTCAATTCTTTAGCTACTACCATAGATTTTATTGCCATAAGCTAAACCACGCTACCCGTGCTCTCTACAAAAGATAGCCACTAGTCACATCTGACTACTTAAATTAAAATTAAACAAAATTGGGGAGATCTTCAAGATGACAGAGGAGTAAGAGGTGGAGATCAACTTCCTCCCCAAAAAATACATCAGAAATACATCTACATGTGGAACAAATCCTACAGGACACCTACTGAATGCTGGCAGAACACCTCAGGCTTCCCAAAAGGCAAGAAACACCACCACATACCTGGGTAGGGAAAAAGAAAAAAACAGAGACAAAAGAATAGAGATAAGAACTGCACCTCCGGGAGGCAGCTGTGAAGGAGGAAAAGTTTCCACACACTAGGAACCACTTCACTGGTGCAGTTGAGGGAGGCAGGGGGGAAGCTTGAGAGCCACGGAGGAGAGCACAGCAATAGGGGACAGAGGGCAAAGTGGAAAGATTGCCGCACAGAGGATTGGTGCCAACCAGCACTCACCAGCCTGAGAGGCTTGTCTGCTCACCCGCCGGGGTGAGTGGGGGCTGGGAGCTGAGACTCCAGCTTCAGAGATCAGATCCCAGGGAGAGGACTAGGGTTGGCTGCGTGAACACAACCTGAAGGGGGCTAATGTGCCAGAGCTAGCCAGGAGGGAGTCTGGGAAAAAGTCTGGAACTGCCTAATAGGCAAGAGACCATTGTTTCTGGGTACACAAGGAGAGGGGATTCAGGGCACTGCATAAATGAGCTCCAGAGACGGGCACGAGCTGCGGTTATCAGCATGGACACCAGAGACAGGCATGAAATGCTAAGTCTCCTGCTGTAGTCACCAAGAAGCCTGTGTGCAAACACAGGTCACTATCCACGCCTCCCTTCCTGGGATTCTGTGCAGCCCGCCACTGCCAGGGTCCTGTGATCCAGGGACAACTTCCCCCGGAGAACACACAGCACGCCTCAGGCTGTTGCAACATCAGGCCAGCCTCTGCCTCTGCAGGATCTCCCCGCATTCCTTACCCTTCCCTGCCTGCGGCTTGAGTGAGCCAGAACCCCCTAATCAGCTGCTACTTTTTCCCTGAAATTTCTGAGCAGAGAACAGATGCCCTCAGGTGACCTATGCACAGAGGTGGGGCCAAATCCAAAGCTGAACCCCAGGAGATGTGTGAACAAAGAAGAGAAAGGGAAATTTCTCTCAGCAGCCTCAGGAGCAGTGGATTATATGTCCACAATCAACTGATGTACCCTGCATCTGTGGAATACCTGAATAGACAATGAATCATCCCAAAATTGAGGGGGTGGACTTTGGGAGCAACTGTAGACTTTGGGTTTGCGTTCTGCATCTAATTGGCTTCTGGTTTTAAGTTTATCTTAGTTTAGGATTTAGAGTTTATTATCATTGGTAGATTTATTTATTGATTTGTTTGCTCTCTTCCTCCTTTTATGTGTGTGTATATATATATATATATAATTTTTCTCTCCCTCTTTTTGTGAGTGTGTATGTGTATACTTCTTTGTGTGAATTTCTCTATAGGTTTGTTTTTACCATTTGTCCTAGGGTTCTGTCTGTCCAATTTTTTTTTGTTGTTGTTATAGTTTTTAGCCCTTGTTATCATTGGTGGATTTGTTTTTTTGGTTTGCTTGCTCTCTTCTTTCTTTCTTTTTTTTTTTCTTTTTTTAATTACTTTTAAATATTTTTATTTTTAATAATTATTTTATTTTAATAACTTTATTTTATTCTTTCTTTCTTTCTTTCTTTCTTTCTTTCTTTCTTTCTTTCTTTCTTTCTTTCTTTCTTTCTTTCTTTCTCTCTTTCTCCTTTTTCTTCTGAGCCATGTGGCTGACAGGGTGTTGGTGCACCAGCTGGAGATCAGGCCAGTGGGAGAGCAGAGTTCAGGAAATTGATTCTACAGAGACCTCCCAGCTCCACATAACATCAAACAGCAAAATCTCTCCCAGAGATCTCCATCTCAACACTAAGACCCAGCTCCACTCAATGACCAGCAAGCTACAGTGCTGAACACCCTAAGCCAAACAACTAGCAAAACAGGAACACAACACCACCCATTAGCAGAGAGGCTGCCTAAAATCATAATAAGGCCACAGACACCCAAAAACACACCACCAGGCACAGTCCTGCCCACCAGAAAGAGAAGATCCAGCCTCATCCATCAGAAAATAGGCACTAGTCCCCTCCACCAGGAGCCTACACAACCCACTGAACCAACCTTAGTCACTGGGGGCAGACACTAAAACAATAGTAAATACAAAACTGCAGGCTGCAAAAAGGAGATCACAAACACAGTAAGTTAAGCAAAATGAGAAGACAGAGAAACACACAGCAGATGAAGGAGCAAGGTAAAAATCCACCAGACCAAACAAATGAAGAGGAAATAGGCAGTCTACCTGAAAAAGAATTCAGAGTAATGATAGCAAAGAAGATCCAAAAACGTGGAAATAGAATGGAGAAAATATAAGAAACATTTAACAAGGACCTAGAGACCTAAAGAGCAAGCAAACAATGATGAACAACAAAATAAATGAAATGAAAAATTCTCTAGAAGGAATCAAGAGCAGAATAACAGATGCAGAAGAATAGATAAGTGACCTGGAAGAGAAAATAGTGGAAATAACTATTGCAGAGCAGAATAAAGCAAAAAGAATGAAAAGAAATGAGGGCAGTCTTAGAGACCTCTGGAACAACATTAAGCACACCAACACTTGAATTGTAGGGGTCCCAGAAGAAGAAGAGATAAAGAAAGGGACTGAGAAAATATTTGAAGAGATTAAAGTTGAAAACATCCCTAATATGGGAAAGGAAATAGTTAATCAAGTCCAGGAAACACAGAGAGTCCTGTACTGGAAAATCATAAGAGAAACATGCCAAGACACATATTAGTCAAACTATCAAAAATTAAGTTCAAAGAAAAAATATTAAAAGAAGCAGAGGAAAAACAACAAATGACATACAAGGAAATCCCCATAAGGTTAACAGCTGATCTTTCAGCAGAAACTCTCCAGGCCAGAAGGGAGTGGCAGGACATATTTAAAGTAATGAAAGGGAAAAACCTACAACCAAGATGACCCTAACCAGCAAGGATCTCATTCAGATTAGATGGAGAAATTAAAAGCTTTACAGATAAGAAAAACTAGGAGAATTCAGCACCACAAAACAAGCTTTACAACAAATATTAAAGGAACTTCTCTAGGCAGGAAAGAGAAGAGAAGGAGAACACCTGCAATAACAATTCCAGAAAAATTAAGAAAACGGTAATAGGAACATACATATCGATATTTACATTAAATGTAAATGAATTAAATGTTCCAACCAAAAGACACAGACTTGCTGAATGGATACAAAAACAAGACTCATATATATGCTGTCAACAAGAGACACACTTCAGACCTAGGGACACATACAGACTGAAAGTGAGGCCATGGAAAAAGATATTCCATGCAAATGGAAATCAAAAGAAAGTTGGAGTAGCAATACTCATATCAGAAAATGTACACATTAAAATAAAGACCATAACAAGAGACAAAGAAGGACACTAGATAATGATGAAGGGATCAATTCAAGAAGAAGATATAATGATTGTAAATATTCATGCACCCAACATAGGAGCACCGCAATACATAAGGCAAATGCCAACAGCCAGAAAAGGGGAATAAAACAATAACACAATCCTACTAGTGGACTTTAAAACCCCACTTTCAAGAATGGACAAATCATCCAAAATGAAAATAAATAAGAACACACAGGCTTTAATGAAACATTGAGCAAGATGGATGTAATTGATATTTATAGGACATTCCATCCAAAAACAACAGAATAAACATTCTTCTCAAGTGCTCATGGAACATTCTCTAGGATAGATCATACTTTGAGTCACAAATCAAGCCTCAGTAAATTTAAGAAAATTGAGATTGTATCAAGTATCTTTGCCAACCAGAACACTATGAGACTAGATATCAATTACAGGAAAAAATCTGTAAAAAATACAAACAAATTGAGGCTAAACAGTACACTACTAAATAACCAAGAGATCACAGAAGAAATCAAAGAGGAAATCAAAAAATACCTAGAAACAAATGACAATGAAAACAAGATGACTCAAATCTTATGGGATGCAGCAAAAGCAGTTCTAAGAGGGAAGTTTATAGCAATACAGTCCTACCTCAAGAAACAAGAAACATCTCAAATAAACAACCTAACCTTACACCTAAAGCATTTAGAGAAAGAAGAAAAAAATATCCCAAAGTTAGCAGAAGGAAAGAAATCATAAATATCAGATCAGATATAAATGAAAAAAGAAGTGAAAAAAACAATAGCAAAGATCAATAAAACTAAAAGCTAGTTCTTTGAGAACATAAACAAAATTCATAAACCATTAGCCAGACTCATCAAGAAAAAAAACAAAGATTCAAATCAATAGGATTAGAAATGAAAAAGGAGAAGTAACAAGTGACACTGCAGAAATACAAAGGATCATGAGAGATTACTACAAGCAACTATATGCCCATAAAATGGACAACCTGGAGGAAATGGAAAATTCTTAGAAAGGCACAATCTTCTGAGACTGAACCAGGAAGAAATAGAAAATATAAACAGACCAATCACAAGCACTGAAATTGAGACTGTGATTAAAAATCTTCCTAAAAACAAAACCCCAGGACTAGATGGCTTCACAGGTGAATTCTATCAAACATTTAGAGAAGAGGGAACACCTATCCTTCTCAAACTCTTCCAAAATATAGCAGAGGGAGGAAGTCTCCCAAACTCATTACATGAGGCCAGCATCACCCTGATACCAAAACCAGACAAAGATGTCACAAAAAAAACAAAACTACAGGCCAGTATCACTGATGAACATAGAAGCAATGCAAAAATCCTCAACAAAATACTAGCAAACAGAATTCAACAGCATATTAAAAGGATCATACACCATGATCAAGTGGGGTTCATCCCAGGACTGCAAGGATTCTTCAATATACACAAGTCAATCAATGTGATAAACCATACTAACAGACTTAAGGAGAAAAACAATATGATCATCTCAATAGATGCAGAAAAAGCTTTTGACACAATTCAACACCGATTTATGATAAAAACCCTCCAGAAAGTTGGCATAGACAGAGCTAACCTCAACATAATAAAAACCATATATGACAAACCCACAGCCAACATCGTTCTCAATGGTGAAAAACTGAAACTATTTCCACTAAGATCAGGAACAAGACAAGGTTGTCTACTCTCACCACTATTATTCAACATAGTTTTGGAAGTTTTAGCCACAGCAATCAGAGAAGAAAAAGAAATAAATGGAATCCAAACTGGAAGAGAAGAAGTAAAACTGTCACTATTTGCAGATGACATGATACTGTACATAGAGAATCCTAAAGATGCTACCAGAAAACTACTAGGACTAATCAATGAATTTGGTAAAGTAGGAGGATACAAAATTAATGCACAGAAATCTCATGCATTCCTATACACTAATGATGAAAAGTCTGAAAGAAAATTAAGGAAACACTCCCATTTGCCATTGCAACAAAAAAAATAAAATACTTAGGAATAAACTTACCTAAGGAGACAAAAGACCTGTATGCAGAAAACTATCAGACACTGATGAAAGAAATTAAAGATGATACAAACAGATGGAGAGATACACCATGTTCTTGGATTGGAAGAATCAACATTGTGAAAATGACTATACAACCCAAAGCAATCTACAGATTCAATGCAATCCCTATAAAACTACCAATGCCATTTTTCACAGAACTAGAAAAATAAAGGTCACAATGTGTATGGAAACACAAAGGACCCCGAATAGCCAAAGCAATATTGAGAAAGAAAAACAGTGCTAGAGGAATCAGGCGCCCAGGCTTCAGACTATACTACAAAGCTACAGTAATCAAGACAGTATGGTACTGGCACAAAAACAGAAAGATAGATCAATGGAACAGGACAGAAAGCCCAGAGATAAACCCACGCACATATGGTCATCTTATTTTTGATAAAGGAGTCAAGAATATATAATGGAGAAAAGGCAGCTTCTTTAAAAAGTGGTGCTGGGAACACTGGACAGCTACATGTAAAAAATGAAATTAGAACACCCCCTAACGCCATACACAAAAATAAACTCAAAATGGATTAAATACCTAAATGTAAGGCCAGACACTATCAAACTCTTAGAGGAAAACATAGGCAGAACACTCTATGACATAAATCACAGCAAGATCCTTTTTAACCCACCTGCTAGAGAAATGGAAATAAAAACAAAAATAAACAAATGGGATCTAATGAAAATTAAAAGCTTTTGCACAGGAGGAACCAAGATGGCAGATTAGAAGGACGTGCTCTCATTCCCTCTTGCGAGAACAACAGAATCACAACTCGCTGCTGTACAGTCATTGACAGGAAGACACTGGAACTCACCAAAAAAGATACCCCGCATCCAAAGACAAAGGAGAAGCCACACTGAGATGGTAGGAGGGGTGAAATCACAGTAAAATCAAATCCCATAACTGGTGGGTGGGTGACTAACAGACTGGTGAACACTTATACCACAGAAGTCCACCAACTGGAGTGAAGGTTCTCAGCCCCACTTCAGGCTTCCCAACCTGGGGGTCTGGCAACAGGAGGAGAAATTCCTAGAGAATTAAACTTTGAAGCCTAATGAGGGTTGATTGCAGGACTTTGACAGGACTGAGGGAAACAGAGACTCCACTCTTGGAGGGCACACACAAAGTAGTGTGTGCATCGGGACCCAGGGGAAGGAGCAGTCACCCCAGGGGTGACTGAATCAGATCTACCTGTTAGTGTTGGAGGATTTCATGCAGAGGCTGGGGTGGCTCTGTTTCACCATGGGGACAAGGAAACTGGCAGCAGAAGTTCTGGGAAGTACTCTTTGGCATGAGCCCTCCTAGAATCTGTCATTAGCCCCACCAAAGAGCCCAGGAGGGCTACAGTGTTGGGTGTCTCAGGCCAAACAACCTCTGTCAACCAGAGCAACAGTCAGCTCTACCCATCACTAGTCCCTCCCATCAAGCTTCTTAGATAGCATCATTCACCAGAGGGCAGACAGCGGAAGCAAGCAGAAATACAATCCTGCAGCCTGTGGAGCAAAAACCACATTCACAGAAAGATAGACAAGGTGAAAAGGCAGAGGGCTATATACCAGATGAAGGAACAAGATAAAACCCCAGAAAAACAACTAAATGAAGTGGAGATAGGCAACCTTCCAGAAAAAGAATTCAGAATAATGATAATGAGGATGATCCAAGACCTTGGGAAAAGAATGGAGGCAAAGATCGAGAAGATGCAAGAAATGTTTAACAAAGACCTAGAAGAATTAAAGAACAAACAAACAGAGATGAACAATACAATAACTGAAATGAAAACTACACTAGGAGGTATCAATAGGAGAATAACTGAGGCAGAAGAACGGATAAGTGACCTGGAAGACAGAACGGTGGAATTCACGGCTGTGGAACAGACTAAAGAAAAAAGAATGAAAAGAAATGAAGACAGCCTAAGAGACCTCTGGGACAACATTAAACGCAAAAACATTCGCATTATAGAGGTCCCAAAAGGAGAAGAGAGAGAGAAAGGACCCGAGAAAATATTTGAAGAGATTATAGTTGAAAACTTCCCTAACAAGGGAAAGTAAATAGCCACCCAAGTCCAGCAAGCACAGCGAGTCCCATACAGGACAAACACAAGGAGAAACACGCAGAGACACATAGTAATCAAATTGGCAAAAATTAAAGACAAAGAAAAATTATTGAAAGTAGCAAGGGAAAAATGACAAATAGCATACAAGGGAACTCCCATAATATGGTTAACAGCTGATTTCTCAGCAGAAACTCTACAAGCCAGGAGGGAGTGGCATGATATACTTAAAATGATGAAAGAGAAGAACCTACGACCAAGATTACTCTACCAGCAAGGATCTCATTCAGATTCCATGGAGAAATCAAAAGCTTTACAGACAAGCAAAAGCTAAGAGAATTCAGCACCACAAAACCAGCTCTACAACAAATGCTAAAGGAACTTTCCTAAGTGGGAAACACAAGAGAAGAAAAAGACCTACAAAAACAACCCCAAAACAATTAAGAAGATGGTAATAAGAATATACATATCGATAATTACCTTAAACATGAATTGATTAAATGCTCCAACCAAAAGACACAGGCTTGCTGAATGGATACAAAAACAAGACCCATCTGTATGCTGTCTACAAGAGACGCACTTCAGACCTAAGGACACATACAGACTGAAAGTTAGGGGATGGAAAAAGATATTCCATGCAAATAGAAGTCAAAAGAAAGCTTGAGTAGCTATATTCATATCAGATAAAATAGACTTTAAAATAATGCTACAAGAGACAAGGAAGGACAGTACATAATGATCAAGGGATCAACCAAAGAAGAAGATATAACAATTATAAATATATATTCACCCAACATAGGAGGACCTCAATACATAAGGCAACTGCGAACAGCTATAAAAGAGGAAATCGACAGTGACACAATAATAGTCAGAGACTTTAACACCTCACTTCCACCAATGGACAGATCATCTAAATGAAAATAAATAAGGAAACAGAAGCTTTAAATGATACAATAGACCAGATAGATTTAATTGATATTTATAGGACATTCCATCCAAAAACAGCAGATTACACTTCTTAAGTGTGCACAGAACATTCTCCAGGATAGATCACATCTTGAGTCACAAATCAAGCCACAGTAAATTTAAGAAAATTGAAATCATATCAAGCATCTTTTCTGACCACAATGCTATGAGATTAGAAATGAATTAAAGGGAAAAAAAACGTAAAAAACACAAACACATGGAGGCTAAACAATATGTTACTAAATAACCAAGAGATCACTGAAGAAATCAAAGAGGAATCAAAAAATACAAATGACAATGAAAACACGATGATCCAAAACCTATGGGATGCAGCAAAAGAAGGCCTAAGAGAGAAGTTTATAGCTATACAAGCTTACCTCAAGAAACAAGAAAAATCTCAAGTACACTATCTAACCTTACACCTCAAGGAACTAGAGAATGAAGAACAAACAAAGCCCAAAGTTAGCAGAAGGAAAGAAATCATAAAGTTCAGAGCAGAAATAAATGAAATAGAAACAAAGAAAACAACAGCAAAAATCAATAAAACTAAAAGCTGGTTCTTTGAGAAGATAAACAAAATTGATAACCCACTGGCCAGACTTATCAAGAAAAAGAGGGAGAGAACTCAAATCAATAAAATTAGAAATGAAAAAGGAGAAGTTACATCAGACACCACAGAAATACAAAGCGTCCTAGGAGACTACTACAAGCAACTCTATGCCAATAAAATGGACAAACTGGAAGAAATGGACAAATTCTTAGAAAGGTATAACCTTCCAAGACTGAACTAGGAAGAAACAGAAAATATGAACAGACCAATCATAAGTAATGAAATTGAAACTGTGATTAAATATCTTCAAACAAACAAAAGCCCAGGACCAGATGGCTTCACAGATGAATTCTATCAAACATTTAGAGAAGAGCTAACACCCATACTTCTCAAACTCTTCCAAAATATTTCAGAGAAAGGATCATTCCAAAACTCATTCTATGAGGCCACCATCACCCTGATACCAAAACCAGACAAAGATACTACACAAAAAGATAATTACAGACCAATATCACTGAGGAATATAGATGCAAAAATCCTCAACAAAATACTAGCAAACAGAATCCAACAACACTTTAAAAGGACCATACACAATGATCAAGTGGGATTTATCCCAGGGATGTAAGGATTCTTCAATATACGCAAATCAATCAATGTGATACACCATATTAACAGACTTAAGGAGAAAAACCATACGATCATCTCAGTAAATGCAGAAAAAGATTTTGACAAAATTCAACATGGATTTATGATAAAAACTCTCCAGAAAGTGGGCATAGAGGGAACCTACCTCAACATAATAAAGGCCATATACGACAAATCCACAGCAAACATCATTCTCATAGGTGAAAAAGTGAAAGCATTTCCTCTAAGATCAGGAATGAGACAAGGATGTCCACTCTCACCACTATTATTCAACATAATTTTGGAAGTCCTAGCCACGGCAATCAGAGAAGAAAAAGAAATAGAAGGAATACAAATTGGAAAAGAAGAAGTAAAACTGTCACTGTTTGCAGATGACATGATACTATTCATAGAGAATCTTAAAAATGCCACCAGAAAACTACTAGAGCTAATCAATGAATTTGGTAAAGTTGCAGGATACAAATTTCATGCACAGATATCTCTTACATTCCTATACACTAATGATGAAAAATCTGAAAAAGAAATTGTGGAAACACACCCATTTACCATTGCAACAAAAAGAATAAAGTACCTAGGAATAAACCAGCCTAGGGAGACAAAAGACCTGTATGCAGAAAACTATAAGACACTGATGAAGGAAATTAAAAATGATATCAACAGATGGAGAGATATACCATATTCTTGGATTGGAAGAATCAATATTATGAAAATGACTATACTACCCAAAGGAATCTACAGATTCAATGCAATCCCTATCAAATTACCAATGGCATTTTTTATGGAACTTGAACAAATCATCTTAATATTTGTATGGAGATAAAAAACACCCCAAATAGCCAAAGCAGTCTTGAGGGAAAAAAACGGAGCTGGAGAAATCAGACTCCCTGACTTCAGATTATACTACAAAGCTACAGTAATCAAGACAATATGGTACTGGCACAAAAACAGAAACATAGATCAATGGAACAAGGTAGAAAGCCCAGAGATAAACTCATACACCTGTGGTCAACTAATCTATGACAAAGGAGGCAAAGGTATACAATGCAGAAAAGACAGTCTCTTCAATAAGTGGTGCTGGGAAAACTGGACAGCTACATGTAAAAGAATGAAATTAGAGCACTCCCTAACACCATATACAAAAATAAACTCAAAATGGTTTAGAGACCTAAATGTAAGACTGGACACTATAAAACTCTTAGAGGAAAACAGAGGAAGAACACTCTTTGACATAAATCACAGCAAGATCTTTTTTGATCCATCTCCTAGAGTAATGGAAATAAAAACAAAAATAAACAAATGGAACCTAATGAAACTTCAAAGCTTTTGCACAGCAAAGGAAACCATAAACAAGATGAAAAGACAACCCTCAGAATGGGAGAAAATATTTGCAAACAAATCAACGGACAAAGGATTAATTTCCAAAATATATAAACAGCTCATGCAGCTCAATTTTAAAGAAACAAACAACCCATTCCAAAAACGGGCAGGAGACCTAAATAGACATTTCTCCAAAGAAGACATACAGATGGCCAAGAAGCACATGAAAAGCTGCTCAACATCACTAATTATTAGAGAAATGCAAATCAAAACTACAATGAGGTATCACCTCACACCAGTTAGGATGGGCATCATTAGAAAATCTACAAACAACCAAAGCTGGAGAGGGTGTGGAGAAAAGGGACCCCTCTTGCCCTGTTGGTAGGAATGTAAATTCATACAGCCACTATGGAGAACAGTATGGAGGTTCCTTAAAAAACTAAAAATAGAATTACCATATGATCCAGCAATCCCACTACTGGGCATATACCCAGAGAAAACCATAATTCAAGAAGACACATGCATCCCAATATTTATTGAAGCACTACTTACAATAGCCAGGTCATGGAAGCAACCTAAATGCCCATCAACATACGAATGGATAAAGAAGATGTGGTACATATATACTATGGAATATTACTCAGCCATAAAAGGGAATGAAATTGAGTCATTTGTTGAGACATGGATGGATCTAGAGACTGTCATACAGAGTGAAGTAAGTCAGAAAGAGAAAAACAAATATCGTATATTAATGCATGTATGTGGAACCTAGAAAAATGGTACAGATGAACTGGTTTGCAGGGCAGAAGCTGAGACACAGAAGTAGAGAACAAACGTATGGACACCAAGCAGGGAAAACTGCGGTGGGGTGGGGATGGTAGTGTGCTGAATTGGGCGATTGGGATTGACATGTATACACTGATGTGTATAAAATTGATGACTAATAAGAATCTGCAGTATAAACAACCAAACAAAGAAACAAACAAAAAAACAACTAATACTAAACTTTCTTTGGGTTATTTGTATGGATATATGTTAATATAAATGTTTCAGATATCACATGAAATTTCAAAAATCTTATCTGTTCTGGTATAATGTTATAAGTCATAACTCTAGTTATTACTTTAAAATGTATATCTCAGAAATAACTAAATTTCCTTGTCAATTGCATTATTATGAACTTTCATCAAATCTTTTTTTTTTTCTTTTTCCTGCGGTATGTGGGCCTCTCACTGTTGCGGCCTCTCCCGCCGTGGAGCACAGGCTCCGGATGCGCAGGCCCAGCAGCCATGGCTCACGGGCCCAGCTGCTCCGCGGCATGTGGGATCCTCCCGGACCGGGTCATGAACCCATGTCCCCTGCATCGGCAGGCTGACTCTCAACCACTGCGTCACCAGGGAAGCCCCATCAAATCTTTAACCGTGGTCATTTTTAAATCTTTCGTCATTTCCAGACAGTTCTGGGTGTACTCTGATGCTTTTGTAAATATGTTCCTATAAAAGGGTTTCATCTTCAAGGAATCCATGGAAAAGACTGACAAATACAGGTTTTTGGTAACTGACTATACTACTGAACTGAATGAATAAGTATGTTCAAAACTCTAATGGAAAACTGATGAATTAATAAAAGTGCTAACAAAAGATCAAGATGAAAAAAGAAATTAATTACATGGGACTGAGTGAACTGATGAGGATGATTATAATTTTTGTGACTTTCTGTTTGAATTAAAAAAAAAATCCCACAAGGACTCAGAGGCAAAAAATATACAAACCAATTTTCACTGCAAAGTAAAGGAGCTGTTACAGTGGAGGATAACTGAACTGAATGTCAATATTATGACATAGTATGAGTGTGTTTCGTGTTTAGTAATTGCAATCATTGTTGCTTTTGTTGTGGTCATCCATTTACAATGTTTGGTGTCAGTTTATTTATCTCTTGTAAAAATAAATTACAGTGTGTGTGTGTGAAAAAGAAAAAAAAAAAAAGCTTTTGCACAGCAAAGGAAACTATAAACAAGACGAAAAGACAACCTTCAGAATGGGAGAAAATATTTGCAAATGAAGCAATTGACAAAGGATTAATCTCCAAAATTTACAAGTAGCTCATGCAACTCAATATCAAAAAAACAAACAACCCAATCCAAAGATGGGCAGAAGATCTAAACAGACGTTTCTCCAAAGAAGATATACGTACTGCCAACAAACACATGAAAGAATGCTTAGCATCACTAATCATTAGAGAATTGCAAATCAAACTACAATGAGGTATCACCTCACACCAGTCAGAATGGCCATCATCAAAAAATCTACAGACAGGGCTTCCCTGGTGGCACAGTTGTTGGGGGTCCGCCTGCCGATGCAGGGGATGTGGGTTTGTGCCCCGGTCCAGGAGGATCCCACATGCCACAGAGCGGCTGCACCCGTGGGCCATGGCCGCTGAGCCTGCACGTCCGGAGCCTGTGCTCCACAGCGGGAGAGGCCACAACAGTGAGAGGCCCGCATACCGCAAAAAAAAAAAAAAAGAAAAAATAAACCTACAGACAATAAATGCTGGAGAGGGTGTGGAGAAAAGGGAATCCTCCTGCACTGTTGGTGGAAAATTAAGTTGATACAGCCTCTATGGAGAACAGTATGGAGGTTCCTTAAGAAAGTAAAAATAGAACTACCATATGACCCAGCAGTCCCATTACTGAGCATATACCCTGAGAAAACCATAATTCAAAAAGAGTCATGTACCACAATGTTCATTGCAGCTCTATTTACAATAACCAGGATGTGAAAGCAACCTAAGTGTCCATCAACAGATGAATGGATAAAGAATATGTGGCACATATATACAATGGAATATTACTCAGACATATAAAGAAATGAAATTGAGTTATTTGTAGTGAGTTGGATGGACCTAGAGTCTGTCATACAGAGTGAAGTCAGTCAGAAAGAGAAAAACAAATGCCGTATGCTAACACATATATATTGAATCAAAAAAAAAAAAGTTATGAAGAACCTAGGGGCAGGACAGGAATAATGACACTGATGTAGAGAATGGACTTCGGACATGGGGAGGGGAAAGGGTAAGCTGAGACGAAGTAAGAGAGTAGCATGGACTAATATATACTGCCAAATGTAAAATAGATAGCTAGTGGGTTGCTGCAGAGAGATCAGCTCGGTGCTTTGTGACTACCTAGAGGGGTGGGGTAGGGAGGGTGGGATGGAGATGCAAGAGGGAGGAGATATGGGGATATATGTATATGTATAGCTAATTCACTTTGTTATAAAGCAGAAACTAACACACCATTGTAAAGCAATCATACTCCAATAAAGATGTTTAAAAAAATTAAACAAAATTAAAAATTCAGTTCCCCAGTCACACAAGTCACATTTTAAGTGCTCAATAAACATGTGACTAGAAGCTACAATATTGGACAGAACAGATATAGAACATTTATCACCATGGAAAATTCTGCTGGAGAGTTCAATTGTTCTACCGAGCTGTCTTTTGGAAGCATTTAATTTATCTCTGTGCTCTTTTGAGCACTCTTTTGGAGTGGTTAGTACTTTTATCTATAAAGTTTCTTGTCTTTATAAATGACACAGTTGATTAACTAAAGTGTCCTCATTGGGTCCATGAGTAGTTCTGAATGTGCAGAAAGCTGGTCTCAACAAACAGCTTCAGTTCTGTGTAGACCCACGGTGTGGAGCTCAATTAAAAATAACTTTGCACCTGCTCATTTGCTCAGCACAACTGAGAAGGGAAATAGGCTTCTGCATCATTCCCTGAGTCCAATCAGCCAGGCAGTCACCCTCTCCCCTCTGCCCACTCACACACCTGGTCTGCTCTCTATAAAAAGGTACAGAAGACAAATTGTGCCATATTGTCAAAATGCTGAATCTATGAATTATATTGATGCTTCTTCATGTCAGCCAGTTCCTTTTCAAGAAATCAAAACACCAACTGAGCTCATTTTAGAAGTGAGCTACCTTGATCAGACCCCAGGTAATGCAGGTATATTGAGGATGCTGGGCTCAATGAAACTGTGGACATTTTGTGATTGGAGCACAGACTTGGATTGGAAAAGATGGAGATTCTGAACTGCCAGAGCATATGAGATAACAGAGGGAGGGAGTAATGGCAAGGTGGTTTTTATAGAGTCATGCAAGGCCACGAAGACCAACTTCCCACAGGCCCAGGACATTTGCAGACATAAGCCTCTGCATTGGGCTTTCCTCTATGGAGAGGAATTCCATAAAGATAGTGTGAATGACCCCAATGGTGATGTTCAGTAGGACAGGTAGGGACACCATCAGGTTATGATGGTCTATCTAAGATACAGGCAAACACTGCCAGACACTGCAGCTGCTTCTCTGTTCTGCTGTAGGGTCCTGAGGTCATCAAGTTTAGCCTCTGGGATTCCCTGAGATTGACATGCTACACATTAATAAGGAATATGTGGTCAGTTAGGTGGAATCTCCCTGTTCTGTGCTCCATAACTCAGTTTTTCTGGAGGTGTGGATAACAATGGGGAAGTTCTTTTTTAAAAATCTGTAAAGAAACAGAAAACAAATATACATTGCTCAAAAAGGTGCCCACACAGTGGCACTGACCAGGCGATGACCTCACTCCCTCAAGCTCAGCAGCCCAAGCCTAGGGTGTCCTGGGCTTTACCCAGGACACAAGACTGCCTATTTCACAATGTCCAGTAAAGTCATAGCTGTCACGTGCCAAGAGTCTCAGGCACAATCCCATGGGAGGTAAAGTTAGAAGCTCCTATCTGAGTATGGATTTAGAATAGGGCCAGTTTGTTACAGGGCTCAAATGCATAATGGAGTCCAGATCAGATAACCTACAGGGTTTTGTTCTTTGAGAGGGAGAATCTGACTTTGGAAATTTCTCATAGGTTCCTGGCATAATGCCCTCTTACCCAGAAAGGCCCTATCCCTCCATCTCCTGAAGGAATTCATGTTCCACTTCACTTACCTGACTTCCTGTTCACCATGGGAAAGACTCCTGGTCCAGTCTCTAGGGAACTCCCTGACTTACTATCTATCTGGGGACATATTGATGCCTATCTCCTGATATAACTGAAGCAATGGATCCACATATCTGGAGTTACTCAGGAGTACTTTAGACAAACATAATTATATATATATATATATATATATATATATATATATATATATATATATATATATAAAATTTTGTGGTACGTGGGCCTCCCATTGCGGAGCACAGGCTCTGGATGCACAGGCTCAACGGCCATGGTTCATGGGCCCAGCCGCTCTGCGGCATGTGGGATCTTCCCAGACCGCGGCACGAACGCTTGTCCCCTGCATCGGCAGGCAGACTCTCAACCACTGTGCCCCCAGGGAAGCCCAAACATAATATTTTTTAAAAATTAAAACATTTTAATTAAAAATTAATTTAAAAGCTAAAAGCATTTCCTGTAAGATCAGGAACAAGACAAGGATGTCCACTGTCACCACTTTTATTCAACATAGTTTTGGAAGTCCTATCCACAGCAATCAGAAAAGAAAAAGAAATAAAAGGAATCCAAATTGGCAAAGAAGAAGTAAAACTGTCACAGTTTGCAGATGACATAATACTATACATTGAAAGTCCTAAAGATATCACCAGAAAACTACTAGAGCTCATCAATGAATTCAGAAAAGTTGGAGGATCAAAATTAATATACAGAAATCTGTTGCATTTCTCTACACTAACAACAAACTATCAGAAAGGAAACAATTCCATTTACCATTGCATCAAAAAGAATAAAATACCTAGGAATAAACCTACCTAAGGAAGTAAAAGATGTATACTCAGAAAACTATAAAACAATGATGAAAGAAATTGAAGATGGAAAGATATACTGTGTTCTTGGATTGGAAGAACTAATATTGTTAAAATGACCATACTCCCCAAGGCAATCTATAGATTCAATGGAATCCCTATCAAAATACTAATGACATTTTTCACAGAACTAGAACAAATAATTTTAAAATTTGCATGGAAACATGAAAGACCCCAAATAGCCAAAACAATATTGAGAAAGAAGAACAGAGCTGGAGGAATCACACGCCCTGACTTCAGACTATACTAGAAAGCTACAGTAATAAAAATAGAATGGTACTGGCACAAAAACAGACACATAAATCAATGGAACAAAATAGAAAGCCCAGAAATAAACCTATACACTTGTGGTCAATTAATTTATGACAAAGGAGGCAAGAATAAACAATGGAGGAAAGACAGTCTCTTCAATAAGTGGTGCTGGGAAAATTGGACAGCTACATATAAAAGAATGAAATTCGAACACCTTCTATCCCATATACAAAAATAAACTCAAAATGGGTTAAAAACCTAAATGTAAGACTGGATACCATAAAACTCCTAGAGGAAAACATAGGCAGAACACTCTTTGACAAATCTTAGCAATATTTTTTTGGATCTGTCTCCTAAAGCAAAGGAAATAAAAGCAAAAATAAATAAATGGGACCTAATTAAACTTAAAAGCTTTTGCACAGCAAAGGAAACCATAGACAAAACAAAAAGACAACCTACAGAGTGGGAGAAAATATTTGCAAATGATATGACTGATAAGGGATTAGTATCCAAAATCTATAAACAGCTCATAGAACTCAACATCAAAAAACAAACAACCTGATTAAAAGACGGGCAGAAAATCTAAATAGACATTTTTCCAAAGAGGACATGCAGATGACCAACAGGCACATGAAAAGATGCTTAACATTGTTAATCATCAGGGAAATGCAAATCAAAACCACAATGAGAGTGGGAATTCCCTGGTAGTGCAGTAGTTAGGACTCAGTGCTTTCACCACTGTGGCCTGGGTTCAATCCCTGTTTAGGGAACTAAGATTCCATAAGCTGCATGCCGAAGCCAAATAAAAAGAAATCCACGATGATATATCACCTCACACCTGTCAGAATGACTATAATCAGAAAGAACACAAATAACAAATGTTGGTTAGGATGTGGAGAAAAGGGAACCCTTGTACACTGTTGGTGGGAATGTAAATTGGTGCAGCCACTGTGGAAAACAGTATAAAACGTTCTCAAAAAGCTATAAATAGAACTACCATATGATCCAGTATATATTCCACTCCTGGGTATATATCCAAAAGAAACAAGAACATTAATTTGAAAAGATACAAGCACCTCAATGTTCATTGCAGCATTATTTACAATAGCCAAGATATGGAAGCAACTTAGGTGTCCATCAACAGATGAATGGATAAAGAAGCTGTGGTATATATACACAATGGAATACTATTCAGTCATGAAACAAAATGAAATTTTGCCATTTGCAACAGCATGGATGGACTTGGAGGATATTATGCTAAGTGAAATAAGTCAGATGGAGAAAGACAAATACTGTTATGATATCATTTATAAGTGGAATCTAAGAAATACAAACAACTGGTGAATAAAACCAAAAAGAAACAGACTCACAGATATAGAAAACAAACTAGTGGTTCCCAGTGGGGAGAGGGAAGGGGGAGGGGCAATATAGACATAGGGGATTAATGGGAACAAACTATTAGGTATAAAATAAGCTACAGGGATATATTGTACAACACAGGGAATATAGCCAATATTTTATAATAACTGTAAATGAAGCATAACTTTTAAAGATTGTGAATCACTATATTATGCACCTGTAACTTACATAATATTGTACATCTACTATACATCAATAAAAAATTTTTCTTAAAGAATAAGCAGAATGCCTACTTAATGTGAGGACACACTAAGAACATTTATCCCCTTGAAAGAGTGGGCTTTCTTCCTGTCATTGTGTTTTGATTGTATATTGACCAGGGAAGCATAAGAAAGATGAAGAGCACCTGAGCCTGCCTCCGCCGCAGCTTGAGTCCAGTCCATTGGGCCAGGGGTGGTGGCATGTGTACATCCTGAAGAGCACAGCCTGTTTTAACTGCGGTCATCTGATAGTAGATATTCCTCTACAAGGATAAAATACTGAGACATGAGAAAAGGAAAAAGAGTGGCCAACGATGAACAGAAGGCAGTAGCAAGGGCTTCCTGTACCTTCTGAGATTACTTCACCACAGACCCACCTTCTCCCAGCAGGTCCCTCCCATTGGCCCCTGCTCTCAGTCATGAGGAAGGCCTCATTCTCCTTGGTTTACGCAAAGCCCCAGGGGCAAGACTCCAGCTAGTCTACATTTGTCCCATGCAGTCAGATTGCTTATCCTCGACTCCCCTTAAGTCACACTGGTACTTTAGCTAAAGGAACCCCCTATCCATTCCACCTGTTTCCCGTGAAGACCTCCCCTGAAACCCCACCCAATGGCCGAGTCAGCGTGGATCAGGTGAGCTGGGAAAGGGGAGGATTCTCACCACTTGAGTGTTCTGTGTGGGGATCTTCCTGTTAGGGTCTGGGTTACAAATACAGGAGCCACTGAAGGACACTGGGGCAGCTTCTCCTTTTCTAGATTTCTCTCTGCTTATTTCCAGAGAATAGGTAGGCAAAATAACAGTCCCCAAAGATGTACCTGGCATGAGTACCTGGAACCAGTGACTACATATGGGAAAGGGACTTTGATTAAGTTAAGGATCTTGGGATGGGAGATGATCCTGGATTAACTGGGTGGGCCCAGTCTAATTTATAAGGACTTCCAAGCATGGGAGTGCTGCCAAAACTCAGCCCCTGTTCACCTGTGCTAAATAGAAATGCAGAGACAGAGTTTTGGCTGAATAGAAAAGAATAGCTTTATTGCTTTGCCAGGCAAAGGGGCTACAGTGGGCTAATGCTCTCAAAACTGTGTGTCCTACCCTGGAGGGGTAGTAAGGAGTCTTATAGTAATGGTTCAAGGAGCAGGGCATGATCAACTCGTGGACATTCATTGGTTGGTCATGAGGTAATTGGGAGTCAGCATTATCAACCTTCTGTTTTCAACCAGTCTGGGGCCTACGTGCTTGTGAGCAGCAGTTTTCATCTGGTGGGGGTCTGCTTCCTATAAAAACAACTTAGGAATGTGTGTCAGCCCTTTATCTATGTCTGTCAGGGAACTGTGAGTTCAGTGATTCTGCCACTAGGCAGACTTATAGTCTAAACTCTTATCAGTTCTCCAGCCCAACATCTATTCTTTGTTTCTCCATCTTCACGTTTCCCAATCATTAACTCTTCAGTCAGCCTTTTACTTCAAAAGACAGGGACACAGGGGCTTGTTCACAGTTTCAGGAGTCCTTATAAATTACAGAGGGAAACAAGAGAGTGTGGGTAAGAGAAGAAAATGTGATGACATTTCTGAATGTCATTCAGGCAGCCTGAATCTGAGTGATTTGGGGCCATAAACCAAGGAATGTGGGTGGTCTCTAGAAACAAAAAGGCAAGGAATGGATTCTACCCTAGAGGCTCCAGAAGGAGGGTAGCTCTGCTGACACTTCATTTCAGGGCTCTGACCTACAGAATTGTAAGATAATAGATTCATGTTGTTTTAAATTAACTAATTTTGTGGTAATTTTTACAACAGCAAAAGGAAGCTAATATGAAATTAGAAATGTTTGGTTTGGCTACATAGCAATATGATAAATAATAATCTATAAAAACTGAAATGATTATACAAATTATTAAATAGTATATAAACCTTGTAAAATTGTTCATTTTAAATTATAATGCTGAACTTTGCATGGATGAAGACACAAGCCTCCACGATACAGCAAAACTGTATATGATAGTGAATTAAGAGCCAGGAGATCTGGAGTTCTGGTCCTGTTGCTGTTACAATGTGACTTGGAACATGTTTCGGAGCATTTTAGCATTAGCAGTTCTTGAGTAAAGTAGAATTTTTCATCAAGTCTGAGTAAAGAGTAAAGAAGCTCAGTTTTTGATGTCTGTGGTTCATACCAACAGGTAACCTAGTGGAAACATTTTTTTAAAAAATACCAGATTACAATTATGGCCAGTAGAGAAAATGAAGGTGCAAGATGGTACACTGATGAAAGCGCCCTACTGAAGCCACAGGACATGCTCTCAGAACCCGTGTGTATAGCAGGAGAGACTTAAAGGTAGTCTCAGTGCCGCCTCATTTCCAGACCTTTTACATCTTGAATGTGCTCTTAAGATCTCCACCAAAGAAAGTTGGAAATATGTAAATATTTTCCTATATTAAAAAAGGAAGGAAGGAAGGGAGGGAGGGAGGGAGGGAGGGAGAGAAGGAAGAAAGAAAGAAGGAAAGATTTATTTTGGGCACTCCCTTCCCTTCCATCTACCAGTACTTCACCCCAGGGCAAAAGAACGGTGTTCTGATTCACCTTCTCTGGAAAGTAGCTGTGCACAGAGGTGAAGGTACTGACCCAGCATTGGCAAGTGCTCTCTGTACAACACCCATGCCACCCTCCCCGTGCCCATGTGTACCTGCTACACACTGACTCTGACAGCAGACCTGGACCTTTGGGTATGACTGTAAGCATCAAAATCACCCTGAGCCATCACTATTCTTCTTATTGATACAAAGCCCCAAGCCAGCCATATTAAAAGTGTCCCCCAGGACTTCTAAATGGAAGCCAGGAGACATGGACCTCCTTCCCTCTTTGACAGTGACTCGTGAGGAAGTGAGCACAGACATGAGCACCATGCCCCAGTCTCAGGGAGGTTGTGGGAGGAGAGGGGCCAGTCAGGAGGCACGGAGCCCCCTTTCTGGTCACCACCAGCTAAAACCTGTTCTTCCCCCATCCATAGTCAATAAATCCACCTTTGAAATGTGCTGAATCATGTCTTCACCACTTGTAGCCCAAGGAATGGAGTCTATTACTGAACCGCAGCCCCAGGGACACCAGTGCATCAAGGTACAATGTGTTCTCACATGGTACTCCTCTTCACCTGGTCTCCCTTTATCTGCCTGTAGCGGTAATGAGGTTCTATACCACAGCCACCTAGCAGTCAGCTCTGAGCTACTTGTGGTTTGGACTGACTTTTACACTCATCAGAAGGCTCAGGTGTGGGCTCAGGGCAATAATGGCTTCTTCAGCCCCAAAGCATTAGTGTACAGAGATGTCCTCATGAGACAGCCTAGTTTATTAGTCAAAGACTCACCCAAGAACATGTGCTATTTGCCCTACTCTACTGGATATATTTTCACACATTCACTTTTGCTATAGACAAGGAAGGTACAAGTAATGGACCTGGAACAGGATTGAGACATTGCCAACTTCCTTGGGAAAGAAACATTGTAATAATCCATTACTATCACATCTAATAGCAACTCATTTCATTATGCCCTTTATAGAAGATTGGGAATTGATCATGCACTTATTTTTTTTCCATATCCCTCACCTTTCCAGGTCTTTGTTTATAAAATAGAGTTAGAACTGGAGATAACTAAAAATATTTCCCAGAAAGCCTTAATGCTGAATGTATGGGGAAAATCTCCAAACTAGGAGTTATTATTTCAAGAAATCGATTTATGACTGAGGGCATGCAATCTAAAGGCAGTATAGAGTGGAAATGCTATCACGTATCTTGGGCTATTTTAATGTCTTTTTATGTGAGGCACAAAGATAGAACCAGAGGCATTGTTGTGGTCTCTGGAGAGGAAACTTGTCACTAAAGAAAAGACAAAGTTCACCATCACACAAGCCCATGACAGCAGAACCAACTACTGAGACTTATCCTGACTTAGCTTCAGAATGCTTAGTGTCTCCACGTTTGGAAAAGCATCTCATGTACTTCTCTGACAAAGCAATAAGCAAAGTGACTTAAACGGCTCAGGAATTGGTGCTGACTTAAGGATGGTAGAGACATGCTTGCACAAGTTCAGAGGTAGGTCAGGTCACTACTTTGAACTTCACCATCCCTCTGCCCTTGTTTCTCACCTGACTGGGGCCTCTGGGCAGAGCTGGTCTGTGTACTTCTCTTCCTGGGGACTGGCCAGGCTGGCACATCAGAGTATGCACTTAGGGAATTCTGTGTCCTTCTGGTGAGATTTAGTTCTCCATCAGTAACCAACTGAAGCCAGAGAGAATCTCAGCACCAACATAGCTGGGTGTACAAGACAGCTCAGTTGAAAAGGAAGGTGCATTTTGTCTTTTCCAGTGTCACACACCTAATGACAGTGGGCCAGGGACAGGGAGGAAAGGGAACGTCAGGGACAGAAAACCCAGGCAGTTTCAGCAATTTGGTCCTTCAAGAAATGACTTTTCCCATGACCTGATTTTTAATTTTTAGGGACCGTTTTCAATTTGGAAGAAAAGTCTCCAAAAGAGCGTGAGAAAGTAGCACAGCAAGAAGCATATAAACACACGTGAGCCAGTGAGTCGTGGTGGCCGCTGCAGCTCATCTGCTGAGCACATTCTGAGTCTTTCCACACAAAGTCTTTTGCAATTCATGACTGAAAAAACATACCTACCTTGAGAAAGCAGAAGCTTGAGTCCCATCAGGCTCCAGGCTTGCTTTGAGCCCTTCCAACACAGGTGCAGGCAGACCCTCTGGGCTTCCTCTCGCATCCTCCCAACTCTCACTGCACACACAGAAACAGGCCACATCCAACTTCAGGTGACTTATTAGAGCTTCATAAATGATAATGATCAGTTTTAAAAGAAAAATTATGATGGAGCTTTTCATTCACAACCTCATTTTGCTACTCATGTAAAAAGGAAATATCACATCACCCATCACTGCATTTGCAATGATGCAAGAGTAACATTGCCTCACTTCATAAAGATGAGAAACTGATAAAAAATAAAATGCTTTTCAATCATTTGTTTCCAGGAGCTGTGAGTAGCCCAGATTAAAATTAAAGTATGACACCTGTGGGCCACAGATATTACTAGGTAGTTGCATTGACTTATACATCTGATGAAGAAAAAAAGGATCCTTAGAAAACTAGCTCTCCTGAGTAAGAAGCAGCCTCCTGCCAGAGGCAGGAGTTTCAAAATACTTGGCTGCATTGTTACTGGGAAACAAAACCCAATGTGGCAACACCAAAATGTTAAAACTTGGCCCAGTTGTGTGTTCCTGAACCATCTGTGGTTCCTCAGTGTTCTTTCCAATAGGAGGAATGGTCCTTATGTTAGAGTGAGGTTTCCAAATACCTTGGAATGCATCCGCAGTCCTCTATTTACTTTTGGGCAAGATCAGGAGTTGGGGATGTTCTTGCTACCCAGCCTGAAGAAATTGATCACCAAGGGAGGAAAACATTGAGGGTTGAGCTTATAAATCTGACTCCAGTAACCAATCAATTCTGTTTTTGTACATTTAGAAATAATGTGGAAATAAGGTCTTGAACATGAGTCATGCCAAGTGAATATTTAAAGGTTTGAAACCTGTGCTAACAAGTTGTTTATGGATTTAAGCTGCCCCTTCTGTTCACAGCATGAGATAATTTCATGGTTTCTCTAGACCATTTTACCAAATACAGAATAAGTGGATTTAATAGTCCAGTGAACTGATAATCACAGAAAAATATGCAATTCTCTAACATGTTAAGATTTACTAGGCAAAGTTATTTATGGACTTGAAATTATTGTAAGACATGAGAATAACAATAGGAATCCTGGCGGTGTAAATGAGAAAGATATTCATTTTAGAGACCATGAGGAAATTTGGGGGAAAACATTATATATTTCTTGATATCTCATCTCTGTGTGACTCCTTGCATTCAAGTTTGTGTCTAGTCTCTGAACTGAGGGAAGAAAAGATTTCTGGTGTATTCTTAAAATAAATGGGCAATGTTTTTTAACAATCCATCAAATTATAATCGGAATATATCATGACCTTTGCTATTTTTGTTAGCACCTGAAGAGATACATTGTTGAATTGTGGAAGGGATTATGGAAAACCATTTTTCTGTAAGCACACTTTCTTTTCAGACTCTTCGATTCAGTCTGTTTTATGTGCCCATACTTGACCAAAGATAATATGGAGAATTATAAGCAGTATTTTTATAAGTAGAGAGGTAGAGTCATGAGTCTTTACACTAGGCTATAAAGTGGGAATTATTTATGGAAATATAGCTAACTGACAGAGAGGAAAATTGTGTGAGAAATTCACTCAACAGAGAGACAACTGCATTTATACAAACTGTTCCTTCTTGTGCTATAGTCACAGAATTAGTTAATTTTTATTTTAAGAGCAGTAATACTTGGCTAACTAGTCCTCTTAATATGAAAAAATCAGCCATATTTAAAAAATGGACAGAGTAGTGGGGAACAGAGATGGGGAGGAGAAAGGGAGAAGCAGTCCATTTGGGCTGCTGTGACACAGGACCACAGACTGGACAGCTTACAAACAATAGATATTCATTTCTCACAGTTCTGGAGGCTGGGAGTCCAAGATCAAGATGCTGGCAGGTTCAGTGTCTGGCAAGGACCTGCTTCCTTCCCAGTTCATAGACATTTGTCTTCCAGCTGGGTCTTCATAAGGCAGAAGGGGCCAGCTAGCTCTCTAGAGTCTCCTTCATAAGGGCACTAATCTCATTTAGGAGGGCTCTACCTTCATGTATTGGACACCTCCCAAACAACCCACTGCTAAATATCATCACATTGGGGATTAGGATTAAACATGAATTTTGGGTGGAAACAAACATTCAGTCTATGCCAAGGTCCTCAACCTGCTGCGCTCTTATCTAGAGTCAGTTTCCCCGGGCTAGGCTCAACCACCTGGAGGGGCCTTGAAGGACAGAAACGGAGTATGTCTGTGATTCAGTGCTAGCTACCTCTGCTCTGTTCCCAAGCAAAGCCTGTAAAATTTCCCTTTGTTGAATATAACCAAGGATGACTACATGATATTGCCTAATCTAAAACCCTTAGTGAATAACCAAGAGATCACTGAAGAAAGCAAAGAGAAAATAAAAAATACCTAGAAACAAATGACAATGAAAACATGATGACTCCAAACCTATGGGATGCAGCAAAAGCAATTCTAAGAGGGAATTTTATAGAAATAGAATCCTACCTCAAAAAACAAGAAACATCTCAAATAAACAACCTAACCTTACACCTAAGCAATTAGAGAAAGAAGAACAAAAAAACTGCAAAGTTAACAGAAGGAAAGAAATCATAAAGAACAGATCAGAAATAAATGAAAAAGAAATGAAGGAAACAGTAGCAAAGATCAATAAAACTAAAAGCTAGCTCTGTCAGAAGATAAACAAAATTGATAAACCATTAACCAGACTCACCCAGAAAAAAAGGGAGAAGGCTCAAAGCAATAGAATTAGAAATGAAAAAGGAGAAGTAACAAGTGACACTGCAGAAATACAAAGGATCATGAGAGATTACTACAAGCAACTATATGCCAATAAAATGGACAACCTGGAAGAAATGGACAAACTCTTAGAAAAGCATAACCGTCTGAGACTGAACCAGGAAGAAATAGAAAATATAAACAGACCAGTCACAAGCATTGAAATTGACACTGTGATTAAAATCTTCCAAAAAACAAAAGCCTAGGATTAGATGGCATCACAGGTGAATTCTATCAAAAATTTAGAGAAGAGCTAACACTTATCCTTCTCAAACTCTTCCAAAATATAGCAGAGGGGGGAACACTCCCAAACTCATTCTACGAGGCCACCATCACCCTGATACCAAAAACAGACAAATATGTCACAAAGAAAGAACACTACAGGCCAATATCACTGATGAACATAGATGCGATGAAAAATCCCCAACAAAATACTAGCAAACAGAATCCAACAGCACATTAAAGGATCATACACCATGATCAAGTGGGGTTTATCCCAGGAATGCAAAGATTGTTCAGTATATGCAAATTAATCAATGTGATACATCATATAAACAAATTGAAGGATAAAAACCATATGACCATCTCAACAGATCAGAAAAACCTTTCAACAAAATTCAACACCAATTTATGATAAAAAACCCTCCAGAAAGTAGGCATAGAGGGAACCTTCCTCAACATAATAAAAGCCATATATGACAAAACCACAGCCAACATCGTTCTCAATGGTGAAAAACTGAAACTATTTCCAATAAGATCAGGAACAAGACAAGGTTGTCCACTCTCACCACTATTATTCAACATAGTTTTGGAAGTTTTAGCCACAGCAATCATAGAAGGAAAAGAAATAAAAGGAATCCAAATCAGAAAAGAAGTGAAGCTGTCACTGGTTACAGATGACATGATACTGTACATAGAGAATCATAAAGACACTACCAGAAAACTACTAGAGCTAATCAATGAATTTGGTAAAGTAGCAGGATACAAAATTAATGCAGAGAAACTTCTTGCATTCCTATACACTAATGATGAAAAATCTGAAAGAGAAATTAAGTTAACACTCCCATTTACCATTGCAACCAAAAGAATAAAATACCTAGGAATAAACCTATCTAAGGAGACAAAAGACCTGTATGCAGAAAACTATCAGACACTGATGAAAGAAATTAAAAATGATACAAACAGATGGAGAGATATACCATGTTTTTGGATTGGAAGAATCAACATTTTGAAAATGACTATAGAACCCAAAGCAATCTACAGATTCAATGCAATCCCTATCAAACTACCAATGGCATTTTTCACAGAACTAGAACAAAAAATTTCACAATTCGTATGGAAACACAAAAGACCCCGAATAGCCAAAGCAATCTTGAAAAAGAGAAATGGAGGTGGAGGAATCAGGCTCCTGGACTTCAGACTATACTACAAAGCTACAGTAATCAAGACAGTATGGTACTGGCACAAAAACAGAAATATAGATCAATGGAACAGGATAGAAAGCCCAGAGATAAACCCACGCACATATGGTCACCTTATCTTTGATAAAGGAGGCAAGAATATATAACGGAGAAAAGACAGACTCTTTAAAAAGTGGTGCTGGGAAAACTGGACAGCTACATGTAAAAGAATGAGAGTAGAGCACTCCCTAACACCATACACAGAAATAAACTCAAAATGGATTAAAGACCTAAATGTAAGACCGGACACTATCAAACTCTTAGGGGAAAACATAGGCAGAACACTCTATGACATAAATCACAGCAACGTCCTTTTTGACCCACCTCCTAGAGAAATGGAAATAAAAACAAAAATAAACAAATGGGACCTAATGAAACTTCAAAGCTTTTGCACAGCAAAGGAAACCATAAAAAAGACAAAAAGACAACCCTCAGAATGGGAGAAAATATTTGCAAATGAAGCAATTGACAAAGGCTTAATTTCCAAAATTTACAAGCAGCTCATGCAGCTCCATATCAAAAAAACAAACAATCCAATCCAAAAATGGGCTGATGACCTAAATAGACATTTCTCCAAAGAAGATATACAGATTGCCAATAAACACATGAATGAATGCTCAACATCACTAATCATTAGAGAAATGCAAATCAAAACTGCAATGAGGTATCACCTCACACCAGTCAGATTGGCCATCATCAAAAAATCTACAAACAATAAATGTTGGAGAGGGTGTGGAGAAAAGGGAACCCTCTTGCACTGTTGTGGGAATGTAAATTGACACAGCTACTATGGAGAACAATATGGAGGTTTCTTAAAAAACTACAGCTAGAACTACCATACGACCCAGCCATCCCACTACTGGGCATATACCCTGAGGAAACCATAATTCAAAAAGAGTCATGTATCACAATGTTCACTGCAGCTCTATTTACAATAGTCATAACATGGAAGCAACCTAAGTGTCCATCAACAGATGACTGGAAAAAGAAGATGTGGCAATGGAATATTATTCAGCCATAAAAAGTAATGAAATTGAGTTATTTGTAGTGAGTTGGATGGATCTAGAGTCTGTCATACAGAGTGAAGTAAGTCAGAAAGAGAAAAACAAATACCATATGCTAACACATATATATGGAATCTAGTAAAAAAAAAGTGGTTCTGAAGAACCTAGGAGCAGTATAGGTATAAAGACGCAGATGTAGAGAATGGACTTGAGGACATGGGGAGGGGGAAGGGGAAGCTGGGACAAAGTGAGAGAGTGCATGGACTTATATATACTACCAAATGTAAAATAGATAGCTAGTGGGAAGCAGCCAAATAGCACTGGGAGATTAGCTCGGTGCTTTGAGACCACCCAAAATGGTGGGATAGGGAGGGTAGGAGGGAGACGCAAGAGGGAAGAGTATGGGGATATATGTATATGTATATCTGGTTTACTTTGTTATAAAGCAGAAACTAACACACCATTGTAAAGCAGTTATACTACAATAAAGCAGTTAAAATAAATAAATCAATAAAATAAAACACTTACCTGTCATTTTCATCCTCCTATCATGTGCCCCTTCCCTTCATTGAAGCGACCCCAATATTTAGCCCCTTGAGCCTTCTAAGTCACTTAAGCTCTTCCTTTTATGGAAATATGAAGGAATCCATTGTCAGCTATTTATATTTTGCTTGATTACTGAATCGAATTTAGATTAGATTAGATTCAATTATATTAAATACAAATGTTCTGAAAAGCATTTAAATTTGGGGGCTCTGTCTCTCTCACTGTGGAATAATGGATTTTGTCATCATGGTTAAAGGAGCTTCAAATATTTGTAAGGAGGAGAAATATCCTAGGGATTGAGAAAATGTTTACCTTGCTCAAGTAGAGCTAAAAATAAATCTATTTTTTTTTTAAATTGAAGTATAGTTGATTTACACTGTTGTGTTAGTTTCAGGTGTACAGGACAGTGATTCAGTTATACATATACATACATATATATGTGTGTATATGTATATATATATTTTTCTCACATTCTTTTCCATTATATGTTGTTATGAAATATTGAGTATAGTTTCCTGTGTTATACAGTAGGTGCTTGTTGGTTATCTATTTTATAGATAGTGTGTATATGTTAATTCCAGACTCCTAATTTATCCATCCCACATCCCCTTTGGTAACCATAAGTTTCTCTTCTATGTCTGTGAGTGTGTTTCTGTTTTGTAAATAAGTTCATTTTTATCTTTTTTTTTTTTTTTTTTTTAGATTCCATATATAAGCTATGTCATATATTTGCCTTTCTCTGTCTGGCTTACTTCACTCAGTATGATAATCTCTAGGTCATCCATGTTGCTGAAATGGCATTTTCATTCTTTTTCTTGGTTGAGTAACATTTCATTGTGTATATGTGTGTGTGTGTCTATATATATATATATATATATATATATATATCACATTTTCTTTATCCATTCATCTGTCGATGGATGCTTAGGTTGCTTCCATGTCTTGGCTATTATAAGTAGTGCTGCTGTGAACACTCGGGTGCATGTACCTTTTCCAATTCTAGTTTTTACCAGATATATACCCCTGAATGGGATTGCAAGATCATATGGTAACTCTATTTTTAGTTTTTTTAAGATACTCCACACTGCTCTCCATAGTGGCTGCACCTATTTACATTCACACCAACAGTGCAGGAGGGTTCCTTTTTCTCCACACCCTCTCCAGCATTTATTATTTATAGACTTTTTGATGATGGCCATTCTGACTGCAGTGAGGTGATACATCATTATAGTTTTGATTTGCATTTCTCTAATAATTAGTGATGTTGAGCAGATTT
This sequence comes from Globicephala melas, assembly GCF_963455315.2. Taxonomy (NCBI): domain Eukaryota; kingdom Metazoa; phylum Chordata; class Mammalia; order Artiodactyla; family Delphinidae; genus Globicephala; species Globicephala melas. The sequence goes on from NC_083315.2 coordinate 52,743,729, forward strand.
TCATGTGCCTGTCGGTCATCTGTATGTCTTCTTTGGAGAAATGTCTATTTAGATCTTCTGCCCAATATTTGATTGGGTTGTTTGTTTTTTTGATATTGAGCTGTATGAGCTGTTTGTATATTTTGGAAATTAATCCCCTGTTGGTCACATCGTTTGCAAATATATTCTCCCATTCTGTAGGTTGTCCTTTCATTTTGTATATGGTTTCCTTTGATGTGCAAAAGCTTTTAAATAAATCTTTAGAAGATTTTTAAAGGGAAAAATTCTTTTTTTTTAAGTTTCTTCTCCCAAAAATCCCTCCATTCTGATGAGGACAAGCCAGAGACCAGTCCTGGGTACATAGTGCCAGGAGCAGCTCAGAGTAAAGAAGTCTGGGAACCAGGAGTCTGGCTTGTCTAAGAACTTGTCAGTAGCTTTGCAGATTCATACGTACCCTCCTTTTATTTCAAGATTTCTAAATATGATGCTTTCTGATACGTTTTAACACTGTTGTCTATATTACATCTTGGAATTTGTCCATTGATCAGTCAGTCACATAGTTTAGTTTTTTTTTCTTTTTAAACTATCACCCTGGATACTGGCTCTAGAGTTCTGGAGAAAGTGCTAAATCGAAGATGTAATTTTGAGAGTCACTAGTACCTACATGGCATTGAACATCTGAACGTGGGGTGAGATTATGGAGAGAGTGAGAGAGAGAAGAGGACCCAGGACCAGGCCTTGGAGTACTCCAGTTTTAAAAGGTCAAGATGAAGAGGCATCAACAGTTAACATCTGAGAAGACGCTGCTAGTGAAGTGGGAGGAAAACCAGGCAGGTGCTGTCTCCTGGAAGCCAAGTGAAAATCTTTCCTATGGAGAGGAAGCAAGACTCATGGAGGATCCCATTCCCATCTCGGCTGCTTACATTTTTTGCACGTACACAATGAATGATTACATTTTCTCCTAGTGCTTTGAAGTTTGCATAGCAATTCCATAAATTGTCTAATTTTATACCCAAACAGTAAGGAGTAGGTAGTCAGGTATTAGTCCACAATTTTGCAGAGGTGAAATCCAAGGTGCAGAAAGATCAAGTGATTGGTGTTTGAATCCAGCAAGCTTCCCTAGTGCAGTGGGCTCTTGGAGTAAAGTGCCATTTGACCTCAGACTGGCCCATGTTCAAGGAAGGGTCAAGAATAAGACATGAATGAGATAATCATGCCTCAGATAGGCATCTACAACACCTGTGTGAATTTCAAGATTTCTATTATTCCAGAGTATACTTTTTAATGAAGTCTTTTAGAAAATAGAAATAATTGAAACTATAATTTCGAGAACTTATTAGATTCAGGAAATACAATTTGTAACAGTATTTATTAATCATGGCAGAAATAATAAAAGAATGCATGCTTCAAAAAGACAATTAGATGGAATGTCTTCAGGGCTCAGTGTAGGTCATTTACGATAACATTATGATGATTGATTTTATTTTTATTGCATCTCCATCATCAAACAGCATTCCTGTGCTTGCTGGGTACACAAATTCAACACTTCCTCAGCAATTTCACTGCAAGTTAGCATTAAATAATGTACAGAACAAAACATATTAAAATTGTAGTTGTTTTAAATTATTTACTCTGACATTTTTTTGACATAGTTATTACTCTCTCCCCAGGTAATTACTATAGGAAAAACAACTTATAATGAAATAAAAGAAAGTACTAGTAAGGGAAATTTCCAATGTTCTATTATTTTAGCTGCCAAACTGTGCAGAACAGAACTAAACTTTGCCATCTTTTAAAGATAATCAGAAGTACCTGCAAGCAATCTGAACAAACTGCTTAAAATAGTTAATGCATGCTCCATTAATAACTGATGCTCCTCATGGTCCAATGGCCCTTTTTAGCCTGGTAAATGTTTCTGATGGTACTCTCTTTCTGCAGGATTTTTGTCCTTTGCTAGTTGTTTTCTGCCTCTGTTTATCACCTAGTCGGCTATCTAGTTTGGGAATTTAATGTCAGTGCTTATCACGCTAAGTTGGAAGGAATAAATAGGTGGTGGATAAATGCTAGCCTTGCAGCAGGAATTATTTGATTTGATAGTTCACTGGAAATAGCTTAGTTAGAATATAGATTTGCGAGTGCTAACTGTGTAAAAGTGAATGCTTGACCTCATTACTTCCTTCTATACAATTGGCCTTTTAAAGTAAACTTTATAGCACAATAGTGAGCAGATATTTGTACGTACATTTAATCAATAAATCAGTCCATCCACATTGTCAGTTCTGAGATGAGTCTGTCACAGACACAAAGTCTTATCAGGTTCTTTTATCTGACTTGTATCACTGAACATGCTTTGAACCCTTCACTAGTACTGAATAAAATGAATTACCCCTATTTTAGGTGACAGAAGAGAAGTTGAAAATGGAATAAAAAATGTTAGAACCCATTAAAGAAAAACAGTGTTTGTTTTTAGTTGAATGGTTTAAACTTGAGTATTTACATCTAGAACTGTGAAGAAAATGTATTTTTTCACTCAAAAAGTATATATATTTATCAAGTGCCTACTAAAACTCAAGGATTGAGCTAGGGCTATAGCAATGAATAATGCTGACACAACTCTCAATCTCATGGCTAAATTAAACACACAATCCCAACTCACTGACAAATTTTGTGAAAGGGAAGATTAAAAGTGTATAAGGAAGGGCATCTCAGTATTGGGGGAAGGTTGGTCAGGGAAGCCTTCTCAGAAAAGTGAGAATAATTGATGTTAATGTGTTAGTTTATGGAGGGAAAGTCAGAAGTCATATGATAGCAGTGGTGTTCCAGATAGAGGTAACACCTAGATAAAGGCTATGTCCCATAATATGGTCCATTTTAGGAAGGAATTCAGCATCAATGAAGGGCAGGGTACAAAGGTTGAAAGACAATAGCTACAGTTACAGAGGCACAAGTTCTTTTAATCAATGTCAAGGAGTTAAGACTTTATCCTAAAAACAATGAAAACTGACACAAGGATTTTATGAAAGGAAATCATGTGACATTCATGCTTTATTAAGATGTCTCTAGATATATGCAAATGTAAAGGAACAAAACTGTTGTTATACTACAGTTCAGATAAGTGAGGGGCCTGGTCTAGGGTGCTGTTGGTGGAGAAAGAAGTAAATTAACTGAGTCTATTTAGGAGGTAACATTGGCCAAGCTTGGTGATTGACTATGAGAAAGGGGATGGTGTCCAGGTTTTTGGCTTGAGCACATGAGTTGACAGTAATATCATCACCTTAGACGTAGAACTCAGGTAGATGAGCAATAAAAGGAGATTTTGAGTTTAAGATTGGAGGTTCTGTGGGATGTACACATGGTAAAATCCAGTAGGTAGTCTAAAACCCGGAAGAACAATTTCTGTTGAAAATAAAGATTTCTGGTAATATACACATGGTAATGTACACCATTAGAGTAAGCAAAAATGTGTGCAGAGTCAGAAGGAAAAAGGGCTTGGAATAGAACCTGGTGGGGGCACCAAGATATAGGAAAAACAGAGGAAGAGAAACATACAAAGGAGGCTGGGCAGGTGTGGTCAAAGGCAAGAGGACTCTGTGGAGTGTGTGTGTCCTGGAAGTCTCAGGGATGTTTTTTATTTTTATTTTATTGTTTTACTTTTTCGAGAGAAAGCCGTCAACGATGCCAAATATTATATAAAGGACAAGAAAGATAATGAATGGAATGTGCAGAGTCATAATACACATTTATAATTATTTAGCCAGGTTTGCTGACTCCTTGACACATTAATCATCTTCATCTTTTTCCTTATGCCCCACCTGCCATCATAACCATCTGCTCTGTAAGGACACAACTGTCACAGTCTTGTCTTCAGGCACACAACAACTTTCTTTAACCAGTAACATTTCAATCAATGTCAAACACATTTGCCACAAACACTCTTCCTCGGGCTTATATATTCAGAAAACTAGTTTTCTAGTTTGTGGCTGAAGAACGAAATGAGCATGGGCTAGTGGAAACATAATTCACTTGAGTTTAAACAAGGTTGCCAGTTCAAATGACTTTTTGAATGATTATTTTCATCTATCTTGACAACTTCTGAGGTAATAAATCAGAGCATCCATGCCATCAAGAAGATAGACCCAATCAGGGAAAATATTTTTTTTGACTGAAGTATAGTTGTTGTGCAATATTATGTAAGTTACAGGTGTACAATATAGTGATTCACAGTTTTAAAGGTTATAGTCCATTTATAGTCATTGTAAAATATTGACTATATCCCCCATGTTGTACAATATATCCTTGTAGCTTACTTTATATCTAACAGTTAAGTATAAAGATAGCTTCAAATAGGGAAAATATTTTTAAGTCAGCATATTTTATTGTTTTGATAACAACCCTAATTTTAACACAAGTGTACATTTAAAGTCTGTTCTCTGAAACGCCACCATTCTGAAGTGTTGTACAAAATGTACATATGTGATTCATAATTGCCATTTCAATGATTTTAACTTATTATGATCAATGACAATACTTCTGTATTATATAAAATCCTGCTAGTATATTGAAAAGAAAAATAAAGATTACAACATTTCAGTGGTTTTACCTTGTCTCTAGTGAATAATGATGAATAGTCTTTGGCAAGGATATGAACTATGAAAAAAAAATTTTGTATGTTAGCAAGAAATACAGACTATAATACTAGATTCCATTTAGTGATAGAGAATGTCAAATATAAGGCAAGACTATAAATATGTAAATACATTAGAAACTAATTTAAAATTTTAGAACTGTGCTTATTCATGAAACAAAATGTTCATGTGTAGTTTTCTTATTAATGTCTCTAGTTATATTTGCACATCCAGCTACATGCCAGACATTTATTATTTGATGATAGGAGATACACTTAATAATACTGCACAAAAATTCTTTCTTTGGCCGCAAAAATCATTTGCTAAAATGTGGGATTAATTTTCATGGTGAACATTGATTAGACACCACAACAAAATGTCTGTGATGCCAATGGGTCTATTGTCAATGTAAATAAAATCCTCTTTAAACCTCTGTAGGCATTGCCCTTTTTGTGAACTTTATTCAGTTTCCAAGCTTTACCCAACTCTGACAGGAAGATGGGCTGGAGATGGAGAAGAATATAAAGGAAATCAAAGTTTTGCCCTTAAAAACATTTTGTGAGACTTCCGGGAAGATGGCGGAAGAGTAAGATGCGGAGATCAACTTCCTCTCCACAGATACACCAGAAATACATCTACGCGTGGAACAACTCCTACGGAGCACCTACTGAACGCTGGCAGAAGACTTCAGACCTCCCAAAAGGCAAGGAACCCCCCACGTACCTGGTTAGGGCAAAAGAAAAAACTAAACAGAGACAAAAGGATAGGGACGGGTCCTGCACCAGCGGGAGAGAGCTGTGAAGGAGGAAAAGTGTCCACACACTAGGAAGCCCCTTCGCGGGTGGAGACTTCGGGAGGCGGAGTGGGGGAGCTTGGGAGCCGCGGAGGAGAGCACAGCAACAGGGGTGCGGAGGGCAAAGCGGACAGATTCCAGCGCAGAGGATCGGGCTGACCGGCACTCACCAGCCGAGAGGCTTGTCTGCTCGCCCGCCGGGGCGGGCGGGACTGGGAGCTGAGGCTCCGGCTTTTGTCGGAGCGCCGGGAGAGGACTGAGGTTGGCGGCGTGAACACAGCCTGCGGGGCGTTGGTGCGCCGCGGCTGGCCGGGAGAGAGTCCGGGGAGGGGTCTGCACCTGCCGGAGAGGCAAGAGACTTTTACGTCCCTCTTTGTTTCCTGGTGCACGAGGAGAGGGGATTAAGAACGCTGCTTGAGAGAGCTCCAGGGACGGGCGCGAGCCGCGGCTAAGAGTGCGGAGCCCAGAGACGGACATGGGACGCTAAGGCCGCTGCTGCCGCCGCCAGGAGGTCTGTGTGCGAACACAGGTCACTAGCCACACGCCCTTCCGGGGAGCCTGTGCAGCCCGCCACTGCCAGGGTCCCGGGATCCAGGGACGGCTCCCCCGGGAAAGCTCACGGCGCGCCTCAGGCTGCAGCGTCACGCCGGCCTCTGCCGCTGCAGGCCCGCCCCGCACTCCGTGACCCTCCCTACCCCCCGGCCTGGGTGAGCCAGAGCCTCCGAATCAGCGGCTCCTTTAACCCCGTCCTGTCTGAGCAAAGAACAGACGCCCTCCGGCGACCTACACGCACAGGCAGGGCCAAATCCAAAGCTGAGACCCTGGGAACTGTGAGAACAAAGAAGAGAAAGGGAAATCTCTCCCAGCAGCCTCAGAAGCAGCGGATTAAAGCTCCACAATCAACTTGATATACCCTGCATCTGTGGAATACCTGAATAGACAACGAATCATCCCAAATTAAGGAGCCCTGTGGATGCAAGGCTCTTGGGGCTGCAGCCAGGAGTCAGTGCTGTGCCTCTGAGGTGGGAGAGCCAACTTCAGGACACTGGTCCACAAGAGGCCTCCCAGCTGCACATAATATCAAACAGCAAAAATCTCCGAGAGATCTCCATCTCAACGCCAGCACCCAGCTTCACTCAACGACCAGCAAGCTACAGTGCTGGACCTCCTATGCCAAACAACTAGCAAGACAGGAACACAACCCCACCCATTAGCAGAGAGGCTGCCCAAAATCATAATAAGTCTACAGACACCCCAAAACACACCACCAGACGTGGACCTGCCCACCAGAAAGACAAGATCCAGCCTCATACACCAGAACACAGGCACTAGTACCCTCCACCAGGAAGCCTACACAACCCACTGAACCAACCTTAGCCACTGGAGACAGACACAAAAAACAACAGGAACTACGAACCTTCAGCCTTCAAAAAAGGAGACCCCAAACACAGTAAGATAAGCAAAATGAAAAGACAGAAAAACACACAGCAGATGAAGGAGCAAGATAAAAACCCACCAGACCTAACAAATGAAGAGGAAATAGGCAGTCTACCTGAAAAAGAATTCAGAATAATGATAGTAAGGTTGATCCGAAATCTTGGAGATAGAATGGACAATAGAATGGACAAATTGCAAGAATCAGTTAACAAGGACCTAGAAGAACTAAAGATGAAACAAGCAACGATGAACAGCACAATAAATGAAATTAAAAGTACTCTAGATGGGATCAATAGCAGAATAACTGAGGCAGAAGAACGGATAAGTGACCTGGAAGATAAAATAGTGGAACTAACTACTGCAGAGCAGAATAAAGAAAAAAGAATGAAAAGAACTGAGGACAGTCTCAGAGACCTCTGGGACAACATTAAACGCACCAACATTCGAATTATAGGGGTTCCAGAAGAAGAAGAGAAAAAGAAAGGGACTGAGAAAATATTTGAAGAGATTATAGGTGAAAACTTCCCTAATATGGGAAAGGAAATAGTTAATCAAGTCCAGGAAGCACAGAGAGTCCCATACAGGACAAATCCAAGGAGAAATACGCCAAGACACATATTAATCAAACTGTCAAAAATTAAATACAAAGAAAGCATATTAAAAGCAGCAAGGGAAAAACAACAAATAACACATAAGGGAATCCCCATAAGGTTAACAGCTGATCTTTCAGCAGAAACTCTGCAAGCCAGAAGGGAGTGGCAGGACATATTGAAAGTGTTGAAGGAGAAAAACCTGCAACCAAGATTACTCTACCCAGCAAGGATCTCATTCAGATTTGATGGAGAAATTAAAACCTTTACAGACAAGCAAAAGCTGAGAGAGTTCAGCACCACCAAACCAGCTCTACAACAACTGCTAAAGGAACTTCTCTAGGCAAGAAACACAAAAGAAGGAAAGGACCTATAATAACGAACCCAAAACAATTAAGAAAATGGGAATGGGAACACACATATCAATAATTACCTTAAATGTAAATGGACTAAATGCTCCCACCAAAAGACACAGATTGGCTGAATGGATACAAAAACAAGACCCATATATTTGCTGTCTACAAGAGACCCACTTCAGACCTAGAGACACATACAGACTGAAAGTAAGGGGATGGAAAAAGGTATTTCATGCAAATGGAAACCAAAAGAAAGCTGGAGTAGCAATTCTCATATCAGACAAAATAGACTTTAAAACAAAGACTATTAGAAGAGACAAAGAAGGACACTACATAATGATCAAGGGATCGATCCAAGAGGAAGATATAACAATTGTAAATATTTATGCACCCAACATAGGTGCACCTCAATACATAAGGCAAATACTGACAACCATAGAAGGGGAAATCGACAGTAACACATTCATAGTAGGGGACTTTAACACCCCACTTTCACCAATGGACGGATCATCCAAAATGAAAATAAATAAGGAAACACAAGCTTTAAATGATACATTAAACAAGATGGACTTAATTGATATTTATAGGACATTCCATCCAAAAACAACAGAATACACATTTTTCTCAAGTGCTCATGGAACATTCTCCAGGATAGATCATATCTTGGGTCACAAATCAAGCCTTGGTAAATTTAAGAAAATTGAAATTGTATCAAGTATCTTTTCTGACCACAACGCCATGAGACTAGATATCAATTACAGGAAAAGATCTGTAAAAAATACAAACACATGGAGGCTAAACAATACACTACTTAATAATGAAGTGATCACTGAAGAAATCAAAGAGGAAATCAAAAAATACCTAGAAACAAATGACAATGGAGACACAACGACCCAAAACCTGTGGGATGCAGCAAAAGCAGTTCTAAGGGGGAAGTTTATAGCAATACAAGCCCACCTTAAGAAGCAGGAAACATCTCGAATAAACAACCTAACCTTGCACCTCAAGCAATTAGAGAAAGAAGAACAAAAAAACCCCAAAGCTAGCAGAAGGAAAGAAATCATAAAAATCAGATCAGAAATAAATGAAAAAGAAATGAAGGAAACAATAGCAAAGATCAATAAAACTAAAAGCTGGTTCTTTGAGAAGATAAACAAAATAGATAAACCACTAGCCAGACTCATCTAGAAAAAAAGGGAGAAGACTCAAATCAATAGAATTAGAAATGAAAAAGGAGAGGTAACAACTGACACTGCAGAAATAAAAGAGATCATGAGAGATTACTACAAGCAACTCTATGCCAATAAAATGGACAATCTGGAAGAAATGGACAAATTCTTAGAAATGCACAACCTGCCAAGACTGAATCAGGAAGAAATAGAAAATATGAACAGACCAATCACAAGCACTGAAATTGAAACTGTGATTAAAAATCTTCCAACAGACCGAGGCGGAAGATGGCGGAAGAGTAAGACGCGGAGATCACCTTCCTCCCCACAGATACACCAGAAATACATCTACATGTGGAACAACTCCTACAGAACACCTACTGAAGGCTGGCAGAAGACCTCAGACCTCCCAAAAGGCAAGAAATTCCCCACGTACCTGGGTAGGGCAAAAGAAAAAACAGAGACAAAAGAATAGGGACGGCACCTGCACCAGTGGGAGGGAGCTGTGAAGGAGGAAAAGTTTCCACACTCTAGGAAGCCCCTTCGAGGGCGGAGACTGCGGGAGGCGGAGGGGGGAGCTTCGAAGCTGCGGAGTGCACAGCAACGGGTGCGGAGGGCAAAGCGGGGAGATTCCCGCACAGAGGATCGGTGCCGACCGGCACTCACCAGCCCGAGAGGCTTGTCTGCTCACCCGCCGGGGCGGGCGGGGCTGAGAGCTGAGGCCGGAGCGCAGGGAGAGGACTGGGGTTGGCGGCTTGAACATAGTCTGAAGGGGTTAGTGCACCACAGCTAGCCGGGAGGGAGTCCGGGGAAAAGCCTGCACCCGCAGAAGAGGCAGGAGACTTTTCCTTCCCTCTTTGTTTCCTGGGGCGTGAGGAGAGGGGTTTAAGAACGCTGCTTAAAGGAACTCCAGAGACGGGCGCGAGCCGCGGCTAAAAGCGCGAACCCCAGAGACGGGCGCGAGCCGCGGCTGAAAGCGCGGACCCCAGAGACGGGCGCGAGCCGCGGCTGAAAGCGCGGAATCCAGAGACGGGCGCGAGCCGCGGCTGAAAGCGCGGAATCCAGAGACGGGCGCGAGCCGCGGCTGAAAGCGCGGAATCCAGAGACGGGCGCGAGCCGCGGCTGGAAGCGCGGAATCCAGAGACGGGCGCAAGCCGCGGCTAAAAGCGCGGACCCCAGAGGCGGGCGGGAGACGTTAAGGCTGCTGCTGCCGCCACCGAGGGGCCTGTGTGCGAGCACAGGTCACTCTCCACACCCCTCTTCCGCGGAGGCTGTGCAGCCCGCCACTGCCGGGTTCCCGGGATCCAGGGACAACTTCCCCGGGAGAGCGCACAGCGCGCCTCAGGCTGGTGCAAAGTCACGCCGGCCTTTGCCACCGCACGCCCGCCCCGCACTCTGTGCCCCTCCGTCCCCGCCGGCCTGAGTGCGCCAGAGCCCCCAATCAGCGGCTCTTTTAACCCCATCCTGTCTGAGCAAAAAACAGACGCCTTCCAGCGATCTACACGCAGTGGCAGGGCCAAATCCAAAGCTTAGCCCTGGGAGCTGTGAGAACAAAGAAGAGAAAGGGAAATCCCTCCCAGCAGCCTCAGAAGCAGCGGATTAAAGCTCCACAATCAACTTGATGTACCCTGCATCTGTGGAATACCTGAATAGACAACCAATCATCCCAAATTAAGGAAGTGGACTTTAGGAGCAAGATCTATGATTTTTTCCCCTTTCCTCTTTTTGCGAACGTGTATGTGTATGCTTCTGTGTGAGATCTTGTCTGTATAGTCTTGCTTCCACCATTTGTCCTAGGGTTCTATCCGTCCATGTTTTTTTTTTTAATTTTTTTTCTTAATAATTAATTTTAATAACCTTATTATACTTTACCTTCGTTCTTTCTTTCTTTCTTTCCGTCCTTCCTTCCCTCCTTTAGACAACGAATCATCCCAAATTGAGGAGGTGGTCTCTGACAGCAAGATTTAGGATTTTTCCCCATTTACCTCTTTTAGTGAGGGTGTATGTGTATGCTTCTGTGTAAGATTTTGTCTGTATAGCTTTGCTGCCAACATTTGTCCTAGGTTCTTTCCGTCCCTTTTTTTTTTTTTTTCTAAATAAGAAGTTTTTAATTCAATAACTTTATTATACTGTATTTTATTTTTACTGTATCTTCTTTCTTTCTGTCTTTTTTCCTTCTTTCCCTCCTTCCTTCCCTCCTCCCTCCCTCCCTCCCTTCTTTCCTTCTTGCCTTCTTTCCTTCTTTGCTTCTTTCTTTCTTTCTTCCTTCCTTCCTACCCTCCTTTCCTTCTTTCTTTCCTCATACTTCTACTAATTCCCTCTACTTTTTCTCTCTTTTATCCTGAGCCTGTGGATGAAAAGCTTTTGGTGCTCCAGCCAGGAGGCAGGGCTCTGCCTCTGAGGTAGGACAGCCAACTTCAGGACACTGATCAACAAGAGACCTCCCAGCTCCACATAATATCAAACAGCGAAAATCTCCCAGAGACCTCCATCTTAACACCAGCACCCAGCTTCACTCAACGACCAGCAAGCCAGAGTGCTGGAAAACCTATGCCAAACAACTAGCAAAACAGGAACACAACCCCACCCATTAGCAGAGAGGCTGCCTAAAATCATAATAAGGCCACAGACACCCCCAAACACACCACCAGACGTGAACCTGACCACTAGAGAGACAAGATCCAGCCTCATCCACCACAACACAGGCACCAGCCCCCTCCACCAGGAAGCCTACACAACCCACTGAACCAACCTTAGCCACTAGAGACAGACATCAAAAACAGGAGGAACCACAAACCTGCAGCCTGCAAAAAGGAGACCCCAAACACAGTAAGATAAGCAAAATGAGAAGACAGAAAAACACACAGCAGATAAAGGAGCAAGATAAAAATGCACCAGACCTAATAAATGAAGAGGAAATAGGCAGTCTACCTGAAAGAGAATTCAGAATAATGATAGTAAGGTTGATCCGAAATCTTGGAGACAGAATGGACAATAGATTGGACAAAATGCAAGAATCAGTTAACAAGGACCTAGAAGAACTAAAGATGAAACAAGCAACGATGAACAACACGATAAATGAAATTAAAAGTACTCTAGATGGGATCAATAGCAGAATAACTGAGGCAGAAGAACGGATAAGTGACCTGGAAGATAAAATAGTGGAAATAACTACTGCAGAGCAGAATAAAGAAAAAAGAATGAAAAGAACTGAGGACAGTCTCAGAGACCTCTGGGACAACATTAAACGCACCAACATTCGAATTATAGGGGTTCCAGAAGAAGAAGAGAAAAAGAAAGGGACTGAGAAAATATTTGAAGAGATTATAGTTGAAAACTTCCCTAATATGGGAAAGGAAATAGTTAATCAAGTCCAGGAAGCACAGAGAGTCCCATACAAGATAAATACAAGGAGAAATACGCCAAGACACATATTAATCAAACTGTCAAAAATTAAATACAAAGAAAGCATATTAAAAGCAGCAAGGGAAAAACAACAAATAACACATAAGGGAATCCCCATAAGGTTAACAGCTGATCTCTCAGCAGAAACCCTACAAGCCAGAAGGGAGTGGCAGGACATACTGAAAGTGATGAAGGAGAAAAACATGCAGCCAAGACTACTCTACCCAGCAAGGATCTCATTCAGATTTGATGGAGAAATTAAAACCTTTACAGACAAGCAAAAGCTGAGAGAGTTCAGCACCACCAAACCAGCTTTACAACAAATGCTAAAGGATCTTCTCTAGGCAAGAAACACAAGAGAAGGAAAAGACCTATAATAACGAACCCAAAACAATTTAGAAAATGGGAATAGGAACATACATATCGATAATTACCTTAAATGTAAATGGACTAAATGCTCCCACCAAAAGACACAGATTAGCTGAATGGATACAAAAACAAGACCCTTATATATGCTGTCTACAAGAGACCCACTTCAGACCTAGAGACACATACAGACTGAAAGTAAGGGGATGGAAAAAGATATTCCATGCAAATGGAAACCAAAAGAAAGCTGGAGTAGCAATTCTCATATCAGACAAAATAGACTTTAAAATAAGGACTATTAAAAGAGACAAAGAAGGACACTACATAATGATCAAGGGATCGATCCAAGAAGAAGATATAACAATTGTAAATATTTATGCACCCAACATAGGAGCACCTCAATACATAAGGCAAATACTAACAGCCATAAAAGGGGAAATCGACAGTAACACATTCATAGTAGGGGACTTAAACACCCCACTTTCACCCATGGACAGATCATCCAAAATGAAAATAAATAAGGAAACACAAGCTTTAAATGATACATTAAACAAGATGGACTTAATTGATATTTATAGGACACTCCATCCAAAAACAACAGAATACACATTTTTCTCAAGTGCTCATGGAACATTCTCCAGGATAGATCATATCTTAGGTCACAAATCAAGCCTTGGTAAATTTAAGAAAATTGAAATTGTATCAAGTATCTTTTCTGACCACAACGCCATGAGACTAGATATCAATTACAGGAAAAGATCTGTAAAAAATACAAACACATGGAGGCTAAACAATACACTACTTAATAATGAAGAGATCACTGAAGAAATCAAAGAGGAAATCAAAAAATACCTAGAAACAAATGACAATGGAGACACAACGACCCAAAACCTGTGGGATGCAGCAAAAGCAGTTCTAAGGGGGAAGTTTATAGCAATACAAGCCCACCTTAAGAAGCAGGAAACATCTCGAATAAACAACCTAACCTTGCACCTCAAGCAATTAGAGAAAGAAGAACAAAAAAACCCCAAAGCTAGCAGAAGGAAAGAAATCATAAAAATCAGATCAGAAATAAATGAAAAAGAAATGAAGGAAACAATAGCAAAGATCAATAAAACTAAAAGCTGGTTCTTTGAGAAGATAAACAAAATAGATAAACCACTAGCCAGACTCATCAAGAAAAAAAGGGAGAAGACTCAAATCAATAGAATTAGAAATGAAAAAGGAGAGGTAACAACTGACACTGCAGAGATAAAAGAGATCATGAGAGATTACTACAAGCAACTCTATGCCAATAAAATGGACAATCTGGAAGAAATGGACAAATTCTTAGAAATGCACAACCTGCCAAGACTGAATCAGGAAGAAATAGAAAATATGAACAGACCAATCACAAGCACTGAAATTGAAACTGTGATTAAAAATCTTCCAACAAACAAAAGCCCAGGACCAGATGGCTTCACAGGCGAATTCTATCAAACATTTAGAGAAGAGCTAACACCTATCCTTCTCAAACTCTTCCAAAATATAGCAGAGGGAGGAACACTCCCTAACTCCTTCTACGAGGCCACCATCACCTTGATACCAAAACCAGACAAGGATGTCACAAAGAAAGAAAACTACAGGCCAATATCACTGATGAACATAGATGCAAAAATCCTCAACAAAATACTAGCAAACAGAATCCAACAGCACATTAAAAGGATCATACACCATGATCAAGTGGGGTTTATCTCAGGAATGCAAGGATTCTTCAATATACGCAAATCTATCAATGTGATAAACCATATTAACAAACTGAAGGAGAAAAACCATATGATCATCTCAATAGATGCAGAGAAAGCTTTTGACAAAATTTAACACCCATTTATGTTAAAAACCCTGCAGAAAGTAGGCATAGAGGGAACTTTCCTCAACATAATAAAGGCCATATATGACAAGCCCACAGCAAACATCATCCTCAATGGTGAAAAACTGAAAGCATTTCCACTAAGATCAGGAACAAGACAAGGTTGCCCACTCTCACCACTATTATTCAACATTGTTTTGGAAGTTTTAGCCACAGCAATCAGAGAAGAAAAGGAAATAAAAGGAATCCAAATCAGAAAAGAAGAAGTAAAGCTGTCACTGTTTGCAGATGACATGATCCTATACATAGAGAACCCTAAAGATGCTACCAGAAAACTACTAGAGCTAATCAATGAATTTGGTAAAGTGGCAGGATACAAAATTAATGCACAGAAATCTCTGGCATTCCTATATACTAATGATGAAAAATCTGAAAGTGAAATCAAGAAAACACTCCCATTTACCATTGCAACAAAAAGAATAAAATATCTAGGAATAAACCTACCTAAGGAGACAAAAGACCTGTATGCAGAAAATTATAAGACACTGATGAAAGAAATTAAAGATGATATAAATAGATGGAGAGATATACCATGTTCTTGGATTGGAAGAATCAACATTGTGAAAATGACTCTACTACCCAAAGCAATCTGTAGATTCAATGCAATCCCTATCAAACTACCACTGGCATTTTTCACAGAACTAGAACAAAAACTTTCACAATTTGTATGGAAACACAAAAGACCCCGAATAGCCAAAGCAATCTTGAGAACGAAAGAAGGAACTGGAGGAATCAGGCTCCCTGACTTCAGACTATACTACAAAGCTACAGTCATCAAGACGGTATGGTACTGGCACAAAAACAGAAAGATAGATCAATGGAACAGGATAGAAAGCCCAGAGATAAACCCATGCACATATGGACACGTTATCTTTGATAAAGGTGGCAGTAATGTACAATGGAGAAAGGACAGCCTCTTCAATAAGTGGTGCTGGGAAAACTGGACAGGTACATGTAAAAGTATGAGGTTAGATCACTCCCTAACACCATACACAAAAATAAGCTCAAAATGGATTAAAGACCTAAATGTAAGGCCAGAAACTATCAAACTCTTAGAGGAAAACATAGGCAGAACACTCTATGACATAAATCAAAGCAAGATCCTTTCTGACTCACCTCCTAGAGTAATGGAAATAAAAACAAAAATAAACAAATGGGACCTAATGAAACTTCAAAGCTTTTGCACAGCAAAGGAAACCGTAAACAAGACCAAAAGACAACCCTCAGAATGGGAGAAAATATTTGCAAATGAAGCAACCGACAAAGGATTAATCTCCAAAATTTACAAGCAGCTCATGCAGCTCAATAACAAAAAAACAAACAACCCAATCCAAAAATGGGCAGAAGACCTAAATAGACATTTCTCCAAAGAAGATATACAGACTGCCAACAAACACATGAAAGAATGCTCAACATCATTAATCATTAGAGAAATGCAAATCAAAACTACAATGAGATATCATCTCACACCAGTCAGAATGGCCATCATCAAAAAATCTAGAAACAATAAATGCTGGAGAGGGTGTGGAGAAAAGGGAACACTCTTGCAATGCTGGTGGGAATGTGAATTGGTTCAGCCACTATGGAGAACAGTATGGAGGTTCCTTAAAAAACTACAAATAGAACTACCATATGACCCAGCAATCCCACTACTGGGCATATACCCTGAGAAAACCAAAATACAAAAAGAGTCATGTACCAAAATGTTCATTGCAGTTCTATTTACAATAGCCTGGAGATGGAAACAACCTAAGTGCCCGTCATCGGATGAATGGATAAAGAAGATGTGGCACATATATACAATGGAATATTACTCAGCCATAAAAAGAAACGAAATTGAGCTATTTGTAATGAGGTGGATAGACCTAGAGTCTGTCATACAGAGTGAAGTAAGTCAGAAAGAAAAAGACAAATACCGTATGCTAACACATATATATGGAATTTAAGAAAAAAATGTCATGAAGAACCTAGGGGTAAAGCAGGAATAAAGACGCAGACCTCTTAGAGAACGGACTTGAGGTTATGGGGAGGGGGAAGGGTGAGCTGTGACAGGGCGAGAGAGAGTCATGGGCATATATACACACTAACAAACGCAGTAAGGTAGATAGCTAGTGGGAAGCAGCCGCATGGCACAGGGATATTGGCTCGGTGCTTTGTGACAGCCTGGAGGGGTGGGATGGGGAGGGTGGGAGGGAGGGAGACGCAACAGGGAAGACATATGGGAACATATGTTTATGTATGACTGATTCACTTTGTTATAAAGCAGAAACTAACACACCATTGTAAAGCAATTATACCCCAATAAAGATGTTAAAAAAAAAAAAAATCTTCCAACAAAGAAAAGCCCAGGACCAGATGGCTTCACAGGCGAATTCTATCAAACATTTAGAGAAGAGCTAACACCTATCCTTCTCAAACTCTTCCAAAATATAGCAGAGGGAGGAACACTCCCAAACTCCTTCTACAAGGCCACCATCACCTTGATACCAAAACCAGACAAGGATGTCACAAAGAAAGAAAACTACAAGCCAATATCACTGATGAACATAGATGCAAAAATCCTCAACAAAATACTAGCAAACAGAATCCAACAGCACATTAAAAGGATCATACACCATGATCAAGTGGGGTTTATCTCAGGAATGCAAGGATTCTTCAATATACGCAAATCTATCAATGTGATAAACCATATTAACAAACTGAAGGAGAAAAACCATATGATCATCTCAATAGATGCAGAGAAAGCTTTTGACAAAATTCAACACCGATTTATGATAAAAACCCTGCAGAAAGTAGGCATAGAGGGAACTTTCCTCAACATAATAAAGGCCATATATGACAAGCCCACAGCAAACATCATCCTCAACGGTGAAAAACTGAAAGCATTTCCACTAAGATCAGGAACAAGACAAGGTTGCCCACTCTCACCACTCTTATTCAACATAGTTTTGGAAGTTTTAGCCACAGCAATCAGAGAAGAAAAGGAAATAAAAGGAATCCAAATTGGAAAAGAAGAAGTAAAGCTGTCACTGTTTGCAGATGACATGATCCTATACATAGAGAACCCTAAAGATGCTACCAGAAAACTACTAGAGCTAATCAATGAATTTGGTAAAGTGGCAGGATACAAAATTAATGCACAGAAATCTCTGGCATTCCTATATACTAATGATGAAAAATCTGAAAGTGAAATCAAGAAAACACTCCCATTTACCATTGCAACAAAAAGAATAAAATATTTAGGAATAAACCTACCTAAGGAGACAAAAGATCTATATGCAGAGAATTATAAGACACTGATGAAAGAAATTAAAGATGATACAAATAGATGGAGAGATATACCATGTTCTTGGATTGGAAGAATCAACATTGTGAAAATGACTCTACTACCCAAAGCAATCTGTAGATTCAATGCAATCCCTATCAAACTACCACTGGCATTTTTCACAGAACTAGAACAAAAAATTTTGCAATTTTTATGGAAACACAAAAGACCCTGAATAGCCAAACCAATCTTGAGAACGAAAGAAGGAACTGGAGGAATCAGGCTCCCAGACTTCAGACTATACTACAAAGCTACAGTCATCAAGACGGTATGGTACTGGCACAAAAACAGAAAGATAGATCAATGGAACAGGATAGAAAGCCCAGAGATAAACCCACGCACATATGGTCACCTTATCTTTGACAAAGGAGGCAGAAATGTACAGTGGAGAAAGGACAGCCTATTCAATAAGTGGTGCTGGGAAAACTGGACAGCTACATGTAAAAGTATGAAATTAGATCACTCCCTAACACCATACACAAAAATAAGCTCAAAATGGATTAAAGACCTAAATGTAAGGCCAGAAACTATCAAACTCTTAGAGGAAAACATAGGCAGAACACTCTATGACATAAATCACAGCAAGGTCCTTTTTGACCCACCTCCTAGAGGAATGGAAATAAAAACAAGAGTAAACAAATGGGACCTAATGAAACTTAAAAGCTTTTGCGCAGCAAAGGAAACCATAAAGAAGACCAAAAGACAACCCTCAGAATGGGAGAAAATATTTGCAAATGAAGCAACTGACAAAGGATTAATCTCCAAAATTTATAAGCAGCTCATGCAGCTTAATAACAAAAAAACAAACAACCCAATCCAAAAATGGGCAGAAGACCTAAATAGACATTTCTCCAAAGAAGATATACAGACTGCCAACAAACACATGAAAGAATGTTCAACATCACTAATCATGAGAGAAATGCAAATCAAAACTATAATGAGATATCATCTCACACCAGTCAGAATGGCCATCATCAAAAAATCTAGAAACAATAAATGCTGGAGAGGGTGTGGAGAAAAGGGAACCCTCTTACACTGTTGGTGGGAATGTAAATTGATACAGCCACTGTGGAGAACAGTATGGAGGTTCCTTAAACAGCTACAAATAGAACTACCATATGACCCAGCAATCCCACTACTGGGCATATACCCTGAGAAAACCATAATTCAAAAAGAGTCATGTACCAAAATGTTCATTGCAGCTCTATTTACAATAGCCCAGAGATGGAAACAACCTAAGTGTCCATCATCGGATGAATGGATAAAGAAGATGTGGCACATATATACAATGGAATATTACTCAGCCATAAAAAGAGACGAAATTGAGCTATTTGTAATGAGGTGGATAGACCTAGAGTCTGTCATACAGAGTGAAGTAAGTCAGAAAGAGAGAGACAAATACCGTATGCTAACACATATATATGGAATTTAAAAAAAAATGTCAAGAAAAATCTAGGGGTGAAACAGGAATAAAGACACAGACTTACTAGAGAATGGACTTGAGGCTATGGGGAGGGGGAAGGGTAAACGGTGACAAAGCGATGAAGAGGCATGGACATGTATACACTACCAAACGTAAGGTAGATAGCTAGTGGGAAGCAGCCGCATAGCACAGGGAGATCAGCTCGGTGCTTTGTGACCGCCTGGAGGGGTGGGATAGGGAGGGTGGGAGGGAGGGAGACGCAAGCGGGAAGAGATATGGGAATATATGTATATATATAACTGATTCATTTTGTTGTGAAGCTGAAACTAACATACCATTGTAAAGCAATTATACTCCAATAAAGATGTTAAAAAACAAAAACATTTTGTGATGTCATCTTAGGAGATTGAGGCAGAATCTCTACAAAGACGATTATTTAGGAGGGTAAAAAGTAGTTAAAGCCAGGACTTCCCTGGCGGTCCAGTGGTTAAGACTCTGTGCTTCCACTGCAGGGAACTCAGGTTCGATCCCTGGTCGGGGAACTAAGATCCCACGTGCTGTTCTTAAAACTAGGTGAACCTTGTGTGAAATGTTCTGATCACTCCAGAGTTCTCTCATTGTTCTGTTTAGGCACACAAAAGATGATATGAGAGAATACAGCCATTTCTGACACACTAGAATTTGATGATTAATTTAATTGGCATAATATGGTAGTTAAAGTTGCTGGACAGTACTCAGACACATTGCAGTCTGTCTCATTCTTCTTGCCTTCTTTCTCATACATGGATGCAAAATGTTTGCCACAGCAGGGTGTTGGAGCAAGAAGCAGGGATAGGTAAGAAATACATGTAAGTTGCAGGCATGTGTAAGAAACTTTAGTGAACAATTTAGTCATGTGTCTTCATGAGATTCTTATACCTTGAGATTTATTGAACATGTTTAATATTTTCCACTGGCTTTTTCTATGGGTTGGAGTTGTCATAAATTCACAAAGACCATCTTTATTGTATTTTCTTTCAGAAAAAGTCATTGGAGATATTTTAAACCAAAACTAAGCAGGATGTCTGCCTGCCTTTTTCTTTCCTTCTTTCCACCCTCCCTCCCTCCCTCCCTCCTTCCCTTCCTCCCTTCCTTCCTTCTTACCTTCCTTCCTTTCTTTGTTTTGTCTTGTTTTTGAATAATGGTGTGAATCAAATACAGGTTAAAGAACAGCATGGAAGTGGTATTGGCTAGCATAAAATGAATGTTTCGACTTGCTAAATATTCAGTTATTCATTATATGATCTCTTGCAAAAAAGGAGTGGGTGATCCTTCTTATTTCCCATATGCTGAATACCCTGCTGTAGATACTGTTGTCATGGATACTGCTTACTGAGCTCCCACAGACCTTGACTCACCAGTGTTTACAGGGATTGATAGACTGAAACTAAATGTTACACAACAGCACGTTGTGCTTGCTGCAAGCCTGGCAGGGCAGGCACGACAGAACTCTGTGTCCCCTTCTGGGTGTACTCTGATAAGGTTAGAAGAAGCCATCATCAGACCATTTACTTTTCACTACTTTTTTGGACAGGAGGGGAAGGGCAAAAAGGAGGCACCTGCAGAGAATAGGTAGGTGAAACAGGTCCATAAGCCTGAATAGGTCAACCTAAGTAGGAAGATCATAATCAGAACAATCTAAGAAGGTAAATACAGTTTATGAAATGTCAGATCTGTCAGCTTCAGCAACTGCAGTTTCTGTAACCTTTAATCACCTTGAGTTCAAAGACCAGGTTTCATTCATGTTAGAGCTTCCCTAATTACCTGGAAACACATTGCACCCAGAAGGTAATCTGTAATCCTTTGCTGAATTAAATGTGAACTTTTTGCCAGTTTCCTTCCATTTCCTTAAGCAAAAAAGAAATATCCACTGAACCAAGTGCCTCTAGGGAAGAATGATTTTCACAATAGCTAGCCAGCAGGGCTCTGGCCTCACCCATCGCAGTGAACTTTGATGATGGCATGGGTCTGAGCTGGTCCTGGAAGCCGCCTGCTATGTGCAGCACTAACCACCATCTGGGGCTAGCGGGGAGGACCCAGGTGATGGGGATGGGAACCGGGGAAACGGGGGCACAAGGATTGGGAGCAGTAGCTCTTTCCCAGCTCATATGGATATTTTGAATATTTTAACAGTTGCTATGACGTGCTGTCAAAGATGAATGGAATAGTGACCCTTCCCACAGGGTACTGGGCAGGACCTCCCCATGGTGTGTTAACATCATGAACGTTAATGTTTCCAATAAGAAACTTTGGCCAGATTCTACCATCTTATAGATGGTCTCCTTGAAAATTTCAAATACTTGGTAAGAGTCATTAGTGAGCAAGGTGTTAGCTTTCTCAGTGAACTAGATTGTCACCGAATATAGACCAGTCCCAGGTCCCACGTGTGGTGAGGAAACAGAGCTTCTCTGGATGAGGAGGGGCAGCTCTGACCCACAGGATCAAGTCAGAGTGCTGACCGTGCTGCATACGCTGCAGACAGTTCGTGCAAAACTGTCTCAAGCATTGACCCATTAGCTTCAGCTCTGAGACCCCTTAGAAGCAAAAGAACTTGCAGTTGTCTCTAGAAAAGCTGTTTGGTATGATGTTTAAGTGAGACAATGTCTAGAAATTTGGCCAGTTCTGGGTAGTTTTAGAGGCTAGCTAAAGACCCTTTTTTGGCATGTTGGTGCCTGCTTTTTCTGTCATGCAAACAGCCTGGTCATTAGACCTGCATACCACCTCCCTTCCCCCAGAACATTTTGTGAGGTTTTCTCTATTGCTGCCTATGGGGAGCAGGCTCAAGGGAGCATGTTGGAATTTGTGGACTTTCCTTACATTTTTATATCTTATTTCTATTTGTTAAGGGCCTCTCCTGTGCTAAATTGGCTTAAATTGTGTCCCCACACAATCCATATGTTGAAGCCTTAACCTCCAGTATCTGAGATTGTGATTGTATTTGTAGACAGGGTCTTTAAAGAGGTAATTATATTAAAATGAGGTCATAAGGGTGGGCCTTATCCGATCTGCCTGGTGTCCTCATAGGAAGAGGAGATTAGGACACGACATGCACAGAGGAAAGACCACATGAGGACACGGGGAGATGATCATCTGCAAGCCAAGGAGAGAGGCCTCAGGAGAAGCCAGCCCTGCTAACACCTTGATCTTGGACTTCCAGCCTCCAGACGGTGAGAAAACAACTGTCTGTTGTTTAAACCCCCACTCTGGTATTTTGCTACAGAAGCCATAACAAATTAATACCCCCTGTAAATTATCATGCTTGGCCCATAACACTGCATCAGATGGAAGAAAAGTGTCAAAAGATCTAGCCCCCCACTCTCTGAAAGCTCTGCTTTGTGTGAGTCTCCCTTCTGTGGTCGTTTTCTGATTCCTCTGTGGCCGTGGCCCCTGTGTGTTCCCTCTTACCTGTCCTGGTTGCCTGTCCATCTCTGACACCCTGCTTGCAGGATCTGACTGCTTCCCTGTGGTTGCCTTCCTCTCTCCTCTGTCCATCTTGGCCCCATCAGCCTGCCCACCCAATACCTGGTCTCTCTCACAAGTCCTTGCCATCTTCCTTATGGACTCTGCCTCCTCCCCAGTCCTTCTCTTAGAAATGTGGACCCAGACTTCTTAGTGTGCACCTTCTTGGGGTGGACTAGAGCAGAGAAGAGAAGGCTGGAGGGAGCTGTTAGCCTCCTTATCTGAAGAAGCAAAAAGCTAAGTGGCTGGACACTGGGGAAGTAAGTATACCTTACAACTTCCTTTTGTATTTCTTTCGCATAGAAACTATTATTCCTCGTAGTAAAACTAGAGTTGCCCTTGTAAAAATGTGTATAGATAAGGATTTATCTTATCTGTGTCCAAAAGCATATGTATACAGCATTTATCAAATGTCTTACAGAGATGCACAGATACGTGTAGAGCATGTTTACACTCATACGAGTATTAGCAGGATTCCTGTTTTACTTTAGTCTTGCTGCATCTTATCAGGGGACTGGGGAGAAAAATTAAGCCAGGATGGACAGACCTGGAGATGGGGACATGAGTCCATTCTGCTGCTAGAATCACTTCATTGCAAGAGACTCCTTTAAAAATCAAACAAATGTTGCTGTTTTTAAAGACACAGACATAATTTAGAATCCTGAACAGACATGGAAGGCTCACAAGTTGACACTTGGGGAAACTCAGGTGAGGGTAGTTTACACATTGCAAACTTGTGCATAATGTGCCAGGCAGAGCAGGTGCTCACTGCATTTAATGAAGCACTATTTATAACAACTGTACTTTGGAAAAAACCAAGTTGGGATGGGAGGAAATGGGGAGACAACCTGACACTGGTCTTTCAAAAATTAAGTGCTTAGTTATCTTTTTTATTTGTTTTTGAGTATAATGCTTTATAATGCTGTGTTAGTTTCTGCTGTACTGTGAAGTGAATCAGCTATACGTATACATATATCCCCTCCACTTGGACCTCCTTCCCACTTCCCCCTCACCATCGCACCCATCTAGTTCATCACAGAGCACTGAGCTGAGCTCCCTGTACTATACAGCAGATTGCCACTAGCTATCTGTTTTACACATGGTAGTGCATATATGTCAATCCTAATCTCCAAATTCATCCCACCCTCCACGTCCCCCACTATGTCCACACGTCTCTTCTCTACATCTGCATCTCTATTCCTGCTCTGGAAATAGCATCATATGTACCATTTTTCTATATTCCATATATATGCATTAATATACAATATTCATTTTTCTCTTTCTGACTTACTTCACTCTCTGTGACAGACTCTAGGTCCAGCCACATCTTTACAAATGACCCAATTTCATTCCTTTTTATGGCTGAGTAATATTCCATTGTATATATGTATCACATCTTCTTTATCTATTCATCTGTCGATGGACATTTAAGTTGTTTCCATGACCTGGCTATTGTAAATAGTGCTGCAGTGAACATTGAGGTACATGTGTCTTTTTGAATTACAGTTTTCTCAGGGTATATACCCAGGAGTGGGATTTCTGGGTCATATGGTAGTTCTATTTTTAGATTTTGGAAGAACTTCCATAAGGTTCTCCACAGTGGCTGTATCAACTGACATTCCCAACAACAGTGTAAGAGGGTTCCCTTTTCTCCACACTCTCTCCAGCATTTACTGTTTGTAGATTTTCTTGATGATGGCCATTCTGACTGGTGTGAGGTGATACTCATTGTAGTTCTGATTTGCATTTCTCTAATAATTAGTGATGTTGAGCATCATTTCATGTGCCTCTTGGCCATCTGTAGGTCTTCTTTGGAGAAATGTCTGTTTAGATTTTCTGCCCATTTTTTGATTGGGTTGTTTGTTTTGATATTGAGCTGCATGAGCTGTTTGTATATTTTGGAGATTAATCCTTTGTCCGTTGCTTTGTGTGCAAATAATTTCTCACATTCTGAGGGTTGTCTTTTTATCATGTTTATGGTTTTCTTTGCTGTGCAAAAACTTTTAAGTTTAATTAGATATCATTTGTTTATTTTTGTTTTTATTTTCATTACTCTAGGAGGTGGGTCAAAAAAGATCCTCTAAGAGTTTTTATACTGTCTGATCTTACATTTACATCTTTTATCCATTTTGAGTTTATTTTTGTCTTTGGTGTTAGGAAGTGTTCTAATTTCATTCATTTACATGTAGCTGTCCAGTTTTCCCAGCACCATTTATTGAAGAGACTGTCTTTTCTCCATTGTATATTCTTGCCTCTTTTATCATAGAGTAGGTGACCACAGGTGTGTGGGTTTATCTCTGGGCTTTCTATCCTGTTCCACTGATCTATATTTCTGTTTTTGTGCCAGTACCATACTGTCTTGATTACTGTAGCTTTGTTGTATAGTCTGAAGTCAGGGAGGCTGGGTCCACCAGCTCCGTTTTTCTTTCTCAAGATTGCTTTGGTGATACAGAGTCTTTTGTGCTTCTTTACAAATTGTAAAATTTTTTGTTCTAGTCTGTGAAAAATGCCATTGGTAATTTGATAGGGATTGCATTGAATCTTTAGATTGCTTTGGGTAACAGAGTCATTTTCACAATATTGATTCTTCCAATCCAAGAACATGGTATATCTCTCCATCTGTTTGTGTCATCTTTGATTTCTTTCATCAGTGTTTTATAATTTTCTGCATACAGGTTTTTGCTTCCTTTGGTAGGCTTATTCCTAAGTGTTTTATTCTTTTTGTTGCAGTGATAACTGGGATTGTTTCCTTAACTTCTCTTTCTGATCTTTTGTAGTTAGTGTATAGGAGTGCAAGAGATTTCTGTGTATTAATTTTGTATCCTGCAACTTTACAAAATTCATTCATTAGCTCATGTAGTTTACGGGTGGCATCTTTAGGATTTTCTAAATATAGCATCATGTCATCTGCAAGCAGTGATAATTTACTTCTTTTCCAATTTGGATTCTTTTTATTTATTTTTCCTCTCTGATTGCTGTGGCTAGGACTTCCAAAACTGTGCTGAATAATAATGGTGAGAGTGGACATCCTTGTCTTGTTCCTGATCTTAGAGGAAATGCTTTCAATTTTTCACCATTGAGAATGAAGTTTGCTGTGAGTTTGTCCTCTACGGTCTTTATTATGTTGAGGTAGTTTCCCTCTATGGCCATTTTCTGGAGAGTTTTTATCATAAATTGGTGTTGAATCTTGTCAAAAGCTTTTTCTGCATCTATTGAGATGATCATATGGTTTTTATTTTTCAGTTTGTTAATATGCTCTATCACATTGATTGATTTGCATATATTGAAGAATCCTTGCATCTTTGAGATAAATCCCACTTCATCATGGTATATGATCCTTTTAATGTGTTGTTGAATTCTGTTTGCTAGTATTTTGTTGAGGATTTTTGCATCTATGTTCATCAGTTATATTGGTCGTAATTTTCTTTTTTTGGTATACCTTTGTCTGGTTTTGGTATCAGGGTCATGATAGCCTTGTAGAATGAATTTGGGAGTGTTCCTTCCTGTGCAATTTTTTTGGAAGGGTTTGAGAAGGACAGGTGTTAGCTCTTCTCTAAATGTTGATAGAATTCACCTATGAAACCATATCGTCCTGGACTTTTGTTTGTTGGAAGATTTGTAATCACAGTTTCAATTTCATTGCTTGTGATTGTCCATTCATATTTTCTTTCTTCCTGGTTGCCTTGGAAGGTTGTACCTTTCCAAGAATTTGTCCATTTCTTCCAGGTTGTCTATTTTATTGGCATATAGTTGCTTGTAGTGGTCTCTTATGATCTTTTGTATTTCTGTGGTGTCAGTTGTAATTTCTCCCTTTTCTAATTTTATTGATTTGAGTCCTCTCCCTTTTTTTCTTAATGAGTTTGGCTAAAGTTTTATCAATTTTGTTTATCTTCTGAAAGAACCAACTTTTATTTTTGTTGATCTTTATTACTGTTTTCTTCATTTTAATTTCATTTATTTCTGCTCTGATCTTTATGATTTCTTTCCTTCTACTAACTTTTGGTTTTCTTTTTTCTTCTTTCTCTAGTTGCTTTTGGTGTAAGGTTATTTGTTATTTGAGATTTTTCTTGTTTCTTGAGGTGAGATTGAATTGCTGTAAACTTCCCTCTTAGAACTGCTTTTGCTGCATCCCATAGGTTTGGGGTCATTGTGTTTTTGCTGTTTTTTGTTTCTATGTATTTTTAAATTTCCTCTTTGATTTATTCAGTGCTCTCTTGGTTATTTACCAGCACACTATTTAACCTCCATGTGTTTGTGTTTTTAACAGTTTTTTTTTCCTGTAATTGATTTCTCATCTCATAGCATTGTGCTCAGAAAAGATGTTTGATATGATTTCAATTTTCTTAAATTTTCTGAGGCTTGATTTGTGACCCAATATGTGATCTATCTTGGAGAATGTTCTGTGTAAACTCGAGAAGAAAGTGTATTATGCTGCTTTCAGGTGGAATGTCCTATAAATATCAATTAAATCTACCTGGTCTCCTGTGTCATTTAAACCTTGTGTTTCCTTATTTATTTTCTGCCTGGATGATCTGTCCATTGGTGTAAGTGGGGTGTAAAAGTCCCTCACTATTATTGTGTTACTGTTGATTTCCCCTTTTATGGCTGTTAGCATTTGTCTTATGTATGGAAGTGCTCCTATGTTGGGTGCATAAATATTTATAATTGTTATATCTTCTTCTTGGATTGATCCCTTGATCATTATGTAGTGTCCTTCCTTATCTCTTATAACAGTCTTTAAAGCCTATTTTATCTGATATGAGTATTGACACTCCAGCTTTCTTTTGATTTCCATTTGCATGGAATATATTTCCATCCCCTCCCTTTCAGTCTGTATGTGTCCCTATGTCTGAAATTGAACTCTTGGAGACAGCATATATATGGGTCTTGTTTTTGTATCTATTCAGGAATCTGTGTGTTTTGGTTGGAGCATTTAATCCATGTACATGCAAGGTAATTATCAATATGTATGTTCCTATTACCATTTTCTTAATTGTTTTGGGATTGTTTTTGAGAGTGTTTTTCTTCTCTTGTGTTTCCTACCTAAAGAAATTCCTTTAGCATTTGTTGTAAAGTTGGTTTGGTGATACTGAATCCTCTTAGCTTGTGCTTGTCTGTAAAACTTTTGATTTCTTCATCGAATCTGAATGAGATCCTTGCTGGGTAGAGTAATCTTTGTTATCGGTTTTCCCCTTTCATCACTTTAAATATATCCTGCCACTCCCTTCTGGCCTGCAGAGTTTCTGCTGAAAAATCAGCTGATAACCTTATGAGGATTCCCTTGTATGTTATTTGTTTTTTCCCTTGCTGTTTTTAGTATTTTTGCTTCGAATTTAATTTTTGTTAGTTTGATTTTTATGTGTCTTGGTGTGTGTCTCCTAGGGTTTATCCTGTATGAGACTCTCTGCACTTCTCGGATTTGGGTGGCTATTTCCTTTCTCATGTTAGGGAAGTTTTCAACTATAATCTCTTCAAATATTTTCTCAGACCCTTTCTCTTTCTCTTCTTCTCCTGGGATCCCTATAATTCAAATGTTGGTATGTTTAATGTTGTCCCAGAGGTCTCTGTAACTGTCCTGAATTCTTTTCATTCTATTTTCTTTATTCCACATCTTGGCAGTTATTTCTACTATTCTGTCTTCCAGCTCACTTGTTCATTCTTCTGCCTCAGTTATTCTGCTATTGATTCCTTCTAGAGTATTTTTCATTTCGGTTATTGTGTTGTTCATCACTGTTTGTTTATTCTTTAGTTCTTCTAGGTCTTTGTTGAACATTTCTTGTATTTTCTTGATCCATGCCTCCATTCTATTTCTGAGATTTTGGATCATCTTTACTCTGAATTCTTTTTCAGGTAGGTTGCAAATTTCCTCTTCATTTGTTTAGTCTTGTAGGTTTTTACCTTTTTCCTTCTTCTGTAACATATATTTTTGTCATTGCATCTTTTTTTTTGATGGGTGGGGCTGTGTTCTTGTCTTACGGGTTGTTTGGCCTGAGGCATCCAGCACAGGAGTTTGCAGGCAGTTGTGTAGAGCCAGTTTTTGGTGCTGAGATGAGGACCTCCAGGAGACCTCACTCCAATTAATATTCCCTGGGGTCTGAGGTTCTCTATAGTCCAGAAGTTTGGACTCAGTGCTCCCACCACAGGAGCTCAGGCCTGACCCCAGGCCTGGGAGCCAAGATCCTGAAAGCTGCACAGCATGGCAATAAAAAGCAGAGGGCAGAACCATAACAAAGAATAAAAAATAATATGAAATTAGAAAAATTAAAAAATTTATTAGAAAAAATAAAAATGTAAATGAAACCACAGTAAAAAGGTAAAACAGAACCACAACAGCAGAAAAGAAAGAAAGA
Organism: Globicephala melas; assembly: GCF_963455315.2. Taxonomy (NCBI): domain Eukaryota; kingdom Metazoa; phylum Chordata; class Mammalia; order Artiodactyla; family Delphinidae; genus Globicephala; species Globicephala melas. The sequence goes on from NC_083315.2 coordinate 52,772,954, forward strand.
AAAAAAAAAACCAGAAAATGCCTTGGCTGTTGGGGGGCTTCTTAGGCTCGGGCATGGCTTAGGCGGGGTCTGGGGCCTAGGCTTAGGACCTGCACGGCTGGAAAAGGACCTTGGGGGTTTGGAAGTTTGGGGCTTAGTCCTGGCACAGCTGGTGGGGGCCTTGGAATTTGCAGGCTTTTGTCCATGACTCCAGCAGGCTTGCTGGGGGCCAAGTGGATGGGGGAAATGCTGGGCACATTCCCCTCTGATCCCCTGATCCCACAAAGGTCTCTCCCCATCCCCGCTGATCCCATCACCATGAGTGTGCACCTCCCGAGCACAGTAACTCCTCCTCTCCCCCAGCCGCCCCTCAGGGACTCTGGTACCATCTAGTCTCTAGTTTTCCTCCCCCACTCCCTCCCATGGCTCCAGGACCCACATGGTCAGAGGTGGCCTCAGATGGCAGAGGATAAGGCCAGGGACCTCAGCAGACTTGCCGGGGGCTGAGTGGGAGGGGAAAATGCAGGCTACCTTCCCTTCTGATCCTCCCATCCCCTGAAGGTCTCTCCCCATCCCCATTGATCCCCTTGCTTTGAGTGGGTCCCTTTGGGTATAGGAGCCCCTCCTTATCCCCCTGCCCCTTAGGGGCACTGGTCCCATCTAGCCCCTATTTCTCCTCCCCGCTCCCTCCCCACTACATCCTACATAGTCACTCAGGGGTTCCTCCCATCCCCTTAGGTGTCTGAGGTCCCCCACCAGCACCTGGTAAGTGTCGTAGTTGTGAGGAGATGCAAACTCCATGTCCTCCTACCCCGCCATCTTGACTCCGCTCTGTCAAGAGCTTAGTTATCTTAAATGGGACGGCAAAAGGAGAAATCTGGAGTTAAATGGCTATTTGCCCTGATTATGAATTCAGTTAAAATTCTCCACCAAACTGGAAGAAACCTAAACCAAAGTATTTCTAACATTTTATGAAGCTTCAAGTTGAACCGGAAATAATGAAAGCACATGCCAAAAAGATTGCCATCCAGATCGAGTCTGCTTATTAAAAGAAGGAAATGTACCTACTGTTTACATGATCCTTTAAACCACTTTTAAAGAGACTGAATTAGTTCATACTGTCAGTGTCATTAAAGGAGGAAAAGAGAAAACAGAAAGGCAAGAAACATAGTAATGAAAAAGTAAAAACAAAATAAATTAAAAATAGTATGCTTTTCTGGTTGCTGGAAGTTAAAATCTTGTTAAAGTAGTCAATCTTGTGACAAATATACATGAAAATCTCTGAATGTTGACAACTTATTATATTGCATGTGAGTTTAGAATAGATGCTCTTCCCAAGTTTAAAAAAAATTAAAACAACAACAAAAATCTATAATCATATCCCTCTTACTCAAAAGGCAGAAAAACAGATAGAGCCAAAAATAAAGATATACAACAGATATGAAAAGTGCCTCATGTAAGAGATTCTGTTTAGAGCTTTTTTTCCCTTGGAGGTGATATATTTAATCTTCATGGGAATGAGAATTAAAAAGTTGAGTGTTTCCCTTTATGATCTGGCTGACTGAGAGCTCAGAGCCAAACTTATGATTCAGTTATAACAACTGTCATGTATTTCTTCCTGCTTGCTAATTCATATTTATATACTTTATTTACTTTCCCTGGTCCAGAGTGTGAATTTTTTATAGTGTTAACTTTTTAAAAAAAAATTACCCAAGAAACACCCATGGCTCTTGAAGAACACACTAGAAATAAACAAATAAGAATTAGCCACAAATCTGTATGTTCCATCATTCAGGACAGCCATCCCATTGCACTATCCTACAGCCTCTGGATGTGCATGTATGTATGTGTTAACATGTAAATGAGATCATGCTATATATACTGATGTAGATTCTTTGTTTCACTTTTATCATAAGCATGAATCAATGTCAATAATCACAAATGAAATATTAATGGCTCTTTTAGCATTCTGTTATATGGAGATACCATTCAACCTATCAAGTCATTTCCAAATTTTTGATATTATAAGCAATGCTGAAATATATCCTTCTTGCTAAATCTTTGTAGATGTCCTCATAAATAAGCTTATGATAAATTTCTAGGAATGAAATTGCTGGGTCAAGCATAAACAAATATTTTAGACTTTTAACAACGATCACCGACTGCATTATTCAGATAGTGGCATCAGTTGATACTCTTAAACCAGACAAATATTTTAAAAATGCATTTATCCTTACCCCACCAACACTGAGATCGTCTTTTTTCTAATTTGATAGCTTAAAAATCATGTTCTTCAAATGAAAATATCTTAGATAATTATGAAATTCGATAAAAATTGTTTTTCTGACCTCACCACTCCTCTGTTCAGAATGCTATGCCAACGTGCTGTGTCTCCCCTCCCTTTATACTCTCATCCCCAGCCAGCGTCTCCTGACCATGTTCTATCTACAAATTCTGTAGACTTCCAGGATCTTGAACTTGACCATGCCTCATGTGAGGTACTGAGTTTTCAAATCATGACAATTATTCAGCAGCTCATTTCTAGCCCTTTTCCTTTAGCACCTCTCCCCCACCATCCCTCCCAACCCCCATTCCCCCCAACACATGTGCCCAAAGCCATCATCTTAACCACTTCAGGTCACTTTTCAGTATAATAACATGTTTATAATTCACAATCTGCTAGACCTTAAAGCAAGCTAAACACTCTGAGATTATAAAGCACGACCTGGAATTCTAAGCAGAGAAAAAAGTTCAATAAAATGTATGACCATTTTTTCTTTTTCTTTTTGGCTTGTAGATTTAAATAGCTTTGGAAGGGCCTTACCTGCTGTAAAGTTGCAATGTTTTCTATTAGCCATTTTATGGTTTTATTTTCTTTAAGTTCTTAGGTTCTTGTGAAATTTATCCTGGTTTATGATACCCTCCATTTGGTTTTTCAGTTGTCCCAACACATTTTTTCCTGCAGTTATATTTTTTATTGAGGTATAGCTTACATATAGTAAAATACACAGACTAAATGTTCCATTCTGTGAAGATATAAAATATTTCCAATATTCCAGAAAGTGTCCTTGTAAATTCAGCAACTCCCCCCACCCACACACAACAGAGAAAACTACTTTCTGATTTTTGTCATCATAGATTACTTTAGCCTCTGGTTTTGTTCTAGAACCTAATAAGATTGGAATCATACAGAATATGTTCTTTTCAGATGGTACAGATGATATAGATATAGATATAGACATAGAGACAGAGACAATCCCAGGCAGGATGGGGACAACTCAATTCCCTACCAACTCAGGTGGGCTGGAGCTGAGTCAGAGCCCTTAGAATTAGAAAAAAATAAAGTAGTAGATTGTTTCTTGCTCCTGAAAGTTGTAGGATTTTACCTCCATTTACACCAGTTGTTCTCAAACTTTTCTGCATATTGGATTCATCGGGGAACCTTAAAAAAATACTGATATCTGAGTTTCACCTCCTCCACCCCACCTCCGCAGAGATTCTGATTATCTTTTCAGGTTACAACTTAGATATTTGGAGTTTAAGAGTATCCTCTGGTGAATGTAATGTGCAGCCAAGGTTGAGAAACAGGAATTTGCATGAGAGCTTCAAGTGCATTAACATCTCACACATTTTAAGAGCTTCACATTAAGATGCAGATTTTGATTCAGAAGGTCTGGGGGCCAAGAGCCTGCATTTCAAGCAAACTCTGAGTTGATATCAATGTTGGCTCATGGACTGTAGTTTGAGAAGCAAGGGATGTAAATGTTCTTTCTGACAGTTTCCTTAGATTCAAGACTGTCTTTTAACTCCCCTGCAACCCTGAAATTCACCCCAAAGCTCATCCTGATGGAGACAGGAGTGGTTTTCTTAATCATACCTTCTGTGTGTCCTCTCCCACGTATTAGAGCTCCTTGGGCCCATATTCTGAACCCTTTTCTTCTCTTGCTTAATAATTTTTGCTTAGACTACGACAACTTCTCTACACCAAAAACTCACAAACATTTCTTTAGCTCATATCTTCTTCCTGAGTGCCAGACCGGCATGCCCAACTGCTCCCATGACATTTCCTCTTGAATGTCTTATAGAATTCTTAGCATAACCTTCAAAACTGAAGTCATGATTATCTTTTACAACCAAATATGACCTTCCAAAATCTTTAAAAAATATCTAGATAGATATATACATAATGATAGATGATAAATAGATACAGATTGATAGATGATAGATAGGTAGATATAGAGATGGGTGATAGATAAATATAGATATAGAAAGAAGAGGCGGGGAGAGGGAGAGAACTACCACCTAGACAATTGTTCATGGAAGAATCTGGACGTCTTCCTTCATACCTTATACACCCCTTCCTTCACATCCAGCCACCCATTCCTGTTAATCTGCAAAATGTATTTTGACTCTTTTTGCTTCTTTCTGTGTCCACTACGACCAACCTCGCCCAAGCTCTGGTCCATTTTTACCCTAGTTCTTCTAAAATATATTTTTTCCAAAACAAGTGTTATTTTCTTAAAATGTAATTCAGATTATGTTCTTATCATGTTTCAAACTGTTGTGTAGTTCTCAGTGCATTTAGAATAAAATTCAAAATCTTACTTAATAATGTTTCTGGTTATCTTAAATGTTTCCAAAAATGATGACAATGTCATATGATTTGAATGTTGACAAGTACTTTGCTGTATGGTAAGGAAGTCATAAGAAGTAGAGGCTGTGAGGAAGGTTCTGTGAATGAAGGTGAGAATACACCCACTGTTAGGATGACGACCAGAAGTATTTTTGCTTTTGAGACTTAGATAAAATTGTCTCCACCCTGATGTAGAATTGATCAATGATAAGGTGTGAATTGCATAAGAAAACCAAAGTCTTTTGGGTAAAAAGGGTTGTATGTAACTCCACATTGTTTCTCCAAAGATTTGGATACTATCAAGGTATATTAGGGTTCCCTGTTCCAGAGCTCAATGGCAGAAAGTTAAATAAATGCTCTGAAATTCAGTTACCTTAGAGGAGTACAGTATTACAATCAGCATAAGAACTTGTGATTTCTTCGAGGCTAAGGACTGACCTTAGCTCAGTGTCAGAGGGCCTTGGGCTGAAAGCCCCCTGGAACACTTGAACTTCCAAGAGCATTGTTGGAGTTTTTAACTACTGGGTCATAATCATGGTAACAAATGGAGATCACTACAGAGGCTCCTGTCTGGATGGAGACAGGAAAGGGCAATTCAGAAGCAGTGGACAATTGCCATCTGTCAAAGAGCCTTAAAATAATGTTTAATAATGAGAGTGTCAGGTAGCGGGAGGTGAGAGCAGGCTGTGATGGGCCTTGTGTGAGACCAGTTCTCTCTCATCAGGTTTGTGGATGAAGCTAAGTTTCTTGTTTTCAGAGAGACATTTAGCTTCTGGTAATGAGGATGGGAAGACATGGAGAACTTCAGGAGGGAGACACTGGCCTTCCTGCTGATAGAGCTGGTGGATGGCAGAGGATTCAATGGAGAAAGAAGACGAGGAAGAGAAGGTGAGGGCGAGATGACAATAATTGTACCCTAAGCTCGTGGTTTATATCACAGCAGTTACATTTCGTCACCGTCATTGGAGATCTTTATAAATCCTTATCTAGAATTGACTGAATAAAACTGTATCACTGATGCCACTTTATTCTCTAAGTCATTCATTTGTTCATTTGTTTAACAAATACGTTTTGAATTTCTCCTGGGAACTAGGTATCCAGGACAATTCTATGTGCTGAGGTTACAGCCATGAACAAAACAAAAAACAATATATTCCAAAGCTCCTCTGTTATGGAGGCCACATTCTAGTGGTGGGGCTGTCAGGAACTTGACAATAAACACAAAAAAATACGTCAAATGTGTAGTATGTCAGATAATGAAATGAGCGATGACAGAAAATGCCACAGAAAAGGTAGCCAGGGAGTGTACACTGGGGATAAATTTTAAGGAGGAAGGTTGGGGAAAACCTCTCTGAAAAGGTGAAGCCTGAGGAAAGACCAGAAAATGGGAAAGAAGACGGTCATGTGCATACTGGGGGAAGATGGTTCCAGGCTGCAGGCACAGCAAGTGCAAAGTCCCAGTGGGCATTCGCCTCAGAGCTCAAAGACAGCGCGGCTGGGTGGATGAGAATGGGAGGGGAGGCAAAGGGGAGGATGGATCTTTCAGGTCCTTTGAAAGCCACTACAAGAACACTGACCCTGAGTGATATGGGAAGACAGTGGAGAGTTTTGAGCAGAGAAATAGTGTAATTTGTCTTATTTGTTAACAGGATCATGCTGGCTGCTGTGTGTCGAATCAACTGTAGGGAGGAGGGGAGGAAGTAGGAAAGTCACTTAGGAGAGCACGACACTAGTCGGGGGAGGGATGGAGCTGGCTTGGGGATGGCCAGTGTTGTAAGGCAGAGGCCACAGGATTGGTCCCTGGATCAGAGGTGGGGTGTGATAGAAAGTAAAAAATCAGAAAGCTTCTAAGGTTTTTAGCCTGACAACTTCCATTAACTGAGATGAATAGGGTGTGGTTAGAGCAAGTTTGTGAAGAAGAACAAGCTGAGGCATGTATTAGACATTCACATGTGGCCCTTGAAGATATAAGACTGAGATTCAAAGGAAGAGAACCAAACTGGAGACATACATTTGAGGGTGAAAGTGGTCAAGGGGTATAGATGCTGTCTAAAGCTGTGAGACCACATGAAATCATCAAGAGAGACACAGAAAGGCCCACGTACCAAGCCTGGAGGCATTTCAACCTTAAGAGACTGCAAAGATGGGTAGGAACCGTGGAAGGAGAAAATTGGGGCCCATGTGGGTGTCCTGGCATCCAAGTCAAAAGACATACACTTCTAGGAGGAAGTAGCCATCACTAGGGAAAATGCTCCTGATAAGCCGAGTAAGATGAAGACTTAAAATTGACATTGGGTTTAGTTAAATAGGGGTCAAACTGATGTTTGAAGCAAGACCAAGAAGTCTAGTATCAAGGATGGGTATAGACCCTTCCTAGATAGAAGTAAACTGTGAAGAGTTTGGGTTTGGAGGGTTCTTTAAGATGCTCTAAAACCTGGCTCCTCAAAGTATGGTCCACAGACAAGCAGCACTGGCATCACCTGGGAGCTTATTAGAAAAGCAGAATCTCAGAGCCCACCCAGATCTGCTGAATCAGAATCTGCTCTTAGAGCAAGATCTCTGGCCCATCTGTCTGCTTGGCAGAGTTTTAGACACACGGCTATAAAACACCTGGACCAGGGTTCCTAACACCCATGGTGATGGTGCTGATGGCACGGACCCTCCTGATGCTGTGTTTCTGCAGCTGGTGTCAGAGCGAGGAGAGGCTGGGGTTCACATAATGGTTGGGGCTGAGTGCTCTTAGGTTTTTAGCAAAGAAGGTAAAATGACCCTTTTCTGGTTCCTGCTACGTTCATGGTCTCTTCAGACCTGAGCGTCGACTTGTTCACCTCAGTTCAAAGAGTTCACTATGGCTTCTCTATTTTTGTGGACGCTGCCTTGCAGTTAACCCCTCTCCATCAGGCACAGAGATTGCAAGCATTCTGCTGACTCCCGGACTGCTACTGCCTGCAGTTACCTAAAGTGCCTTGTCACCTGATCCCTCCCTCCTGTAAGGCCTCTGCCTTCTGACACCTGTGCCCAAGAGGGGGTAGATCTAATTCGTTCAATGGATTGTGTCACACACAATGTGCTTGTAAAGGGTTCCATAAAGAAATACATTTGAGGAACACTGTGAGGGTCTCCTGCAGAGGTGGGGGGTGGCTGTGGCTCACCACAGGGACAAGGACACTGGCAGCAGAAGTTCTGGGAAGTACTCCTTGGCATGAGCCCTCCCAGAGTCCACCATTAGCCCCACCAAACAGCCCAGTTAGGCTCCAGTGTTGGGTCACCTCAGGCCAAACAACCAACAGGGAGGGAACACAGCCCCACCCATCAGCAGACAAGTAGATTAAAGTTTTACTGAGCTCTGCCCACCAGAGCAGCAGCCAGCTCTATCCACCACCAGTCCCTCCCATCAGGAAAGTTGCACAAGCCTCTTAGATAGCCTCATCCGCGAGAGGGCAAATAGCAGAAGCAGGAAGAACTACAATGCTGCAGCCTGTGGAACAAAAACCACATTCACAGAAAGATAGACAAAATGAAAAGGCAGAGGACTATGAGGGAACAAGATAAAACCCCAGAAAAGCAACCAAATGAAGTGGAGATAGGCAACCTTCAGAAAAAGAATTCAGAATAATGACAGTTAAGAGATCCAGGACCTTGGAAAAGAATGGAGGAGAGGGTGTGGAGAAAAGGGAACCCTCTTGCACTGTCCGTGGGAATGTAAACTGATACAGCCACTATGAAGAACAGTATGGAGGTTCCTTAAAAGACTAAAAATAGAATTACCATATGACCCAATTACTGGGCATATATCCTGAGAAAACCGTAATTCAAAAAGACACATGCACACCAATGTTCATTGCAACACTATTTACAATAGGTAGATCATGGAAGCAACCTAAATGCCCATTGACAGCCAAATGGATAAAGAAGATATGGTACATATATATAATGGAATATTACTCAGTCATAAAAAGGAACAAAATTGGGTCATTTGTAGAGATGTGGATTGACCTAGAGACTGTCATACAGAGTGAAGTAAGTCAGAAAGAGAAAAACAAATATCGTATATTAACACATATATGTGGAATCTAGAAAAATGGTACAGACGAACCATTTTGCAAGACAGAAATAGAGACAAAGATGTAGAGAACAAATGTATGGAAACCAAGGGGGAAAAGTGGGGGGGTTGGTGGGATGAACTGGGAGATTGGGATTGACATATATACATATATGACATATATACACTAACATGTATAAAATAGGTAACTAATAAGAACCTACTATATAAAAAATAAATAAAATAAAATTCAAAAAAAGTAAACAAAACTTTAGTTTTCTACACTATGTGTAGAAAATCTCATTTTTTGCTGTAGTAATGACATATATTAATACTTTAATAAAGTTTCAAGAATGCTATATGAGAATTAAAAATTCTGAATGCGAATATATATTTGCATTAACTAGAATGATTATACATGTTAATGCAAAGTGAAGAATAAAGAACATTTGTTTAGCTAAAATATGTTTATTACATTCAAGCTATCATCCAAAAAACTTCCATTTTTACATATAAATAAATGCAGAATTTAAGAATTGTAAAAACCAACATTAAAATCTGTGATAAGACCTTTTTTTCTTTTTTCTTTCTCCATCTTAGTTTTAGTCTGAATTACACTTTCCCACAGTTTTATTTATTTTAATTTTGGAAAGAACATGTTACATGAGATCTACTCTCTTAAATGTTAAGTGTACAAGATATTATTGTTGACTCTAGGTACAGAGTTGGACACAGATCTCTAGAGCTCACTCATCTTCTTGCTTGATTGAAACTTCAAGCCTTTTAATTAGAAACTCCTTTCCCCCCTCCTTTCAGCCCCTGGCAACCACTGTCCACTCTGATTCTATGAATTTGACTATTTTAGATCCCTCACATAAGTGGAACCATGTAATATCTGTCTTTCTGTGATTGGCTTATATCAGCATAATGCCCTCAAGGTTCTTCCATGTTGTTGCCATTGTGAATATTACCTTATTTATTTATTTAGGGCTTAATAATGTTTCATTGTATGTATATATCACATTTTCTTCATTCATTGATTCACTGATAAACACTTGGGTTATTTCTACATCTTGTGAATAGTGCTGCAACAAGTGCTAATACTTATTTGAGATTCTGATTTCAATTCTTTTGGATAAACTCCCGGAAGTGGGATTGCTGGATCATATGGTAGTTCTGTTCTTATTTTTTGAGGAACTTCCATACTGTTTTTCATAGTGGCTGCATCAATTTGCATTCCCATGAACAGTGTGCATGCTTTGTAATTTTTTATTGAAAGCTGATGTTTTCTATGTGTGTACATTTTATGCGTGGAAATGAGCATGGCTTTTCTTCTGCTAGGTCTATAATAAGGGGTTTTGTGTTTGTCTCTTCTGGAATTGGGCTGGGTTTGAAATTTGTTGTTTCTGTGTTCTTATCAGTGCACCATTGCAACTTCTGTGAACCTGACCTTGGAGGTGTGGACTTCTCAAGTGCTCCTGCCCCATCTCCAGATGTGACGCTGTCTTCTCTTCACACATATTCCTGCCCTTCCCCAGGGTCTGGGCTTCTCTTTTACTCTGTCCCCTCCCACAGTGCAGTTTTCCAAGGGTATCCATCAGTGAGTGTCCTTCATGTTCTGGGTGCCCTAACCCTTCAGATTTTAAGCCTTTTAATCCTTAGGGGAGCTGAATCTCAGCAAGTCTGTTCCTCTGTCACCTGCAATGTGATTCCACAGGAATCTTAGGTCTTACAATTTGCCCACTCACAGCCATTGTCACCTCTGATCTTTCTCACTACTCCCACCTCTCCTGTGGGCACTTAGTAGATTCCTGGAGGAAAAGCCTCCAAGAGATTAGAAATCCCTAGGTGTGCAGCTCACAGGGGCCTCACACATTCTTACTAGCTCACAGGCTGCCTTCAACAGTTCATTAAAAATGTTTCGTTCACTCTCCTGTCTAGATGTTCCCTGGTGTTTAGTGGTGTTTATCGCAGGTAAGTAAATACTTAGGACCTGTTTCTCCTTGCTGGTTCCTGTCCCTCTTTAGATTTTGTGCCAATTTATTTACTCTGTAACCTCATCTTTCTAACAGGTACAAAAGAAGTCATTAATTTGAGGATTTCCAAGATTTTCCTTGTTACATGGGTGAGAGCAATATGCGTTCCACCTCTCTATATCTCTGAATTGAAATCAAATAACTCTGTGTCCTCTTAAACATCAGGTCTGCAATTTAAGTAGTACTGAAGATAACATTTATTTATACTTTCTGATCCTAGGAGCCAACATGTTTATTTGGTAAAGGGCAATCTCATTTTTCCCATTCATTTAATGCCAAATATTAATTAAAAAAAAGATATCCAGTTAATTACTAAAAATAGAATCTACTTAGTAAATCAGAATATTGCCAGTCAGTGATTAAGGCAGCATTCAGTTACATTTTCTAAATATAATTTATCCCTACTTAGCAAACTCTAAATGCACTATTCTTTTTTTTTTTTTTAAGTTTCCAAGATGTGTCTGTGTGTGTGTGTGTGTTTAACATCTTTATTGGGGTATAATTGCTTTACAATGGTGTGTTAGTTTCTGCCTCATAACAAAGTGAATCAGTAATACATATACATATGTTCCCATATCTCTTCCCTCTTGCGTCTCCCTCCCTCCCACCCTCCCTATCCCACCCCTCCAGGTGGTCACAAAGCACCAAGCCGATATGCCTGTGCCATGCGTCTGCTTCCCACTAGCTATCTACCTTACGTTTGTTAGCGTGTATATGTCCATGACTCTCTCTCGCCCTGTCACAGCTCACCCTTCCCCCTCCCCATATCCTCAAGTCCGTTCTCCAGTAGGTCTGTGTCTTTATTCTTGTCTTACCCCTAGGTTCTTCATGACATTTTTTTTTCTTCTTAAATTCCATATATATGTGTTAGCATACAGTATTTGTCTTTTTCTTTCTGACTTACTTCACTCTGTATGACAGACTCTAGGTCTATCCACCTCATTACAAATAGCTCAATTTCATTTCTTTTTATGGCTGAGTAATATTCCATTGTATATATGTGCCACATCTTCTTTATCCAATCATCTGATGATGGGCACTTAGGTTGTTTCCATCTCCGGGCTATTGTAAATAGAGCTGCAATGAACATTTTGGTACATGACACTTTTTGAATTTTGGTTTTCTCAGGGTATATGCCCAGTAGTGGGATTGCTGGGTCACATGGTATTTCTATTTGTAGTTTTTTAAGGAACCTCCATACTGTTCTCCATAGTGGCTGAACCAATTCACATTCCCACCAGCATTGCAAGAGTGTTCCCTTTTCTCCACACCCTCTCCAGCATTTATTGTTTCTAAATTTTTTGATGATGGCCATTCTGACTGGTGTGAGATGATATCTCACTGTAGTTTTGATTTGCATTTCTCTAATGATTAATGATGTTGAGCATTCTTTCATGTGTTTGTTGGCAGTCGGTATATCTTCTTTGGAGAAATGTCTATTTAGGTCTTCAGCCCATTTTTGGATTGGGTTGTTTCTTTTTTTGTTATTGAGCTGCATGAGCTGCTTGTAAATTTTGGAGATTAATCCTTTGTCAGTTGTTTCATTTCCAAATATTTTCTCCCATTCTGAGGGTTGTCTTTTGGTCTTGTTTATGGTTTCCTTTGCTGTGCAAAAGCTTTGAAGTTTCATTAGGTCCCATTTGTTTATTTTTGTTTTTATTTCCATTACTCTAAGAGGTGGGTCAGAAAGAATCTTGCTGTGATTTATGTCATGGAGTGTTCTGCCTATGTTTTCCTCTAAGAGTTTGATAGTTTCTGGCCTTACATTTAGGTCTTTAATCCATTTTGAGCTTATTTTTGTGTATGGTGTTAGGGAGTGATCTAACCTCAGACTTTTACATGTATCTGTCCAGTTTTCCCAGCACCACTTATTGAAGAGGCTGTCCCTTCTCCACTGTACATTCCTGCCACCCTTATCAAAGATAAGGTGTCCATATGTGTGTGGGTTTATCTCTGGGCTTTCTATCCTGTTCCATTGATGTATCTTTCTGTTTTTGTGACAGTACCATACTGTCTTGATTACTGTAGCTTTGTAGTATAGTCTGAAGTCAGGGAGCCTGATTCATCCAGCTCCTTTTTTCGTTCTCAAGTTTGCTTTGGCTATTAGGGGTCCTTTGTATTTCCATACAAATTGTGAAATTTTTTGTTCTAGTTCTGTGAAAAATGCCATTGGTAGTTTGATAGGGATTGCATTGAATCTATAGATTGCTTTGGGTAGTAGAGTCATTTTCACAATGTTGATTCTTCCAATCCAAGAACATGGTATATCTCTCCATCTATTTGTATCATCTTTAATTTCTTTCATCAGTTTCTTATAATTTTCTGCATACAGGTCTTTTGTCTCCTTAGGTACGTTTATTCCTAGATATTTTATTCTTTTTGTTGCAATGGTAAATGGGAGTGTTTTCTTGGTTTCACTTTCAGATTTTTCATCATTAGTATATAGGAATGCCAGAGATTTCTGTGCATTAATTTTGTATCCTGCTACTTTACCAAATTCATTGATTAGCTCTAATAGTTTTCTGGTAGCATCTTCAGGATTTTCTATGTATAGTATCATGTGATCTGCAAACAGTGACAGCTTTACTTCTTCTTTTCTGATTTGGATTCCTTTTATTTCCTTTTCTTCTCTGATTGCTGTGGCTAAAACTTCCAAAACTATGTTGAATAAGAGTGGTGAGAGTGGGCAACCTTGTCTTGTTCCTGATCTTAGTGGAAATGCTTTCAGTTTTTCACCATTGTGGATGATGTTGGCTGTGGACTTGTCATATATAGCCTATATTATGTTGAGGAAAGTTCCCTCTATGCCTACTTTCTGGAGGGTTTTTATCATAAATGGGTGTTGAATTTTGTCAAAAGCTTCCTCTGCACCTATTAAGGTGATCATATGGTTTTTCTCCTTCAATTTTTTAATATGGTTTATCACATTGATAGATTTGCGTATATTGAAGAATCCTTGCATTCCTGGAATAAACCCCACTTGATCATGGTGTATGATCCTTTTAATGTGCTGTTGGATTCTGTTTGCTAGTATTTTGTTGAAGATTTTTGCATCTATGTTCATCAGTGATATTGGCCTGTAGTTTTCTTTCTTTGTGACATCCTTGTCTGGTTTTGGTATCAAGGTGATGGTGGCCTCGTAGAAGGAATTTGGGAGTGTTCCTCCCTCTGCTATATTTTGGAAGAGATTGAGAAGGATAGGTGTTAGCTCTTCTCTAAATGTTTGACAGAATTTGCCTGTGAAGCCATCTGGTCCTGGGCTTTTCTTTGTTGGAAGATTTTTAATCACAGTTTCAATTTTAGTGCTTGTGATTGGTCTGTTCATATTTTCTATTTCTTCCTGATTCAGTCTTGGCATGTTGTGCATTTCTAAGAATTTGTCCATTTCTTCCAGATTGTCCATTTTATTGGCATAGAGCTGCTTGTAGTAATCTCTCATGATCTTTTTTATTTCTGCAGTGTCAGTTGTTACTTCTCCTTTTTCATTTCTAATTCTATTGATTTGAGTCTTCTCCCTTTTTTCTTGATGAGTCTGGCTAGTGGTTTATCTATTTTGTTTATCTTCTCAAAGAACCAGCTTTTAGTTTTATTGATCTTTGCTATTGTTTCCTTCATTTCTTTTTCATTTATTTCTGATCTGATTTTTATGATTTCTTTCCTTCTGCTAGCTTTGGGGTGTTTTTGTTCTTCTTTCTGTAATTGCTTGAGGTGCAAGTTTAGGTTGTTTATTTGAGATGTTTCCTGCTTCTTAAGGTGGGCTTGTATTGCTATAAACTTCCCCCTTAGAACTGCTTTTGCTGCATCCCACAGGTTTTGGGTCGTTGTGTCTCCATTGTCATTTGTTTCTCGGTATTTTTTAATTTCTCCTTTGATTTCTTCAGTGATCACTTCACTATTAAGTAGTGTATCGTTTAGCCTCCATGTGTTTGTATGTTTTACAGATCTTTTCCTGTAATTGATATCTAGTCTCATGGCATTGTGGTCGGAAAAGATATTTGATACAATTTCAATTTTATTAAATTTACCGAAGCTTGATTTGTCACCCAAGATATGATCTATCCTGGAGAATGTTCCATGAGCACTTGAGAAAAATGTGTATTCTTTTGTTTTTGGATGTAGTGTCCTATAAATATCAATTAAGTCCATTTTGTTTAATGTATCATTTAAAGCTTGTGTTTCCTTATTTATTTTCATTTTGCATGATCTGTCCATGGGTGAAAGTGGGGTGTTAAAGTCCCCTACTATGAATGTGTTACTGTCGATTTCCCCTTTTATGGTTGTTAGTATTTGCCTTATGTATTGAGGTGCTCCTATGTTGGGTGCCTAAATATTTACAATTGTTATATCTTCTTCTTGGATCAATTCCTTGATCATTTTGTAGTGTCCTTCTTTGTCTCTTCTAATAGTCCTTATTTTAAAGTCTATTTTGTCTGATATGAGAATTGCTACTCCAGCTTTCTTTTGGTTTCCATTTGCATGGAATATCTTTTTCCATCCCCTTACTTTCAGTCTGTATGTGTCTCTAGGACTGAAGTGGGTCTCTTGTAGACAGCATATATAAGGGTCTTGTTTTTGTATCCATTCAGCCAATCTGTGTCTTTTGGTGGGAGCATTTAATCCATTTACATTTAAGGTAATTATCGATATGTATGTTCCTATTCCCATTTTCTAAATTGTTTTGGGTTCATTATTATAGGTCTTTCCCTTCTCTCGTGTTTCTCGTCTAGAGAAGTTCCTTTAACATTTGTTGTAAAGCTCGTTTGGTGGTGCTGAACTCTCTCAGTTTTTGCTTGTCTGTAAAGGTTTTAATTTCTCCATCAAATCTGAATGAGATACTTGCTGTGTAGAGTAGTCTTGGTTGCAGGTTTTTCTCCTTCATCACTTTCAGTATGTCCTGCCACTCCCTTCTGGCTTGCAGAGTTTCTGCTGAAAGATCAGCGGTTAACCTTATGGGGATTCCCTTGTGTGTTATTTGTTGTTTTTCCCTTGCTGCTTTTAATATGCTTTCTTTGTATTTAATTTTTGACAGTTTGATTAATATGTGTCTTGGCGTATTTCTCCTTGGATTTGTCCTGTATGGGACTACCTGTGCTTCCTGGACTTGATTAACTATTTCCTTTCCCATATTAGGGAAGTTTTCAACTATAATCTCTTCAAATATCTTCTCAGTCCCTTTCTTTTTCTCTTCTTCTTCTGGAACCCCTAAAATTCGAATGTTGGTGCGTTTAATGTTGTCCCAGAGGTCTCTGAGACTGTCCTCAGTTCTTTTCATTCTTTTTTCTTTATTCTGCTCTGCAGTAGTTATTTCCACTATTTTATCTTCCAAGTCACTTATCCGTACTTCTGCCTCAGTTATTCTGCTATTGATCCCATCTAGAGTACTTTTAATTTCATTTATTGTGTTGTTCATCGTTGCTTGTTTCATCTTTATTTCTTCTAGGTCCTTGTTAACTGTTTCTTGCATTTTGTCCATTCTATTTCCAAGATTTTGGATCATCCTTACTATCATTATTCTGAATTCTTTTTCAGGTAGACTGCCTATTTCCTCTTCATTTGTTAGGTCTGCTGCATTTTTATCTTTCTCCTTTATCTGCTGTGTGTTTTTCTGTCTTCTCAGTTTGCTTATCTTACTGTGTTTGGGGTCTCCTTTTTGCAGGCTGCAGGTTCGTAGTTCCCGCTGTTTTTGATGTCTGTCTCCAGGGGCTAAGGTTGGTTCAGTGGGTTGTGTAGGCTTCCTGGTGGAGGGGACTAGTTCCTGTGTTGCGGTGGATGAGGCTGGATCTTGTCTCTCTAGTGGGCAGGTTCACATCTGGTGGTGTGTTTTGGGGTGTCTGTGGCCTTATTATGATTTTAGGCTGCCTTTCTGCTAATGGGTGGGGTTGTGTTCCTGTTTTGCTAGTTGTTTGGCATAGGTTGTCCAGCACTGTGGCTTGCTGGTCGTTGAGTGAAGCTGGGTCCTGGTGTTAAGATGGAGGTCTCTGGGAGATTTTTGCTGTTTGATATTATGTGGAGCTGGGAGGTCTCTTGTTGACCAGTGTCCTGAAGTTGGCTCTCCTACCTCAGAGGCAGAGCCCTGACTCCTGGCTGGAGCACCAGGAGCCTTTCATCCACACGGCTCAGAATAAAAGGGAGAAAAAGTAGAGAGAATTAGTAGAAGTATGAAGAAAGAAAGAAGGAAAGGAGGGAAGGAAGGAAGGAAGGAAGGAAGGAAAGAAGGAAGGAAGAAAGAAAGAAAGAAAAAGAAAGAAAAAGAAAGAAAGAAAGAAGCAAAGAAGGAAAGAAGGCAAGAAGGAAAGAAAGGAGGGAGGGAGGAAGGAAGGAGGGAAAGAAGGAAAAAAGACAGAAAGAAAGAAGATACAGTAAAATAAAATAAAGTATAATAAAGTTATTGAATTAAAAAATACTTATTTAGAGAAAAATAAAACAAAGGGACGGATAGAACCTTAGGGCAAATGTTGGAAGGAAAGCTATACAGACAAAATCTTACACAGAAGCATATACATACATCCTCACAAAAAGAGGTAAAGGGGAAAAAATCATAAATCTTGCTCTCAGAGACCACCTCCTCAATTTGGGATGATTCGTTGTCTAAAGGAGGGAAGGAAGGAAGGAAAGAAAGAAAGAAAGAAAGAAAGAAAGAAAGAAAGAAAGAAAGAAAGAAAGGTAAAGCATAATAAAGTTATTAAAATTAATTATTAAGAAAAAAATTTTTAAAAAAACCAGGGACGGATAGAACCCTAGGACAAATGGTGGAAGCAAAACTATACAGACAAGATCTCACACAGAAGCATACACATACACATTCACAAAAAGAGGAAAAGGGGAAAAAATCATAGATCTTGCTCTCAAAGCCCACGTCCTCAATTTGGGATGACTCGTTGTCTGTTCATGTATTCCACAGATGCAGGGTACATCAAGTTGATTGTGGAGCTTTAATCCGCTGTTTCTGAGGCTGCTGGGAGAGATTTCCCTTTCTCTTCTTTGTTCTCACAGCTCACAGGGGCTCAGCTTTGGATTTGGCCCTGCCTCTGCGTGTAGGTCGCTGGAGGGCGTCTGTTCTTTGCTCAGACAGGACGGGGTTAAAGGAGCCGCTGATTCGGGGGCTCTGGCGCACTCAGGCCGGGGGGGGGAGAGAGGGGCACTGCGTGCAGGGCGGGCCTGCGACGGCAGAGGCCGGCGTGACGTTGCACCAGCCTGAGTCCCGCCGTGTGTTCTCCCGGGGAAGTTGTCCCTGAATCCCGGGAACCTGGCAGTGGCGGGCTGCACAGCCTCCGCGGAAGAGGGGTATGGATAGTGACCTGTGCTCGCACGCAGGCCCCTTGGTGGCGGCAGCAGCAGCCTTAGCGTCTCCCGCCCGTCCCTGGGGTCCGTGCTTTTAGCCGCGGCTCGCGCCCGTCTCTGGAGTTCCTTTAAGCAGCGCTCTTAAACCCCTCTCCTCGCGCACCAGGAAACAAAGAGGGAAGAAAAAGTCTCTTGCCTCTTCGGCAGGTGCAGACTTTTCCCCGGACTCCCTCCCGGCTAGCCGTGGTGCACTAACCCCTTCAGGCTATGCTCAAGCCGCCAACCCCAGTCCTCTCCCTGTGCTCCGTCCGAAACCGAAACCCAAGCCTCATCTCCCAGCCCTGCCCGCCCCGGCGGGTGAGCAGACAAGCCTCTCGGGCTGGTGAGTGCCGGTCGGTACCGATCCTCTGTGCGGGAATCTGCCCGCTTTGCCCTCTGCACCCGTTGCTGTGCACTCCTCCGCGGCCCCGAAGCTCCCCCCTCCGCCTCCCGCAGTCTCCGCCTGCGAAGGGGCTTCCTAGTGTGTGGAAACTTTTCCTCCTTCACAGCTCCCTCCCACTGGTGCAGGTGCCGTCCCTATTCTTTTGTCTCTGTTTTTTCTTTTTTTCATTTTCCCTACCCAGGTACGTGGAGAGTTTCTTGCCTTTTGGGAGGTCTGAGGTCTTCTGCCAGCCTTCAGTAGGTGTTCTGTAGGAGTTGTTCCACGTGTAGATGTATTTCTGGTGTATCTGTGGGGAGGAAGGTGATCTGGGCGTCTTACTCTTCCGCCATCTTCAAGGTCCCCCTAAATGCACTATTCGTAAGTGATTCAATAAATGCAAATATTTGATTGAATACTCTTTTTTTTCCCCTAGTCCTGTGGTATATGTTGACTTAACAGAAAAAACATGTTACTGTGACTGTTCAAGAATTATGTTTTTAATTACAAGGAAGCAAACTGCACAGGACCCATACGTCCAGCTTTGCTTATCAAATTTAATCAAAACTTCGCAACTGCACTGGGTCTTATTACAGAATTAAACTGAAATTCTCCTGAGAAAATATTCTTCTTACAAGGTTGCAAATATTATTTTTGTTTCATTTCCTCTGCAGTTCAATCCAGAAATAGTAGATAATGCAGTAATAATCTATTCTGTAAAGTTTCATAAATTCACTTTCCAGCCTTAGTCTCCTTGGCTCACCCTGAATGGTTAGGGCCAGTCTTTGTAGATGTAACACACACAGACACACACACACACACACACACACACACACACACAGAGGCATGCGTGCACTTGCGCATGTGCACACACACTCACACTTTGAGGCACATGCCTTGCTTAAGACCAGTAAACTCCAGTGAAGCTTAGCATCTCAGAGCCTTATTGTAAACAGCTTCCTCCTCTGCCAGAGGCCCCTTTGTCTTGTCACATTAGCAGAGCTATACTGTAACTAACCTTAAACCAGGCACCCCCATCCTCTACTCATCTCCAGCCCAAGCACACCTTTCAAATCTTTTGATCACACAATATCTTGCCTAACCTGTTGGTTCTTTCCATAAATCAAAGAAGTAGAAATGAAGAATAAGTAATTAACAGATGACCAGATCTCTTCCCTAGCTTTCCCTAGCTTCTGTGTGAACAAGATAGCATCTAAAGAAAGATCACAAGAAGTCAACAAGCCTGCACACATTGGGGGATGGTGATGACTCTGACCCCCTATCTCAGTGATTAACTGCGATTACTTCCCCTTTCATTCAAAAACTTTCATGGCTGAGCAGAAACTTCGGAGTTGGTTTTGGAGACACTGAGTCTGCCTTCTCCCCAGATTGCTGGCTTTCTGATTAAATGCAACATTTTCCGTTTTTACCAACACTTGGCTCTTGAGTATTGATTTTCGAGCAGTGAGCAGCTGGACCTGAGTTTGGTAACTTTATGGTCAATCCCTAGACCCATGAGATTGGTTCTGATGTTAGTTCTAATCTTCCTTTGAATCCCACGTCTTGGATCATGTTTTTTTGATCCAAGTGGGGCAGAGCTCATCGGGGGCCTCTCTAGGCTTCTGTGGCACCAGGGCAGGTTTCTGGGATGCAGGGAGCACCTGACACTGTGCTTGTTTCTTTAGGTGGAAAGATGGACAAGTGTAATACCAGAAAACCTACTGCTCTAGTGGCCTGTTTCTCTGAGTTGCATCTGCAACTTGGGTTTATGTTCTTCACGTTTAAGAAGTGGTCACAGCTGCCCCTGGGTATTAAAGGCACTCCCCCAATGCAGGGACTACCCTCTGAATGTCTTGCTGGCATGATCCTAAATTCCCTGCATGGTTAGTCTCCCCCCTTCCCAAGTTAATCAGGACGTTGAATTGCTGCCAAGCTTTTAAGCAAATTACTTCCTAGCAAATTGCTTCCTAGCAAATTACTCAGCTTCTCCATGCTCAATTCTCTCTGTAGAATGGGGCTAAGAGTTCCTGACTCATAGGGATGTTATGAGAACTGAACGCAGAGCCTGTAGAGTGGGGGGCTGGCACATAGCAAGCTCACAATAAATAGCACTTCTGCTGCTGCTACAATAACTGTGATTACTACTGATTTTTCTCATTGCAAAGGCCCTCAACAATTTCCTCTTGTACCTAAAATTCAACACAAATTCCTGACAGAGGCTGTGAGGCCTGTGCCATCTGCCTCACCTCTCTACCAACCTCATGTCTCTCCTGCACTCCACAGCAGCCCACCTCCAGTTTATCCTTTGGCCCACCATGAGCGTCAGTGAACCATTGTCTGTCAGACCCACACCTGCCCTCCGCACTGCTCTCAGTGCTGACCTAGGGCCCTAGGTCACACGTCTGCCTGCCAGCTGCTCCTGGAGGCTGACCACCAGGGTGCTGGACAGAGGGAATGCGGGCTGGGGGTCTACGGCTCCCCTGCTTTATGTTCCTGTCAGTGGTGCCTAGACGAAGGCCCTTCACTGTGTCTGCAGCAGCTGACCCAGCCTCTAGCCTTTCTGGTGCTGCCAGAACAAGCCTCAAGGCACCTGGGCAAAGGCCCCATCACCAGAACAACTGGCAGCACAATCCTCAGGGGTATGGCCTCATTCCAGCCTGGCCCGTTGCTCCCTCCCACCTGCCTCCTCTCTCTGTGCAGCATGCAGCCACTTGTTCTGGGGGACCTCAGCATCCTGGTATGCTTTCTGTGTTTCCCAGACAAGGCCTTTGCTTATGCCACTCCCTTAGCTCGGAGGGTTTTCTCCTCTCTCCCACCCTCTCCCACCCCTGCCCCTGGACTGGCTGCTGAGTCATCCTTCAGGTACTGGCTTAAAGCTCTCCCTGGCCTCCCCATCTAAAAGGCTCTCACTTCTTTGTACTTAGTGTATCATCCACTAGTTTCATTCCTAGTATTTCTCAAACTTTGTAATTACTATTTACATTCAGCTTAAGCTTTATAAGGGCAGCAACAATATTTCTTCTTCATCTTTAACACAAGTTTAACTTCGCGATCAAACAGTGCCTGGAACACAGCAGGTAATCCCTAGACATGTCTCTGTAGAGTGGATGCATTCCTACCATCTTGTGACTTTGAGTAATGAAACTCCTTTTCAAGACCTGCCTTTTCATGACCTATGCCTGTTGTTTCTCCTGGTAAACAAAGAACAAAGTGTGCTGCATTTGTTGTGAATGTTACTTCCTCTGGGTAATTGAAATACAAAATTTTTCGCTAACCAAATATTAAGAATAAACCTTATAAAATTACATGGCATTGTTAAAATGATCCTTTTAGGGACTACAGAGAGGTAATTTTTTCCTTTTGCTCTTTTTAAAATGGGGATAATATCAATAAAGCAGTTAACCTCCCACATTATATCAATCAATTTTGGCAAGCATACCCACCAGGGTCCATAGAAAACTGCATTACACTGAATCGTGTTTTTTATCATGGTCCCACTGTGCCCCGAGCATTTCTCTAAGTACCAAGAAGTTAGGGAGAGATATTTTAATCCATGGCCTCAGTGCTGATGGATTCATCTGTGCTCTTCGACATTTCCTGTTTTTAAATTCAGAAAATTTCCCTTTATAATATTTGCCTTCATTATGAAGCTTGGCCTCACAGGCCACAAGTCTGATTTTCATCTCATAATATTGCTTATTTCCTGTTAGGCTATTTTTATGTAAACCACATTGTAGGCAACCTGCTCTGAGAGACAACTAAGTGTGGAAGATTGTGGAGTCAACCAAATGTGCAGAATGGCCACACTGAAAACTGTTTCTCACACTAGAGGAGATGCTGTGAACAGCCTGAGGAGGTCCGTGATGCTCACTTTTGTCTAGTGGGGTGGAGGTAGACAGCCTGACAATCTATGGCTCTATTACCCATAAGAGTCCGGGTACCTAGGACTGATCTTAGATTTTTCTTCTCCCCACACCCTTCCATTTCTGCTTTCTTGATCCTTTCATCTTAAGATATCTCAACAAATCTCATTTGTATGATGGTTCAAATACCCCTCAAATGTTAATTACTCCCAAACATACATCTCTAATCCTATAATTTGTCTCTTCCTTTCTGGCTATTCTCTTACCTGGAGTACTGTCAGTGCCCTCACAGTCTCTTCCTCCAAGGACTCACCTGAGATGCACCTCCTCTGTGGTACTCGCGTCACCTGTCAATCCACGTGCTGTTCACTCCACTCTGCCTCATGTGAGATGGGTCATTGAGGCAGGTCCTCAAACATTTCCAGCTTTCTTCTCTCTGGGCCCAGGATTATGACTGCTTTTCCTTGGCCTGTTGGAGATTGGGGAAGCCAATAGAAGGCTTCATTTCTGGTGTGGGACACTAGGACTCTGCCTGTGTACAGCACTGAGCTACACTTGAGATGATAGTTGCTCTGTCAACTGGAGGGCTTATGAACACCTGAGTTCCCACCAACTAGGGATGGATGGGGAGCATTTGCAAGGTACAAACCTTTGCTGCTTTAATCAACTAGATTTGAAGGTTGTTTATTACCTCAACACATCATGGCTTAGCCTGTATTAGACTCACTTATGTAAATGAGCTTCATCTGTTCCAAAGTCCATGTAATTTAATGACAGACATCAGCCTCTACATTTTAAACCACACACAAGGTCATTTCACCCAGTAGTTGCTCAAACAAGGTTCTTTGAATTGATATATATTCAATAAAACCACACCTAGAAGTAAAGAAAAATGTGTGTGCTATTGATTGAAAAAAATACACAACCTAGAAGTTGAGAATTATGTTTTATTTGGCAAACTTTCTGAGGACTTCAAGCCCGGGAGACAGCCTCTCAGATAGCTCTGAGTGACAGCTCCAAAGAGGTAAGGGAGGAGCCAGGACATATAGAAGTTTTGCAACCAAAACCAGGTAGTCAGAACATCAAACATTACAGTTAATTAAAGAAAACCAGACATCTCAAGTTAAGGAGTTTAGTGTTTTGCTATGTATAGGAAGATGCAAGCATCTGGGCTCATTGAAATCATCCCTCTGATATGCACCTCAGCTCTCTGGGGATAGTATCCTGTGCTTTCCCATCCTGAGTCCCCTCAGGGTGCACCATTGGGCTGGAGTGGCTGATGGCCAAAACATCTTTTGTGTACTCATATGGCAGGCAACATTTTTCATCCATGGGTGTGTTTTTAAGGAGGTGGAAAAGTTTCCTTTCTAACTGCTGAAATGAAACATGCTGTATGGATACACTGGTTACTTTTGGCAATGTTCAAGATGTAACTAAGTAAATGCAATATTGGGTATATTTTCAAAAATGAAAATTAAATTGTTCTGATTTTACAAAAACAGAGGTTTTATTTTCCTGACACATCTATTTCTCAGGACAATAAAAAATATTTGCTTTATCATATTAAGTGATTGTTTGGCTTTTAAAAAGGGACAGTTATCATTTATTAAAACTTCTTATAAGCTCGGCACTGAATTAGCAGAGTCAAGTTTTGAAAACAATAATATCTAGGAAGTGAGTGGCAATTTTCACCCAAGGAAATCAAAGCTTCTGTTCAGAATGAGTTTATGTCCTGGTATGTTATGTCCCATGCTACAGGGATGTGAAAACTCAACCATATCCAATTGAACCAGGAAAGATCCAAGTCTTCTGTAGGATAGGGTTTGGCCCAACACAGGCTGGGTAGAATCATAGAGGGGACTCCTTGCACAGAAGTGCTCCCTGGAAGAGAGATCTGATAGTCAGACCAATGGAATTCCTGTTAGAATGAGACGGCCAGGGTACCTATCAGGTTGTCAATTCTTTTGGCTTTTCGGTGTATAAATCTATTCCATGGAAACTCAGTGTCAAGGCAGAGGAAGCAAGTGTCAAAAGTCATTACACAGTCATAGAGTGAGAATGAGGAATATAAAATGAAGTTAAGAGCTTGCAACTGATTAGAAAGCAGTTCTCTGTTTTGCTTTTGTATCTCCTTTTGTATCCTGATAGCCTGCCAAGGCATGCCCCAGGCAGCTTAGAAAGAAAAGACTATTTCTTACTCTACAAGAATATGAAAAGTAGGATCCTTATTTTCATTACCACAGTATGCCTTCATAAATGCAAAATCATTTGAAAGAGACTAAGTACAACTTGTGACATAATAAATACATCTTTGGTCTCTGTCCTCAGTTCCTGACACGGAGTTCCTAAATCTCTTGGAATCTCCCGAGTGATAGGAGTGTCTTTTGTTCCAGTGAAGAGACTTTTGCTGGACTCCTGGAGGGCTTCAGGATGGGTGCTGGTCACCAGAAAGACCAAGCTATGATTAGGAGCTTGGAACTTCCAGTCTTACCTCCCATCCTCTGAAAAGGGGAGTGGGGGTGGGAGGGTAGGGAGGTGGGGGGTGGTGATTGACTCAATAACTGATCATGTCTACCTGATGAAGGGTCCATAAAAATCCCTAAACTACAGAGTTTCAGGAGCTCCAAGTCAGTGAATATATCCAGATGCTGGGAGGATGACCCAACCCAGCTCCATGGGAGTGAAGTTCCTGTGCTAGGGACACGTCAGGACTGGACTCCACGTATTTCTTCATCTGATTGTTCAGCCATATCCTTTATAATAAACCAGTAAACATAAGTTTTCCCTGAGTTTTGTGAGCCATATAACAAATTATCAAATCTGGGGAGGGCGTTGTGGAAACCTACAGTTTATAACCAGTTGGTCAGAAGCACAGGTGACATCTAGGATTTGCAGCTGGAGACTGAAGTGGGGGCATCTTGTGGAGCTGAGCCCTTAACCTGTGGGGTCTGCACTAAGTCCAGGGAGTATGTGCCAGGACTGAACTGTAGGACACCCAGCTAGGGTCTGAAGTGTGGGAAAACTGCGTGCACATCTGTTGTCAGAAGTGTAGTGAGTGGAGGAAGCAAGTTTCCTTCTACAACGCTAAGATATTAAAAAATGAATCATAAAAGCTGATCTATTTTGACATCACGCAACCTCAGATTTTCTTCTGATTTAGGAAATATAAGTGACCATTTTCCTGAACTGGCTTTTTTTTTTGAAAGGAGCAGTAGTAGTATCCCTGGAGTAATGCAGATATCAACTGTGATTTAATTTTGAGATCTTTCACAGTTGTTGTTATCACATTTGGAAATCTATGGCTGTGTTTTACTCCACTATTCAGACTTCTCTCTTTATTTATTGATCACTAAGGGCATTCCAGATGGTTGATGGGGGAGGGACCTCAGAGCCTGATCAGATGATGTCACTATTAACTCTTCCAACAAATTCTGTGACTACTGGAGACTTTAATTTGCTGAGTTTTCTTCAGATACAGCAACTTTGTGTGTAGATTAAATGACTAAACATTTGTTTTTGTTTTTTAACCCTCCCAGGGGGAAGAAAATATTACAAACTAAAATCTTAATAGAAAATATGATTTTTACTGATAACAAACTGTAAAACAAGTTTATGATATTTATTTGCCTTGGTTCACAATTCCTCATTTTATCCCTAGAGCAATAGAAGCAAGACATCACCTAAATCTTATAATTATGATCATGGCCAGGTTAAAAAAAATCTAGATTATGAAGTGTTTGCTTCTAGATTATGAAGTTTAGCCATTGATATAAGTTGCAAATTGATATAATACCTTACTCAAAATATGTGCTGATTTTGTGGATTTATTGTGGGTTTATACATTATAGTTCAAATATGTTTTTTAAGACATAGCCTGAAAAATAGCTGTCAATATGCTTTAGACCTTAGACAATCTGAAACAATTTGAGGTGAGAAAGAGATCAAGACACATATATGTTCTTTCTATCTTAACTGAAGGCAAGATCCTGAGCAATGCTGTGACGTTATTCACCAGATGTTCTGTCTTCTATGTTCCTAATGACTTCATCCTACCCTTCCACCATCCACTTCCTCTACTTAATGGGATTGTGTCTTCAGTTTTCAGTGCAAGAGCTGAAGGGAAGGAGGAAGATGCTCTGAGTTGGCCACATCCAGCAGACTGGGGCCTCCTGGGCCAGGTCACTGCCGTTCCTGCCCCCTGACTGTCTGGCCTCCATTGGGGTTTTCCACACCTCAGCACTAGTTACTAGCTTCCCTAGCTTCCGGTGGTGCACTCAAAGCTGAGTAAACTCATATGTGTTTGCCAAGTGACTGCCTGAATTTTTAAAAATTGAAAAAATATTACTGGGTCTTATAGGCTAGAAGAAGATACCTAGGGTTACAAAACTTTTAAAATGTATATAGTAATACAATGTCCATGGAAAAAAATAACAATTAAACCATTCTATTTACCACTGGTATATTTACCCACATGCACAGAAAATGATTTTAGAATTTTGGAAGACACTTTATATTTTCCTTGTTGTTTCCTCAGTTTCCTATGGGCTCTTGAATACTATGGAACTGTGAAAACTTCTGTATATGTTTTGCATTGTTGCCATGAGAAATTACTGCAAACATAGTAGCTTGAAACAACACAGATTTATTGTCTTATAGGTCTGTAGGTCAGAAGTTAAACATGGTCTCACTGGGCTAAGATCAAGGTCTCAGTTAAAGTCAAGACAAGGAAATGGATTTCCTTCTTTTCCAGCTTCCCGAGGCCACCCTCATGGCCCTTCCTCCATCTAGAAAGCCAGCAACACAGCATCTTTCTGACTCTTCTTATGTTTTCATAACTCTCTGACCAGCTGGGAAAAGTTCTCTGCTTTTAAGAACTCATGTGATTAGACTGGACTCCCCAGGACCACCTCCCCATCTCGAGAACTTTTATCTGCACCTGCAAAATCCCTTGACAGGCAACATAGTCACAGGGTCAGGGGATCAGGACGAGGACATCTTTGGTGGGAAGCATTATTCTACAGACCACAGCTCCTTACATGTGGGCCCTGCTGGGGAATGCCTGGATTAGATTCCCCAAAAGGGAAGGTGATAAATGGGTTTAGTCTGAGGAGTGGGGGAAAGAAAAGCTGAGAACCAGAAAATGGCCGATTTCCTCTGAAAATGTTGTTTAGTGACTACTGGGGAAAATCATCTGGCTTGATTTGTGGCGCATCACACAAGATTAGGATTTGCACTGAGCTCCTTTGAAATCTGTTTTTACACCACCAGGTCCACAGATTGACATGATGTTTCTGGAAAAAACAGAAATGAAGCTTAGACCACTGTCCTTCTTTGTTTGCATGTCTGGGGTAAGTGTGGTCCAGGACAGAGATGCGTGGAGGTGGGCACATTTGCCCAGCTTTGGGCTTTGTTATCATAAGCAGATGCAGCCTCCCTAAATACACCAGCATTAAACAGCCTGGATGCTGCAGGGGCCCTGAGTGTTCAATTCAATCTTTGTGTTAGTTATTCCTTGATTTAAAACTCTTATCTTCCTTTTTACTACATTTTCTTTCCTTCAACTGTGATTATTCGTTGAACAGAGGGAATTTACTTAATTTTCTTAATTATAAAAGAATGTCTTCCAGATTTTAATAGCTTTTAAAAAGTAGATGTGGGGCTTCCCTGGTGGCGCAGTGGTTGAGAATCTGCCTGCTAAAGCAGGGGACACGGGTTCGAGCCCTGGTCTGGGAGGATCCCACATGCCGCAGAGCAACTAGGCCCATGAGCCTAGTTGGCCCGTGAGCCAACAACTACTGAGCCTGCGCGTCTGGAGCCTGTGCTCCGCAACGAGAGGTCGTGATAGTGAGAGGCTCGCGCTCAGCGATGAAGAGTGGCCCCCGCTTGCCACAACTTGAGATAGCCCTCGCGTGGAAACGAAGACCCAACACAGCAAAACTAAATTAATTAATTAATAAACTCCTACACCCAACATTTTCAAAAAAAAAAAAAAAGATGTGTCATGTAAAAAAATATGTCTTTGATATGTGTATTGCACTGAAATGTAATTCTGTACATTTTGAGATACTTCTATGCAGACTGTAACCTGTTATATATTACATTGCAATAAAATTGCCTTATTTTTTTCACATTTTATTATTCCTTTTACACAAAATAAAGGTACTGAATGTACTGTGAGATTCTGAGGGTGTTTTTTACTGCAGTTTTGCAAAGATTTAGTTGCATATTCATAACAACTGGTGACATGGTGCCAAGCGCTGAAACAATTGTTCAGTGAATTCTTTGCATGACACTTCAGGGGAAACGATAAAAGTGCTGAAGCTGGGTTCTATTTTAAGATCTTTGGCTGATGATTGTTAGAACTGAATAAAGGAACATTGCATAGCTACAGAAAGGTTCAAGAAGAGGAGAAACAAAGCATAGATGATTTTTTTAAATTACAAATTTATTTATTTATTTATTTATGGCTGCATTGGGTCTTCATCGCTGCATGTGGGCTTTCTACAGTTGCGGCGAGTAGGGGCTACTCTTCGTTGCAGTGTGCAGGCTTCTTATTGCAGGGACTCCTCTTGTTGCAGAGCAGAGGCTCTAGGTGCATGGGCTTCAGCAGTTGTGGTGTGCGGGCTCAGTAGCTGTGGCTCACGGGCTCTAGAGTGCAAGCTCAGTAGTTGTGGTTCACGGGCTTAGTTGCTCTGAGGCATGTGCGATCTTCCTGGACCAGGGATCGAACCTGTGTTCCTGCATTGACAGGCAGATTCTTAACCACTGTGCCACCAGGGAAGTCCCAGCATAGATGATTAGTTAGAAGAAAAAATTAATGTAGAGTATGGCCCACACTGTATTTCATAAATATTGAATATTGGATAATTGAAATCGTTCTAGTTCTAGAATAACTGCTCCAACTTATGTTTAAAAAGTTAGTGTTTGCACCTATTTCTTGATAGTTAATACACAGTCCCTAAAGATCTTATCTATTAAGTAATATAGGAAAAACAAAAGCCATCTTGTTGAAATATTATTCCAACTGATGAAAAAATGGTAAGCAGAACTTCTTGCCTCAGAAGAAACTGAGGCAAATGAATTCAAATGTCTTACCCAAGTTCTCACACCTGGTAGTGCTAACCAGAAATCTAGTCTTCTCATTTCTTTCCCTGAGATTTTTCTAGTGTGCTGTGCTGAAGCTCATGGAAACATGCTCTTTGTTATGCAATAATCCCTGTTGCAATATGAATTCACTTATCACAGTGAAGAGCAATGACAAGGAGAAATTCAGTACCCAACTGTTTAATCAGTTTCTCCTTTGCATATTTGTTCAAACAAATCTCCTGTTCTAAGGAACAGGAGAAATGACTTGATTCAGACAAGAACTTTTTAAAAGACAAGCTTATTCTTTGAGTTAGGGTCAATATCTTCTAATAAGCTGAAAAAAAAAAGACCTTGGAGGCTTGCTTCTCAGCAGAAGCTCATGATTTCCATCTCTAGGAGAAAGGGAAGAGACAAAGGAAAAATCAGCTCATAGTGGTTTTTTAAAAAATTACCAATTTGGGCTTCCCTGGTGGCGCAGTGGTTGAGAGTCCGCCTGCCGATGCAGAGGACACGGGTTCGCGCCCCGGTCTGGGAAGATCCCACATGCCGCAGAGCGGCTGGGCCCGTGAGCCATGGCCGCTGAGCCTGCGCGTCCGGAACCTGTGCTTCGCGACGGGAGAGGCCACAACAGTGAGAGGCCCGCTTACCGCAAAAATAAAAAAAAAGTAGGAGGATAGATAATTTCCAAAACTGTATTTTGCAAACTCCAGTGAAACAATGGAACCGGCAGTATCAGTGGCTGATAAAAGCATTAGGCGAAGGGTTACAGGGAACTTTATAATGGGTGGAGTGAGTTAATGCCACTTGACCCTGTTTCTTATTCTTAATGTCAGTAAACGAGGGACAACCTGGTAGTGTGTGCTTCTGACCCTGTGCAATAGAAAGCACCCCACCACTTATAAAGTATTCTTGACCAAAAAGCTGCACTTCAGCCAAAGGAAGGCTCTCTATGGGTCTACAATCAGCTTCAGAATATGCCAGCAGGAAGCAGTAATTCAAATCCAAAGTGTAAAATAAATCTCAGGACAATGGATGCAATTTCTTTAACAAAGGCATGGCACAGAAAAGGGGTGGGGGTGGGGGTGTTCTTGAGGAACAAAGGCTCAGGAGACCTACAGACCATATGCAGCGTGGGCCTTGCCTGCATCCTGATTCAAGCAATCCAATCATTAAAAGACATTTTTATTCTTTGGGGGACAATCCAGGAACCTTGTACGTTGACTGGATATTAGATGAAGATGATAAGGAATTAATGTTATTTTGGGGCGTTGTGATAATGGTGTTGTGCTTATGTTAAACAAACAAAGCCATCATCTCATAAAGGTACCTACCAAAATATTTGCAAGTGAAATTAAATGGGGTTTGCTTTAAAATACACCAACTCTTCCCAGAAAGAATGGTAGGAGATAGAGGAAATGGAAAAAAGTAAATGAACATTTGACACAGGAACAGCAGAATGGAAATGGTTTTTGGAGCCATGTGATGGGTTCTTGGTGGTTCAGTGTTCTGTGTAATCTGCTTGTAACATGTTTGAAAATTCCATTAAGATCTAAAAAGAAAGTAAAAAGCCCCTGCTGCTTTCTTCTTCTTTGTTCAATATGATATGTCAGTTACCGACAGTTACAAGAACAGAATCAATGTTCAATTTTTTGCTTTTGAAAAACATATATAGATCAAATTCTGAAATTAATTTTTCTTTTTTCTCCATCCTTATGGAGCTTACAGTCACATTTTTATTTCACCACACAAATGTTTTCAGAATTCTAAGAAGCAGAGTATAGGTTTCATCTGGCAAAGGGCAAGCAGCCTTATTTATAAGGACATATTTAAAAGTGATTTAGGTACAGACGATGTACTGGAAGATAGTAAGTATGAATGTTAGAACAGTTAATGAAAACAACCTTCAGGGGCTTTTTATATGTAAAAGTGTATCCTTCAGATGTTCAAAGCATATTTATTTACATTAATGTATCTTTTAAAAATGGCAGCAAACTAGACCAGCTGAGACTTGATTTTTTCACTTTACACGTGGACATTCCACATTAGTATATATAGGTCTACCTCATTCTGTTCATGCAGTGACTGCATAATAGTATACTTTTGGATATACCATAATTTATTTCACCAGTCCCTCAGTGATGGGCTTGATTTTCCTCAGAGACACCTTACCCTGCACTGGCACATATGTGCATAAATTTTGAGCAGCATAGTTAATGAGACAAAGGTTATGCATTTAAAAAATTTTTTTAAATATCTTTATTGAAGTATAATTGCTTTACAATGGTGTGTTAGTTTCTGCTTTATAACAAAGTGAATCAGTTATACATATACATATGTTCCCATATCTCTTCCCTCTTGCATCTCCCTCCCTCCCTATCCCACCCCTCTAGGTGGTCACAAACCACCACCGAGCTGATCTCCCTGTGCTATGTGACTGCTTCCCACTATCTATCTATTTTACATTTGGTAGTGTATATATGTCCATGCCACTCTCTCACTTTGTCACAGCTTACCCTTCCCCCTCCCCATATCCTCAAGTCCATTCTCTAGTAGGTCTGTGTCTTTATTCCCATCTTGCCCCAGGTTCTTCATGACCTTTTTTTTTTTTTTCCTTAGATTCCATATATATGTGTTAGCATATGGTATTTGATTTTCTCTCTATGACTTACTTCACTCTGTATGACAGACTCTAGGTCCATCCACCTCACTACAAATAACTCAATTTCGTTTCTTTTTATGGCTGAGTAATATTCCATTGTATATATGTGCCACAACTTCTTTTTTTTTTTTTTTTTTTTTGCGGTACACAGGCCTCTTACTGTGTGGCCTCTCCTGTTGTGGAGCACAGGCTCTGGACGCGCAGGCTCAGCAGCCATGGCTCACGGGCCTAGCCACTCCGCAGCATGTGGGATCTTCTCAGACCAGGGCACGAACCCATGTCCCCTGCATTGGCAGGCGGACTCTCAACCACTGCGCCACCAGGGAAGCCCTGTGCCACGTCTTCTTTATCCATTCACACATGAAAGAATGCTCAACGTCATTAATCATTAGAGAAATGCAAATCAAAACTACAATGAGATATCATCTCACACTGGTCAGAATGGCCATCATCAAAAAATCTAGAAACAATAAGTGCTGGAGAGGTTGTGGAGAAAAGGGAGCACTCTTGCACTGCTGGTGGGAATGTGAATTGGTTCAGCCACTATGGAGAACAGTATGGAGGTTCCTTAAAAACCTACAAATAGAAATACCATATGACCCAGCGATCCCACTACTGGGAATATACCCTGAGAAAACCATAATTCAAAAAGAGTCATGTACCAAAATGTTCATTGCAGCTCTATTTACAATAGCCAGGACATGGAAGCAACCTAAGTGTCCATCAACAGATGAATGCATTTAAAATTTTGATAGCTATCACCAGTTTTCCTCCAGAGGGCTGTCTCATGATCTACACTTACAAGGTAAATGAGAGTGAAAGTGCTTCTTCCCTCACAATCTCACATGACATAGGAGAGGATTTCCTGATTTTGAAGGCCTTTTCAGAACCTATGCTGCAAACAGTGGACATCCTTTTAGAAAAGACTGTTGCTTGGAAAGGATGGATAACAAATAGTAAACAGGTAATATTCAGCCTTACTTAGCCTGGAGAAAGGCAGGTATAAAGCTGAACTCACTGTCCTCAATAGTTTTCAAGTCATAGTTGCTTTTGTTTCCGGCAATAATTACACTATTTATTTTTTCATTTCCTTATATAAGGGTTATATAGATTGCCAAAGGTTTAAGGAAATGTAGAAATATTTATTCACAATATTAATGTAACTTTAAAGCTTTTAAATCTTTGTTAATAGCAATAACAAAGAAGACTATTTACAAAGGAAGAAAGGGAAGCAGCTGCCTTGCAGTTCTGTAAAGAATTAAGCTAGAAAACTAGGCCTGCAGTTGCTAAAAGGTGTTCATAGATTTAGTTAACAAAGTGTCGGGCCAGTCAATAAACTCAAAAATTTGATCTCAAGATAAATATCAAATATTAAAACACTGCCTCTAATTTTTACATGGGTGAAGCCAAACCCTAATGATTGCATTTTCCTCACTTCAGACCAAATTGGAGAACACTTTGTTTATGGCCCTCGGACGGATGCTGATAAAATGTCAACGGGAACTCCTTTTCAGTGCTCAGTAAAAGAAAATGATTCACCTTGTGTATACAATTACTATTCTTGACACCCTGCTTTCTAGTTCCTGAGTTAAAAAGTACCAGAGGTGCCAAAAAAAAAAAAAAAGATTTAGGTACAGACGGATGTACTGGAATCTAGTAACTATGAATGTTGGAGCAGTTAACAAAAACAGCCTTCAGGGGCTTTTTGTATATAAAAGAAAGGAAAATGAAAAAAAAAAATCATTGCACATTCTCACCTTAGCCGTGGAAAACCCTTGTGATGATTCATTCTATTTTCAGATAACTTATTCACATAAAAGTCCTGAAATACAATCTCACCAAGTGCCTGATGACATATTAATCACTGAACGCTCTTCACGGTCTTGGCTGCAGACTTTGGTCTCTACACAGTGTAGGGCTGGAGAAGACAGCCTGTGTTAAATAAAGGTTGACAAAGCCCAACAGACTTGGGGCTTCCCAGACACCTGTTTTGTTGATGAGACTGGGACTCTGGTCTCTCTGACTCCAAGCTCATGAAGACACAGAGGGGACATGTTAGGGGAAATTCTCTTTAAATGTTTGCTTATCCTCCCTTTTGATGTTTCTATATTTTAGAACATAGGAAAATGAATTCCACAAACAAGTTTCTCCAGGTCCATTCTTCTCACTGTTGTATCTTGCTGGATAATCAGTCCCCATCCCTCTGAATTGGCTGTTTCTCCAATGAGAGGAAGATAACAGAAGTGAGCCTAGGAGAATAGAACACAAAACCTATTGCAAGCACATTACTCCTTGGCAACTGGAATAGGTCTAATATGCTCTGGAGACAGCCAAGCCACTGAAGTCATTTATCTATCTGCTCTGCTCCCATCCCTGTTTTAATCAGTTCTGCAAAGCTGCCACAGAGTGAGTACCGGAGAGCACTCACCTGTGCACAAGCTGCGGGACTGTGATGCTGGAAAAGTACATGCTTCCCTTTCAAAAGCAGCAAAAACACCCAACAATCCAATTTATCAGAACTGAATTTTTAATTAAAGGGAGAGGAGGGGAAAATTGATCCAGTAACAAATACATCCAAGGGTTTCATGGAGTCTATTTCTCCTTCCCTCCTGTCAGTCAGACATAAACTGCACCACCAGCAAGAAGCAGGGGTGTCAGTGTTACCACACTCAGGTTCAGCTGCTCGCTGCTCAAAAGCCAATAATCGAGAGGCAAGTGTCAGGAGAAAGGAAAGGGGCTCTAGTCAGAAAAGCCAGCAATCTGGGAGAAGCTGGACTCTTATCCAGGGACCAACTCTGAAGATTTTGCTAAGCCATGACAATTTTTAAAGGGAAAAAGGGGAAACAATCTCAGTTAATCATTAAGGTAGGAGGTCAGATTCTTCATCATTTTTCCATTGTGTGCAGACCTGCTGCCTTCTCCTGATCTTCCTTTGGATGCTGTATTGCCTGTGTGGTCCGCCTGTAAATTTGCTAAGGGGAACATGAGGGTAGAGATTTAGTCATTCTTTAACTACTTAATTCTTCATTCTTATTCCTTTAAATCCAGGAAAGGAGTCAACAGGTTAGGCAAGGCATTGTGTATATTCAGTAGAGCAAAATCAGGAGTTAGGTGAAATGTTTCCTAGTGATCTCATTTTTATAATTAAGGTCTGAGGAAAACAGAGATGGGCAAACAGAAAAGGGGCAAAAGAGCTGCTTACAAATCCCCACTTGTCAGACATCATTCCATTTCTATGGGATTAAGGGTGGAGGTCTGTCTTCTGTAACTTCTTCATGCTGACATAGGGGGCCGTATTCTTAGAGTGGAAGATGTTGACATGGGTCTGTAGCATCTCTTTACTGACAACTTTAGTTGCCTGCTTACATATATGGGCAGAACAAGCTACAATTATTCTAATACCCACAAAAATATAGATTATTATGAGCAATAGTGTTAATCCCATTATTTTATCAGACACTGAGTCTGTGACTATTGTCCTAATCATTAACTGCTCGACCCTGCTCTCTTGTGACTCTGGGAGACCTGGGAGACTTCAGCTTTTCTGCAAACAAGAGAGAGGGGACATAGAGGGGCCTTTGTACTTGAGGAGGGGGGAGGCACAGGGTTCTGCTCGGTTCCATCAGCACACTCTGAACTGATGTCCATCAGCAATTTTTCTTCTGGAGTATTGTTTGCTGTATTCCTTGTCATTCACAAAGATGCTGAGAGAGAAGCTTCCAGGCAGTTTTTCTTTTGTTTTAGATTCAAAACCAACAAACACATATTTCACTAACCTCTGTAGTCTTGGATATGGGGGGCATTTTTCTTTCGTGGCCCTATCCTCACTCAGCATTAAGTGTGGCCCTTATTCTGCTTTGGCTCTCCAGTTCCCCACACAGCATTAGAAGAGACCGAGTCATTAGTAACGAGTGCGGAGTGCTGTTCGGTGGAAGAACTACTTGCTGAATAAGTGCAAGTGAAAGGATTTTACAGACTCCGGAGAATATCAGCATGCAAGATGGTAATACAAATCTACTTACTGATGGACTTCTCAAGGGATTGTGATGTGCAATCCACAAAGGAAGGAAAAGGTCAGAAGGAAATAAAACAGTTAAAATCACACAAAACATACAGATAAAACTGTATTTGAATTGGGTTTATTTTTGATGACTTGCCATATCAACACAGGCATGACTGGGCCTGACCATATTTCCCAAAATGTCTTTTCTGGGACCTGTCTCTTCAGCTCCACAAAGCAACACAGAGAAAGATGCAGATCACCGACTGAACAAGTTTCCAGTCCTTGTAAATCTGGCTTGCTGACGGTTGAAAGGCCTGCAGCCCGTGCCTCACGTGGCCTGCCCAGCAGATCTCCTGCAGCATCATTGAAACTCTCTGCCTTGCTCTGTCACCGGTGTGTCCGCCTCAGGAGTCAGGAGATGGACGCTGCAGAGTGATGGCTTCAACCGGGAAAGCGGGTGAGGACAGACGGTGTTTCCTGAGCCCAGGGGACCCTCAGCTGGGAGGAGAGAAGAGGAGAAGCCCCTCTTGTGCAGCTTGAGATTCAGGACAGCTTACTTGGCTCATTCTCCTTTTGGCCACATGTTTATTCCCCCCTTTCAACAAACGGTCTTATGGAGATTTACCATGGGTTCCAATGGCTCTGGAATTTTCCTGATGTTTTGGTTCCCCAGAGCTGTCCCCTTAGCCCGAGTTTCTCTTTTGAGGCTTGAGTCCTGAATCCACCACAGGCCTTTGTTTTGTGGTAAATTTACCCAAGTGTGGCCATTCTGAGGGAACCACAGAATCCTTGATTCAGAGCTCTCTGCCTACCATCTGCCACCCATCCCCAGCCCTAATCTGGCCCTCACTCTCTCCCTAGAAGCTTGTGGTATGGTTAGAGGCACTTTTTATAAGAAAGTACTGGGCCTTATTTGGGGTCCAAACAGGATTTTCTGTAACATCCAACTCTCATTCTCATGATGCCATCCAAGGAGACAGAATGAGTCAACAGGTCTTGTACCTCGGGGCTGGTAAACATCATATCCCAGCATCCCAGGGCTTACAGACATCACACCCTGGCCTCCCTTCAGACCAGGGGGGTGATTCCTAGGAAGCCAGCTAAAAGATAAAAACAAAGGAAAAAGTCTAAGTAGGGATACCAGAGGCTGTGCATTGCAGAAAAAACAGATACATAGAATTAGTCCAATCCAGAGATACCAAGCAAATAAGCTACAGGAAGGGGGGATCAGTATTCATAGTTGCTACAATATATTCTCTAAAATGTCTAGTGTCCAACAATAAGAAATGTGAGACATGCAAAGAAACAGAAAAGTATGGAGAAAGAATGGTCCATATAGAGAGAAAAATAACAGTGGTAGAAATTGCCTTTGAGAGGCAAATATTTGAGAGCATCCAAATACTTAAAATTAGTTATTACAAATATGTTGACAGAACTAAAGGAAACCATGTTTAAAGAATTAAAGAAAGACATGATATGGCAACTCATCAAATAGAGAATATCAATAGAATTTTTTAAAAAACTAATGTAGATGTTGGAGTAAAAAATTACATAACTGAAATGAAAAAGTCATTAGAGTGGTTCAACAGAAGATTTGAGTTGGCAGAGGAAAGAATCAGCAAACTTGATAATAGATTAATAGAGATTGTGTAGACTGAAGAACACAAAGAAAAAATAAACAGAGCCTCAGAGAAATGTGGAACAGTATAAACACATCAAGATAAACATAATGGGAATAACAGAAGGAGATGAGAGAGAAAGGGGAAGAAAAAATAGAGAAATAATGGCTGAAAACTCCCCAAATTTGATTAAAAAAAAAAAAAACTCTAATTAACACATCCAAGAATCTGAGTGAACTCCAAGTAGGCAATTTTATTTTTAAACACAAAGAGATCCTTACCCAGACAAAGTCACAGATGAAGAGAAAATCTTTTAAGCAGCAAGACTCATCTACTTGACTTTATATACCAAGACACATGCACAGAATTCATGTACACAATTCATCATGTACATGAGAACCACAAAAAGAGTAACAGTTGACTTCTCATCAGAAATCATGGATGATACAGAGCATTGGCCAAGATGGCGGAGTAGGAAGACCTCCTCCCATGGGCACACCAAAATTACAACTATTTACAGAGAAACTATCAAAGAGAACAACCTGTAAAGTAGCAGAAAAGACCCACACCCCTGAGTAGGTGATGCACACATAGGAGGATAATCACAATTACAGAGGCTCTTCCCAAGGAGTGAGGGGATCAAGCCCCACATTGGGCTCCCCAGCCTGGGGGGCCTACAACATGAAGACAACCCCCAGGAATATATGATTTTGAAGGCTAGTAAGGCTTGATTTCAGGGGAGCCAGAGGGCTGTTAAAGGATGCACAAAAAAAATCTCACATGCTCTGAGACCCAGGGCAGAAGAAGTAATTTGAAAGGAGCCTGGATCAGACCAAATTTGTTGATCTTGGAGAAGACCCTGGAGAGGCAGGAGGCATCCAGGACTACCACAGGCACATAGATGCTGGTGGCAGCCATTATTGGGAGCTCATTCTACTACAAGGACACAGGTGCTGGCAAGTGCCATTTTAGAATCCTCCCTGTAGCTTTATTGGCACTGGGACCTGGGCCCAGCCCCCACCAGTGGACTGACACCTGCTCTGGGATGCCCAGGTCCCATGGCCAGTCATTCTGGGACTCGGCCTCACCCACAAGTGGGCAGGCACCAACTCTAGGGTGCCCCAAGAACCAATCCAGTCCACCAGCAGACTGATACCAGCTCTACCCCTTGGAGGTCCAAGGCAGTTTCCTCAGGATCAAGCCCCACACACTGGTGGGCAGTCAAAAGCTCCCACAATTGCTAAATTGTAGCAATTTGTTTTGGATCTGTTTTCTAAGGCAAGGAAATAAAAGCAAAAATGAGACCTAATTAAACTTAAAAGATTTTACACAGCAAATGTAACCATCCACAAAACAAAAAAG